>NC_083572.1:49170466-49770466 GCF_027579695.1 Neoarius graeffei
TCAAGCTCCAAGCTTAAGTCTAGATATCAAACACACTTTGGTGACATTTTGAGAGCACATAAAAACAAACTCCATTACTGTGAAACGCTCAAGCGTAATATTCAGCTTTCTGAGCTCCTTCTGCTATAACAATATATGTGTAAAACTTCATCAATCATTCCATATCCACAATGGAAATAGGTTCCACTGTGTTTTTCTTATTGTGGGCATCTTCCACTCACCAGCCCCTTTAATAGGAGCTTGTTCTTGATTCTAAGCTTCCTGTTCTTGGCTGGCAGGAGTGGAACCCAATGTGTTCTTCTGCTGTTGCGTGCTGAGATGCTTTTCTGCTCACCACGGTTGTAAAGAGTTGCTATGAGTTACTCTATCCTTCCTGGCAGCTCGAACCAATCCGGCTATTTTCCCAACAAGGCGTTTCCACCCACAGAACTGTCGCTCACTCAGTGTTTTTTGTTTTTCGCACCATTCTGTGTAAACTCTAGAGACTGTTGGGTTTTTCCTGTTCTGATGTTCGAACTGAACATTAACTGAAGCTCTTGACTTGTATCTGCATGATTTTATGCACTGTGCTGCTGTCGAGGGACTGGCTGATTAGATCACTGCATCAAACCCCAGGTGGATGGGTGTTCCTAATAAAGTGGCCAGTGAGTGTATATGTATTTTCATCATCAAACAAATTCTTTCATCCATCCTTCCACATTTCAAGACCTTGCTGCTTTGGCTCAGCACTCCATTTCTGAGATGCTCTCCAGGCACTCAGACTCCAGAGATCTCCATCAGAGAGTGTACAATGGCCCTCTAATGGAAACCGACTTCCTATCAAACACAATCACACATTTCATTTGCTCCTCTTCATTAGGCCATAGACTGGCCAGATATTGGGGTTGAATGAGACAAAAAGAAAAGAAAGAAAGAAAGATAACAGACATAAGGCTTCCACTCAGCCACCACACTCCACTGTCCTTGATCCATTGTCCACTAAGAGCAGTGATCACGGTCAACCTAAGATAAAGCACGTCCAACCTTCAGACAGACAGTCACGTGATGGTATTTTTGGTGTAAATGCAAATTAACACAAACCGTCGAACCTCATTTAAAGGTATGTGTAAAATTATAATCCAAGCTGAATGATTTGCTCAATGAGTCTGCATAATTCGACTGTTTTAATGGTCTTTTGGTGCATTTAGAAAAAAAATGGATGTGGCATCTTTTAAGAAGAACTGAAAAAGTGTTCGCAATTCATTTATTAAAACTTTCAAGGTGTGTGTTGTGCGATGAAACGTAATGGTGGGACCCACAGCAGCTGAAACTAGGGCTGCAGCTGCTTGCGGGGCTGGGAGTCGCACTAGGGTCAGTACTGAAGCTGGAGAAAAAAAAGGTACAAAGTCCCGGATGAGGAAAGGGATCTAGCAAAGAGCCGCAAGCCCTCATGAAAGAAGGAGAGGTGAGTATGCTGGGTAATGGGGTTATGGAACAGAAACATGGCTGGTGTTCTAGCACCATTGAAGCTGGACATGCAGGGAGGGACATGCCACTTTATCGAGTGAAATATCAGAGGTGTCAGGGGAGGGTTTGAGTAAAGACCTGGATGAAATGGTGATCCAGTGATGAGAAGGAGGCCAATGCTGTGAGTAGGAAGCTGGTCAGTGAGGTGAAAAGGAAGGAACAGAGGCCTATGCAATTATCTACTCTCTCAAAAACACTGTCCTGATTTATGAAAATCAGGTGACCACCTGACCAGTCCCACACACAAACTACAGAGACACTTCAATAAAGAGTCCTTAAAAGACACCCTGAAATCAAATGTGAGCTTATTTTTCCTTGTTAGCTCATGGATTTGGCTAGACTCTACATGAATCATCTGTACTAATCACTGAAAGACTTCCACTAAAGTACAATGACTTCTTTGCCCCTTTGACTTCTGACTACATCACTGTGCGATTTATGGGAAGGATTAAAAAATCTGGAAAGACATGTTGATATACTCGCCGGGGTGAGCACTAACTTTGGCCTCAGCACACTACCTCCATACCTTCACGCACAGACTCCAGTAGGTATCTGGTCATTTAGCACAAAAGTCTTTTCCAACAAGTCTATCCATCCATCCATCCATCCATCCATCCATCCATCCATCCATCCATCCGTTATCTGTAGCCGCTTATACTGTGCAGGGTCACAGGCAAGCTGGAGCCTATCCCAGCTGACTATGGGCGAGAGGTGGGGTACACCCTGGACAAGTCGCCAGGTCATCGCAGAGCTGACACATAGAGACACACAACCATTCACACTCACATTCATGGTCAAATTTAGAGCCACCAATTAGCCTAACCTGCATGTCTTTGGACTGTGGGGGAAACCGGAGCACCCGGAGGAAACCCACGCGGACACGGGGAGAACATGCAAACTCCACACAGAAAGGCCCCGTCAACCACCAGGCTCGAACCCAGAACTTTCTTGCTGTGAGGAGACAGCACTAACCACTACACCACCATACCACCCACTCCTAAGAACATTTAATCTTTATTTTAAATACCCACTGATCATGCTTAAAGATGTTTGATGGATTTTTATGGAAGTTGTGGTTGTATTTCGCCATGTCTGATGTAGCCCGCACGTTAGCCACAGTATGGCTGTTTCCATAACACCAAAAAGGAGGATGCTGCAAAATTCAGTGAAGCTAATCCCAAACCCATAACACATAATGAGACTCGGGTGCACTTACCATGAATGAGGTTTATTTAGTCTTCTTTAGGTAATGAAGTTTCATGGAAAAATGATAAAAATGAAGAAGCGCCTGCGCTCTGACTGTTGCCTTTGTGCTCATCTGTGCAGCATGTCGCTCGATTGTGCCTCTCTCTTTGCTGCTTACATCCACATCGCAATGAGACAATATACAGCCAGTTATTCTTTCTACTTTCTGCGATAAATTGATGATCTTCGCAAAACCAGGTCCATAGCTGGCCAAACTGTCTCTGACCTGGTGTGACGTGACGTGACGTGACCTCAAGCCACATGGCTCATTTGGTTACGTTCAGCTATTGGCCAGTCAAATTTCAAATATTTGACACCTTCATCTAAAGATTTGTGAAATCAAAAGTCTTTACGGAGTGTATAATTAGGCAAAACCTATGTATTAATACCATTACTCCTCATTTATTTTTTGTCCAGGCCGATTCATTCATTTTATACCATTAGAGAAAGTATAACATTGGGATGCTCTCCAAAGGAGGAGAAATGAGCGTCCGGCTCAAAACCACACCGGCAGACGGATGTGTTATTTCAAAACCGGACTTTCCGACCTAAAAGTGGACAGATGGTCATCTTAGTTAGTCACCAATCCTCCCTCCAAATGATTTAACAACACAAGACATAATTTATTAAGCTTAAAAATCTTCACCATCTATGCCATTGTTTTAGATAGGACTTCAGATTTGTGCTAAATGACTTGTGCGAAAAGACCAAAAACACTCCAGTACATGCAGCTTCTCTTCTGGGATGAAGTTTTCATCTTTTTAGTCCACCTCCACCTCCTTTACTGAGCACGTAGGAGTGTTGCTGAAATCAACCACATAGTCCTCCATAATCGACTGCAGGTTAGCATCTAGATCTGAAGGTTCTGGGTTTGAACCTCATGGCCACCTGGGGTCTTTCTGTGTGGAGTTTGCATGTTTTCAGCACGGGTTTCAACTGGGTGCTCCGGTTTCCTCCAACAGACCAAAGACACGTGAATTAGGTCAACTGGTTACTTTAAATGTGAGTGTGAATGTAAGTGTGAATGGTTGTTCGTCTCTTTGTAGCCCTGCGGCAGATTGGAGATCTGCCCAGGGTGAACCCCACCTCACACCCAAAGTCAGCTGGGATTGGCTCCAGCAGTCTGTCGCTTTCAGCAGGAGAAGATGAAAATCGTGTTTAGGTGTAGTAGTGTTTACACATCACTATCAACAGATCATAAATGCCCATGTGAATGGGTGTGATGCGATAGACTGCTATCCTGTTCAAAACATCTTACTCCTGACCACGATGAAGCAGCTACTTCACATGAATGAACTGAAATTTTATGAAACAGAGAGCAACACAAAGCAGGCTCGAACGAAGGCAGCAACACAGTAATAATAACATCAGAAATAAAAGCGCGATTTGCACAATGAGATAAGAAAGCAAAAGTTGTATATTACATACTCTTTGAAATCAGAGGCGGGCTTTCTGGGCTTGTGAGCTTCTCTAACTTGCCATGGTCCCCTGGGCCGGAGCCACATTGAAAAAAAACTTTGGTTCTGCAAAGTGCCGGTGCTCTCTCGTGTGTAAAACTGCACCATCGATCCCTTCAGAGGCTAGGGGCGAGATCAATATGCCACCAAATCCACATAGCCACGCTCCAGAGCACAGCAGCCCATCTCATCACACACCAAAGCCCCCATGAAGGACTCTTGAGTGTGTATGTGTGCGTGTGTGTGTCCAGAATTTGGTCTGGTTGGAGAGCATGTGGAGCAAGGAGATGGTATTAGGTGAAGTTATAGCTCTCATAACCAGTGGGGATAACACGCACATTCCCACATTCATATTGCACTCAGACCCTGGTGTTTTAACTTGAGGTGAAAGTATGTCACCTAGTTTCAGGTGACTTGATTGTGAGATTATATATTGGGCGGTGCCGTTTTGCTCAGTGAGTGATCTTAGGATATGTTCTAATATGTTCTAATTTCACAACCAACAGTGGTGCTTGAAAGTTTGTGAACCCTTTAGAATTTTCTATATTTCTGCATAAATATGACCTAAAACATCATCAGATTTTCACACAAGTCCTAAAAGTAGATAAACAGAACCCAGTTAAACAAATGAGACAAAAATAGTATACTTGGTCATTATTTATTGAGGAAAATGATCCAATATTACATATCTGTGAGTGGCAAAAGTATGTGAACCTCTAGGATTAGCAGTTACTTTGAAGGTGAAATTAGAGTCAGGTGTTTTCAGTCAATGGGATGACAATCAGGTGTGAGTGGGCACCCTGTTTTATTTAAAGAACAGGGATCTATCAAAGTCTGATCTTCACAACACATGTTTGTGGAAGTGTATCATGGCACGAACAAAGGAGATTTCTGAGTACCTCAGAAAAGCATTGTTGATGCTCATCAGGCTGGAAAAGGTTACAAAACCATCTCTAAAGAGTTTGGACTCCACCAATCCACAGTCAGACAGATTGTGTACAAATGGAGGAAATTCAAGACCATTGTTACCCTCCCCAGGAGTGGTCGACAAACAAAGATCACTCCAAGAGCAAGGCATGTAATAGTCGGTGAGGTCACAAAGGACCCCAGGGTAACTTCTAAGCAACTGAAGGCCTCTGTCACATTGGCTAATGTTAATGTTCATGAGTCCACCATCAGGAGAACACTGAACAACAATGGTGTGCATGGCAGGGTTGCAAGGAGAAAGCCACTGCTCTCCAAAAAGAACATTGCTGCTTGTCTGCAGTTTGCTAAAGATCATGTGGACAAGCCAGAAGGCTATGGGAAAAATGTTTTGTGGATGGATGAGACCAAAATAGAACATTTTGGTTTAAATGAGAAGCATTAAGTTTGGAGAAAGGAAAGCACGGCATTCCAGCATAAGAACCTTATCCCATCTGTGAAACATGGTGGTGGTAGTATCATGGTTTGGGCCTGTTTTGCTGCATCTGGGCCAGGACGGCCTGTCATCATTGATGGAACAATGAATTCTGAATTATACCAGTGAATTCTAAAGGAAAATGTCAGGACATCTGTCCATGAACTGAATCTCAAGAGAAGGTGGGTCATGCAGCAAGACAACGACCCTAAGCACACAAGTCGTTCTACCAAAGAATGGTTAAAGAAGAATAAAGTTAATGTTTTGGAATGGCCAAGTCAAAGTCCTGACCTTAATCCAATCGAAATGTTGTGGAAGGACCTGAAGCGAACAGTTCATGTGAGGAAACCCACCAACATCCCAGAGTTGAAGCTGTTCTGTACGGAGGAATGGGCTAAAATTCCTCCAAGCCGGTGTGCAGGACTGATCAACAGTTACCGGAAACGTTTAGTTGCAGTTATTGCTGCACGAGGAGGTCACACCAGATACTGAAAGCAAAGGTTCACATACTTTTGCCACTCACAGATATGTAATATTGGATCATCTCATCTCATCTCATTATCTCTAGCCACTTTATCCTTCTACAGGGTCGCAGGCAAGCTGGAGCCTATCCCAGCTGACTACGGGCGAAAGGCGGGGTACACCCTGGACAAGTCGCCAGGTCATCACAGGGCTGACACATAGACACAGACAACCATTCACACTCACATTCACACCTACGGTCAATTTAGAGTCACCAGTTAACCTAACCTGCATGTCTTTGGACTGTGGGGGAAACCGGAGCACCCGGAGGAAACCCACGTGGACACGGGGAGAACATGCAAACTCCGCACAGAAAGGCCCTCGCCGGCCACGGGGCTCGAACCCGGACCTTCTTGCTGTGAGGCGACAGTGCTAACCACTACATCACCGTGCCGCCCAATTAACAGGTGCCTCGTCAAAAGTTAATTAGTGCAATTTCTTGCCTTCTTAATGTGTTTGAGATCAAACAGTAAATAGTAAAAAACAAGATCAACTGTGAGCTCCTGCTCACTTATGTATCCCCCCCGCTCTCGCTTATATCAGAATGCAAGCAGTCGAAGGAATAGGACACTTATTATGAATGTTGACTTCAACAAATAATTAACCCTGAAACAGGTAAGTAAAGAGCGGTGTCTCTCCCCAGGGATTTCAAACAGCATCCTGGTAAACTGTCATTTTGAAATAGCATTTTGCTTCTTGAAATAGCATCAAAATCCACCCTACATGTTTCGTAAATACATTCAGTCGGTAAACAGGAAGTCGATGTGCGACAGACCTGAAAACAGTATACACGGTATAGAACCCCAAGCTGAAGCTCAGTACCAAATGTCAAGCAGTTGTGATTTGTAGTTGCTGAGAAAAAGGGTGTTTCGGACGGATGGAGATATGGATGGACGGATGGACAGAGGTTAAAAAAAACCAAAAAAACAAAAACACGGTACCGTACCTCCCCGGAGCGGGGGTATAAAAAAAATACAGGAAATCGCCCTGTTCCACAACTGTAGTAATCCATATTATGTCAAGAACCGCTCAATTAAGTAAAGAGAAACGACATCCATCATTACTTTAAGACATAAAGTGACTTTTAATTCATAAAAATAAAGAAAAAACATTAATTTAGAAGGTCTGTCCAAACTTTTAACTGGTACTGTATGTATGAGTACTCACTCCATATTAGGAACAAAAATATTTTCATTTAAACATGGCAGTTGAATTCTATATCCGATGACGTTGGAGACATTTTCATAGTGTCACGGTCATGCGAAAATGAAATGGAAGCAGACGTTGTGCAACATAACATTTAGACATTAGATGGCCAAAAGTTTATGGACACCCATATGTGGTTCTTCCCCAAAGTTTTGCTACAAAGTTGGAAACACACATTTTATCACATTATATTACAGGCATTTAGCAGACGCTCTTATCCAGAGTGACGTACAACATACCCAGAGCAGCCTGGGGAGCAGTTGGGGGTTAGGTGCCTCGCTCAAGGGCACTTCAGCTATTCCTGCTGGTCCAGGGAATCAAACTGGCAACCTTTTGGTCCAAAAGCTGCTTCTGTAATCATTAGGCCGCAATTGTATAAGATGCCTTTCTATGCTGTATAATATCCCTTCACTGGAACTAGCATGTTCCAGCATGACAATACCCCTGTGCGCAAAGACCTCTGACCTCAACCCCAGTGAACACTTCAGTGCCTGACATCATTCCTGCTCTTGTGGCTGAATGAGCACAGATCCTCCACAGTCGTACTCCAAAATCTAGTAGAAAGCCTTCCCAGATGAGTGAAGGTTATAATAACAGTAAAGTGGGGACTCATGACAGTAATGCCCATGGTTTTAGAATGGGATGTTCAGCATGCACATATGGGTGTGATCATCAGGTGTCCAAAAACTTTTATTCACAGAGTATATCATTTGCTTGAGGCCGTGTCCTTTGCGGATAGTTAATTGCCACAGGGTATGAAACTAACAGATAAGCCAATGACATTTAGTTGAAAGCTCACTGTCAGCTTTTGCAGTTTTTTTTTTAAAGCATAACATATTTTGAGATAATCTTTTTAGAAATCAGTTGTCTAATGTCTGGCATTAAATCAATCTGTCCTTAGTGGTGGTGTTCTCAGGAGAAAGCTGGTTTAAAAAAAAAAAAAAAAACCTCAAACAAAACATATTTAATCACCTAATTTTCTCATCTCATCTCATTGTCTCTAGCCGCTTTATCCTTCTACAGGGTCGCAGGCAAGCTGGAGCCTATCCCAGCTGACTACGGGCGAGAGGCAGGGTACACCCTGGACAAGTCGCCAGGTCATCACAGGGCTGACACATAGACACAGACAACCATTCACACTCACACCTACGGTCAATTTAGAGTCACCAGTTAACCTAACCTGCATGTCTTTGGACTGTGGGGGAAACCGGAGCACCCGGAGGAAACCCACGCGGACACGGGGAGAACATGCAAACTCCGCACAGAAAGGCCCTCGCCGGCCACGGGGCTCGAACCCAGGACCTTCTTGCTGTGAGGCGACAGCGCTAACCACTACACCACCGTGCCGTCCACCTAATTTTCATCATCATCAATGTTATTTGTAAAGTCTACCATGGAATGGTTCGTGAAGCAGTTTTGGGACCAAAAGGGTGCTGGTTCGATTCCCTGGACCAGCAGGAATGGCTGAAGTGCCCCAAACTGCTCTGGGTATGTTGTACTGTATGTTGCTCTGGATAAGAGCGTCTGCTAAATGCTATTAATGAAATGTTAAATGCCTATGTAATCTTTTTGGGTGAAAATCTTTCTCCTTTTTCTGTCTTCCAGCCAAAAACTAAAAGAGCAACAGTATTTTGACCACTTCAGCTGATGTTTTCAGTGGCATCCTGAATAAATATATAATAAACTAATAGCAAGCATATATACATGTGTCATTTTAGCTCAGCTGAACATATATGATAGACACTGATAGTTTGTATTTCTAAATCTAAATCGAAACTTTCTGCCACTTTGGGGTAGTTTTCATATTTTCAGGTCTTCTCTCTTTGCATTGATGAGTCAGAAGAGACTGCTGCTGAATTTATTCCAAATTACAAATGCCCATAATGCAGTGCGCCTCATGTTTTTGCGGCGCTTCGAGAGGCCGGCAGATCTGGTAATATCATATAAACCACAATAATCGTCACTGGACATCATGGGAAAGTAACATCATGTAGAGATGATCATACTGTTTTATTGCACAAGCCTGGCTTAATGTATTCTTGTCCTGATGGACATTACACTTCATCTTTTTTATCTTTTGTCTTGTACAATTCGGTTGTGTTCATCGGATCTGTGTGTACTTGGTGTGTACTGAGGTGCTTATGTTTATGTTCTCTCTCTCTCTCTCTCTCTCTCTCTCTCTCTATCTGTCACATGTCCTTGGCCAACACTGGCCTCCGAAAACACTAGTGGTGATTTCGTGGGACATCGGTGCCTTTGCGATGGGAATGATTGCGGGTTCGCAAATAACATGTTTCTTACTCCCTGCTGCTGATTGTTGATTGGCCACTCTGAGGTCAGCTCTGAAGAGGGGGCAGCTGGACACACTCTCTCTTTTAAAGAGCCAAGAGAAGAAGAGGAAAGGGTGGAGAGATGAGGAAAGGAATGAGTGGTCAGAATTATAAATCTTTTAATACAATCAATAGCGGATTAAGGTATGGGCGACATGGGCAGCTGCCCAGGGCGCGTGCACACACACACACACACACACACACAATCGTCATGGTGACAGTGATCAATGATATAATGTCAATGTGTGGGTCAATTAACCCTGTCAGAGTGGGCGCCATGAATCTAGTTTGCGTGCTATGCAGGATACTTCCTGGGAAGGTCTCCCACTTGGGGCGGGGGATAGATTGACCTCAGTTCTCTCCACTGGAAGCCTGACATATAAGGAGCGGGGAATTCTATGCAAGTAGAAAAATCAAAGGAGAAATGCGTAAAAGCTAAAGGTATGCAGCTATGTCTGTTAATGACTATAATATTACCGTATGCATGTAAGGAATAAGGCTAGTATAAGACTTACATTTGTTGCTTGCTATGTTATTACACATAGGGAAATTTACAAGGAAGGGAGCCAAGAAGCCTTTATTTGTCACACAGTGAAATTTAGCCTCTGCATTTAACCCATCTGAAGCAGTGAACACACACATATCCAGAGCAGTGGGCAGCTACGCTACATTGCCCAGGGAGCAGTTGTGGGCTTGGTGCCTTGCTCAAGGGCATATCAGCCCAACCTCATGTTAACATGACTGATACAGGGAGAACATGCAAACTCCACACAGAAAGGCCCCCGTTGGCCACTGGGCTTGAACCCAGAACCTTCTTAATGTGAGGCGACAGTGCTAACCACTACACCACTGTGCCGCCCTGTCCAATGCTGTACGCTAACTTAAAAGATGTTTATATTAGACTGATGCTTTGTATCTTTTGTGATAGGCCTTTACTGACTCTTTTGGGGTCTTTTTTGCCTCAAACTAGCCGAGGAGGTCTGATTCCTGTTCTGAAAGTTTGATCAATTGTGCATGATGATGTGTATATTTCATTGTACAACAAATGTATTAAAGGTTTCAGACTCATATACTATATTTCAATGCAAATTCAGGGCCACTGCTGAAATATTTTGGAGCACCCAATGAGTCTTACTTTTGTATATATTTTTATATTTATAGTATACTTTTTGTTAGGACTAGGACTGTTTTGGCCTCTAGAGGCCGCTGTTATTTCCTTTTCATGTCGTGTTTATTTTGGCCTCTAGAGGCCGCCACTGTTCCTGTGTTTTGTGTTTGTGTTAATTGCCTAATTATCTTCACCTGTGTCCTTAATTAGTTTGTCTATTTATACCCCTGAGTTCAGTCCTCTTGTCACGGAGTCTTTGTGCTGTTATGTTTATCTCCAGTTTCCTTTGTACTGTGTTTTTTGATCTTCTTAGCTTTTGAATTTTTGCACTTTGCTTTTCTTTTGGATTTTACTCTTTGGTTTTTTTTTGTCTTTTGTTTTGCCCTGTATATAGTGTATATAGTTTAAATAAACCTTTTGATTCTTTTTCTACTTCCGCCTCACGCCTCTGCATTTGAGTCATCCCCCTGGTGGCCTAGTGGGGGTTTGCTGGATTATCACACCAACGAACCAGGTTCGAATCCCAGCAAAACCCTAACAGAAAGACTCCGTCATGACCGACTCAGCAGAGGCTGCTTCAACTGTCTACCTGGCCAACCTTCAGGGAATTATGGCAGCTTTGACACGCTTCGGAGCGACCATGGACGCTCATGGACGTACGCTCACCAGCCAACGTGAGGCCCTCGCTCGCCATGAGGAACTGCTTCAGCAAATTGGGAAAACCCTGGCACAGCTGACATCTCTGCCTGCATCTCCTGCTCCTGATCCAGTTCCTGCTCCTGATCCAGCTCCCACTCCTGCTCCAGTGCCTCCTGCAATGCTGCCTTCTTCACCTCGCGAACCCAGCCTTCCTGCACCACAGAGGTATGACGGCAAGCACAGTGAGTGCCGAGAGTTCCTTACCCAGTGTCAACTCACCTTTGAGCTTCAGCCTACCACCTACACTACGGATCGCCGCAAGATTGCCTTTGTGATCACCTTATTAGCTGGTAAGGCGCGAGCCTGGGCTACTGCTATCTGGCAAAGACAGGGACCTGAGTGCTTTGATTTCCAGCTGTTTTCTGAAGAGATGCTTCGGGTCTTCGATCAGGCAGACATCAGTACCGACGCAGCCCGAAAGCTCATGTCCATCCGGCAAGGAGGAAGCGTCGCAGATTACGCCATCTCGTTCCGAACACTCGCAGCAGTAAGTGGATGGAACGAGACTGCCCTGGTGTCAGCCTTCCACCATGGTCTGTCTGACCCCATCAAGGACGGTCTGGCCTCTATTGGATGCCCAAGTGACCTCGAAACCCTCATCTCACATGCTATTCGTCTGGACAACAGGATGAGAGAACGCCACCAAGCCTTGAGCCCCCCCAGCCTCCCTACCTCTATCTGGAGACCGTCTACCTCCTTCAGTGACTGTCCAGAACCCATGCAAGTGGGTCGTACTCGCCTCTCCGCATCTGAGAGGGAGCGCAGAAGGAGGGACAAGTGCTGCATCTACTGTGGCAAGCCTGGTCACTTCCGAGCATCATGTCCCGAACTCTTGGGAAAAGGACCGCCCCGTCCAGCCGAGGGAGGGTTGTGACGGGGCCTACCCTCTCTCCCGGACTCCCTGGCCAAGGAATCTACATCCCGGTCTCCATCTCCTGGGGTGAGTCTGTCCACTCTTGTCAAGCTTTGATAGACTCAGGGGCGGCTGGGAACTTTATGGATATTCACTTCGCCCAAAGCATCAATATACCTACTGCACCTCTTGAAGTCCCTCTGTCTGTGTCTGCCCTCGATGGCCAAGCGTTAGGTGATGGAAGAGTCACTCAAGTTACTTCTCCAGTCTTCCTCCAGTCTCAAGGTCACAAGGAAGAAATATCCCTGCACCTGATTCCTTCACCTAAGTTCCCAGTTATTCTAGGCCTTCCTTGGCTTACTCGCCACAACCCTCGCATAGACTGGGTAACAAGCCAGGTTGTGGAATGGGGCCCTGCATGCCATGCCTCTTGTCTGCTCTCTAGCTCTCCTGTGTCTCCTGCCGAGCCCCCTGATCTCACCGAGTTATCTCAAGTTCCCACAGAGTACTGGGATCTCAAGGAGGTATTCAGCAAGAGCAGGGCCGCCGTTCTTCCTCCGCACCGGGCCTACGACTGTGCCATCGACTTGCTCCCTGGGACTACCCCTCCTCGTGGCAGACTGTTTTCACTCTCTCAGCCAGAACGCAAGGCCATGGAGGAATACCTCAAAGATGCCCTGGTCTCTGGGTTTATTCGACCCTCCACTTCACCTGCTGGAGCCGGCTTCTTCTTTGTCGGCAAGAAGGATGGGGGGCTCCGACCATGTATTGATTACAGGGGCCTGAATAAGATCACTGTGCGCAACCGATATCCCCTTCCGCTGATGTCCACAGCTTTCGACCTGCTCCAAGGCGCCACCGTCTTCACCAAGTTGGACCTACGGAACGCATACCACCTCATCCGTATCCGACAGGGAGACGAGTGGAAGACTGCCTTTAACACCCCGTCTGGGCACTACGAATACCAGGTGATGCCCTTCGGACTCACCAACGCACCAGCTGTTTTTCAGGCCCTAATCAACGACGTCTTAAGGGACATGATTAACCTATACGTTTTTGTCTACCTCGACGACATCCTTATCTTTTCCAAGACCGTGCAGGAGCACCGCCACCATGTCCGCCAGGTTCTCCAGAGGCTGCTACAGAACAATCTGTTCGCCAAGGCCCAGAAATGCGAATTTCATGTTCCCGAGGTCTCCTTTCTGGGATTTATTGTACGGACAGGCCAACTCCAAATGGACCCTGCCAAGACCCTGGCCGTCCGGGATTGGCCTACTCCCAAGTCCGTTAAGGAGGTTCAGCGGTTCTTAGGATTCGCTAACTTCTACCGCAAGTTCATCAGGAACTTCAGTTCTGTGGCAGCACCCATGTCAGACCTCACCAAAGGGACAGGTGGATCTTATGGCTGGTCTCCTCAGGCAGAAAAGGCATTCAAAGACCTCAAGGACCGCTTCTGCACGGCACCCATTCTGGTTCTCCCGGACACCTCCCAACCATTCATCGTGGAGGTGGACGCCTCGGACAGTGGTGTCGGCGCGGTGCTCTCTCAACGTTCGGAAGGAAAGCTGCACCCCTGCGCTTACTTCTCCCACCGCCTGAGTCCTGCTGAGTCCCGGTACGATGTGGGGGATCGAGAACTGCTAGCGGTCAAACTGGCCCTTGAGGAGTGGAGGCACTGGCTGGAGGGAGCACAACATCCATTCCTGGTTTGGACTGACCACAAGAACCTGGAGTACCTCCAGCAAGCCAAGAGACTGAACCCTCGACAGGCTAGGTGGGCCCTGTTTTTCAGTCGGTTTGACTTCACCCTCTCATACCGCCCCGGCTCCAAGAACACCAAACCTGACGCACTGTCCAGACTGTTCTCTGCCACTAACAGGGAGAATGAAGTCGGGCCTATTATCCCTGTGTCCCGGATTGTGGCCCCTGTCCGCTGGGGTATTGAGGAGGCTGTCCGACGAGCCCAACGCCAGGACCCCGGTCCTGGGACGGGGCCACCAGGCCTCTTGTACGTCCCACATCAAGCCCGGGCCAAGGTTCTCCAGTGGGGTCACTCTTCCTCTCTCACCGCCCACCCGGGAGCTCGGAGGACCCTGGACTTCCTGAAAAGACGCTTCTGGTGGCCTAACATGGAGAAGGAAGTAAGGTCATTTGTCCTGTCCTGTGAGGTTTGCACCAGAACCAAGAACCCACGACAGCGTCCCCAGGGTCTCCTGCATCCTCTGACCATTCCCCGGCGTCCCTGGTCCCACGTGGCAGTCGACTTTATCACGGGTCTCCCTGAGTCACAAGGTAACACGGTCATTTTGGTCTTAGTTGACAGATTCTCCAAGGCCTGCCGCTTCATACCACTGTGCAAACTCCCCTCTGCTCTTGAAACTGCGAAACTTTTGTTTAATCATGTCTTCCGAGTCTTTGGTCTTCCACAGGACATCGTCTCAGACCGAGGGCCCCAGTTCTCCTCCCGAGTGTGGCACGGGTTCTGCAAGGTCATCGGAGCCACTGCCAGCCTCTCCTCTGGGTTTCACCCACAGTCCAATGGTCAGACGGAGAGGCTCAACCAGGACCTGGAAACCACCCTGCGAGGCCTGGCTATGGATAACCCGACATCGTGGAGCACCTGGCTGCCATGGGCGGAGTACGCCCACAACACCCTGCAGTCATCGGCCACCAAGCTGTCGCCATTCCAGTGCCAATTCGGGTTCCAGCCACCTCTGTTCCCGGACCAGGAGGAGGACGCGGGGGTGCCCTCGGTCAACCAATATGTGAGACGGTGTCGCAAGACCTGGAGCAAGGTCAGGAAGACCCTCATACAGACCTCCAGAACCAACCAGACTCAGGCCAACCGCCATAGAAGACCTGCACACGCTTTCCGCCCTGGGCAGCGTGTTTGGCTGTCCACTAAGGACCTTCCACTGCGGGTGGAGAACCGCAAGCTTGCTCCTCGCTACATTGGCCCCTTCAAGGTGGTGCGCAGGGTGAACCCTGTCTCCTACCGGCTCCAGTTGCCCCGGACTCTGAGGATCAACCCCACTTTCCATGTTTCCCTGTTACGGCCCGTACTGACGTCTACGTATGCCCCTGCCCCTAGGAACCCCCCACCCCCCCGCATCTTCCAGGGGCAGACTGTGTTCACTGTGAATCGCCTGCTTGACTCCCGCCGGGTCCGCGGCGGGTTGCAATATCTGGTGGACTGGGAGGGCTATGGTCCTGAGGAGCGCTGCTGGGTTCCTGCTCGGGATGTCCTTGATAAAGAACTATGTCGGGACTTCCATTCGGCCCATCCGGATCGCCCTGGGAACGTCAGGAGACGCTCCTAGAGGGGGGGGTCCTGTTAGGACTAGGACTGTTTTGGCCTCTAGAGGCCGCTGTTATTTCCTTTTCATGTCGTGTTTATTTTGGCCTCTAGAGGCCGCCACTGTTCCTGTGTTTTGTGTTTGTGTTAATTGCCTAATTATCTTCACCTGTGTCCTTAATTAGTTTGTCTATTTATACCCCTGAGTTCAGTCCTCTTGTCACGGAGTCTTTGTG
Source organism: Neoarius graeffei (assembly GCF_027579695.1). Lineage (NCBI taxonomy): Eukaryota > Metazoa > Chordata > Actinopteri > Siluriformes > Ariidae > Neoarius > Neoarius graeffei. The sequence continues at coordinate 49,186,323 of NC_083572.1, forward strand.
CTGTTATGTTTATCTCCAGTTTCCTTTGTACTGTGTTTTTTGATCTTCTTAGCTTTTGAATTTTTGCACTTTGCTTTTCTTTTGGATTTTACTCTTTGGTTTTTTTTTGTCTTTTGTTTTGCCCTGTATATAGTGTATATAGTTTAAATAAACCTTTTGATTCTTTTTCTACTTCCGCCTCACGCCTCTGCATTTGAGTCATCCCCCTGGTGGCCTAGTGGGGGTTTGCTGGATTATCACACCAACGAACCAGGTTCGAATCCCAGCAAAACCCTAACACTTTTGAATATTACGATTACTTATTTGTGGCTTGTGTTGGCGGCATGGTGGTGTAGTGGTTAGTAGTGTTGCCTCACAGCAAAAAGATTCCAGGTTCGAACCTCATGGCCAACGGAGGCCTTTCTGTGTGGAGTTTGCATGTTCTCCCTGTGTCTGCATGGGTTTCCTCTGGGTGCTCCAGTTTCCCCCACAGTCCAAAGACATGCAGGTTAGACTAATTGGTGGCTCTAAATTGACCGTAGGTGTGAATGGTTGTTTGTCTCTATTGCCGCTTTTCCACTACAAACGCGGCTGAGTTGGGCTGAGCCGTGCCGTGCTGAGTTGGGCTGAGTCGAGCTGAGTGGGGCTGTTGGAGTTGCATTTCGACTACAACCGCGCTGAACCGTGCTGGCTGGAAGTGGGTGGACACATTGGGTGGAGTTAGCGAAAGTGGGTGGACGTCACGTGATGTCGTTAAGCGGCGCAAACAGTGACATCAGTGATCTTTTAAGCGGTAGTCTCACGACCCGGATAGTAAACAATAAACATGGAGGACATGGAGTCGTTAGTGTTGCTGGTCTTGGTGCTGTGGCTTGTTGTCACCGACAACGCCAACAGATACTGGCAAGAGCGTATAGATGAGGCGAGGCGCATAAGGCTTCAGAAATTCTCGTAATTCGTAATTCTTCTTCTTCCGGGTTTGCGGTGTTTACAGATCCCAGCGTGCTCGCGGGGCGTGTGTGGGCATGTGAGGACACTCCTCCTCACCAATCAGCGCACAGGGGAGTGTCTGCTCACACCCCCAGCCTCACTCAGCTCAGTTTGGCTCGCTTCAGCCCCACTCCAAAACCGTGCGAGTTTTGGGTGCTAAGCAGGGCTGAAGCGAGCTGAGTCGTGCTGTTCTTTGGTAGTCGAAACGCGAGCCGTGTCGGGCTGAAGTGAGCTGAAGCGAGCTGAAGTGAGCTGAAAAAGGGTAGTGGAAAAGGGCCATATGTGTCAGCCCTGCAATCATCTGGTGACTTGTCCAGGGTGTACCCTATCTCTTACGCATAGTCAGCTGGGATAGGCTCCAGCTTGCCCACAACCCTGCACAGGATAAGCAGTTACGGATAATGGATGGATCTTGGCTAATTCCCACCAGCTAGTTAGGTTTACTTTATCCTACTACCAATCTGGCAATGTCAAGGCTACCACATGCTTCTTCTAAAAGACATGAAGCCAGCCAACTGCTGCTCATGCTGCATCATGGGGTGGTGTAACACACTCAGAGGAAAGTGCTTCTACATGCATAAGCATGAGAGAGAGAGGAGAGAAAGAGAGTATGCTATCCCTCCCAACCTGAAAGCATGGCCAATTTTGCTCTCTGGCTGCTGCACTGAATTCACAATCTCCGGGCATTAGGGCGACTGCTTTTCTGCTGTGAACACATGTTGAACTGGCAAAGTTTTGAAGAATTATTTCATATACAGTGCTCAGCATAAATGAGTACACCCCCTTTGAAAAGTAACATTTTAAACAATATCTCAATGAACACAAACAATTTCCAAAATGTTGAAAAGACAAAGTTTAATATAACATCTGTTTAACTTATAACGGGAAAGTAAGGTTAATAATATAACTGAGATTACACATTTTTTCAGTTTTACTCAAATTAGGGTGGTGCAAAAATGAGTACACCCCACAACAAAAACTACTACATCTAGTACTTTGTATGGCCTCCATGATTTTTAATGACAGCACCAAGTCTTCTAGGCATGGAATGAACAAGTTGGCGACATTTTGCAACATCAATCTTTTTCCATTCTTCAACAATGACCTCTTTTAGTGACTGGATGCTGGATGGAGAGTGATGCTTAACTTGTCTCTTCAGAATTCCCCATAGGTGTTCGATTGGGTTCAGATCAGGAGACATGCTTAGCCACTGAATCACTTTCACCCTGTTCTTCTTCAGAAATCCAACAGTGGCCTTAGATGTGTGTTTAGGATCATTGTCATGTTGGAAAAGTGCACGACGACCAAGGGCACGGAGTGATGGTAGCATCTTCTCTTTCAGTATAGAGCAATACATCTGTGAATTCATGATGCCATCAGTGAAATGCAGCTCCCCGACACCAGCAGCACTCATGCAGCCCCGCATAAGGACACTGCCACCACCATGTTTCACTGTAGGCACCATGCATTTTTCTTTGTATTCCTCACCTTTGTGACGCCATACAGTTTTGAAGCCATCAGTTCCAAAAACATTTATCTTGGTCTCATCACTCCAGATTATAGAGTCCCAGTAGTCTTCATCTTTGTCAGCATGGGCCCTGGCAAACTCTAGGCGGGCTTTTTTGTGCCTGGGCTTTAGGAGAGGCTTCTTTCGTGGACGGCATCCATGCATGCCATTCCTCTGCAGTGTACGCCGTATTATGTCATGGGAAATAGTCACCCCAGTTGGGTTTTCTACTTCTTTAGATAACTGCAGTGAACTTGCATGCCGATTTTCTTCAACCCTTCTCATCAGAAGACGCTCCTGTCGAGGTGTTAACTTCCGTGGATGACCTGGACGTCTCTGTGAGATGGTTGCAGTTCCATCTTTCTTAAATTTTTGTACCACTTTTGCAACAGTATTCTGACTGATAAGTAAAGCTTTGCTGATCTTCTTGTAGCCTTCACCTTTGTGGTGGAAAGAAATTATTTTCTTTGAGGAATTCTGAAGAGACAAGTTGAGCATCACTCTCCATCCAGCATCCAGTCACTAAAAGAGGTCATTGTTGAAGAATAGAAAAAGATTGATGTTGCAAAATGTCGCCAACTTGTTCATTCCATGCCTAGAAGACTTGGTGCTGTCATTAAAAATCATGGAGGCCATACAAAGTACTAGATGCAGTAGTTTTTGTTGTGGGGTGCACTCATTTTTGCAGCACCCTAATTTGAGTAAAACTGAAAAATGTGTAATCTAAGTTATATTATTAACCTTACTTTCACGTTATAAGTTAAACAGATGTTATATTAAACTTTGTCTTTTCAACATTTTGGAAATTGTTTGTGTTCATTGAGATATTGTTTAAAATGTTACTTTTCAAAGGGGGTGTACTCATTTATGCTGAGCACGGTACGTACAGTATATTTGCAAATCTTGGTATTATTTTCGATATTGGGTCACTTACCAAAATCACTTTTTATCAACCCTGCTTAAACCCTGCTTCATGCATTCATATCAGGTGCTTCTTACACATTCCAGCTATACACACACTGTAAAAAATAATTTGTTGTTTTAACTTAAAAAAAGTTAGTGCAAGGGTTGCCTTAAGGGCTGCCTTAAAATTTTGAGTTCACTGAAATTAATATAGTAAGTTCACAACAATTTAACTTACTATGTGAATTCCAGTGAACTCAAAATTTTAAGGCAGCCCTTGCACTAACTTTAAGTTAAAACAACAAATATTTTTTTTACAGTGCAGCCTCACAATCACTACTACTACTACTACTACTACTATTATTATATTTCCAAGTTGTGCTCTTACTGTATAAGCCAGTTGTTTTTGTGACTTTCTTTTAATTGGCAGTCTGCGATATTAGTCTGAACCTTCATTAGGCAGTGACGTGTGTGTGTGTGTGTGTGTGTGTTCTTTCAGTGCGCAGGATCACATGCAGCGAATGCTGTTCTTCACCTTGGAATTTGCGCTGCTTATTTTAACCTTTTAATCTAGCCGTGTAGCTGCTTATCTACATTCAAATGAACATCTGCATGTAGCTCAAGTGCTCTGTAATCGTTTAAAAGCCCCAGGATTAGGAATGCCTGCTGATGAGCGAGCCGTACCCTCAGGCTCCCATCGTGCACTCTGTTCCGGAAGGGTCTGGAAACCGCGAAGAGACGAGCTTTACTACAGGTTGCTTTAATAGGCTTTGAGGCAGCTCAATAGCACCCATAATATGGATGGTGAAATTTTATTTATGATCTTTTAGAAATGTATTTTGAAGTTTTGGGGGGGTTTAATTGTTAAAATGGCCTTTAGTTACGATCAGGCATTTTCTGTGACTTTTAATTCCTTTTTCATCTCACTGACAAAACAGCAGTCTTCGATATAAGGTTTTTAAAAAACAAAATGCTTAAAGGAAGACATATGTTCTCCCAGCTGAGTGGAGTATTTTTCATTAAATTGTTTACTTCAAAGAAATAAAAATCGAATGAATAATCCTTCCTCCAGAAGGTTTGAGGAGGAAATTACAGAAATAATAAGAAATTACATATATTGCTAACATGGAGAGGGTTTTTTTTTCTCCTGTTGTTAAGAATTGCTTCATCAGACTAACAGCTGCTGTTTTAAACAGATGATTACCTGTATTTTCAAAACATCTTTGTGTAAATATCTCCCTCTGGACTCATAAATATTACATTATACAGCACCAAATCTAAAGTTTGGACACACCTTCCAATTCAGTGTTTTTTCTTTATTTTAATGAATTAAAAGTCATTTCATGTCTCGAAGTAATGGTGGATGGCGTTTCTCTTTACTTAGTTGAGCGCTTCTTTACATAATATGGATTACTACAGTTGTGTTGTTGAATAAGGCCATTTACTGTATGTGTATTATTTACTATTTGATCTCAAACACATTAAGAAGGCACGAATTTGCACTAATTAACTTTTGACGAGGCGCCTGTTCATTGAAAAGCGTTCCAGGTGACTACCTCATGAAGCTGGTTAAGATAATGCCAATAGTGTACAAAGCGTCATCAAGGTAAACGCTGGCTACACTGAAGAATCTAAAATATGAACTATATTTTGTTTTTAAACACTTTCTTGTTTACCGCATAATTCCATATATGTTCCATATGTTACTTCATCGTTCTGATGTCTTCAGTATTGTTCTACAGTGTATAAAATAGTCAAAATACAGAAAAACCTATGAATGAGTAGGGGTGTACAAACTTTTGACTTGTACTGTATACAGTATAATAAATAAACCAAATGATTTGCAGGTTTGGCGATGAAAAGCAAAATTTCTCCATTCTCATAGAAAATGGTGGAACATTTTTTTTGGTCTGTTGTTACAAATAAACACTGATGTGCACAATTTCAGAATCGTCTCCTCACTCTACCGACTGAGCATCGTTGCTGAAAAGTTATTTACTTCAAGTGCATCTTTTTTTATATACTACAAGTTGACAGTTAATTGAACGCATCATTTAAATTGCGTGAGATGGCATTCCAGAGCTTTTAGAGTGTATGTGCATCCTTAAGTAGGCATATCAGGTGAAAATTCAAATTCAGTCCAAATTGCTTGAAACTGCTCTCATTGAATTTAGAATAACATACTTTTTACAGAATTAAAATACGTTTATCCGTTCTTGAAATATTACAAATCAGAGATTGAAAAAGCGGCTTAATTTTTAGAAAGCTGCTGTAATATTCTGTCTGAGGATCACATGGTCCAAAATGGGCCTCATTAACCAATGAGATCAAATGTTTTTTTCTTAATAACTTGTTTTATTTTTTAAGATGTTTGCATGGAAATTAGCAGGTACATAGATGGTTGTACACTGAATACAAAGTTTGAAAAATTAGTAAAAAAAAAATTATGCCAATTAGGTAAAAATGTTAAATCTGTACACTCCATAAAAAAGTGATAAAATATTATTTCTAATCCCCTCTTTGTGCTCTGTAGGCCTTTGTATTTCTCAAAAGCAGTGCCTACTAGTGTTTATATTAAAGAATATAAATGATAATATTCACAGCTTTCAAGGCAAACCTCGCAAAAACTGTGGGAGCCACATCCAATAAACAATTCCAATTAATTGAACTGAAATTGACACTCGCGTTTCTGACTTCTGTTTTTTTTTAATCTCATTCTGACCACTAAGATCTCAATATTTTTCATCAAAACAACTTTAGTTATATTCTAAAATAGTTATTTATTTACACAAATCAGTTTGATTTGAAAAAAAAAAAAAGTAGGTAAAGCTATGAAAACTCATTTCAAAGTCTCCCATGAATCATAACATCAAAACTAGCTGACGGAAAATTTTGCTGAGTACTTCATCAGAAACGCTGAGAACTAGAGAACATCCTTATAAAAGTTATCTGATTGATATTCATGAGTAATCCAGTCAGAAACCGATCAGAAGAGAGAGAGAGAGCGCCAGCCTGACAGCTTTCCCGTGACTCAAAAAGAAAAGCGCCGGCAGTTTCCCGACGTCACGTGAGCAGAGAGTTTTTACTCTGCTGTACCGACTTCAACCTGCTGTTACTCCCAAAGTACTGAACAGATCTTAACGAGATACATTTCTTTGGAAAGCAGAAATTATAAGCTTTTTAATGACAGTATTCACGATAGAAAATATTCAAGAGTTAAGCAATGACAGATTTGGAAACAGATGAGCGTCTGCATGCTGAATTTTCACAGCACGGCCAGCGAGCATCTGGTATGCTGACCCGAAGCACGAGTTTGTGCAGGGCCTATTGTGGTCAAATCAAACTGTTAACTGCTGGATTTATGCTGAGCTACTATCATGCAAGACATTTAATTTAAGAACAAAATCGCATGTAGCTGAGAAGTGCCTCGATTTTCTCGGCAAATGCCGCCACAGGTACGCATCTCACACTCGTCTAACATGCGACTGTCTGAGTAGAGCTTTGGTCTGTTGTTACAGATAAACACTGACGTGCACAATTTCAGAATCGTTTCCTCACTCGGTTTCCTCGCTCTACTGATATTACACAGTTTGATTGAGCATTGTTGCTGAAAAGTTATTTACTTCGAGCACATCTTTTGTGAAGGTCTTCCACACAAGGAGTTTTTCTGATGATTCTCTTAAGACGCAGCAAGTGAAGGAAATGTGTGTTGAGAGAAAGAGAGAGAGAGAGAGAGAGAGAGAGATACAGTAGGTGAACCCTTGAGGAGAGACACTTTAGCAAATTACAGCTAGTGCTGCAATCAGGAAGCTGAAATTACTAAACCTGACGGGTCACCAAGGCAACTGCTGGAGGTAGCCAGTCTGGAATCAGGTGTGTGTGTGTGTGTGTGTGTGTGTGTGTGTGTGTGTGTGTGTGTGTATATCACAGGTGGTCAGTTTCTTGATATTGTAGTCAGTTTCTCCTTCTGTGTGTGTCTTGCACCACTGATCTGGCAGGACAGATCCTCGCACACGAACTTTCTTTGAATGCACATGAAGCCTGTCATTAACTCTGACAGCGTCTCAGTGCACTAGCAGGAGAACGCTAAGACTGCCTCTTGATAACCTCTCTAACCCAGACGATACTGCTGAAGGGCTGGCTGAATCCAAATGATGGACATGCCTAAATATATCCAACTTTATTTCTCCCAAAATCAAAGGCAACGCTAATCTTGAATCATTGTTCTGATTTCAAAATGAAACTCGTTGTCAATTTAGGACAGATTATGCAATTAAATCAACAAAGGAAGGACACGCACACATACAAATACTCAGGCATTTAAAACGCAGGGCAGGGATGAGCACAAAAATAGACCTCCTTTTGTTTTTGCCTGAATGGTTTCCTTTCAAGATGAATTTTTCAGCCTGTTGAGAGACAAGTACAGAGGGCATCCCTTTTCTTCCCCTCCGTAGAGTCAATTATCCCAAACAAAAGCTTTATTACACACAGAGTTGCGAAGTTCCTGTGGGCACCAGCACAATTGCTACTAGTTGCAGTTCCTTATCCAACCACTAGGGTTTGAAATGCTTGATGAGGCGACCTTAGCGTACCAGTATATACAGTATATACAGTACCAGTCAAAAGTTTGGACACCCTGACTCAGTCATCGGTGTTTCTATATTCCAACTATTTTCTACACTGGAGAACAATACTGGACACATCAAAACTATGGAATAACTTATATAACATATATGGACTTATGTGGTAAACAAAAACCATGTTAAAAAAAACAAAATATGTTCCATATTTTAGATTCTTCAAATTTGCCAGCGTTTACCTGGATGATGCTTTGCACACTATTGGCATTATCTTAACCAGCTTCCTGAGGTAGTCACCTGGAACGCTTTTCAATTACCGGTAACAGGTGCATCGTCGAAAGGTTATTTAGTGGAATTTCATGCCTTCTTAATGCGTTTGAGATCAAAGAGTAAATAGTAAATAATAAACATACAGTAAATAGCCCTATTCCATAACTATAGTAATGCATATTATGTCAAGAAGCGCTCAACTAAGTAAAGAGAAACGACATCCATCATTACTTTAAGACATGAAATGACTTTTAATTCATAAAAATAAAGAAAAAATATCGAATTAAAAGGTGCGTCCAAACTTTTGAGTGGTCCTTTACTGTAATATGGTACTCGAGTGCATTAATATAGACCTGTGATTTGATTAACATGACAGTCAGAGTCATGCTGTTAGAACAAAATGAATGAAATCATCATCGTTTAAAAAATTACAGTAATTTTCTTGAAATGACAAATACTTTCCTTGCCACTGTAGTACGTAACCTCCTTTATGTTTCAAAAATCATATATATTCTATCCACATTCATTGGATATGAGCAACTGCGCACTCTGATTGGCTACTCTACTACTAGGCTATCAGCTCACATACTCTGAGTAGAGAAAAACAAAATGGCGAAGTGCATCAAGTCAGATACGGTGGTGCTTGAAAGTTTGTGAACCCTTTAGAATTTTCTATATTTCTGCATAAATTTTACCTAAAACATCATCAGATTTTCACACAAGTCCTAAAAGTATATTAAGAGAACCCAGTTAAACAAATGAGACAAAAATATTATACTTGGTCATTTATTTATTGAGGAAAATGATCCAATATTACATATCTGTGAATGGCAAAAGTATGTGAACCTCTAGGATTAGCAGTTAATTTGAAGGTGAAATTACAGTCAGGTGTTTTCAATCAATGGGATGACAATCAGGTGTGAGTGGGCACCCTGTTTTATTTAAAGAACAGGGATCTATCAAAGTCTGATCTTCACAACACATGTTTGTGGAAGTGTATCATGGCACGAACAAAGGAGATTTCTGAGGACCTCAGAAAAAGCGTTGTTGATACTCATCAGGCTGGAAAAGGTTACAAAACCATCTCTAAAGAGTTTGGACTCCACCAATCCACAGTCAGACAGATTGTGTACAAACAGAGGAAATTCAAGACCATTGTTACCCTCCCCAGAAGTGGTCGACCAACAAAGATCACTCCAAGAGCAAAGCATGTAATAGTTGGCGAGGTCACAAAGGACCCCAGGGTAACTTCTAAGCAACTGAAGGCCTCTCTCACATTGCCTAATGTTCATGAGCCCAACATCAGGAGAACACTGAACAACAATGGTGTGCATGGCAGGGCTGCAAGGAGAAAGCCAAGGCTCTCCAAAAAGAACATTGCTGCTCATCTGCAGTTTGCTAAAGATCACGTGGACAAGCCAGAAGGCTATTGGAAAAATGTTTTGTGGACGGATGAGACCAAAATTGAACTTTTTGGTTTAAATGAGAAGCGTTATGTTTGGAGAAAGGAAAACACTGCATTCCAGCATAAGAACCTTATCCCATCTGTGAAACATGGTGGTGGTAGTATCATGGTTTGGGCCTGTTTTGCTGCATCTGGGCCAGGACGGCTTGCCATCATTGATGGAACAATGAATTCTGAATTATACCAGCGAATTCTAAAGGAAAATGTCAGGACATCTGTCCATGAACTGAATCTCAAGAGAAGGTGGGTCATGCAGCAAGACAACGACCCTAAGCACACAAGTCGTTCTACCAAAGAATGGTTAAAGAAGAATAAAGTTCATGTTTTGGAATGGCCAAGCCAAAGTCCTGACCTTAATCCAATCGAAATGTTGTGGAAGGACCTGAAGCGAGCAGTTCATGTGAGGAAACCCACCAACATCCCAGAGTTGAAGCTGTTCTGTACGGAGGAATGAGCTAAAATTCCTCCAAGCCGGTGTGCAGGACTGATCAACAGTTACCGTAAACGTTTAGCTGCAGTTATTGCTGCACAAGGGGGTCACACCAGATACTGAAAGCAAAGGTTCACATACTTTTGCCACTCACAGATGTGTAATGTTGGATCATTTTCCTCAGTGAATAAATGACCAAGTATAATATTTTTGTCTCATTTGTTTAACTGGGTTCTCTTTATCTACGTTTAGGACTTGTGTGAAAATCTGATGATGTTTTAGGTCATATTTATGCAGAAATATAGGAAATTCTAAAGGGTTCACAAACTTTCAAGCACCACTGTATATCACTTTGTTATCAAGTATTTAAAAGAAACAGAAATAGCTAAAATAATATCGATCCTCCTGTCAGTATCTCCTGTTCCACTCTCCAGCCCAGTCTATGGCAGTAACGCACCTTTAAGTTGGTTTGCCAACCGCCAAAAAAAGAAGAAAAGAAAATGGCAGAGCGTGTTACTGAACCAACCGAGGACGAAATAAAAACTCTACCTGAAAACAAAACCCCCGAAAATACAAAAAACAAACAAAATATGGAATAAAAGTTTTTGATGATAAGAACGTATCTTCTTGTTTTTTTTTTATTTTTCAAGAATTATTATTATTGCATTTTTCACAAATTGCTCCTGTCATTTCACGAGTTTGTTTACATTCTAAGCGGAAATTATTTTTGGAACGTTTTGTATAAAATTTTTATTTATCGAAATTGCAAAAAATAAAAATGCTCTGTTTCTCAAAATCCAGTAAATGTGGATAGAACAAAACAGTTATTCCACTCAATCTTGTCGTACATGACTCAGTGCTACGCGCCTCATCAGGTATCAGCTCGTGGACGACCCAATTTTGTGGAATAACTGCTATTTGAAATTAAAATTCTTTTGATTAACTTGTGTATTTTTTTGTGGATGTGTCCATGTAATATAAAGCGCATTATACAGTGGAGCAAAGATATGAAATTTACCTTCTCATGTTGAAAATATTTTCACTCGTTCACTTCGTTCCCTCGTGAATATGTTCACCGCTCAAAAATAAGCTTCATATTTTTGTGCAACCGTGTAATAGATAGTCTTCACTGACGTCACGGCATTCCGGGGAACGCCCCCCAGCCGCCATCTTGTGGGGCAAACAAAACGGACCATCGCCATTACCGGCTACATTATCTTGGACGAATTTATGAAGTTATATAGTCAGTTTTCTAAAATAAAGATCAATGTCGGCAAAATAGAGCAAACAGAAGTATATAGATACATTAGACGACATCTCACGACAACAGTATGCAGCAAAACTGGCCTTGACTGGGGGAATTGACCCCTACGAAGTGGACAAAGATGCATTTTCAAGTGACTATGCAGGGCTGCCAAAGACTGAAACTGCCAAAGCCTGCTCCAAAGCCTGAAACTGACTTCATCAAACTTTAAAGGCTGTCTGATATATACAACTTTATATATTCACAGTGCGCCTTTTGGCGGATGCCGCCTTTTTCACGGCTGAATTGCGCAGATCCGATTTTTTTTTGGGGGGGGGGGGCGTTGGAGTGTCTGATTATAATTTCAGGAAGTATAAGGATGAGAAAAAAACGGTTTAAATCGGAAAGCTGCGCACATTTGCGCAGTCCTGCACACCGCTCGGGCTGCGCAAATGTGCGCAGCTTTCCGATTTAAACTGTTTTTTTCTCATCCTTATACTTCCTGTTTCATGGACTGTAACGGATTTGCTTATTTAGTAATTTTAATACAGAATTTACTTTGAAATTATAATGAGACACTCCAACGCCCCCCCCCCAAAAAAATCGGATCTGCGCGATTCAGGCGGCATCCGCCAAAAAGGCGCGCTGTTTGCATCCCAAACACAAATCAAATCATACAGAATAGACCTAAAATGTTTTTCAAAAATGACCCTTGCGTGAGTGAAGTGACAAGTGTCAAATAGAAATGTGACAAACGAGCGATATTAAGTGTACATTACAATGTAAACATACATTCAGCGGTTCCAGTTAGGCATTCTCCAGAGATTGTTCACACGATGTTTTGGTTTCCAAAAACAAACTTAAACACAATTGATTGCTTATTTAAACAACTTACCACTTATAAAATGATCGGAGCAGACTTTGCTGTGTTTGGAAGGCTGATAATCCTTGCGGTTGACTCTCGCAAGCCATAGAGTTCTCCTTTGTATGCTGAGTTTCTTTGTTTGCTCGCCTTCGTGCTCCCGTACAGTGGGGATTACATAAAAGCTCCGCTTGACTTCATCATCTGACCTATTACGACAGCCATGAATACAACAGGTGTGCACCATTGCTAGCTTTAAATAGCCTGCTTGGGTTCTTTTGTACTCACGCATTACAATGTGTGCTCAGTCACCCGTACGGTAAGCTGGACCCCCAAGATGGCCGCCACTAGGGAATCCCCGACTCTGTGACGTCATGTGAAAACTATCTATAGCCTCATATTATACACACACACACATATATGTACTGTATGTGTATATATATATATATATATATATATATATATATATATATATATATGTGTGTGTGTGTGTGTGTGTGTGTGTGTGTGTGTGTGTGTGTATATATACATACACAGACACACACATTGAAAGGAGAGAAACAGTCATCCAAAATGGATTTACTGATGTAGGAAGAATAGAGAGTAAGAATACACCACATATTGTCCACTGTACTCATGAGCATGCATTAGCAAACGCAGACTGTCTGTCCTGCATGTGTTCTGAAGCACAAGGGCTTTCTTCATAATCATGTAGACTATTGCATGCACACATACACATGTGCTTGACTTATGATGAAAGGTTTGATTGATTAGAGAATGATGATTACAGGAAATGGCCTGGAAGATGGTTCCTTCTCCCATCACCCTCCCTCCCTCTCTCTCTCTCTCTCTCTCTCCATCTGTAGAGTGCCTCTCGTCTTTTCCCTAATGGCACAGCTATTAGCACTAATGCATTTCAAACATACAGCAGCTGCCATGTACGGATGGAAAGCTTACGTCCTCCCTCTCTTGTTCCATCCCTTTCTTCCTCTCCCTCATTCTTTCCTTCTCTCTTGCCTTCTAACACGTCTAATCAAACAGGTTGATGTGCCAAATAAAGCACTTGCTTGATTGCAGTTATATGTCTACGCTCTCATTTACAGTCTGACACTAAAGTCATGTTTATCACGAGAGATCGATTGTGTATTTAAAATGAACAACACGTGCAATGAGTGAACTCATGTGAGTGAGAAGTTATTTCAACGCACTGCTTTGTTTCCCATATACTTGTAAAAAAGGATACTTGTTCTAATGTTGTCAGCTGCCATAAAATTCATATTTGGTGAAGCCTCCTCTGAAAAATAACAGCACTGGAGACAGCTCCTGTAACATTCAACAAGCAGGGAGACGCTGTGCACCGTCCACCACCTTTATATTCTTCTGTTTGTGCTTCGACACCAACTTCAACTCACACCACAGGTTAAAGGGATTGGTTATTGCAAAAAAAAGAGTGTTTATGCAACCTTTTCTTTATTAATTTTGAAATATGTCTGTGTATATGATCCATCTAAGTTTTTTCCTCACATTTCGTCGCTCTGTATTGATTATTTTAATTTTTTTTCTCATGCTCACATTCTAATGACCATCACCTTCTGATCATACTTGCACTATAACCACTTTAATAATTTTTGTTTCTACTTTGCATCTATTGTTATTCTAACATTTTTTTTAGTTTACGAAGTATTGCTACTGTAATTTATACTGGGTATGTGTAGTCCTGGGTATGACTTTAAACTGCAACCAGTGGTGAGTCTCAGGTCCGGGAGGACTTGAGTATTGGGGAAAGTGGAGCTACCCCTTAATCACCAGGTCCCAGAGCGGATCCCAGGTCCACTCTGATCTGGAGTGGTAGCGCCTGCCTGGGTTCCAGCTATGGGTTAAAGAGTACATCACCAATAAGGTGCTGGCAGCAGGGTGCTTTTCAGTGCATTGTGGCAGATGAACCCAACAGGGTCAATGGCACACCACCAGATGGCATGCAGAAGAGCCACTCAAATGGTCAACGGATGGCATCACTTGGCAAGTCAGTTGTCACTGTGGGGCAACTTCCATACCCGTCACGTCTGTGGTACTTTTGTGCACCACTTGGCATCAGGTCTGGAGGTTCAGAGCAACAACATGATGGGGGCACGACATCATTTATCTTACCTTACTGTGTAAGGCACTTCATTAGGAGAGGAGAATAGTACACGAGAGCTCACGAGGCCAGGCATTTCCATGGCAGCTCGGCCAGGCTGTTGGTGCTACCGATTCTGTCGCTCTGGTGTGGGCCTCACAGCCCATAGACATATAAACATAGACGCCGCATTCTGCGTAGAATCATATGTCATCCTCGCCGCCATATTGGATGTGGCAAAGTGGAGATTCTTCAACCGTCTCTGGTATAGCGTCTAGACAGTAGCCGAGAATAAAGATGCCTCATTCATGTGCTGCGTTTAACTGTACCAACAGGTTTACCGTCCAAACGAGATCACATGGGATTACCTTTCACAGGTGAGACTGGAAAAATACTTTTCACTGTATTTGGTCATTATAACGTAATTTTACAAACAGATTTTTCTGACTTTGTGGCTAATATGAAGGATTTTGACAGAACAGGTCAGACAGTCAGGATCAGAGAGGGAGCTGTTCCTTCAGCCTTCAGTTTCCCAGCTCATCTCCACCGGGTAGGTGTATAGTTATAAGCAGTGAGAATTAGGTAATACAGTGCCACACTATGATGAACGTTTCTGAACGTATGATGAATGTTTTTAACCTTTCTGAATGTGAAGGAATCAGTGATGTATTTTGTTTTGGTATGACGTTAGAACCTGGCCGAACTCAGTTTGGCGGTCATTCAGCTCACTTTATTCAACGAGAGTAGGTCTGTGTGGTGACTCAATAAATAAAACAGTACATTTTTATTTTCATTCACTATTTCCAGTTTTTCCACTATTTCCATCATTTATCATATTCAGTCTTGTAGGTTGGTTATTGTGGCCTCAGGTTTTGGTAGCTTGCTACGGTATGCTGACTGATTAGCTTACCTGAGCTATCTATCGCGTATCTGTCGCTAGTTTGCAGTGTACAGGGTATTTCGCACACTATTTATAACCATCACATTAAAAGTTATATGTGTTGTTTTGATGCCTGTTTGTCTCCCAAATATATACGTGTGTGTCTTAATGGGTGAATAAAAGGCATCGAGTTAAATATTATTGTAGAAAGGGGCTTTATGAAGTTCAGTCCATTTACTTGCATTGGTTTACGGGGAAGATTTGCCACATCAAATATGGCGGACACTCTGACATATCCCAGCAACGGGGCCACCAGCTCAATGCGGCGTCTATGTTTATATGTCTATGCTCACAGCCCATCTACATTTCTGCCCATCTACATCCTAATGAAGCAGTCATCATCGCTAGCGATGGACAGCCGCCACCACTGCCAATGGCTACTGTAATTTGTGTTCTCTAACCCCTTGTAATTTCTGCTGTTTATTGTGCTGCTGCAGCAAAACAATTTCCCTCAGGGATCAATAAAGTACTCCATCCATCCATCCATCCATCCATCCATCCATCCCTCTCCAAGTCTTAACCTCTCAGAAAAAGCAACCAAGCTTGTGGGGAAAAAATTGATTATAAAACGTGTACCCAATGGCAGAAGAGCTACTAGTAGAAAATCAAGCTCATGTCATGTCTTATTGTGTGACTTGACAGCAGAATATTGCATGGGCATTGTATTTCCTTCACTTTTTGGAATACGAGCTTATTGTATGCAGG
This sequence comes from Neoarius graeffei, assembly GCF_027579695.1. Lineage (NCBI taxonomy): Eukaryota > Metazoa > Chordata > Actinopteri > Siluriformes > Ariidae > Neoarius > Neoarius graeffei. The sequence goes on from NC_083572.1 coordinate 49,202,313, forward strand.
AGCATGGCAGCGTTACAACAGCACTGTTAAACAGGTTTATTTCGTCATCAATGACTTATTAATAGTCATGCTGAATTGTTTTTGTTCGTATGAAAAGTCAACATGTGCTACATTTCAGTGTAGCTACGTGTTATGTAACGGATGATGTGTGATGCCCACACTGACTGACCTACTGAAGAGTTCGAAGTAAAACTCACAGTGTACAGTTACTGGAACTCATGCTCAGGTCAATTCGGTCTATTGAAAAGAGTGTAAATAGAGTCCGAACTAACTTTTAACTGATTTTAGTCATTTAGTCTTAAAATACATGGATTTGACCTTCTGTTAAGAATTAAAGAGGGTTTTTTGGAATTAAGAAGTGATTTGATATTACATGTATGTAAAATTAAAAATAAAATTAAAGATGTTTTTGTGCTCATGCAGTAACTAAATGATTTCATTCATGAATTAATCTTGGGTTTGATTACAATAATATTAAAGCTAGGGGAGGTAATTTTGGAGAAACCAGCAATATTTTTGTATGTCCAACCAACAAATCCCATTTCCTCCCTTCAGTCCTCCCTCCAAAGCCACTCCTCCAAAACACATGAATGCACACTGCCTGACTACTGCTGGAGGACAAATCCACGAGAGAGAGAGCGCGTTGGGGAACGGAGCGTAGCACGTCATTGTCATATCATATAATATGTCTGGCTAGCTGTGTGGAAGACTCCGGTCATGTGCAATGAGCATACGGGCAGAGTGCCGCAGGAAGCTGGGCAGAGGTAGGCCACCCAGTCCTTTCTTTCAGACCAAATAAAATGATTGGAGAGGCCTTTTACAGCTCCATGACCACTGTGGGGGGTTTGATTTCTTCATTGCTGTTAGGATGGAAAGAAAATTTTCAAGAAACATAACAAAAATGCTTCTAAAACAATGACCTACCCTAGCTTTGAAGAAAACCAAATAATTAGAACATAATCAACACATTCAATTCCTAATCAACAAGATCAACTGTGAGCTCCTGCTCACTTACGTATCCCCCCGCTCTCACCTATATCAGAATGCAAGCAATCGAAGGAATAGGACACTTATTATGAATGTTGACTTCAACAAATAATTAACCCTGAAACAGGTAAGTAAAGAGCAGTGTCTCTCCCCAGGGATTTCAAACAGCATCCTGGTAAACTGTCATTTTGAAACAGCATTTTGCTTCTTGAAATAGCATCAAAATCCACCTTATATGTTTCTTACAGTACATTCAGTCGGTAAACAGGAAGTCAATGTGCGACAGAGCTGAAAATGGTATACACAGTATAGAACCCCAAGCTGAAGCTCAGTACCAAAGATCAAGTAGTTGTGATTTGTAGTTGCTGAGAAAAATGTGACGAAAATTTTGTAAATCCACCCTATATGTTTCATAAATACATTCAGTCGGTAACCAGGAATTCGATGCGCGACAGACCTGAAAACGGTACACATGGTATAGAACCCCAAGCTGAAGTTTGGTACCAAGAACCAAGTAGCTATGATTTGTGGTTGCTGAGGAAAAGGGTGTTTTGGATGGACGGAGATAAGGACGGATGGACAGACAGAGGTAAACCAGTATACCCCTCCTCCTTCAGAGCAGGGGTAGGAGTATAATAATAATAATAATAATTATTATTATTATTATTATTATTGGGGCGGCACGGTGGCATAGGGGTTAGCGCTGTCGCCTCACAGCAAGAAGGTCCGGGTTCAAGCCCCGTGGCCGACGAGGGCCTTTCTGTGTGGAGTTTGCATGTTCTCCCCGTGTCCGCGTGGGTTTCCTCCGGGTGCTCCGGTTTCCCCCACAGTCCAAAGACATGCAGGTTAGGTTAACTGGTGACTCTAAATTGACCGTAGGTGTGAATGTGAGTGTGAATGGTTGTCTGTGTCTATGTGTCAGCCCTGTGATGACCTGGCAACTTGTCCAGGGTGTACCCCGCCTTTCCCCCGTAGTCAGCTGGGATAGGCTCCAGCTTGCCTGCCTGGATTTGAGTCATTTTGTTAAAAAAAAAAAATCCTTCACATGATATTCAGATGCAGTTTCAATTCAAGACACTAAACGAGACCAGATGATAGATCTGTACTGCTTTGATGAACTATGTATGCCTTATTTACTAACACATGACTAATTTAAGTTAATAGGAGGATATTAATACATATACTTGCAGTGAGACATAATTATTAGAAGACACATAGAAGATTAACACCAAGATTCCTGTATTAATCAACAGCAAAACAGGTCACAAACTAAATCTGATGGAGCGGTGAGCCCAAATGACCTTGAGAAATAAGACGCAATAAACCACTTTAATATCCATTTCACACGCTATTGCTTTCAGATGGATTTAAACGGGCCTCAGCCCCACTTCTGCTGTTGAGATTACAGCAAGCACAACGAGGCCTCACTGTAATGGCCATAATGGCTGACTGGAACATTCGTTACAGTGGCTGGACTTATAAAAGCAGCCAGGATTACGCAGCTGTGGAGAAATTCTTAAGAGACAAAATCAAATCTGCAATCATAACAAGTCACAGGTAGCGCTAAAACCAGGATTGTTATTGCTACCGTAGGTTCACGACTTTGAGTTTAATAGCCCTTAGAAATAACATGCTGGGTGGAGTCGCTAGTACATCGACACTATACTATGTTTAAGGAACACAGTAGTCAGTTTGCTTTATGCTGAACAAAGCAGAAACATTGCTTATAGTATAACAAACTATGACCAGACTACTTTAAAGAACAGTGGGTCTCATTTAGCTTTCAGTAAAGTTTTGTGTAAATGCTAGGCATGTACTGGCATATCATGTATCGAAAAATCATGATACAAATTTATGAAATAAAAAAAAACTTAATTATGATTATCTTCAGACTGTGTAACCTCTGTGTTTTTCCAAGCTGTAATTGTATTGTTTCGACAGCACAATAGCATAACTACACCTGACTTCACCCGAGGTGGAAGTAACACAGCTCTAATACCACAAGAAGCACACAAAAACAGATCTAAAATGGGAGTTACTTTAACAAGAATTTGTAGCTATCTTTTTTTGCAGACTGCTAAAAGCTAAAGGAAAGAGAAGAAAAATGGAGGTAGTAAAATGGTCAGTTTATTAAGAAAAGGACTATTTGTTATTAACTTTATTATTAACTACATCATGCATCACGTGGTGGGCTTTCCCTGTTCGCACAAGGCATTGTGGGATACAAATTTGAAACAGGAGAGAAAAACGGAGGATGTGAATGTGCGAATGAAACGTGAAAGACCGACTACAGTAACAGAAAGAAAGAAGAAAAGACGTTATGTTGCGAAGGAAAGGAAATGCAGGACCAAACTAATAAATATCGGTGGTCAGCGAGCAGCTCGGTGTGATCAGCTGTTTGTTTAGCGACAGAATGATGGAACTCTCAGTGCACGGTCAAGGTAAACCTGTAGATAGCAGTAATGCAACACTGTGGATGCCAGCTACCGTAAAACCCAAAAGAAGAAGAAGGTACACTACTGTTCAAAAGTTTGGGGTCACCCAGACAATTTTGTGTTTTCCATGAAAAGTCACACTTTTATTTCCCACCATAAGTTGTAAAATGAATAGAAAATATAGTCAAGACATTTTTCTGGCCATTTTGAGCATTTAATCGACCCCACAAATGTGATGCTCCAGAAACTCAATCTGCTCAAAGGAAGGTCAGTTTTATAGCTTCTCTAAAGAGCTCAACTGTTTTCAGCTGTGCTAACATGATTGTACAAGGGTTTTCTAATCATCCATTAGCCTTCTGAGGCAATGAGCAAACCCATTGTACCATTAGAACACTGGAGTGAGAGTTGCTGGAAATGGGCCTCTATACACCTATGGAGATATTGCACCAAAAACCAGACATTTGCAGCTAGAATAGTCATTTACCACATTAGCAATGTATAGAGTGGATTTCTGATTAGTTTAAAGTGATCTTCATTGAAAAGAACAGTGCTTTTCTTTCAAAAATAAGGACATTTCAAAGTGACCCCAAACTTTTGAACGGTAGTGTAAACCTGCTTGACTGTGTGAAGCGAGTGATTTCATGCACATTATTTGCTAGTGAATCCCATCAAATTAAATAACTTCCCAGCCACAGAATGGCCTGTTTTTTTTCTGAAATATTACAGAAATAAACATACATCATAGTGACCAAATTTCAGAGGGAACTAAATTTCATCCATTTTATGAAATTGAAATCCCGTCCAGCTTTAAATTAAGGTCTGGTGACTGACTTGTGCAGTCTAAAATCTTCCACATTTTTCCCCCTGATGAAGTCCTTTGTTGTGTTGGCAGTGTGTTTCGGCTCACTGTCTCGCACCATTATGAAGCTCCTCCCACTAAGATTGGATGCATTTCTCTGTAAACTGGCAGACAGAATGTTTCTGTGGACTTCTTAATTCATGTCGTTACCATCATGAGTTACATCATCAAGAAAGATTAGTGAGCCTGTAGTGTTTTTCTCTCTTTCTCTCTCTCCACATCTCTCAATGTTTCTGTCATCAACTGCTGTTGTTTTCCTCGGCTGACCTGTGATGTCTGGTTGTTAGTACACCACTGGTTTCTTTATTTTTCAGGACATTCCAAATTGTTGTATCGGCCATGCCCAATGCTTGTGCACTGGCTCGTTTTGCTCTTTGTCTCAGTTTCAAAATAGCTTGCTTTTCTCCCATTGACAGCTCTCTGGTCGTCATGTTGGTTTCTTCTTTTTTTTATGACAAATGCAGTCTTCACAGGTGAAATCCAGAGCTTAAACCAAGAGCAGACATTTAGAACTATTAACTGCTTAAAGGAGAACTGAAGGCAAATTTTTCTCATCTCATCTCATTATCTCTCGCCGCTTTATCCTGTTCTACAGGGTCGCAGGCAAGCTGGAGCCTATCCCAGCTGACTACGGGCGAAAGGCGGGGTACACCCTGGACAAGTCGCCAGGTCATCACAGGGCTGACACATAGACACAGACAACCATTCACACTCACATTCACACCTACGGTCAATTTAGAGTCACCAGTTAACCTAACCTGCATGTCTTTGGACTGTGGGGGAAACCGGAGCACCCCCACGCGGACACAGGGAAAGCATGCAAACTCCGCACAGAAAGGCCCTTGCCGGCCACGGGGCTCGAACCCGGACCTTCTTGCTGTGAGGCGACAACGCTAACCACTACACCACTGTGCCGCCCTCTATTTATCTCATTTTATTAAATATAGGAATGGATTTTTGACAGCTATTTTGTCACTGCTATAGCAAGTGAGGAGTGTTTGAAATATGCTAAGTAATATATCAGTCCATATATCAAAGCAATGGCCGTAAACGAGATCCGCTGAGACCTGTGCGAGACATCATAGGACGGAAGTTAAACGTACAGCGGAAATCAAAGTGACCAACATCTGCCAACGTTGTCAAAAGACGTGCGTGCCCTCTTTCGAATGCTGACGGAATCAAGCGGGAAGTTTTGTTTGTTTTGATAGCAATCAGGAAAGTTTGAAAAAAGTAGGCAGTAATCGTCATTTAAACTCGTTTTCGTTTGGAAAACAGTTTTCAAAATGGCGGTGCGGACATGTCACGTTTCGAAATCTCGCACAAGTCTCGTGAAGATCGCGCGGATAAGCGACGCCTGCCGTGGACCAAACGAACTGAATTCAACACGGCTAAAAACCGAAGAGGCCGATTAGTATAATATTTAATTGCAATTAGTTGCCAATACGAGTCACGATATAAGGTTACTAAAACTAAAAACGTAATTGAATACCACGTTAATTAAGAAATAAAGCAAGTTTAAAAATGACTTCAGTTCTCTTTTAAACAATCAATCAATCTAAGAAAGCACAGCTGGGCAACAAGAAACACCTGTCAGTCAGACGTTCCAATATTTTTTGATCACTTGAAAACCCAAATGTCTTCAACTGTCAGCAAAAACAAAAGAATTGTCCTTGGAGGGTTTTTTGTACATTAAGACAGCGGGTCTATTTCTAATATTCAGATAACAAAACATCCAGGGGTGTGTACATAATATTCAGTGTTTCGGTGCAGAATGATAGAGCCGAATGGTGTTACTACCCTTGGTATTGCAAGCAGATACACCGTACTATGTAGGAGAGGTGTGTACCGTATGTACACAGCGTACATACATACACATGCGCACACACGTTTTTTTTTACTATTCTAAATTATTATGCTAGTTTGTACATGTTTTATGTATGCCTCTCTCTCTCCTTCCATCTCTGTCTTTTTCTCTCAGTCTCTCTTCCTCCCTCCAACTGCTTTAACATGCTTTTCACTCCGGGTCCCTAATGTGCCCAAAAAGCATGGAGGCCTAATCTAATTACAGTGTCAGTCAGTAGTCTTTATCCAAAAAAATGAAACTGCGTACATTTGCCAAACGAGAGAGAGAGAGAGAGAGAGAGAGAGAGAGAGAGAGAGAGAGAGTCAGAATCACCAAAGACAATCTTTCTAGCTAAAGGACATGTCTCATCCCTCTCTCTCATGTGAAGGTGCTGAAATGGTTCGGGCCTCCACAGTGCTTCATTACCTGGGCTAATTATAAAAGCAAATGAAATCAGCCCCGTGATACATTATTAATGCCCGCACCCCCATTAGGTCTCATTTGCAGTGTTTGCAACAATATGACATTTTCAAACTGTTTTCATGGCTGATTAGAAACGAGGAGGGCTGATAACAGGGTGGAGAGGGAAAGAGAGAGGTGGGGAGAGAGAGGAGAGAAACGAAAGGGTATAGAGAGTGAGGAAGAACGAAATGGAGAGAGCAAGAGAAAGAACAAGAAGGAACTTAAACAGAGTGGTGCGTTTTTGGCATCCAGAAAAAAACCTATGTTTTAAATCAGAAAGAATAAAAGGCGGGGGGGGGATAAACAGATGAGCAAGAGACAAAAGGCGAGTGGTTTACCCGTGCAATCCGTGACGCCATTTTAACTTGCAGAACACACAGAGGCGAGTGTTTTAAAAGCATGTAATGTCTGTGTGCATGCGTGTGATGGCATAAAACATGTATTTAGTTGCAGAGCTCGAAGCGAGGAATGTGTGGTGTGATAGGCAGCTCTCTACCCTCCTCCCTGTGAGTGCAGTGGCTAAGCAGCCATGAACAGAAATGGGCTCTCGCAGTGAGGAGGTTTCATAATTATTAGCTTTAGAGTCTTTTCACAAATATCCCTCGGGAGGCATGGGGTTAAAATTCCATTTGTAGGAAGTGTAGCATGACAGCAAGCATGGTCTCCCTGGAGACAGACGGCAGAGTGTGTGTGGCGCCAGTGTTTTTGTAAAGGATATTTGAAGTACGTAGCTGTGAATCGGGGATAGAATATACAAGAACGGTGCTTGCATGTGTATAAAAGTGCTCTGTTCAGCTACTGCACATTTTGACTTTGGCCTTCATGTGGGACACGTTCAAATGGCAGCAATTCACAGCAACTCACTTTATCAAACGGTCAGCATCAGTATATCATTTTCTAGGCCAGAGGTATTCAAACCCTGGGGTGTGACCCAAAGGCACGGATGATGGGCTGAGGTGAAAAATAAATGTTTAAAAGACGATCAGACGTGCCGATTTTTACATATTTTGCTTACGAGCTCCTCATCTCCGATATTAAATGAAGCCACGCCCTTTCCCCCCATTTCACAATAGCAATGCTTTGGATTTGATGATACATTTAAAATTAGTGGCCACTTTACTAGGCCGCTGCATGGTGGTACCGTTCCATTGATGAATGTAGTAATAGGGGGTGGAAAAACTGTGCAAAGCAACAGTTGTACAGTGTCTTGCAAAAGTATTCATCCCTCTTGGTGTCTGCACTTTTTTGTCGCATTACAAGCTGGAATTAAAATGGATTTTTTGAAGGGTTAGCACCATTTGATTTACACAACATGCCTACCACTTTAAAGGTGCAAATAGTTTTTATTATTGTTATTATTATTATTATTATTTTTTTTTTTTTTTTATTCTGACACAAACAATAATTAAGATGAAAAAACAGAAATCTGGAGTATGCATAGGTATTCAGCCCCCAAAGTTAATACTTTGTAGAGCCACCTTTTGCTGTAATTCCAGCTGCAAGTCTCTTGGGGTATGTCTCTATTAGCTTAGCACATCCAGCCACTGGGATTTTTGCCCATTCCTCAAGGCAAAACTGCTCCAACTCCTTCAAGTTAGATGGGTTGCGTTGGTGTACAGCAATCTTCAAGTTATGCCACAGATTCTCAATTGGATTGAAGTCTGGGCTTTGACGAGGCCATTCCAAGACATTTAAACATTTCCCTTTAAACCACTTCAGTGTAGCTTTAGCAGTATGTTTAGGGTCATTGTCCTGCTAGACCGTGAACCTTCATCCCAGTCTCAAACCTCTGGCCGACTCAAACAAGTTTTCCTCCAGAATTGCCCTGTATTTAGTGCCATCCATCTTTCCTTCAATCCTGACCAGCTTTCCTGTCCCTACAGATGAAAAATATCCCCACAGCATGATGCTGCCACCACCATGCTTCACTGTAGGAATGGTGTTCTCAGGGTGTTGGGTTTGCACCACATATGGCATTTCCCATGATGGCCAAAAAGTTCAATTTTAGTCTCATTTGACCAGAGAATCTTCTTCCATGTGTTTGGGGAGTCTGACACATGCTGTTGGGTAAACTCCAAATGTCTCATCTCATCTCATTATCTCTAGCCGCTTTATCCTGTTCTACAGGGTCACAGGCAAGCTGGAGCCTATCCCAGCTGACTACGGGCGAGAGGCGGGGTACACCCTGGACAAGTCGCCAGGTCATCACAGGGCTGACACATAGACACAGACAACCATTCACACTCACATTCACACCTACGGTCAATTTAGAGTCACCAGTTAACCTAACCTGCATGTCTTTGGACTGTGGGGGAAACCGGAGCACCCGGAGGAAACCCATGCAGACACGGGGAGAACATGCAAACTCTGCACAGAAAGGCCCTCGCCGGCCACGGGGCTCGAACCCGGACCTTCTTGCTGTGAGGCGACAGCGCTAACCACTACACCACCGTGCCGCCCAAACTCCAAATGTGATTTCTTTTTTTTTTTCCTTTAAGCAATGACTTTTTTCTGGCCACTCTTCCATAAAGCCGCACTCTGTGGAGTGTACAGCTTAAAGTGGTCCTATGGACAGATACTCCCATCTTTGCTGTGGATCTCTGCAGCTCCCTCAGCATTATCATAGGTGTCTTTGTTGCATCTCTGATTAATGCCCTCCTTGCCCGGTCTGTGAGTTTTGGTGGGCGACCTTCTCTTGTCAGGTTTGTAGTGGTGACATATTCTTTCCATTTTGCTATAATGGATTTAATGGTGCTCCCTGGGATATTCAAAGTTTGGGATATTTTTCATAGCCCAACCCTGATCTATACTTCTCCACAACTTTGTCTCTGACCTGTTTAGAGGCTCCTTGGTTTTCATGTTGCAGAGTCAGGTTCTTCCAGAACAGGTTGATTTATACAGACATCATGTGACAGATCATGTGAGGGGTTTCATATGAAAGGGGGTGAATACCTATACACACTCCACATTTCTGTTTTTTCATCTTAATTATTGTTTGTGTCACAATAAAACAACAATTTGCACCTTTAAAGTGGTCGGCATGTTGTGTAAATCAAATGATGAGAATCCCCCCCAAAATCCATTTTAATTCCAGCTTGTAATGCGACAAAACAGGACAAACACCAAGGGGGGATGAATACTTTTGCAAGGCACTGTATGAATGCATTAATTCAATTTAATTCTGTACCTGCAAACTGCTCTAATATAGTAGGTTTATCTGATAAAAGTCCAATGTGTGTAGCTATCTCCATGCATCCTATATAGGATTTTTTTTTTAACAAACCCTCAAGACACCCTCCTCTCCTATGACTTTATGAAGGGCACAAATTTAGTTAACATGTAAACTTTATCTTGTCTATGCAGTTCTTAAATGATGGAAGTGTCAAGCGCTTAGCTGTATAAATTAAAATAGGACTAGTTTGCATTATTTATGTTCATTTTTGATCAATATTTTAGTCATTTCCTACCATCTATGGGAGTCATAAGACTTGTGTACAAGTGTGCTTCAGCAGTGGAGAGTCAGTAAGACGTCTTGATAAAAAGCCAAATTTTAACGATAATATATATAATTATAGCTGTGTGCACAGTTTCTTTTTTCTTCACTGTGCCTCAACGAGTGAGCCTAACAAAATATGAGGCTTTATCACTATCACAGTCTGACACTAATTTATAGGATGGAAGTATCTAAATGCAGTCCATATGGCTACAAGACAGGGCTGGAAAGCAACAAATACAGGCACACTTACTGTAATGTTGTCCCGCCAGGAGTGCAATGTCTGGATCTGCTCCGCCTCTTTGGCCAGCCTCTGCAGAACATGAAAGTTAAAAGGTCAGGGGGTTAAAAGGTTTTATATATCTATATATACACACAGTGGGGCAAAAAAGTATTTAGTCAGTCACCAATTGTGCAAGTTTTCCCACTTAAAAAGATGAGAGAGGCCTGTAATTTTCATCATAGGTACACTTCAACTATGAGAGACAAAATGAGAAGAAAAAAAAATCCATAAAATCACATTGTCTGATTTTTAAAGAATTTATTTGCAAATTATGGTGGAAAACAAGTATTTGGTCAATAACAAAAGTTCATCTCAATACTTTGTTATATACCCTTTGTTGGCAATGACAGAGGTCAAACGTTTTCTGTAAGTCTTCACAAGGTTTTCACACACTGTTGCTGGTGTTTTGGCCCATTCCTCCATGCAGATCTCCTCTAGAGCAGTGATGTTTTGGGGCTGTCGCTGGGCAACACGGACTTTCAACTCCCTCCAAAGATTTTCTATGGGGTTGAGATCTGGAGACTGACTAGGCCACTCCAGGACCTTGAAATGCTTCTTACGAAGCCACTGTTTCGTTGCCCGGGCGGTGTGTTTGGGATCATTGTCATGCTGAAAGACCCAGCCACATTTCATCTTCAATGCCCTTGCTGATGGAAGGAGGTTTTCACTCAAAATCTCATAATACATGGCCCCATTCATTCTTTCCTTTACACGGATCAGTCGTCCTGGTCCCTTTGCAGAAAAACAGCCCCAAAGCATGATGTTTCCACCCATGATTCACAGTAGGTATGGTGTTCTTTGGATGCAACTCAGCATTCTTTCTCCTCCAAACACGACAAGTTGAGTTTTTACCAAAAAGTTCTATTTTGGTTTCATCTGACCATATGACATTCTCCCAATCCTCTTCTGGATCATACAAATGCTCTCTAGCAAACTTCAGACGGGCCTGGACATGTACTGGCTTAAGCAGGGGGACACGTCTGGCACTGCAGGATTTGAGTCCCTGGCGGCGTAGTGTGTTACTGATGGTAGCCTTTGTTACTTTGGTCCCAGCTCTCTGCAGGTCATTCACTAGGTCCCCCCGTGTGGTTCTGGGATTTTTGCTCACCGTTCTTGTGATCATTTTGACTCCACGGGGTGAGAGCTTGCATGGAGCCCCAGATCGAGGGAGATTATCAGTGGTCTTGTATGTCTTCCATTTTCTAATAATTGCTCCCACAGTTGATTTCTTCACACCAAGCTGCTTACCTATTGCAGATTCAGTCTTCCCAGCCTGGTGCAGGTCTACAATTTTGTTTCTGGTGTTCTTTGACAGCTCTTTGGTCTTGGCCATAGTGGAGTTTGGAGTGTGACTGTTTGAGGTTGTGGACAGGTGTCTTTTATACTGATATTCAACTGAGTTCAAACAGGTGCCATTAATACAGGTAACGAGTGGAGGACAGAGGAGCCTCTTAAAGAAGAAGTTACAGGTCTGTGAGAGCCAGAAATCTTGCTTGTTTGTAGGTGACCAAATACTTATTTTACCGAGGAATTCACCAATTAATTCATTAAAAATCCTACAAATGTGATTTCCTGGATTCTTTCCCCCCATTCTGCGTCTCATAGTTGAAGTGTACCTATAATGAAAATTACAGGCCTCTCTCATCTTTTTAAGTGGGAGAACTTGCACAATTGGTGGCTGACTAAATACTTTTTTGCCCCACTGTATATGTTTGTGTCCTTTTGCCGAGCTGGCTTTTCAGGGGAAAATGTGTAATAGAAAACTGTGCTCGCGAACATATATATTTTTTTAATCTAGAAGGCAATTCCAGAGGCATAACCAGAACATCAAGGACACAGTAGCTCATCTGGGTTGCCATCAAAACAACCATGACGACCAAAACATCAAACAGAACTGAAAATGTGACAATGTGAGAGAGGACCAACTTCCACAACAAATTGTTTACAACAGGAAAATCAACAAAGGGCTAAATTTTGTTCCCCGAAGGAAGATCTACCCAAACTGTCGATCAGACCTGAAATCGGATGAGAAATGAGAGAGGAGATACCATTCCTGTCAGAAGAAAATTTGTTAAGTTGACCTAATTACCAATTTGATCGCAAAAAATTGACAATACAATGACCAAGTCTTGTGCAGAAGGTCTAGTTCTTTCAAACAAAACAATCAGGGGTGGGTTCTAGGATGCTTTTAGAAAACTCGGTACGGAACTGATACCCATTGAGAACTGAGGGAGGAGACACGATTTAACTGAAAATAAACAAAGTTGTAATTGTTTACAACAAGAAAATCAACAAATAAACGACCACATTTTGTTCCTCATGGGAAGATCTACCCAAGACATCGATCAGAACTGAAATCGGATGAGAAATGAATGAGGGCATACGATTCTGGTGAAAAGTCCGAAAACTTGTTAAGGTGACCTAATTAGCAGTTCGTTAGCAAAAATTTGACAATACAATGACCAAGTGTTGTGCAGAAGGACTAGTTCTTTTAAACAAAACAATCAGAACTGAAATCCACTGAGAACAGGGGGCGGAAATATGATTTAACTGAAAATAAACAACGTTGTAAACAAATTGTTTACAGCAAGAAAAATCAACAAGCAAATGACCAAGTTTTGTTCCTCAAGGGAGGATCTACCCAAAACATCAATCAGAACTGGAATCGGATGAGAAAAGAGAAAGGAGGTCGCTGATTCTTGGGATTTTGGATAAAACAGGTTTTAATTTTGAAAATAAAAAGTTACTTAAATTACAAAATCTAAAGGTATATCATTATAGGACAAGGCCTTGGCTGTTCAGCAATGTACCAGTGCAAGCTCCTCATTTTGTATTTTTTTCATACAATAGGCATTTTTTCAGCTATTACTTTGTTTTTGTCAACACCGTCAGACACAATAAAAAGCAAATTATTTTGTATATATTTGGTCTAATATGTATTTAGAGTTTTGAAATCATTATCTGGCATTCTTAGCACACATATACACTGTTACAAGTTGAATATTCACTTTTATTCGATTTTTATACAGTTTCACGTGGACTCCTTTAAAGATCTAATATTATACAATATTTACTTTCAGCCTAAGGAGACAAAGTAATGTTTTTTTTATTTAACAAACTTATTTTTGCATTAAAAGAGACTATTACTTTCATAACTCAACAGCACTGAAAAAACATGTTGTAAGCATATTCATTTAAAACAAATAAAACTCCCTCTGACGGTGGTGACAGTGGCCTCATTACAACATATAATTCAAAATTTCAATTCCAAAATCAATGGCTTTTGCTTAACAACTTTATTTAACTATTTGGTCCAAAAAAATAACAATCCTGAGCAATGTAAAAACATTTTTTCAAGGAATATAGGCCTAAGGTACAATTAAGCAATATCATTTTTAAAAGTACTCCATCCCCATATCATCAAATATCAAATCATCATAGTAAGAAATAATGTTATTACCAGTGGGAATAATGTACAATGCATCACTAACATCTTAAACTGTAATCAAAGTTGAGTGTAATGACTATGAAATTGAAGGAGATGTTATGAATGTTGGATTTGGTTAAAGGTCATTCCATTTCCATTTGGCTTTAGTCATTGGAGAAGGGACACTGTATACTATGTGCTATATACGGTAGGTAGGTAGTAGGTGCCCTATGTGCATCCCAAATGACATAAGCCAAATGAACATGCCATAATAGTGAATTGAGAGAGAGAGAGAGAGAGAGAGAGAGAGAGGAAAGGCACACTACATCCCCTAAGGGTTGGACAATAGGAAAGAAATATAGAAGGAATTACATAAATGTAAATATAAAAGAGGTTAATGAAACATCACATGTCATACTGGTATTTATTGTGATCAACAGTTATGTTCTAGCCTCCATTGAGGGCCATTTGGAGGTTTTTGTCACCACCGTCAGACAGAAAACCTGACGGTGGTGACGTCTGACGGTGGTGACAAAAACCTACTCTTTCACATAATATGCAGGAGTTGTTCACATTAGCCATCTTGTTTTCCCTCTGTTGCTAGCTACTTCAGACCTCTTCTTAAAAAGTATACATTTATGTCATAATATTTTTTATACAAAAGTGACGGGGGCGGCACGGTGGTGTAGTGGTTAGCGCTGTTGCCTCACAGCAACAAGGTCTGGGTTCGAGCCCTGTGGCCGGCGAGGGCCTTTCTGTGTGGAGTTTGCATGTTCTCCCCGTGTCCGCGTGGGTTTCCTCCGGGTGCTCCGGTTTCCCCCACAGTCCAAAGACATGCAGGTTAGGTTAACTGGTGACTCTAAATTGACCGTAGGTGTGAATGTGAGTGTGAATGGTTGTCTGTGTCTATGTGTCAGCCCTGTGATGACCTGGCGACTTGTCCAGGGTGTACTTTGCCTTTCACCCGTAGTCAGCTGGGATAGGCTCCAGCTTGCCTGCGACCCTGTAGAAGGATAAAGCGGCTAGAGATAATGAGATGAGATGAGATGAGACAAAAGTGACGGTGTTGACATGCTATGGTTGTAACTGTAGCAGTGTCCAAAAATATGAACAAGTTTAAGAGAAAATACCAAACTTACAGGAGCTTGAGTAATCTGGAAGCATGCAGTAGAGCTGAAGGTTTGAAAAGAGGGTCCTCGGGAATATAGTTGACCTTGTAGTTGCCTGATTTTATTGCTTTTTGTAAATATCTGACGGTGGTGACGAATACGTGGGACACATTTTGAGCAACCACAAAATAATAGTAAACATTGTTCAAAACTCACTGTTTGCAGTTTTAAATACATATAACAATGTATTCTTTCATGTAGTAAAGGTATTATTCAATTAAATTATTACTTTTTGTTTTTTTTTAATCAAGTTGAAATGATTAGCTCCTACCCGAGGACAACTGATTTTGTAGGCAGTGGCCAGCATATAATCATTAAATTAATAAAAAATAAAAACAATCCTATAAAAGAACCTTACATATGTGCAAAGGACCCCCTGATTATAACTTTTTTTTAAATTTCTTTATGACAATGTTATTAATTTCCAACAGACTTAGCACTTTTCTTAGTGGGACATGTTTTTGCCAAAGTTTCAAGAATCAGTGACATACAATTCTAGTGAGAGGTCTGGGAAATTTGTTAATTTGGCCTAATTAATAACTCGTTTGCAAAAAAATTGACAAAACGACCACGTTTTGTGCGGAGTGATGAGTTATTTTAAACAAAACAATCAGAACGGAGGGCGGCACGGTGGTGTAGTGGTTAGCGCTGTCGCCTCACAGCAAGAAGGTCCGGGTTTGAGCCCCGTGGCCGGCGAGGGCCTTTCTGCGTGGAGTTTGCATGTTCTCCCCGTGTCCGCGTGGGTTTCCTCCGGGTGCTCCGGTTTCCCCCACAGTCCAAAGACATGCAGGTTAGGTTAACTGGTGACTCTAAATTGACCGTAGGTGTGAATGTGAGTGGTTGTCTGTGTCTATGTGTCAGCCCTGCGATGACCTGGCGACTTGTCCAGGGTGTACCCTGCCTTTCGCCCGTAGTCAGCTGGGATAGGCTCCAGCTTGCCTGCGACCCTGTAGAACAGGATAAAGCAGCTAGAGATAATGAGATGAGAGATGAATCAGAACGGAAATCCATAGAGAATTGACAGAGGAGAATACGGTATGATTTAACTGGGGTGGGTTTCCCAAAAGCCTCTTAACGATAAGAGCATCTTAAGTAGGAGAGAGAGTGTTCATTGTGCTGCTCGCTCTACCATTTAATCATGATCTTTGTGCTACGATGCTTTTGGGAAACTCGGGCCTGAATTGTGGACGATGGATGGACAACAGATGACGGATGCCACGCCATGGCAATAGCTCATCGGCCTT
Organism: Neoarius graeffei; assembly: GCF_027579695.1. Classification (NCBI taxonomy): domain Eukaryota; kingdom Metazoa; phylum Chordata; class Actinopteri; order Siluriformes; family Ariidae; genus Neoarius; species Neoarius graeffei. The sequence continues at coordinate 49,218,515 of NC_083572.1, forward strand.
ACGGCCAGATGAGCTAATAAAGAAGCCAAGGCTGCAGTTCAAAATACATTAGTGGAAGCCTTATAAAAAAAAGAAAAGAAAAAAGGAAGTGTATGTAGGGACTCTAGTGTGTAATTGAGAATTTCAAAGTAATTAAATAGTCAACACATTGCTAAAAGACTAATAAACAATAGCATAATGTGATCCTAGGCCTACGGATAATAACTAGTTCCTGACAGATTATTTTCGAAACTAATTGTTTCCTGGTTCTGCAGAGCTCAGAGACTGTACATGAGATAGCAGTGTTTAAGAAGCCTGGATCACAGGGCAGACCGTGGCCACACTTCCCAAAGCAAAGGCGACAATTTAGGCAAGGACTGCTGGTAATAGTTACTGTTCTGTTTATATTTCAGCAAAACCTAAGTATAAAATCAATCAACATGTCTTTTGTAAACATGATGGCTTGCTTCTTAAACGGCGTTCCCAGTGAGGTTTCCAGGTTGGAATACTTCGAAAAGTCTGTCCGAATGACATAGCTTGAAGATTACAACAATTTCAAGTCACTATAAATCACTCTGAATATGTTTTCACTTGCTGGCTGACTAGCGAAAGTAGGACATTTATGATGTACAATATTTTCAGAATCCATACTGGGATTTACAGCGGATATAAAAAGTGTACACACCCCGTTAAAATGATAGGTTTTTCTGATGTAAAAAAAATGAGACCACGATAAATCATTTAAAAACTTTTCCCACCTTTAATGTGAACTATAACCTGTATGATTCAATTAAAAAACAAATAAATCTGTTTAGGGGAAAAACATAAAAAATAAAAAATGTACAATAAGCTGGTTGCATAAATGTGCACACCCTTAAACTAATACTTTGTTGAAGCATCTTTTGATTTCATTACAGCATTCAGTCTTTTTGGGTTCACACCTGCCATCAATTAAAATGACTCTGATTAACCCCAAATAAAGTTCAGACATTTACTCCGTTGCATCCTCCAGCAAAAGTCAGCGTTCACAGAGAGCTTACAAAGCATCAGAGGGAGCTCATTGTTGAAAGGTATCAGTCAGGAGAAGGGGACAAAAACATTTCCACGGCATTAGATATACCATGGAGCACAGTGAAGACCGTCATCAAGAAGTGGAGAAAATATGGGACAACAGTGACATTACCGAGAACTGGACATCCCTCCAAAATTGATGAAAAGACAAGATGAAAACTGGTCAGGGAGGCTGCCAAGAGGCCGACAGCAACACTGAAGGAGCTGCAGGGATTTCTGGCAAGTACTGGTTGTGTACTACATGTGACAACAATCTCCCGTATTCTCCATCTGTCTGGACTATGAGGCAGGGTCAAAGAAAAACATCCAGACCCGGCTAAATTTTTCAAAAAATATATCAACTCTCCAAAAGGCATGTGGAAAAATGTGTTATGGTCTGATGAAACCAAGGTTGAACTTTTTGGCCACAATTCCAAAAGGTATGCTTGGTGCAAAAACAACACGGCACATCACCAAAAGAACACCATACCCACGGTGAAGCATGGTGGTGGCAGCATCATCTTTTGGGGTTGTTTTTCTTCAGCTGGAACAGGGGCTTTAGTCAAGGTGGAGGGAATTATGAACAGTTCTAAATACCAGTCAATTTTGGCCCAAAATCTTCAGGTGTCTGCTAGAAAGCTGAAGATGAATTTCATCTTTCAGCACGACAATGACCCCAAAAAAGTTTTGAAATGGCCCAGCCAGAGCCCAGACCTAAATCCAATTGAAAATCTGTGGGGTGACCTGAAGAGGGCTGTGCACAAGAGATGCCCTCGCAATCTGACAGATTTGGAGCGCTTTTACAAGGAAGAGTGAGCAAATATTACCAAGTCTAGATGTGGCAGGCTGATAGACTCCGACCCAAAAAGACTGAATGCTGTAATTAAATCAAAAGGTGCTTCAAAACAAAGTATTAGTTTAAGGGTGTGCATACTTATGCAACCAGCTTATTGTATGGTGTTTTTTTTTTTTTTTATGTTTTTCTCCCTAACAGATTTGTTTGTTTTTTAATTGAATTGTACAGGTTATAGGTCACATTAAAGGTGGGAAAAGTTTTGAAATGATTTATCATGGTCTCATTCTTTTTACATCAGAAAAACCTATCATTTTAATGGGGTGTGTACACTTTTTATATCCACTGTATGTCCTATGTATGCATGGAAATGCAACACTGAGAGAAAATCATGAATTATTTCTCAATGCTAATTGTAAGAGATGTAATATTGCAATACTACAGAACACTGCACTGCGAGCTGGCCTAGTGGTTAGTGTGTCCGCCTCTCGACCGGGAGATCGCGAGCTCTACTTGCAGTCGGGTCATAACAAAGACCATAATAAAAATGGTACCTACTACCATCTGGCAAGGCACGCTGCAATACAGATGCGAGTGGGGAAGTCAAACTCTCGCGGTTACCAGAGGACTAGCCCCCCCACTGTAACCCTAGCTGTACGAGTGAGAGGCCGCGGGCTATCGAAACAGAGACTGGCGCCGCACCCATACACTCTGCTGACCCACGATTGCACACCAACATCCAGCTCCAATCCCTTCATTAAGTTTGCGGATGACATGACTGTGGTGGGTCTCATCAACAATGGCGATGAGACAATCTACAGGAGTGAGATGAGCCGCTTGGCCATGTGGTGCAAGGACAACAATCTCCGCCTGAACGTGGAGAAGACGAAGGAGATTGTTGTGGACTTCAGGAGAGCGCACACCCAGCATGCTCCACTATCTATCGATGGTGCTGCAGTGGAGAGGGTGAGCAGCACCAAGTTTCTGGGTGTGCACATCTCTGAAGACCTGTCCTGGAGCAACAACACCACATCACTGGCCAAAAAAGCCCAACAGCGTCTGCACTTCCTCCGCAAACTGAGGAGAGCAAGAGTCCCGGCCCCCATCATGCACACATTCTACAGAGGCACCATCGAGAACATCCTGACCAGCTGCATCACCGTGTGGTACGGCGCCTGCACCGTGTCCTGCTGCAAGACTCTGCAGCGCATCGTGAGAGCAGCTGAGAGGATCATTGGTGTCTCTCTCCCCTCTCTAATGGATATTTATAACTCCCGCCTCACCCGCAAAGCCATCAGGATTGCAGGTGACCCCACCCACCCATCTCACAGCCTCTTCAGCCTGCTGCCGTCGGGGAGGAGACTGCGGAGTCTCCGGGCCAAAACCAGCAGGCTCAAGAACAGTTTCTTTCACCAGGCGGTCAGGAGGCTCAACTCCCTCCCTGTTCTGCCTCTCCCCCCGATTCTGCTCGCACTCCCCCCTGCCCCCCCTTCAGCAACTGATGTGTCACCCTCACAGTCCCCCCCCCCCCAACACACACACACACACACACACACACACACACACACACACACACACACACATACATACTCTCAACGTTCATTAACACTCTGAACTCCGGGACTGCACATTTCACTTTACCTCGCTCATTTGCACTATTCCGCACTACCTCATCTTAACAGCCATTAGTTTTATTGTTTATACTGCTTATTTCATGTTTACCTGCTATACCTCAAGTGCCCTTGACTGTTTATTTGCACCAATTTACGTGTGTGTGTGTGTGTGTGTGTGTGAGTGTTTAGTCTATGTCTAGTTCTTATCTAGAGTGCTTAAATTGTTTGTTTTTTTCAATTATTCTATTTTTATTTATTGCATTGCTTGTTTGCACCGTGGGTCAGAGAGGACTGATATTTCATCTGTGCTGTATGTCGAGCATGTATAGCATATTTGACAAGAAAGTTGACTTGACTTGACTTAAAGAGTTGGTTAGTACTGGGACAGGAGACTGCCTGGGAACACCAGATCCTGGCTTGAGAGGGACTTTGACAGAACACTACAAATGCCTGATTAATAACATGTGACATTAGTAGTTTAATGCAAGAAATACCATGCTCTACATGTTTATCTGAAATAATCCAAGCTATGGATCAAGCTTTGTGCTGCACCTACATATATTATAAGTCATATCATTTCTCAGGAAAAATAAAAGTTTCAGGAAAAATGATTGAATAGTTAGAATTACTACAGAATAACTATTACTTTATATTCTACTATTATGACTAGTATAGGGTGGCACGGTGGTGTAGTGGTTAGCGCTGTCGCCTCACAGCAAGAAGGTCCTGGGTTCGAGCCCAGCGGCTGGCGAGGGCCTTTCTGTGTGGAGTTTGCATGTTCTCCCCGTGTCTGCGTGGGTTTCCTCCGGGTGCTCCGGTTTCCCCCACAGTCCAAAGACATGCAGGTTAGGTTAACTGGTGACTCTAAATTGACCGTAGGTGTGAGTGTGAATGGTTGTCTGTGTCTATGTGTCAGCCCTGTGATGACCTGGCGACTTGTCCAGGGTGTACCCCGCCTTTTGCCCGTAGTCAGCTGGGATAGGCTCCAGCTTGCCTGCGACCCTGTAGAACAGGATGAAGCGGCTACAGATAATGGATGGATGGATGGATGGATGGATAACTAGTATAACTGTCTGCACTCAGTGTACAAGGTATATTGTTCTTAACCATTAGGTGACAATGGGTATACCTAACAACCTGTGTTCTCTCTCTCTTTCTGTTACTGAGATACGTCAATCCTGAGATACCAGTGATGCTGGCCTGCCTGATCCATCCCGATGCCCTACTTCTAGCTGGAGTCTCATCACTTCGCTCCTGTCGAGGATGGCCCCATACGGACAGTCGAAAGATACACTTCGAAGATGGCTCTAGACACTTACAGTTTTGCTCCTTTGTCTGAGGACTACAACTGCCATAACTTTCGGACTGCAGTTATCATGAACAGTTTTGCACTCAAGTCTCTATCAATGAGCAGTTGATAACTTCAACAAAACAGACTTCATGTTAAAACTATAATGAAGTTCCCGGTTACACAGTTGTACTGTCTCTGTGTCCGAAATCACTCACTACTCACTATATAGTGGACTACATAGAGAGTTCACCATTTTGTAGTGTTGTCCGAGTGTATAGTGAGAATTATTACACCCTATATAGTGGACACACAGTATCCCACAATGCACCGTGAAAAGTCGTGTACAACCAATGGTCACTAGCCAAGCAATATATCCCATCATGCATTGCAGTCGCGCTGAAAGGGGGAAAAAAAAGTGTGTTGGGGTGAATGGACGGAGGAAGAAAACACATTATAAACGGACATTCGAGTACAATTAAAAATAGTAAGAGAATAGACAGATAAAATAGAAATAGACAGATAAAATACAGGAATAAAAGCTCCAGTGCAGAGTGAGGAATTAATCAAAGGCCTCAAATTTGATTTAATAAAAGGTAAAGAAGAAAGTATTCAGCCTTGATTTAAAAGAACTGAAAGATGCAGGTACTTTGTATTTATTATGGTGATGATACACGGGGCAACTTTTTGGGCAATGTTGCCGAGCAATGTTGCTGGCAACGGGCAACTAGGTGAGACACAGGGCAACTTTTCAGGGCAACTAACAATGGGCAACAACAGTTAGCAACGGCAGTTTACAGTTAGCTAAAAAAAAAGAAACAATGTTGCCCAATCTCAATAGAAAAGAGTCAAAACGCAATTGCCCAGCAACATTGCTCGGCAAGATTGCCCAAAAAGTTGCCCCGTGTATCATCACCCTTAATGTGGGAAATACACTCAGTATAATATGGATTTATCACAGAAATACACGCATGTATTTATTATTTTGAAAACCCACCAGCCGACTGATCTGGCACATTTTAATTGTGTGACAGTAATGACGTAAATAACGGCGTGGCGGAGTAGTGTCCCAAAGTATTTTTTTCATTTTACCAATGAGCTAACTATACAGTCCGCTATATAGAATTCCCTAGATAGTGAGTAGGGAGTAGTGAATGAGTGAGTGATTTCGGACACAGCCTTTGTGACTATATAGGACGCAGTTATAGAAGCGAGTTATTTATAATCACACTATCTGTTATCACCCAAATGAGGATGGGTTCCCTTTTGAGTCTGGTTCCTCTCAAGGTTTCTTCCTCGTGGCGTCTGAGGGAGTTTTTCTTTGCCACCATCGCCTCAGGCTTGGTCATCAGGAATAAACGAATTTATTAGGGATACAATTAACTCATATGTTTAAAGTCTTAAATTTTCTGTAAAACTGCTTAACGACAATGTCTGTTGTTAAAAGCGCGATACAAATAAACTGACTTGACTATTCATACTATGTCCACTTCCACTTCAGCTCCCCTTTTCCAGTTTCAAAATAAGTTCCACCTTCACCTAGTTCTGTCCTTAGCGTCATTTTCAAATATCAAAAAAGGATACATAAGACGTACAGTATGTCGACATTATGCTTGTGTCAAATAATGATTTAATCTTCTCGACACGATTTTCCACAATATTCCGTAACATTTACTTCGATTATATGATATCACCTAACCATTTATCTTTACGCATTTTGCATAGCACCTCTACAGTTTAACACTGGAGTATGCTAGTATAAGTTATCACTCAACACGCCAAAAGCGCTGTCTTCTTTTTTCCCCTAAAGCTACGGTGACGCTACAGCTCGCGATGCTTTGCGATGGATTATTGATGAAAACGAGGCGTTTTGGTGGCGATGCATGACGATATACCCGTGAGCTAAAAGTTGTGGCCACACAGCAGGTGCACACTTGACTGTCACACCTTTGCGCACTTGAGTCTGGCGCAGCTCGAGTGGCCGCGCTCGCTCACAGAGCACGTTGTGTGTGCTTTTGGGACCCAGTCATTACGGGAAACACCTGATGCTGATTTGAGTGCAATCAAATTTGAGCGCATATAAGGACGCTGTATTCACAGAGGCTTTGCAAAGTAATGTTATTATCACTGTCACGTTTGTTTCTAGCCGTGTTTATGACTCTGGTTAAATACTCTGCTTTAAGTTTCGCCTTTGGTTTCGTTTGTGCTTTGCTACTCTGACCTTGCCTCACGTTTCACTTTTGTAAGTATCATGCCTGCTAATAAACACTCTTCTTGCACTTACATCTGTCTACCGCCGCATACCTGACAGAATACTTCACAGTCTCTGTGAAAACAGTGTCCTTATATGCGTGTGCTGATTGCGCTCAAATCAGCATCAGGTGTTTCCCATAATGACTGGGTCCCAACACGTACTGAAGGATCCCTGAATGTAAATGCACTTCTCAAGTCTCAGCCAAGGTTAGGCTCTGCCTCGCTGCTGTGTTGATGAGGCTCCCGTGAGCATCAGGGACATGGATTCAAGACAAATACATCTCGAGAGGCTTGACGAAGGTTCCCGGGAAATATTCCCAAACCCATCTGCGAGTATCTGCCACTTAGTTTGCCGATGAAAACATCACCACCAAATTTTTCGCAACATTTTTGGCCACTCACAAGGTGAAGACACACCAAAAAACAACTCATGAAGCTAGGAGAACAATTGCCATGCATTACATGATCGGTGGCGATGCTACCAATTTTTCATCGCCAAGTATTCACAAACCCATCACAAGCTGTAGTGTGACCAGGGCCTGAACAAAACAGCACGCGAGACAATCGACATGGAACAATTTGCGCAGGCATTTTGAACTGTCCAATATTAACTGACACCGCCTGGAAGCCCCGCCCCCTCCCCATCCTACATGCTTTTGACTTGACTCAATTAGACAACGGATTTGTAAAAGGATATCAATTTTGTCAGCGCATCACTGTGAAACCACTTAAAAAATCCACCACCCCGCTGAGTTTCCACGACTGCTGCTGCTCTCATGATGTTCCCCACCGCACACCTGATGTTATTATTCTACCCTCCTTTCCTCTCCTTAAACAATGGAAATACTAGAAACGCTCATTTTCCTGGATTTATTTTTTTTCTGTTGCGTTCCATACTGGATATCCATAAATTGTTTATTATGTTTTTTTAAATAGCAAATGGAGTATCAACACATTATCCATTATATAATGTCATTTCATCGTGTTGTATGTCCAAATCTTGACTTTTCTGTTCGTTTTCCTTTATTTTATGGTTTTTGTTTTTTTTGTGATGAAAAATAGGTGTGAACAAACTAATGTAAAATGTTTCAACCCATCCAAGAAAAGCACTCCAGTCTGCAATAACACTAAATCTCTTTAAATCAAGAGGTTTGTTTTTCTCTTATGTTTCCTTCATAACCCTCACAGCAAGAGCGTCTGGGTTATGTCCAGACTCAACCCACTCACACCTGCCCTCTTGTCATCTACCTGGAAGAGTGCAGGACGCCAACTCCCACACACAATCACACGCTCAAACATGACGTCCTGTGCTCCTGTCCTCGCAGCCTTTTCCTTATGCTCACTAAACGACCAGCAGCACAAAACTAACACTTGTAGACCAAGGGGACATTTAAATGAGGCCTTCACGATGCCAATTACATATGCAAAGTTGTATACAGGAGTTTCGTCTGGGCTTTAAATGCTGTCCAGCATGTCGGTTCTGCATCAATATATTTCAGAGTATTATCATAATAGCAAGCGTTCAGGCGAGCAGGGCTAATTTAAGGGCAGCTATGTGTAATGATGTGGCCATTAGGAGTAATGCGCATTTCAAATGACACTGTGCTCCCATGGGCCAATTCCAGCTGGATTAAAACCACACTGCCAACACATGAGATTGTTTTCAACAAACCTAAGGGCATTGATCATGCATTTTTAGTACATCATCAACAGCTTCATCTCATCTCATTATCTCTAGCCACTTTATCCTGTTCTACAGGGTCGCAGGCAAGCTGGAGCCTATCCCAGCTGACTACGGGTGAAAGGCGGGGTACACCCTGGACAAGTCGCCAGGTCATCACAGGGCTGACACATAGACACAGACAACCATTCACACTCACAGTCACACCTACGGTCAATTTAGAGTCACCAGTTAACCTAACCTGCATGCCTTTGGACTGTGGGGGAAACCGGAGCACCCGGAGGAAACCCACACGGACACAGGGAGAACATGCAAACTCCGCACAGAAAGGCCCTCGTCAGCCGCTGGGCTCGAACCCAGGACCTTCTTGCTGTGAGGCGACAGTGCTAACCACTACACCACCATGCCGCCCTCATCAACAGCTTATAAAAATAATTCTCAGCCTATTGAGCCTGTTTGGTGCTGATCTACTCAATCAAACTCTTATCCGTCAAAGCTCAACACTGAATATATGATACAATCAGTGTCTAAAGTGCTTAAATATAACAACACTGACTGGTCAGAGGTATTACACAGTCAAAATAATGAGGCAAAACGACTTCCAGTGGACCAAAACTGCTTAATATAGCTCAAATATATTGGACTAGTTTGTAAATCACTCCATATTCGGGGTTACATAAACTAGTCAACTAATACAGCAAGGAAGACAAAATGAACCTATTATACAGAAAACTGTACATTGTTTAAGACTATGTTGGGAATAGGCTTTTTAGAATGCTATTACTGTGATATCATTTCATACTACAGTGTTTTGCAAAAGTATTCATCCTCCTTGGTGTTTGTTTTGTCACATTACAAGCTGGAATTAAAATGGATTTTTGGAGGGTTAGCACCATCTGATTTACACAATATGCCTACCACTTTAGAGGTGTATTTTTTTTTTTATTGTGACACAAACAATAATTAAGATGTAAAAAAACAGAAATCTAGAGTGTGCATAAGTATTCACCCCCTTTCGTATGAAACCCTTAAATAAGAGCTGGTCCAACCAATTCACTTCATAAGTCACATAATTAGGGCGGCACGGTGGTGTAGTGGTTAGCGCTGTCGCCTCACAGCAAGAAGGTCCGGGTTCGAGCCCCGTGGCCGGCGAGGGCCTTTCTGTGCGGAGTTTGCATGTTCTCCCCGTGTCTGCGTGAGTTTCCTCCAGGTGCTCCAGTTTCCCCCACAGTCCAAAGACATGCAGGTTAGGTTAACTGGTGACTCTAAATTGACCGTAGGTGTGAATGTGAGTGTGAATGGTTGTCTGTGTCTATGTGTCAGCCCTGTGATGACCTGGCGACTTGTCCAGGGTGTACCCCGCCTTTCACCCGTAGTCAGCTGGGATAGGCTCCAGCTTGCCTGCAACCCTGTAGAACAGGATAAAGCGGCTAGAGATAATGAGATGAGTCACATAATTAGTTGATTAAGATCCACCTGTGTGCAATCAAAGTGTCACATGATCTGTCACATGATGTCTGTATAAATCAACCTGTTCTGGAAGGACCCTGACTCTGCAACACTACTAAGCAAGCAACATGAAAACCAAGGAGCCTCCAAACAGGTCAGAGACAAAGTTGTGGAGAAGTATAGATCAGGGTTGGGTTATAAAAAATATCTCAAACTGTGAATATCCCACAGAGCACCATTAAATCCATTATAGCAAAATGGAAAGAATATGGCACCACTACAAACCTGACAAGAGAAGGCCGCCCACCAAAACTCACAGACCGGGCAAGGAGGGCATTAATCAGAGATGCAACAAAGACACCAAAGATAACACTGAAGGAGCTGCAAAGATCCACAGTGGAGATGGGAGTATCTGTCCATAGGACCACTTTAAGCCGTACACTCCACAGAGTGGGGCTTTATGGAAGAGTGGCCAGAAAAAAGTCATTGCTTAAAGAAAACACGTTTGGAGTTTACCTAACAGCATGTGGCAGACTCCCCAAATACATGGAAGAAGATTCTCTGGTCAAATTAGACAAAAATTGATCTTTTTGGCCATCATGAAAAATGTCATGTGTGGCACAAACCCAACACTCTGAGAACACCATCACTACAGTGAAGCATGGTGGTGGCAGCATCATGCTGTGGGGATGTTTTTCATCTGCAGGGACAGAAAAGCTGGTCAAGACTCAAGGAAAGATGGATGGCACTAAATACAGGGCAATTCTGGAGGAAAACCTGTTTAAGTTAGCTAGAGGTTTGAGACTGGGATGAAGGGTCACAGTCCAGCAGGATGATGATCCTAAACATACTGCTAAAGCTACACTGGAGTGGTTTAAAGGGAAACATTTGAATGTCTTGGAATGGCCTAATCAAAGCCCAGACCTCAATCCAATTGAGAATCTGTGGCATAACTTGAAGATTGCTGTACACCAACACAACCCATCTAACTTGAAAGAGTTGGAGCAGTTTTGCCTTGAGGAATGGGCAAAGATCCCAGTGGCTAGATGTGCTAAGCTAATGGAGACATACCCCAAGAGACTTGCAGCTGGAATTGTAACAAAAGGTGGCTCTACAAAGTATTGACTTTGGGGGGGGGGGTGAATACCTATGCACACTCCAGATTTCTGTTTTTCCATCTTAATTATTGTTTGTGTCGCAATAAATCAACAATTTTCACCTTTAAAGTGGTCGGCATGTTGTGCAAATCAAATGGTGCTAACCCTCCAAAAATCCATTTTAATTCCAGCTTGTAATGCAACAAAACAGGACATACACCAAGGGGGATGAATACTTTTGCAAGGCACTGTACATTTGGACAGCACTACAAAATGGCGAATTCACTATATAGCCCACTATATAGTGAGTAGTGAGTGATTTCGGACACAGGGACAGTCTCAATTAATATTCTTTTTTTTTTTTCAACATAACCTGACTCAGCTGACGAACAGCCTGAATTGCATCCATTGTGAAAGGTTCATTTGAGAGATTATTTTTAAATGACGATGTTTCTACTTCATTTAAAACAAACAAACAAACACACAAAAAACAGCAGAGGAAACAGATTCAACTGCTCATCTAATTGAGTTTTAAACAGACTGGGTGAAGTTGCTGCAAAAATGTCTCTACCTGAAGCTATATTTAGTCCTGCTCTAAGCTGAGACACATATGATTAGTGCTATACAGTGAGCCTGAGAATAAAAAAAGTCTTCAAGAGTAGATGAACGCCTTCTTCTATGAGAGGGTAATGTGGGGTCAAACTCATTTAATGCTGAAACTATTAGGAGCAGGGCATTTATTTTCAGTTGGCATTTAGACATCATTAGACGATTGATTTACATAAAGTTACTCCTGCTTGTGTAATTGAGATGCATAGAGCTGAACAGAGATGGCATTTAGTTTGATTTTTCAGAACTCATCGGTGAATATTTACTGCACAATGCATATCATTAACGGAGATGTGCCATTATAACACTATCACTGTATATCATAATAAGAAACTCTGAACCGGAAATATCATTTAATGATATGCAACACTGTTATTGATAATGAAAAGACTAAAATGGGTTTACAGATGCAGCATGGCCCTTTAAACAAATATCCATTCATCCATTATCCGTAACCGCTTATCCTGTGCAGCGTTGCGGGCAAGCTGGAGCCTATCCCAGCTGACTATGGGCGAAAGGCGGGGTACACCCTGGACAAGTCGCCAGATCATCGCAGGGCTGACACATAGACACAGACAACCATTCACATTCACACCTACGGTCAATTTAGAGTCACCAGTTAACCTAACCTGCATGTCTTTGGGCTGTGGGGGAAACCGGAGCACCCGGAGGAAACCCACGCGGACACGGGGAGAACATGCAAACTCCGCACAGAAAGGCCCCCATTGGATCGGCCACTGGACTTGAACCCAGAACCTTCTTGCTGTGAGGCGACTGCTAACCACTACACCACCGTGCTGCCTCAAACAAATATCACAGATGAAAATAAATGAAAGTAGTACCTCTACACTCTTTCAATGAACCCCCCAAAAAAATGAGGGCTTGATTAACTTAAGACCATTCTAGAATGTAGAGAACACAACAGGGCATGCTGTTACAGGAAACTCATCAAGATGGATGGCTGTGACATGACTGCCATAAAGCTGATTACGTTTTCCTCCGACGTTACCTCTCAAAGAGCTTTATTCCTCTTATGCCTCATCAATTGTTCATTGTTTAGTATTTTGAGGTCATTAAAGAATAATACTTTGTGCTTTTTATCCATTTATAGTTACAGCGCTCAGCGTAAATGAGTACACCCCCTTTGAAAAGTAACATTTTAAACAATATCTCAATGAACACAAACAATTTCCAAAATGTTGAAAAGACAAAGTTTAATATAACATCTGTTTAACTTATAACGGGAAAGTAAGGTTAATAATATAACTTAGATTACACATTTTTTTCAGTTTTACTCAAATTAGGGTGCTGCAAAAATGCGTACACCCCACAACAAAAACTACTACATCTAGTACTTTGTATGGCCTCCATGATTTTTAATGACAGCACCAAGTCTTCTAGGCATGGAATGAACAAGTTGGCGACATTTTGCAACATCAATCTTTTTCCATTCTTCAACAATGACCTCTTTTAGTGACTGGATGCTGGATGGAGAGTGATGCTCAACTTGTCTCCAGAATTCCTCAAAGAAAATAATTTCTTTACATCACAAAGGTGAAGGCTACAAGAAGATCAGCAAAGCTTTACTTATCAGTCAGAATACTGTAGCAAAAGTGGGACAAAAATTTAAGAAAGATGGAACTGCAACCATCTCACAGAGACGTCCAGGTCGTCCACGGAAGTTAACACCTCGACAGGAGCGTCTTCTGATGAGAAGGGTTGAAGAAAATCGGCATGCAAGTTCACTGCAGTTATCTAAAGAAGTAGCAAGCCAAACTGGGGTGACTATTTCCCGTGACACAATACAGCGTATACTGCAGAGGAATGGCATGCATGGATGCCGTCCACGAAAGAAGCCTCTCCTAAAGCCCAGGCACAAAAAAGCCCGCCTTGAGTTTGCCAGGGCCCATGCTGACAAAGATGAAGACTACTGGGACTCTATACTCTGGAGTGATGAGACCAAGATCAATGTTTTTGGAACTGATGGCTTCAAAACTGTATGGCGTCGCAAAGGTGAGGAATACAAAGAAAAATGCATGGTGCCTACAGTGAAACATGGTGGTGGCAGTGTCCTTATGCGGGGCTGCATGAGTGCTGCTGGTGTTGGGGAGCTGCATTTCATTGATGGCATCATGAATTCACAGATGTACTGCTCTATACTGAAAGAGAAGATGCTACCATCACTCCGTGCCCTTGGTCGTCATGCACTTTTCCAACATGACTAAACACACATCTAAGGCCACTGTTGGATTTCTGAAGAAGAACAGGGTGAAAGTGATTCAGTGGCTAAGTATGTCTCCTGATCTGAACCCAATCAAACACCTATGGGGAATTCTGAAGAGACAAGTTGAGCATCACTCTCCATCCAGCATCCAGTCACTAAAAGAGGTCATTGTTGAAGAATGGAAAAAGATTGATGTTGCAAAATGTCGCCAACTTGTTCATTCCATGCCTAGAAGACTTGGTGCTGTCATTAAAAATCATGGAGGCCATACAAAGTACTAGATGTAGTAGTTTTTCTTGTGGGGTGTACGCATTTTTGCACCACCCTAATTTGAGTAAAACTGAAAAAATGGTGTAATCTAAGTTATATTATTAACCTTACTTTCACGTTATAAGTTAAAGAGATGTTATATTAAACTTTGTCTTGTCAACGTTTTGGAAACTGTTCGTGTTCATTGAGATATTGTTTAAAATGTTACTTTTCAAAGGGGGTGTACTCATTTACGCTCAGCACTGTATATTTTATCTTGTAAAATGTCCACAATAAAGAAAAGCAGCTTGTCATGTGACAGAGAGGCTGGAAAGTGCACCATAAATGTGCAATAAACTTCTGACAGACAAACATCACCAAATCCTTGGATTATGTGGAGTGTCTGCCACAAAAAGTCCCTGAGTATGAGCTCTTAGTACAAAGACATGTACAGTGCCAGTCAAAAGTTTGCACACCCCAACTCATTCATAGTTTTTTTCTGTATTTTGACTATTTTCTACACTGTAGAATGATACTGAAGACATCAAAACTATGAAATAACAGATGGAACATGTATGGAATTATGCGGTAAACAAAAACAAAATGCGGTTCATATTTTCGATTCTTCAAAGTAGCCGGCGTTTACCTTGATGACGCTTTGCACACTATTGGCATTATCTTAACCAGCTTCATGAGGTAGTCACCTGGAACGCTTTTCAATTAACAGGTGCCTCGTCAAAAGTTAATTAGTGCAAATTCGTGACTTCCTAATGTGTCTGAGACCAAACAGTAAATAGTAAATAATAAATATATAGTAAATAGTCCTATTCTACACCACAACTGTAGTAATTCATATTATATCAAGAACTGCTCAACTAAGTAAAGAGAAACGACATCCATCGTTACTTTAAGACATGAAGTGACTTATAATTAATAAAAATAAAGAAAAAACGCTGAATTAAAAGGTGCATCCAAACTTTTGACTGGTCCTGTACTGTAATAAGGTATGAGTGCATTAATATAGACCTGTGATTTGAATAACATGCTGTTCAAATTCATGAGTCTTTCTGTTCGAACAAATTGAATGAAATAATCAGAGCAAAATTCTCGCAATTTTCTTTAAATGACAAATACTTTCCCTGCTACTGGAGTATTTACCCTCCGATTTTCCAGAATTGTATTATCCAGTCACTCATTACTCATTGTGTCCCTCGGTGTGTTAAATGCTGCTAGACTTATGATAGGCATATCAGGTGAAAATTCAAATTCAATCCAAATTGCTTGAAACGGCTCTCATTGAATTCAGAATCGAATGCAGAACAACATACTTTTTACAGAATTAAAATATGTTTATCCGTTCTTGAGATATTACAAATCAGAGATTGAAAAAGCGGCTTAATTTTTAGAAAACTGATGTAATATTCTGTCTGAGGATCACATCGTCCAGCCTCATTAATGAATGAGATCAAATGTTTTTTCTTAAATAACTTTTCTATTTTTCAAGGTATTTACATGGAAACTGGCAGGCACATAGATGGCTGTATACTGAATACAAGGTCTGAAAAAAATAGTAAAAACAAATCATGCAAATTAGTATTTAATTAGTATTAATTATGTTAAATAGATGAAACATTAAATCTGTACACTCAATAAAAAAGTAATAAAATATTATTTCTAATCCCCTCTTTGTGCTCTGCAGGCCTTTGTATTTCTCAAAAGTAGGGTCTACTAGTGTTTATATTAAAGAATATAAATGATAATATTCACAACTTTCAAGGCAAACCTCAAAAAAACTGTGTGATCCACATCCAATAAACAATTACAAGTAATTGAATTGAAATTGACACTCGCGTTTCCGACTTCCGTTTTGTTTTTTTTTAATTTCATTTCGACCACTAAGATCTCAATAGTTTTCATCCAAACAACTGCAGTTATATTCTAAAATAGTTATTTATTTACATGAATCAGTTTGAGTTGAAAAAAAAAAAGTAGGTAAAGCTATGAAAACTCACCTCAAAGTCTCCCGTGAATCATAACATCAAAACTAGCTGACGGAAAATTTTGCTGAATACTTCATCAGAAACACTGAGAGTGAGAGAACATCCCTATAAAAGTTATCTGATTGATATTCATGAGTAGGGCGGCACGGTGGTGTAGTGGTTAGTGCTGTCGCCTCACAGCAAGAAGGTCCAGGTTCAAGCCCCGTGGCCGGCGAGGGCCTTTCTGTGCGGAGTTTGCATGTTCTCCCCGTGTCCGTGTGGGTTTCCTCCGGGTGCTCCGGTTTCCCCCACAGTCCAAAGACATGCAGGTTAGGTTAACTGGTGACTCTAAATTGACCGTAGGTGTGAATGGTTGTCTGTGTGTCAGCCCTGTGATGACCTGGCGACTTGTCCAGGGTGTACCCCGCCTTTCACCCGTAGTCAGCTGGGATAGGCTCCAGCTTGCCTGAGACCCTGTAGAAGGATAAAGCGGCTAGAGAGATGAGATATTCATGAGTAATCTGGTCAGAAACCGATCAGAAAAGAGAGAGAGAGAGAGAGAGAGAGCCTGACCACTTTCCCGTGACTCAAAAAGCACCGGCAGAGTGGACTCTGTTGTGTCAACTTCAACCTGATATTACTCCCAAAGTACTGAACAGATCTTAACGAGATAAATTTCTTAGGAAAGCAGATATTCTGAGCTTTTTAATGACAGTATTCACGATAGAAAATATTCAAGAGTTAAGCAATGACAGATTTGGAAACTCAGATGAGTGTCTGCATGCAGAATTTTCACAGCACAGCGAGCAAGCATCTGATATTTCTATTAATAAAAAGTTCACAGGGTTAATGAAGGGTCTCCAGCTTTACATGTATGAATGTGAACATAATCCAGCCAAACCTTCTTCCTCTTCTTTCAGCTGTTTCTGATTTCTTAGACGCTCAGGATGAGCAATTAGACAGAAAACAACAGAAAGTGATGAAACTAATATTCAGTTTGTTACAACCCCGGTCTCCCCTGCGCTTGCATCCATAAGTACCTGTACTATGACAAGTATCAGTATGAGGGGTGAGATGGTATCGTGTCCTCTGTACTTAACATCATCATAAGCAGAATGCAGAAAAAATTATATAGAGCGGTGACTACAATTATCGACACCTTAACGATCTTTTGGCTGTTGCAAAAGTAGATAAGACTTTCGGTATGTAAATTGTGCACAAATAATTACTCAAACTTCCACTGAAAAACAATGAGTTGATTCCCGATTACTTAGCGTTTCAGATCATGTGACACCGTTCCACAATTTGACACCTTTGTCCACAATTATCGACATCCAGATGATTATTTATTAAAAAAAAAATCAGTACATGGTATTAAGTTAACAAAACAGTTTTTATATAAAATTTGTTTTACATAGACTTATATCTAGTACACAATCTCTTTTATATAAATATATCAATGTCGGTGCTGAACGTAAATGAGGAAGTAATTCTAATGTTTGTAAACAAATGAAGTGATAATGTTTAACCTGTCAGAAAATCTTTTTGTTCCACTTTCTAAGGATTTTCGTACAACCCCAATTCCAAAAACGTTGGGACAAAGTACAAATTGTAAATAAAAACGGAATGCAATGATGTGGAAGTTTCAAAATTCCATATTTTATTCAGAATAGAACATAGATGACATATCAAATGTTTAAACTGAGAAAATGTATCATTTAAAGAGAAAAATTAGGTGATTTTAAATTTCATGACAACAACACATCTCAAAAAAGTTGGGACAAGGCCATGTTTCCCACTGTGAGACATCCCCTTTTCTCTTTACAACAGTCTGTAAATGTCTGGGGACTGAGGAGACAAGTTGCTCAAGTTTAGGGATAGGAATGTTAACCCATTCTTGTCTAATGTAGGATTCTAGTTGCTCAACTGTTTTAGGTCTTTTTTGTCTTATCTTCCGTTTTATGATGCGTCAAATGTTTTCTATGGGTGAAAGATCTGGACTGCAGGCTGGCCAGTTCAGTACCCGGACCCTTCTTCTACGCAGCCATGATGCTGTAATTGATGCAGTATGTGGTTTGGCATTGTCATGTTGGAAAATGCAAGGTCTTCCCTGAAAGAGACGTCGTCTGGATGGGAGCATATGTTGCTCTAGAACCTGGATATACCTTTCAGCATTGATGGTGTCTTTCCAGATGTGTAAGCTGCCCATGCCACATGCACTAATGCAACCCCATACTATCAGAGATGCAGGCTTCTGAACTGAG
The DNA here is from genome assembly GCF_027579695.1 of Neoarius graeffei. Lineage (NCBI taxonomy): Eukaryota > Metazoa > Chordata > Actinopteri > Siluriformes > Ariidae > Neoarius > Neoarius graeffei. The sequence continues at coordinate 49,237,043 of NC_083572.1, forward strand.
CGCTGATAACAACTTGGGTCGTCCTTCTCCTCTTTAGTCCGAATGACACGGCGTCCCTGATTTCCATAAAGAACTTCAATTTTTGATTCGTCTGACCACAGAACAGTTTTCCACTTTGCCACAGTCCATTTTAAATGAGCCTTGGCCCAGAGGAGACGTCTGCACTTCTGGATCATGTTTAGATACGGCTTCTTCTTTGAACTATAGAGTTTTAGCTGGCAACGGCGGATGGCACGGTGAATTGTGTTCACAGATAATGTTCTCTGGAAATATTCCTGAGCCCATTTTGTGATTTCCAATACAGAAGCATGCCTGTATGTGATGCAGTGCCGTCTAAGGGCCCGAAGATCACGGGCACCCAGTATGGTTTTCAGGCCTTGACCCTTACGCACAGAGATTCTTCCAGATTCTCTGAATCTTTTGATGATATTATGCACTGTAGATGATGATATGTTCAAACTCTTTGCAATTTTACACTGTCGAACTCCTTTCTGATATTGCTCCACTATTTGTCAGCGCAGAATTAGGGGGATTGGTGATCCTCTTCCCATCTTTACTTCTGAGAGCCACTGCCACTCCAAGATGCTCTTTTTTATACCCAGTCATGTTAATGACCTATTGCCAATTGACCTAATGAGTTGCAATTTGGTCCTCCAGCTGTTCCTTTTTTGTACCTTTAACTTTTCCAGCCTCTTATTGCCCCTGTCCCAACTTTTCTGAGATGTGTTGCTGTCATGAAATTTCAAATGAGCCAGTATTTGGCATGAAATTTCAAAATGTCTCACTTTCGACATTTGATATGTTGTCTATGTTCTATTGTGAATACAATATCAGTTTTTGACATTTGTAAATTACTGCATTCCATTTTTATTTACAATTTGTACTTTGTCCCAACTTTTTTGGAATCGGGGTTGTAGATCACATTTTGTTAATCATTCGTTGTTGTCTGTATTAACTTCTAGTTTTGTAGTTTACCAATAAATATCAACAGGCAATCGACATTGTAACCACATGAAAGTCCTGGTCAAAGGTCGCATGTCATTCCTCGAACCAAAATATAAAATGTCTACTGATATTGTAATATGTGGTAGATATTTACAACAAACTGCAAAAATATATATATTTTCTGAATGGAATAGAAAAATCTGAATATTTCAAGCATGTGATTTTTTATATGCTAGGAATTTAATTCTGCTCTAATTCTATTTATTGAAATCGGATTCCAAATACTCTATAAACATTCCATTCTGTTATAAATCAGAAAAAAATTATAAATCACAGCACTTTTATTTTTTTAAAGTACTTCATCTACTTCAACAACCGACTAGTGGCCTAGTGGTAGCATGTCCGCTTCTCGATCGGGAGATCGTGAGTTCTATTCACGGTCGGGTCATACCAAAGACCATCATAAAAATGGTACCTACCGCCATCTGGCAAGGCACGCTGCAATACAGATGTGCATGGGGAGTTAAACTCTCGTGGTTACCAGAGGACTAGCCCCCCACTGTAACCCTAGCTATGTAATAGGCGAGAGGCCGAGGGCCATGGAAACGGAGATCGGCACCGCCCGATGCGCCACATACAGGTTGGGCCTGGTTAGTACTTGAGTGGGAGACTGCCTAGGAATACCAGGTACTGTAAGGCGTGGGAAGGACTTTGACTTTGATCTACTTCAACAATGTTACACAAAGATCGAACCATAACAGTTGTAAATGTCGCTTAATTCCACAGGGTGTCGATAATGGTGGACACCGGTGAAAGTGATCACTATTATCGACACCTCACGTGATTCTCAAACGCGCGTTTAGATACAAAATGCCGACTGTCAAATGAAAGAGTCAGAAACAAAGTAGGTTTCGACAAGGAGATCATGAAATATCACTGAATTTGATCAGTAAAAACATGTCCATGATCTTTCCACCATGCTTACCTGCAATGGTAATGTCCGGGTTTTCCTCAAATTGCTGATCATGTTTAAAAAAAAAAAATCAATCTCAGGTAACGAGCTGTCCTCAGACGACAAGATCAAAGGGCGAGGGGGGACTTCCGGTTCATTAATTAACCAATAATAACTGTTGTAACTGAAACTCACCTTTGTAAAATATTTTTTTATTGGTAAATCTGAAAAGGTGTCGATAATTGTAGCCGCCGCTCTACTAGAAACGATGAATCTGATTCTACAGTATGACACACACCACAGCGTTGGTGTGTGTCATGATTTAGTATTTCCAGAATGACCGACTGTAGATTGAAGCTGTGTGCCCTTTTTTTTTTGTTTTTGTAAGCAGGGTCAATGTATTGCTGCATTCTGAAACTTAAAGAACAGTGACTGATATGTTATCTGTGAAAGTTGATTTTGACTCCTTTTTCAGTCTGTATGATCTACAGTATAGTAGCCAGTGTTGCCAGATTGGGCGGGTTTAGGTGCTTTTTGGCTGGTTTTGAACATATGTTGGGGTGGAAAACGTTAGCAATATCTGGCAACACTGATAGTAGCCTCTCTCTTGCTCTCTCTCTCTCTCTCATATGATTTCCCTGTCCTTCGCCATGTCATTTCCTCTTCTCTTGTTTCGATTTTTCTATCAGACAGTTTTTTTTTCTTTTTTCTTCTCTCTTTCTTTTCACCTCATCCAAGCCTTTTGTATTGCATCATGCTTCCATCAGACCTGCCAGTGTGTGTGTGTTGCTCTGGTCCAACCGTTCAGTCTTCCTGTATGTATTGCTGTCGTGAGAATAGATGGATATCAGCTACAGTGTAGAGATCAGAAAGAGGGAGGAGATGATCTTTAAACTGCTTTGAAAAAAAGGGGGGGTGTTCAATAAGGCACAGAATTGCAGAGGTTAGTAAGGCACTATCTCACCATTATCATTTCAAAGCATCGTATTACACAGCAGCACAGCTGACCTCATAATATTATTCGACGCTAATATTATTTTGTCCTCGTGTGTTGTCACGCCAGTTTGCTCGACCTCTCGCTCTGAATGTAAAAAAGTTTGCTTTTCATATGTACCCTATCTATTACAACCCCAAATCAGAAAAAGTTGGGACAGTATGGAAAATGCAAATTTTTTTTTTGAAGTTATTTTCTAAATTTACTTTGACTTGTATTTCATCGCAGACGGTATGAACCCAAGATAATTTGTGTTCTTCTGCTCAACTTCATTTCACTTGTTAATATTCATCCATTCCTGTATTTCAGGCCTGCAAAACATTCCAAAAAAAAATGGGACGGGGGAATTTGGGGCTTGTAACAAAGAAAAACATTTAAACATTAATGTGATTTGAAACAGTTGATGTCAACAGGTGACTGTAATCATGATTTAGTACAAATTCAGTAACCAGGTGGGCTGAGGATCTCCAGTTTGTCAACAAATGCGTGAGAAAATTATTGAAATGTTTAAAAACAATGTTCCTCACAGAAAGATATGAACGGATTTGGACATTTCACCCTCTATGGTGCACATCGTTACATGATTTAAGGACTCTGGAGGAATTTTGCTGTGTAAAGGGCAAGGGCACAAGCCAAAGCTGAACACCTGTGAGCTCCGATCCCTCAAATGGCACTGCATCAAGAACCGTCATTCATCTATAGCTGATATAACCACATGGGCTTGAGATTACTTTTGCAAACCTTTGTGAACAGTACGGAGTTACATCCACAAATGCCAGTTAAAACTTCACTGCGCAAAAAGGAAACCTTATGTTAACTGTGTCCAGAAGCGCTGTTGACTTCTCTGGGCTTTGAGGCATCTAGGATGGAACATTACACAGTGGAAACGTGTATTGTGATCAGATGAATCAGTATTCCAGGTCTTTTTTTTTGTAAGAAATGGACACCATGTGCTCAGACCAAAGACATAAAGGACGATCCAGGCTGCTACCAGTAACAAGTCCAAAAGACAGGGTCTGTCATGGTATGGGGTTGATGTCAGTGTCCTTGGGAAAGGTAACTTACACTTCTGTGATGGCAGCATTAATGCAGACAAATACATTGATATTTTGGAGCCACATGTGCTGCATTCAAGATGACACCTTTTCCAGGGTTATTTCAACAAGACAGTGCAAAAACACATTCTGCACACATTACAAAGGCATGTCTGTGGAAGGAGAGGGTGCCTGTCCTTCATGAAATTGTCAAAGTACAAGTTATTAAATCAAGGGTCAAAACTCTGGTAAAACTTTCACGAACGAAATTAAATCGCAATATACGTATTAGCATCATATAAGAAGACCTTTTGCCAAGTTTAGAGAAATTTGTTCAAAAATTGTGAGAGGAGTTGATGTCAGAAGGCAAGCACACCTTCATGAGATTGTCAAAGTATAATTTTGTTCATCAAGGGCTGTAACTCTGGTAAAATGTGACCGAATTTAACGAAATTACAATAAGCGTATTGCTGACATATAACAAAGCCTTTTGCCAAGTTTGGTGAAATTCTGCCAAAAATTGTGAGAGGAGTTGATTTCAGAAGGAAAACACACTCTCATGAAATTGTCAAATTGTAATTTTGTTAATCAAGGGCTGCAACTCTGGTAAAATGTGACCAAATTTAACAAAACTGATATGCATATTACCGACATATAACAAAGAATCCTGCCAAGTTTCGTGAAATTCCTCCAAAAATTGTGAGAGGAATTGATTTCAGAGGTGAGCACCCTTCCTGGGACTGACAGACGGATATCGCCACGACATAATCCCCCTTCGGGCCTTTCGGCCAGCAGGGGATAAAAATCATAGTCTCAGGTACAGTGAGTGCAGTTTTATAAGGAAATGAGCTGTAGGTTTTACTGAGCATCTTACAGAACCAGCCACAGTTCTTCTGGACACTTTGTCACATTCACTTCTTAATTTTGCACCAAAACCCAGTAGCCTTCATTATGTTTTCTTTTTTAATCTGAAAAACGGTCTCTGATGTAATATGCTGCTCAGATACAAAATTTTTTTTTCTGTAACATTTAATTTTGTAGGGCGGCACGGTGGCATAGTGGTTAGCGCTGTCGCCTCACAGCAAGAAGGTCCGGGTTCGAGCCCCGTGGCCGGCGAGGGCCTTTCTGTGCGGAGTTTGCATGTTCTCCCCGTGTCCGCGTGGGTTTCCTCCGGGTGCTCCGGTTTCCCCCACAGTCCAAAGACATGCAGGTTAGGTTAACTGGTGACTCTAAATTGACCGTAGGTGTGAATGTGAGTGTGAATGGTTGTCTGTGTCTGTGTGTCAGCCCTGTGATGACCTGGCGACTTGTCCAGGGTGTACCCCGCCTTTCGCCCGTAGTCAGCTGGGATAGGCTCCAGCTTGCCTGCGACCCTGTAGAACAGGATAAAGCGGCTACAGATAATGAGATGAGATTTAATTTTGTGCTGGAAAACGAACGTTTGGACTCAAATGTTTTTGTACTGACTCGATAATGTAGAAGTCATAAAACAGAAATCTATAACAAAGTTTGTATGGGGAAAAAAAAATAGGATGCCTAAGACATTTGCGCAGTACTGCACAAAATGTAATAATATATTTAATTTAATTCCTTTGCACGTGCCGTACTGCACACATAACCTTCAGGTCACTTATCTTGCAGAATGAATGCTGTCTCATGGTTAGTGCTCCAACCTGCTTGGCCTTTTGGTGCACAGTGAACAGAAGGCGGCCCAGCGAGAGCAGCCCTAACCCTAGACCTTTAACCTGTCCAGGGCAGCACACATGTAGTAATTAACTTTCTATTTACAAAGTTGGACCACAGCGCTGTTCTCAGGTCAGTTTGTCCAATGAGAGGCGCTGAAATAGACCTGGAGCGGCGTTCACTGAGGCCTGGCGATGAGAGTCGCTTCGTTCTCTCCAGCACGCTCAGCTGGGATTAAACCCAATCATCAGAACTACTGAGTCAGAACACAAGCACAATAACAGATGGAGGGAGAGACTGAGATAGATAGAGAGAGAGAGAGAGAGAGAGAGAGAGAGACACGAGGACCTTTAAACATTTAAACTTTGGCAAAAATTCTTCCTCTGTCTCTCACTGTCTGCCTTAAAGTTTTTTTTTTCCTCGCTAGTTTGTGTCTCCTGCTTTTACAGCATTCACCTAATAAAAATTTTTTTTTTACCTTAACAACTGTTATTTGTTGTAATCGTGCTTTCTCGGTCACATCTCTCTTTCTTTTGTCTAAACTCCCAAACCTTCGAGGTGTGATGCTACCTCGTATTTCTCCACCACACTTAGAACAAGGACGTGTGCTGTGGTGTGTTTACGTCTAAGTGTGTATAGGATGCCTGCGCGTAATCCCACAATTGTTTCCTCTCCCCTTGCGTGCGCTCACGCTTCTTCTCCGCCGGCACCCCGTCCTCCCTGCCTCTCGTTTCCATGGAAACTGTTGCCAAGCAGCCCCAGTCCCCACAGCAAAACAGCACCAACTGCAAAACCCACCTGCTCCTACCTGCAAAGTGGCCCACCCACAAATATTCAGATCTATTGCTGTTACTCTTCTGGGATCCATACACAGAATCCAGGCAAAGTGTTCGACATGGTATTAATGGGGGGGGGGGGGCAAAGCAAAACAATATATTCACAAAACAATACATTTCAGTTTCAATTTTCAGAAGGCTAGACTCGAGTGTTTTCAAAAATACAACAAGGATTCAGAAACGATTGGCTGTTATGAAGTCAGCTTGTCCTGAAAATCCAAAAAAAGGAGCACTTGTTGGTCTCAGGAGAACACTGAATACGTCATACGTCTCGGTGCTGGAAGCAGACGCTCGTCTCTCGATCCGGTCCAATCCACTGAGAGTGAAGAGCGAGTCTGGCACGCTCCTCTCCTGTTCACTTCAAATCATTTAGGCTGCAGTTGTCTGAAGGTAATTAAAAGTCTATTGAGAAAACAAGTGGGAGCGAATGGAATAAACACAGGATAATGCTTCCGACTGGGTGTAAACAATCAAAAACACACACTCGCGCGGGCACACACTCGCAATTAAATGCCGCAGTGCCAAAATAAGAGTGTGTTCAGCCAGTGACACATGGAGGCAATGCGTTTGGTCATACGGCATCAGTGGAAATAACTGCAAATTAATTATAACATAAAACTGACTTCAACCTGGTCTCTCAGTGGGGTGTTAGTTTGCTTTTTTTTTTATACACCTTCTCCATACTCTAAACAGGACATGCATGTCTATTTCATCATTAATTACACTGTCTTGCAAAAGTATTCATCCCCCTTGGTGTTTGTCCTGTTTCGTCGCATTACAAGCTGGAATTCAAATGATTTTTGGAGGGTTAGCACCATTTGATTTACACAACATGCCGACCACTTTAAAGGTGCACATTGTTTTATTGTGACACAAACAATACTTAAGATGTAAAAAAAAACAGAAATCTGGAGTGTGAAAAGGTATTCACCCCCTTTCGTATGAAACCCCTAAATAAGCGCTGGTCCAACCAATTCACTTCATAAGTCACATAATTAGTTGATTAAGATCCACCTGTGTGCAATCAAAGTGTCACATGATCTGTCACATGATGTCTGTGATCCATGTCTATGATCCACTAGGTCAGAGACTAGCCTGGGCCCGCCCATCCTAAGTGTGACGCAACACGAGGGCCTGTTGCGAACTTAGTCTGGCAAGGCAAGCTATCTCCAGCTCTTCCAAGCTCCCGAAAAATCGGGAGCCAATCAACTTTGAGCATCTCCAACGGCCCTGGGTAGAGGTGTGTTCAAGGCAGTGACGTAGTAGAACTGCGACCGGAAGCCATAGATTGTTTACAGAATCTATGCCGGAAGCGCTTCATTCACATTACGAACATGGAGCAGCGGCAAGCCTTTAACACAGCGGTAGATGCTGTATTGAAAGCATTCAACGGGAAGTTCTCATTGAAAACGGAGCAAAGAGCAGCCCTGGAAGTATTTATCTTCTTCCTGTTACTCAAGCAGTTTCCGTCGTGTCACATACGTCAGAGGAAAGAGTGATGTGATTGGTTTAAGCTTTGTCACAGCCTTTTCTGGCTTCGACCAGTAGCAAACTGAGGCATTTCAGGGAGGCAGGTCAACCACGGGCTCTGGGAAATGGTTGGGCTTAATATCTTTGCCAGACCAATGCTCGCAGAGCTTTGAAGTCGCGTTAGCCAGACTAGTCAGAGACAAAGTTGTGGAGAAGTATAGATCAGGGTTGGGTTATAAAAATATCCCAAACTTTGAATATCCCAGGGAGCATCATTAAATCCATTATAGCAAAATGGAAAGAATATGGCACCACTACAAACCTGACAAGAGAAGGCCACCCACCAAAACTCACAGACCAGGCATGGAGGGCATTAATCAGAGATGCAACAAAGACACCAAAGATAGCACTGAAGGAGCTGCAAAGATCCACAGTGGAGATGGGAGTATCTGTCCATAGGACCACTTTAAGCTGTACACTCCACAGAGTGGGGCTTTATGGAAGTGTGGCCAGAAAACACATTTGGAGTTTACCCAACAGCATGTGGCAGACTTCCCAAACACATGGGAGAAGATTCTCTGGTCAAATGAGACAAAAATTGATCTTTTTGGTCATCATGGGAAATGCCATGTGTGGCACAAAACCCAACACCCTGAGAACACCATTCCTACAGTGAAGCATGGTGGTGGCAGCATCATGCTGTGGGGATATTTTTCATCTGCAGGGACAGGAAAACTGGTCAAGACTAAAAGAAAGATGGATGGCACTAAATACAGGGCAATTCTGGAGGAAAACCTGTTTGAGTCGGCCAGAGGTTTGAGACTGGGACGAAGGTTCACCTTCCAGCAGGACAAGGACCCTAAACATACTGCTAAAGCTACACTGGAGTGGTTTAAAGGGAAACATTTAAATGTCTTGGAATGGCCTCGTCAAAGCCTAGACCTCAATCCAATTGAGAATCTGTGGCATAACTTGAAGATTGCTGTACACCAACGCAATCTATCTAACTTGAAGGAGTTGGAGCAGTTTTGCCTTGAGGAGTGGGCAAAAATCCCAGTGGCTAGATGTGCTAAGCTAATAGAGACATACCCCAAGAGACTTGCAGCTGGAATTGTAACAAAAGGTGGCTCTACAAAGTATTGACTTTGGGGGGGGTGAATACCTATGCACACTCCAGATTTCTGTTTTTCCATCTTAATTATTGTTTGTGTCACAAAAAATGCACCTTTAAAGTGGTCGGCATGTTGTGTAAATCAAATGGTGCTAACCCTCCAAAATCCATTTTAATTCCAACTTGTAATGCGACAAAACAGGACAAACACCAAGGGGGATGAATACTTTTGCAAGACACCGTATGTCCGTACACAACTTCTGCATGTTTACTTTTACAGGCAAGAACCTGTACCTTCGTACACACATCCAAGTGTCCATGCTCTCTCTCTCTCTCTCTCTCTCTCTCTCTCACTCACACACACACGCAAAGGTGCAGTAAGTGCTGACGCTGGTGGAAACAGGTTTTGTATCAAAGCCATGAGTGGGCTGTGCACACACACACACGCACTTTGTCCCTTCTCTACAAAAAGCTGAGCATGCAATGCAGTGTGGTCAAAACTGGACGATACCCAGAAAGGACGAGATGCTGAACAACAGAAGCTTAAAAATAAATTCAAAAAGTATATTCTCTCAAAGAACGTGCATCGTCTTTACCCCGGTCTCTTGAAGAAAAAGAAAAAAATCAGAAAATGCATCCAGCATTTAAGAGAGATGAATTCACAATAAACAACGTGTGCAGCTGGTTATACAAAATAAGAGACAAGTAACGCAAGGCATGGGAATCATTCCTCTTGTAATTCAGTGTGATCAAGAGACTGGCATCTGACCGACAATTCTTTTTTCTTTGTTTATACTTTATAACATCTTGATCACTTTATCTGGCTGATAGTGTTCATTTCAAACTGCGGAGTTACTTTGCCAATGCGTGTCATTTGATGAGAGAGAGAGAGAGAGAGATAGAGAGAGAGAGGGGACTGCTGGGTGTGTACATTTAGATTGATATTGCAATATTATCTTTATCCATCTGCCTGCCTCTCTCTCTCTCTCTCTCTCTCTCTCTCGGATAGACTGCTTATTTTAACCTGCTGTCTCAGTGCCCTTTTCTTTACTCATGTTTTCTTGTAGCTTTTAGATTTTCTGCTCCAATCAAGAAATGGGTTGGGCAGAAACCAAAGGTCGCCCACCGCAGCTGAGCAGACAATTATACTATAGAACTATTATTCCTTTCTTCACAGGCAGCGGTAAGAGAAACGACTCTACAGAGGATGACAGCGCTTTAATGTCTGAGCTTTCACCAACAGACAACAGCTGTGTTTGACAATGCGTATCGCAAGCGTGTGTGTGTGTGTGTGTGTGTGTGTGTGAGAGAGAGAGAGAGAGAGAGAGATTGTTCCTGTCAGCAGTGATGTGACACACACAGGAAGAAGATGCTCGAAAGGGAGCATGCAGAGCCAGCCAGCTCTGAAAGCAATTACAGCAGATTGGGGACAAATTAAAACCGAAGCCTCAAGTGGACATAGATTGTGAGAGAGAGAGAATGAGAGAGAGAGAGAGAGAGAGAGAGAGAGCACGCGAGCGAGAGAAAGACAGAGTGAACGGGAGAGAGCAAGAGACAAAGAGAGAGAGAGAGAGCGCGATCGAGAGTGAGAGAGAAAGAAAGAGAGTGGGAGAGCGCAAGAGAGTGAACGAGAGCGAGCGAGAGAAAGAGAGAGCGAGAGAGAGAGAGACAACGAAACAGGATCCATTCAAGAAGACTTGACCCTCCCACACACTTTTCCCAGGATGCACTGCTTTTTCATATTCTGCACCAAACTAGCATGACTCTGCATTTCACCTGTGTAATAGACAGCGCTCGAACCAAAAACACTGTGACACCTTCCACATGAGATGCACAGCCTGAAGAATGAATCCAAAAACAGGTTTAGGATTAGTTTCCCGGCTCCAAAAAAAAGAAGAAAGGCCGAGAGAAAGAAATGGAGCGGGTGAGAGAGAGGGAAGGAGAGCAAGCGAGAGAGCGAGCCGCTAAAACTCTCATCTGTAGCCTAATCAGGTAAAAGCCACTTGAGAACCGCTCATGATGAAGGGCTGCCGACACCGTGAGCATCAATCAGGGCAGGTCAAGGCCAGCTGACACAGTTCATAATGGTGGATAAAAAAAGCTGTCCACTCTTTTCTCCATCTTATTTTCATCAGCGTTACCGTCAAAGAGTGTGGACTCCATCCACAAAGGGCGCGTTTTCCCAGGAGTGATTTTCAAGGACTGGTTTATACTTTCGACCAGGACAATTTGGTGGCTAAAGATTTCAAAAATAAACCTGCAACACATGTTTCTTTCACGGCTCCAGACGTCCAGAGCGTTCCTCGCTCCGGTGTTTCACAGGAGGTACTAGACAATTCTTAGGTTTCCATTCCATATGGTTCATTATTATACATACGGGCTAGCCTGGCAAGCCAGACTAAATGTGAATATTTAGTCTGGCCTCGCTCGTAGACATTTCCGAAGGGTGTGGGAGGAACAACCCGCTGTCTTTCAAACTGTCTCTGTGCGTATAGGCCAACGCTCTGACCAATCAGCGCAACAGTGACTGTGACGTAGTCAGAGCGACAGAAAGCAGTGGGGGAGGCCTTGAAATAAATAATTTTTCAAAATGCGGATTAATTAATAAACAGGTTCTAGATATTAAGAAGTTTGGAGATAATGACCACAAGTTTGGAGTCTGTACCACATACTTAACATACACTCTTATTTTTTCCAAGTGTTTTTCAAGGGTTTGCTTAAACTGTTTTTGAGAGTTTTTATTTAGTGGTGTTTGGTGAAATAATTTCCCTTAAATTTAAAATAACGGGAAAATAAGAAACAATCAAAAAGTAATGTTTCAAAGCTGTTTATTAATTCTTCGTACTGCACAAACTAGCCCCATCCTTTTGGCTACGAGCGGAATCAGCTGGTAGATCAGACTTTTGCCATAGCCGGTCGGCAAAACAGCGAAAACGTCCTTCTTGAAAAGGAATGAGCGGAGAGCCTCTTCCTGCTCATGTTTCAATGAAAACTCCAAGTCTAATTCTTCTAAAACTGATTCCAAAGCGGAGTCAAACGCGCGCTGTTCACTAGCCGTAACCATCTTTCCTGTTGTGCTTTCTCCAGCGTCGCGCAGCTTTGTCGTCACTCCTGCAAAAGCCTGCCCAAAGAATCCAAACAAAAACCTTGCGTTGTGATTGGTGGGCACGGTTTGATGCCCGGGGTGTTTTGTTGATATGGTGCGAGGCTAGACCCACTCGCAGGCAAAAAATATTTTTGGCCACTAGGCGGGTGGGTCTAGTTTACTAGGCTACATACGGGCTACTTTTTCCATGGAATGAAAATGTGTTCTATTCCCTTCTAGTGGGTTTATTGATGGCATGCAACCTCGCTATCATATCGCTTATCTTCCATGTATTACACCACTCTCTCCAATGGAGAATGAGCATGCAATATTGTTATAATATTGCACCTTGGAGCTCATGCGAAGATCCAATGATTAATTTTCTGCTGCACATGCGCACAATCATTTCTTTGTCGGCTGGGAAAGAGAGAAGACGAGGCTAATCCAGCGCTTGGTTTAAGCACTAAATAAACTGAAAACTGAAACTAAAGACACGCAGAACACCCAAAAGACTACCAAAACTTCATTAGATATTCTTCGCGCATATTTACAAGAGAAAAACATACCAACAGACATCGAAAAACTGGAAAAGAGACACGTTGGAGATGTAAAACTCCTGCGCTAGCAAGTGACTGACAGTTTGTAAACAAACATGGCCACCAGGTTTGCTTCGTTAAAAGCGGAAGATTTTGAGAGAATTTTGGCTGCCAGGTCGCTCTGTTGTGTGTAGTTGTTGATGCTGATTTTAAAAGTAACTAAGTAAATTACACAGGGGAAATAATAATAATATTCGGCTTGACTGTGCTAGCATTGGCCTTCGCTAACACCACACCAGCTAGAAGGCAACTAGACTGCCGCGCTAACAGTACCGAGTCACAGGTAAGCTCGCGTTGGCCTTTGAGAATGCTGATATTGAGAGTGTGTATGTATAACAATACTGGCTGGCTTTTTTCATGGTATATCAGATATACACTACCGTTCAAAAGTTTGGGGTCACCCAGACAATTTTGTGTTTTCCATGAAAAGTCACACTTTTATTTACAACCCCGATTCCAAAAAAGTTGGGACAAAGTACAAATTTTACATAAAAATGGAATGCAGTAATTTACAAATCTCAAAAAACTGATATTGTATTCACAATAGAACATAGACAACATATCAAATGTCGAAAGTGAGACATTTTGAAATTTCATGCCAAATACTGGCTCATTTGAAATTTCATGACAGCAACACATCTTAAAAAAGTTGGGACAGGGGCAATAAGAGGCTGGAAAAGTTAAAGGTACAAAAAAAGGAACAGGTGGAGAACCAAATTGCAACTCATTAGGTCAATTGGCAATAGGTCATTAGCATGACTGGGTATAAAAAGAGCATCTTGGAGTGGCAGTGGCTCTCAGAAGTAAAGATGGGAAGAGGATCACCAATCCCCCTAATTCTGCGCCGACAAATAGTGGAGCAATATCAGAAAGGAGTTCGACAGTGTAAAATTGCAAAGAGTTTGAACATATCATCATCTACGGTGCATAATATCATCAAAAGATTCAGAGAATCTAGAAGAATCTCTGTGCGTAAGGGTCAAGGCCGGAAAACCATACTGGGTGCCCGTGATCTTCGGGCCCTTAGACGGCACTGCATCACATACAGGCATGCTTCTGTATTGGAAATCACAAAATGGGCTCAGGAATATTTCCAGAGAACATTATCTGTGAACACAATTCACCGTGCCATCCGCCGTTGCCAGCTAAAACTCTATAGTTCAAAGAAGAAGCCGTATCTAAACATGATTCAGAAGCGCAGACGTCTATTCTGGGCCAAGGCTCATTTAAAATGGACTGTGGCAAAGTGGAAAACTGTTCTGTGGTCAAACTAATCAAAAATTGAAGTTCTTTATGGAAATCAGGGACGCTGTGTCATTCGGACTAAAGAGGAGAAGGACGACCCAAGTTGCTATCAGTGCTCAGTTTAGAAGCCTGCATCTCTGATGGTATGGGGTTGCATTAGTGCGTGTGGCATGGGCAGCTTACACATCTGGAAAGACACCATCAATGCTGAAAGGTATATCCAGGTTCTAGAGCAACATATGCTCCCATCCAGACGACGTCTCTTTCAGGGAAGACCTTGCATTTTCCAACATGACAATGCCAAACCACATACTGCATCAATTACAGCATCATGGCTGCATAGAAGGTCTGGGTACTGAACTGGCCAGCCTGCAGTCCAGATCTTTCACCCATAGAAAACATTTGGCGCATCATAAAACAGAAGATATGACAAAAAGACCTAAGACAGTTGAGCAACTAGAATCACATTAGACAAGAATGGGTTAACATTCCTATCCCTAAACTTGAGCAACTTGTCTCCTCAGTCCCCAGACGTTTACAGACTGTTGTAAAGAGAAAAGGGGATGTCTCACAGTGGGAAACATGGCCTTGTCCCAACTTTTTTGAGATGTGGTGTCGTCATGAAATTTAAAATTACCTAATTTTTCTCTTTAAATGATACATTTTCTCAGTTTAAACATTTGATATGTCATCTATGTTCTATTCTGAATAAAATATGGAATTTTGAAACTTCCACATCATTGCATTCCGTTTTTATTTACAATTTATACTTTGTCCCAACTTTTTTGGAATCGGGGTTGTACCACCATAAGTTGTAAAATGAATAGAAAATATAGTCAAGACATTTTTCTGGCCATTTTGAGCATTTAATCGACCCCACAAATGTGATGCTCCAGAAACCCAATCTGCTCAAAGGAAGGTCAGTTTTATAGCTTCTCTAAAGAGCTCAACTGTTTTCAGCTGTGCTAACATGATTGCACAAGGGTTTTCTAATCATCCATTAGCCTTCTGAGGCAATGAGCAAACACATTGTACCATTAGAACACTGGAGTGAGAGTTGCTGGAAATGGGCCTCTATACACCTATGGAGATACTGCACCAAAAACCAGACATTTGCAGCTAGAATAGTCATTTACCACATTAGCAATGTATAGAGTGGATTTCTGATTAGTTTAAAGTGATCTTCATTGAAAAGAGCAGTGCTTTTCTTTCAAAAATAAGGACATTTCAAAGTGACCCCAAACTTTTGAACAGTAGTGTATTCCATTCAGCTAGCATGATATTGAATGAGTCCAAGACGAGCTGAATGGAATATATCTGCTATACCACAAAAAAATTCATTATTATTATTATTATACATACACATCGATGGAACAATTATAGATTTTACAAAAAGTTAAGAACAGGGGTTATTGACCAATATACAGTACAATGCTGATTCTGATCCAATGTTATTCAAGTCTCCGTCACTTTTCCTCACCTCCAAATAGAATTTTGACAATATTTCAGCTATTGCTCTCTCTTCCAGTTTTTCGATGTCTGTTGGTATGTTTTTCTCTTGTAAATATGCATGAAGAATATCTAATGAAGTTTTGGTAGCCTTTCGGGTGTTCAGCATGTCTTTCTGCACGTGTGCAGAAGAGAACTTTCCCACTGAATATTCACATCAGCTCCGATGTGTGTCGTCATGTTGTCTTGACAACCATGCGATATCGTAAACCATATTCGACGCTTATTCTCCATTGGGTACTATTGTTTAATTCTTATTTTTTTTCTCTCTTCTTCCCCCTTTATTTTATGTAATTTTATTTTCTATTGTTTACTGTTTTGCCTTTACCTCTGTAAAGCACATTGAACTGCCACTGTGTATGAAATGCGCTATATAAATAAACTTGCCTTGCCTTGCCTTGAGTAGAGTGACGTAATATATGTAGGATAAGCGAGATGATAAATCATGATACAAATTTATGATTGGAATCAAAGATAAAAAAAAAATGAATCGTGATTATTGTCAGGCTGTATAATCTGTCAGATTTTCCTCACTATAAGTGTGTTGGTCAGACAGCAAAATAATAGCGGGAATACATGTGACTTCAGCATTGGTGGAAGTAACACAGCTCTAATACAGCAAAAACAGATCTAAAATGGGAAAGAGCTGTCGTGCAATTGACTGTACAAACAAATTTAACAAGAAAAAGCTAAAGGAAAGAGAAGCAAAGGAGGTAGTATAAAGTCATTAGAAAGAAAAGGCAGATTTGTTATTAACTTCTTAAAAAATCCATTCATCTCATTATCTCTAGCCGCTTTATCCTTCTACAGGGTCGCAGGCAAGCTGGAGCCTATCCCAGCTGACTACGGGCGAAAGGCGGGGTACACCCTGGACAAGTCGCCAGGTCATCACAGGGCTGACACATAGACACAGACAACCATTCACACTTACATTCACACCTACGCTCAATTTAGAGTCACCAGTTAACCTAACCTGCATGTCTTTGGACTGTGGGGGAAACCGGAGCACCCGGAGGAAACCCACGCGGACACGGGGAGAACATGCAAACTCCACACAGAAAGGCCCTCGCCGGCCACGGGGCTCGAACCCGGGCCTTCTTGCTGTGAGGCGACAGCGCTAACCACTACACCACCGTGCCGCCCTAAATGATATTTGTTTCCTTCATTACTGCTTATTAGTTTGCATTGTGTCTTTGCCGAGTCTTGCGTCTGTTTAAAGCAGGATTTCCAATCCAATTTTTTTCTTTCTGTCTCTTGTCTTTCCTTTTTTTAATACTATTTCCAACCTACTCTTGAAGTTATTCTGACCATTTGTTTGCTCTCACTCCAACAGTAATCACTGATTGCATCTGCCTGCGATATCTTCTGACAAATATTTAACAATTATTCCATGAAATCGACTCGTACACGAGCTGATGTACAAGCCATGTACAACGAGATTGAGTGAGTGGAATAACTGTTTTATTTTATCCACATTCACTTGATTTTGATAAACGGAGCATTTTTATTTTTTGCAAATTCTATAAATAAAAATTTTATACAAACCATCCGACAAAATCATTTCCACTTATACAGTCTTCTTAAAAACCTATTGATGGCTGCACAAATTGGCTTGTGGTGTTTTTTTTTTTTTTTGTAGAAAGTGCCGTCTTGCTGACATGCTGAGGTATAGAATAGCTTCAGACATTTATTTAATTCTTCCTGGGACATTTCAGTTCTGTAATTTTCAACCTTCTTTGAGCTTTTGAACCAGTCTAAAAAATTCAACAAAATTTTAATGCTTAAAGATGATGAATTTAAACAAACCGGCAAAATGACGGGAGCAATTTGTGAAAACCGCGATAATTCTTAAACAATAAAAAGATACATTCTTAGCATCAAATACTTTCATTCCATATTTTGTTGCTTTTTTTGTGGTTTTGTTTTCGAGTAGAGTTTTTATTTCGTCCTCGGTTGGTTCAGCAACACACTCCGCCAATTTGTTTTTCTCTACTCACGGTATATGAGCTGATAGCCTAGTAGTAGAGCGTTCGATTGCTCATATCCAGTGAATGTGGATAGAATAATAGCAAATTAGTCATGTAACCCTGCCCAGGATAAAAGTGATCCTGTTGATGAATGAGTGAAAGCAGTAAATGCATCACGTTGCACCATGTGAACACCGTAGACGCACTCGTGTTAACGGTCTTTCTTTTGCAGGAAAGTAAAACATACCCCAGTGGGATCCCAGTCCAGGTGCACACCTCGAGTCCCAAGTCTTTTTCTTAGTGTATCTGGTTTTGACCTAGCTACGCTGGGTTTTAAAGTTTTGCCCGAGGTGTCTGTGTCTGGTGGCTTTATAGCATTTACATCACATCAGGTCGTCCTTCGATCCTCTGCGCTACAGCAAAACTCAAAGTGGAATATTCAGTCTTTAAAAACCCAGTGTTTGAACTTCCTTCACATTTCTAATATGAAGCTCTATTTGTCTGAAGATCTTGATACACAGTATACAACACACAGCAAAAAACGATACCGTTAAACACGTAATGATTCAATATGATTCAATTCCTTATTGATTCATATATCCTAGATTTGACTCTTCTTCATTGTCTTAATTTTTTCTAAGAACGCAGAGGTGGACTGTAACGAAGTACGTTTACTTGAGTACTGTACTTAAGTACACTTTTTGAGTATCTGTACTTTACCTGAGTATTTTTTTTAAACTTATGACTTTAACTTCACTACATTTGAAAGACAAATATCGTACTTTTCACTCCACTACATTTCTATCAAGGTCCTCGTTACTCGTTACTATGAAGCAGCTTTGAAAGTGGATGTTTTTTTCTTTTCTTTTCTAAAATGCATTTGGTTTTTTCACAGGTGACACTGAGAGTCTATCAGTAATCACTAGGGTCACGTCTCGTCCATAGACTGTATAAAATCAAGATCAGTGATTTCTCAGCAGTATTATTTGAACACAATCAGCTGATGGCAGAATGGATGGAGGCAGTTCTTCTGGAGAATGCACGCACCCATGGCTTTACCTAGAACCCATGTTTCAGTTTTCTGAAAGGATTAAAGATTCGTTTCGTTTTAAATGTTTGCTCTGTTTGGCAAAAACGAACCACATCACGGCCTACAAAAACTCGCTGTCCAACTTGCAGGAGCACATTAAGGAATGTAAATGTTTTATTCCAAAAGAAAGCTTGGAATAAAGTTGTCTATGCTTTTAGAGCTAGCGATAATGTTGCAATAGCTGTGCAGTCTGGTTAGTCAAATGACTTTCTGTGGATTTGGCCAACAAGTTGGCATCGCCTTGTCCATGGCTAACGTTAACACATAGCTAGCTAACTTGGACACAGTTAGCATGTAAAAATGGAGTTACGCTAACATGAATAACGTTAATTTATCTGAAGTCCTTTCAGAAATATCTCATCTCATTATCTCTAGCTGCTTTATCCTGTTCTACAGGGTCGCAGGCAAGCTGGAGCCTATCCCAGCTGACTACGGGCGAAAGGCAGGGTACACCCTGGACAAGTCGCCAGGTCATCACAGGGCTGACACATAGACACAGACAACCATTCACACCTACGGTCAATTTAGAGTCACCAGTTAACCTAACCGCATGTCTTTGGACTGTGGGGGAAACCGGAGCACCCGGAGGAAACCCACGCGGACACGGGGAGAACATGCAAACTCCGCACAGAAAGGCCCCCACCAGCCATGGGGCTCGAACCCGGACCTTCTTGCTGTGAGGCGACAGCGCTAACCACTACACCACCGTGCCGCCCCCCTTTCAGAAGCAGATTTTAGCATAATCTTGGCAAATAAACAGAATGTAGAAATCTTTCTTTTCTAGTAGCGTTAGCTACCCAATATGATTTTGAGTTTGAAAAGCGTTTGCTAGAGTCAGGTGGAGCTTCACTGACTAGCTAGCTTAACGTTAAACCACCATGATAGCACAGCAGGCGTTCATTTTGTGAATTCACATTTCTGTCTTTGGTAACGGCGTTAGGTTTTGTAAGCATTATGGCAATAATACAACAATGCGTTGACAGAAAATGTACTTTTAATAGCAAGCACTTCAGTACTTTAACTTAAGTAAAAATTTGACTGGACAACTTTCACTTGTATCGGAGTAACATTTGACCAGTGGGATCTGTACTTTGATTTAAGTAATGAAGTTGGGTACTTTGTCCACCTCTGTAAGAACTGGCCTCCTCTCTTTCTCTCTCTGACTCACATGATATTCGAAGGCAGGATCACTTGTTTTCCTTTTTTTTTTTTTTAATTTCAACCCTGATCTAGTTTTGTAAAACGATGCATCTGTATGGACCAGTTTTCCAATTGGACAGGGTTTTCCTTACATGCCTTTTCTTTAAATGTTCTGTCAATCAGAATACGTAAATGATGTCCGTCCGTCCATCCATTATCTGTAGCCGCTTATCCTTTTCTACAGGGTCGCAGGCAAGCTGGAGCCTATCCCAGCTGACTACGGGTGAAAGGCGGGGTACACCCTGGACAAGTCGCCAGGTCATCACAGGGCTGACACATAGACACAGACAACCATTCACACTCACATTCACACCTACGCTCAATTTAGAGTCACCAGTTAACCTAATCTGCATGTCTTTGGACTGTGGGGGAAACCGGAGCACCCAGAGGAAACCCACACGGACACGGGGAGAACATGCAAACTCCGCACAGAAAGGCCCTCGCCGGCCCCGGGGCTCGAACCCGGACCTTCTTGCTGTGAGGCGACAGCACTAACCACTACACCACCGTGCCACCCCACATAAATGATGTTCTATATTTCAAATTCGTTGATTCAGCTTCAGAAAAATATGAAGTGCATATTACACAACATGGCAGCTGTATTATGTCTGTACTTCCTCTTATTAAAAAAAAACCTCCTTGGTAACGGCGTTGGCAGAAGAAGAAAAAACAGGCCTATAAGGTTTTAACACTGAAGCATGAAAAGATACAGGACACCTAGCTCCTCCATTTAGTCATTCTTCTAGCGTCACTGGAGCCCACACATTTATTCATGCCACTTTTTTTTTTAAGCGGTGAATTCAAACATGTTCAAAACATCGTATTGTTGATCCGACGCACATCCATTAAAGACGACAGATTGTGTGTTCTTTGTCACCCAGCGCCACTCCAATGCACGAAATTCTCTCAAGAGATTTATCCTCCTTCTTGCTTTCTTGTTTAGTTATATGGAAACTTTCAGAGTCCTGGGATTAATTACAGCCATTTCAAAATTTTTAATCTTATTTTCCTATATTCAGTCGTCTCCTCATTTCCTTAGTGCCCTGATAATCTCTTGCTCTCTCTCTCAAAAAAAAGTCAAATTAAATGCCAATTAAACCACTCTGTTGTGTAAGAACAAAATACTCAAAGACATACGGTAGTCACAGGCACTTGGTTTTGAAACTTAAATAGCTTACTGATCATTACATCCTTCCATTTAATCACTCCGTAAATAAAACAACCTCGCTGATACTGATAAGAACGTATAGGACCAGTCAAAAGTTTGGACACACCTTCTAATTAAATGCTTTTTCTCTATTTTTCATTCATCATTGTCTCTAGCCGCTTTATCCTTCTACAGGGTCGCAGGCAAGCTGGAGCCTATCCCAGCTGACTACGGGCGAAAGGCGGGGTACACCCTGGACAAGTCGCCAGGTCATCACAGGGCTGACACATAGACACAGACAACCATTCACACCTACGGTCAATTTAGAGTCACCAGTTAACCTAACCTGCATGTCTTTGGACTGTGGGGGAAACCGGAGCACCCGGAGGAAACCCACGCGGACACGGGGAGAACATGCAAACTCCGCACAGAAAGGCCCTCGCCGGCCCCGGGGCTCGAACCCAGGACCTTCTTGCTGTGAGGCGACAGTGCTAACCACTACACCACCGTGCCGCCCATGATAGATTGTCGTTTATTTTTACTTAGTTGAGCGCTTCTTGAAATAATATTGTCAAGTAAAGGTGATGGATGCAGGTGCAGGAAGGTTTATTTACAAGCATGCAAAGGCAGGACGGTGAAACAGGCAAAGGTCATACGAGGCGCAAGCAGAACATAAGAGGTAATCCGAAAGGCAGAGTCCAAATAAACAAATCGAAGTCGAGAACCAGGGGAGCTACACAGAGTACACGGCGAGGCAATGCGAGACACAAGGTCTTCGCAAAGTCCTTGCCCTGTGTCCGAAATCGCTCCCTACTCACTATACAGAGCACTATATAGTGAAGACACCATTTTGTAGTGCCGTCTGAAACCTTAGCGAGGATTATTTACACCCTATATAGTGTACTCAAAGTATCTCACAATGCATCACGAAAAGTAGTGTACAACCGATGGCCACTAACCAAAGCAATCTATCCCATCATGCACTACGGTCGCACTGAAAGAAATCAAATTAAGTCTCAAATTTGATTTAATAAAAGACAGCGGCAAAGAAGAATGTATTCAGCCTTGATTTAAAAGAACTGAAAGATGCAGGTTCTTTGTATTTATAAATGTGGGAAATGCACTCAGTATAAAATGCATTCATCACAAAAATACATGCATTTATTTCTTATTTTGAAAACCCACCAGCTGACTGATCCGGCACGTTTTAATTGTGCAACAGTAATGATATAAATACCAGCACGACGGACTAGTGTCCAAAAGAGCTTTTTCATTTTACCAATGAGCTCACTATATAGTCCTCTATATTGCAATTCCCTATATAGGGAGTAATGAATGAGTGAGTAGTTTTGGACACAGGGTGTGAGTCACTGGCATCCTTATATGCGCTCTAATCCGAGACAAAAAGTCAAAGTCCTTCCTGCACCATACATGGCACGTTTGGTGGCACCGATCTCCATTTCATAGCCCTCGGCCTCTCGCCTATATTACACAGCTAGGGTTACAGTGGGGGGCTAGTCCTCTGGTAACCGTGAGAGTTTGACTCCCCACTCGCTTCTGTATTGCAGCGTGCCTTGCCAGAAGGCACCATTTTTATGATGGTCTTTGGTACGACCCGACCATGAGTAGAACTTGCAATCTCCCAAATGAGAGGCGGACACACTAACCACGAGGCCACTCACTGGTAAGCTGAGACAGGTGCATGTAATTAGTCCTTGTGGCATGCGCAGCACACAAATGTGTGTGGATGAGAGTAACCGTTCAAAGAGTGTGGACGTGACAAATATGGATGACTACAGTTATGGAATAGGGCTATTAACTGTAATTTTATGATTTACTATTGACTGTTTGATCTCAAACACATCAAGAATAGGCATATCAGGTGAAAATTCAAATTCAACCCAAACTGCTTGAAACAGCTCTCATTGAATTCAGAATTGAATGCAGAACAACATACTTTTTACAGAATTAAAATATGTTTATCCGTTCTTGAGATATTACATATCAAAGATTGAAAAAAACAGCTTAATTTTTAGAAAACTGCCCTAATATTCTGTATGAGGATCACATGGTCCAAAATGGGCCTCATTAACCCTTCCATCCATCCATCCGTTATCTGCAGCCGCTTATCCTGTTCTACAGGGTCGCAGGCAAGCTGGAGCCTATCCCAGCTGACTATGGGCGAAAGGCGGGGTACACCCTGGGCAAGTCGCCAGGTCATCGCAGGGCTGACACAGAGACAAACAACCATTCACACTCACATTCACGCTTATGGTCAATTTAGAGCCACCAATTAGCCTAAAGCCAGTTTCTCACTGGGCTGCGACAGCTTGAGACAAATTGCGAACGACATTCGCGAGAGAGTTTCAAAAGTGTCTTGAAACATTCGCAGAGCTTCTCAATTTCCTCGCATGAGTCGCAAAGTGTCGCTCCTTCGTCGCTGAAATTTTGAACATGTTCAAAAAATTTGCGCGACAAAATTTCTCTCAAAATAGCCGCAAATACGTCGCTGGAGTCGCAAAGCCGTCACGAACCCTTTTCAAGTCAATTTCCGTGAGACAGGAAGTGCGAGTGTATCTCACTGGGCTGTGACAGCCTGCGACTAGTTGGAGACACAACAATTGCGAAAAAATATGCGAATATCAATTCGGTGTGATTCCAAGTGAAAATTGTTGCTAATTTGCACATTTTATCGCAATTGTTGTGTCTCCAACTAGTCACAGGCTGGCGCAATCCAGTGAGATACTACCCTAACCTGCATACCTTTGGACTGTGGGGGGAAACTGGAGCACCCAGAGGAAACCCACACAGACAGCATGCAAACTCCACACAGAAAGGCCCTCGTCGGCCACTGGGCTTGAACCCAGAACCTTCTTGCTGTGAGGCGACAGTGCTAACCACTACGCCACCGTGCCGCCCCACCTCATTAACCAATGAGATCAAATGTTTTTTCTTCATTACTTTTCTATTTTTCAAGATATTTATATGGAGCGTTTTACAGGTGCAGCAGTTTGTCTCACTGATGACAGTAAATTAGATAATAACTTGCCTAATGGAGTTAAATTTGATTAAAATGTGGCAATATCAATGTGACATTATGATATTCATACGTAATTCCATAACACATTGAAATATATTCATAATGTTTTGCGTATACAGTTGTGGTCAGAAGTTTACATACAGTGACATGAATGTCATCTTGAATATGAATGCCATGGCAATATTTGGGCTTTCAGTAATTTCTTTGAACTATTCTTTTTCTGTGGCAGAATGATTGTACAGCGTACATCTTTAATTAAAAAAAAAAAACACTAGAATTTGGCGCACATGAGTTTTCTGAAATCAACACAGGGTCAAAAATATACATACAGCACACCTAATTGGGTAAAATGTCTCTTTGCAAGATTCACCTTGACCAAACATTTTTTGTTTACCATGAACAAGCTTCTGGCAGAATTCTGGTTGGATATTTCACGACTCTTCATGGTAGAATTGGTAGAGTTCAATTAAATTTGTTTGTTTTTTTTCTTGGCATGGACTCGACTTATAAGCACGGTCTATATATTTTCAGTAGGGTTGAAGTCAGGACTTGTTTTAAGCTTAACGTTAGCCTGCTTTATCCTCCACAACCAGCTCTGATGCGTGTTTGGGTTTATTGTCCTGTTGTAATTCCCAAGTCCCAAGTCGTGTTCAAGTTTCTGATGGTTTATGCTGAAGAATTCTGAGGTAATACTCCTCCTCTAAAAGCACAAACAACTTTATTGCAAGCTTTCTCTTGGAATAAAATGTTTCCATCCCTCAATATGCTTCTGCAGGTTGGACGGCAAGTTTTTGTAGGCCGTGATGTGATTCATTTTCAGCAAACAAAACAAACAATTAAAATGAAACGTATCTTTAATCTTTTCAGAAAACTGAAACATGGGTTCATGGGCCATGGGTGCGTGCATTCCCCAGAAGAACCACCTCCTTCCATTCTGCCATTAACTGATTGTGTTCAAATAATGCTGCTGAGAAATCACTGATCTTGATTTTATACAGTCTATGAACATGATGTGACCCTAGTGATTACTGATAGACTCTCAGTGTCACCTGCAAAAAAAAAAAAAAAACAATTACAGTGGTGCTTGAAAGTTTGTGAATCCTTTAGAATTTTCTATATTTCTGCATAAATATGACCAAAAACATCATCAGATTTTCTTACAAATCCTAAAAGTAGATAAAGAGAACCCAGTTAAACAAATGAGACAAAAATATTATATTTAGTAATTTATTTATTGAGGAAAATGATCCAATATTACATATCTATAAGGTGGCAAAAGTATGTGAACCTCTAGGATTAGCAGTTAATTTGAAGGTGAAATTAGAGTCAGGTGTTTTCAATCAATGGGACGACAATCAAGTATGAGTGGGCACCCTGTTTTATTTAAAGAACAGGGATCTATCAAAGTCTGATCTTCACAACACGTTTGTGGAAGTGTATCATGGCACGAACAAAGGAGATTTCTGAGGACCTCAGAAAAAGCGCTGTTGATGTTCATCAGGCTGGAAAAGGTTACAAAACCATCTCTAAAGAGTTTGGACTCCACTAATCCACAGTCAGACAGATTGTGTACAAATGGAGGAAATTCAAGACCATTGTTACCCTCCCCAGGAGTGGTCGACCAACAAAGATCACTCCAAGAGCAAGGCAAGGTTGGCGAGGTCACAAAGGACCCTAGGGTAACTTCTAAGCAACTGAAGGCCTCTCTCACATTGGCTAATGTTCATGAGTCCACCATCAGGAGAACACTGAACAACAATGGTGTGCATGGCAGGGTTGCAAGGAGAAAGCCACTGCTCTCCAAAAAGAACATTGCTGCTCGTCTGCAGTTTGCTAAAGATCACGTGGACAAGCCAGAAGGCTATTGGAAAAATGTTTTGTGGATGGATGAGACCAAAATAGAACTTTTTGGTTTAAATGGGAAGCATTATGTTTGGAGAAAGAAAACACTGTATTCCAGCATAAGAACCTTATCCCATCTGTGAAACATGGTGGTGGTAGTATCATGGTTTGGGCCTGTTTTGCTGCATCTGGGCCAGGACGGCTTGCCATCATTGATGGAACAATGAATTCTGAATTTTACCAGTGAATTCTAAAGGAAAATGTCAGGACATCTGTCCATGAACTGAATCTCAAGAGAAGGTGGGTCATGCAGCAAGACAATGACCCTAAGCACACAAGTCGTTCTACCAAAGAATGGTTAAAGAAGAATAAAGTTAATGTTTTGGAATGGCCAAGTCAAAGTCCTGACCTTAATCCAATCGAAATGTTGTGGAAGGACCTGAAGCGAGCAGTTCATGTGAGGAAACCCACCAACATCCCAGAGTTGAAGCTGTTCTGTATGGAGGAATGGGCTAAAATTCCTCCAAGCCGGTGTGCAGGACTGATCAACAGTTACCGCAAACGTTTAGTTGCAGTTATTGCTGCACAAGGGGGTCACACCAGACACTGAAAGCAAAGGTTCACATACTTTTGCCACTCACAGATATGTAATATTGGATCATTTTCCTCAATAAACAAATGACCAAGTATATTTTTGTCTCATTTGTATAACTGAGTTCTCTTTATCTATTTTTAGGACTTGTGTGAAAATCTGATGATGTTTTAGGTCATATTTATGCAGAAATATAGAAAATTCTAAAGGGTTCACAAACTTTCAAGCACCACTGTACATTTTAGAAAATAAAAAACATCCACTTTCAAAGCTGCTTCATAGTAACGAGTAACGAGGCCCTTGATAGAAATGTAGTGGAGTGAAAAGCACGATATTTGTCTTTCAAATGTAGTGAAGTTCAAGTCATAAGTTTCCAAAAAAAAAATAATACTCAAGTAAAGTACAGATACTCAAAGTGTACTTAAGTACAGTACTCAAGTAAATGTACTTCATTACTGTCCACCTCTGCACAGTGGGTGTACACTATGAATGGTTAGATTTCATTTTTTGGAACATCCATGAGACAATTATTTCCTGTCCATACATATGCTGCAGCAACGATAAACAGTTTATTCTTCACCCACATTTGTTGTCTGTTTCAAAAATGAAGCTTGTCATGTTATTGAGAGCCCAGAAAGCATAAACTCCTCTGTCTTGAAAACTTTACAAAGCACAGAGACTGTTAGCACTGACACCTTCAATAAACGTGAAATAAATGCCTCATAATTAAAAAAACAAGAGTCATCAGGAGATGACATACAGTAACACACACACCCCCCCCCCCCCCCCGGCCCCCATATGAAATCCCACTCCAAATTTTCCTCAGTTGAACATGGAAATATGGAAAAAAATTAAAATCACAGAAATCCCAAAATGTCAAAAGGCACAACTCATCTAGTCACTTTACATAAGTGTCAGGTTTCGTGAAAAGCATTCCTAATAGTTGGAGTTATGCTCCGGAAACTAAAATGTTTACAGACGGACAGAGTGATAGCATTATATGTCGGGTGTGTGTGTAAAAAATAACATCAACAAATATACGTTTTGCTTGGTTAAACGACACTTTTTATGCCTCCGCCACCGTAAAGTGCAGGAGGCATTATGTTTTCGGGTTGTCCGTCCGTCCATGCGTGCGTGCGTGTGTCCATCCTGAAACCTTGTGAACGCGATATCTCA
The DNA here is from genome assembly GCF_027579695.1 of Neoarius graeffei. Classification (NCBI taxonomy): domain Eukaryota; kingdom Metazoa; phylum Chordata; class Actinopteri; order Siluriformes; family Ariidae; genus Neoarius; species Neoarius graeffei. Next base: position 49,264,557 of record NC_083572.1, read on the forward strand.
AAGGCTAATGAAAGGAATTTCACCAAACTTTCACCATTTGTGCGGTTTGGGACAAACATGAACTGATTAGATTTTGAGATCAAAAGGTCTAAGGTCAAGGTCACTGTGAGGTCAAATGTCTGTCCGAGAACCTTGTGAACACAATATCTCCAAGGCTAATACAAGTAATTTCACCAGGTCAAGATTACTGTGAGGTCAAATGTCCATCCCCAAATCACAACTTCATAAGGCGTGTAGTCTACCAGGCGGAGGCATCCCCATCGACGCCGTTGGCATCGAGTTCTATCTAGTTTTTAAATAAAAATCTGTTTATTATTACACAAAGCATGTGCCATACAAGTCCCTATGGATGGTCTGTTGCTATAGAAACGTATAAGTAAGAATGCATTCATTTTAACCCATGGTTCACGCGACGGTTGGAACTACTGTCCGAGTCGTGCTGTTGCATACAAATACTGCACACTTTGATATAAAACACATTAATTAAGCCAAATTACAGACATACAAGATCATGTGCCACTCAAAGTATTCCTTATTAGCCTGAGTTAATAAGCGTCCATTAGCTCCAGCGGAAATCAGCTGTGATTTTATCAGTTCTGGATCTTCGATAAAGCTGCGTTACCTAATTAATCATTTAATACACTCTTAGAAAAAGGTTTTTGCATGGTTTCTTTGGATGGTAAATGGTTCTAGCTTTGTAAATCGAATTGAAAACCCTGTTTGGAGTGTTCTGGACGGAACCAGTGAAGCAAAAACCAACTGAAGAACCCATTAGTGTGCTAGATTTAACCTTTTCTTTGGTCAAAGGTTAACCTGCTTTAGATTAAAAAAAAAAAAAAAGGCTCCATGTTTTGGAGGTAAAGAGACCCTTAGTGGTCTGGCTGTGTCACTGCTGATATTTACAGACAAGGTCAGAGATGTGAGCACAGCTGGACCTGTAGAACATTAATAAAGCCAAACAGATTATGTTTAGCGAGGATGAAAAGAGCAGAATGAAACCGAGGGTGAAACAAGAAAAACATGAGCAGTGGGATTCGTCGCAGTGTTGCACCCTGCGTTTTAAAGCCAGTAAAAATGTGTTCTTCTACTAGTCTGTCTCAGGGACGAAGGAAGGAATAAAAACAATCTGAATGAGAAAAGTGAGTCTGTGACTGTATCTACAGTCGCAGTCAAAGGTTTGGACACCCCTACTCATTCGGGTTTTCTGTATTCGGACTATTTTCAACATTGTAGAACGATACTGAAGACGTCAAAACTATGAAATTACAGATGGAACAGATCTGGAATTCTCATCTCATCTCATTATCTCAAGCCGCTTTATCCTTCTACAGGGTCGCAGGCAAGCTGGAGCCTATCCCAGCTGACTACGGGCGAAAGGCGGGGTACACCCTGGACAAGTCGCCAGGTCATCACAGGGCTGACACATAGACACAGACAACCATTCACACTCACATTCACACCTACGGTCAATTTAGAGTCACCAGTTAACCTAACCTGCATGTCTTTGGACTGTGGGGGAAACCGGAGCACCCGGAGGAAACCCACGCGGACACGGGGAGAACATGCAAACTCCACACAGAAAGGCCCTCGCCGGCCCCGGGGCTCGAACCCAGGACCTTCTTGCTGTGAGGCGACAGCGCTAACCACTACACCACCGTGCCGCCCAGATCTGGAATTAAGTGGAAAAAATATGTTTCATTTTTTAGATTCTTCAAAGTAGCCACCTTGATGACGATTTGCACACGATCTTAAAGAGATCCTCCAACGGATTTATTCTCAAACAAATTTTTAAGTAAAAGTAGTCACAGGTTTAAAAAATCAAACTTTCAATTTCGGAGACCAAATATTCTTCGAGGAAAAATGAATTTTCTTTAAAATGCCGGCTGGGCTTCCCTAGGGTGTAATTTTGGGTAGGGACGGTAGGGACGTGTCCCTACCAATATTCAGCCGCTACTGTGTAATCACGATCAATAAAACCGATGTCCTAACCTGAGCAATGATTATATGGCACACAAAGGGTTAAATGTATAACACTGCTAATAATCCCCCCTCTAACGTAGATATACATTCTCTGATTAGCTACCTGTTTCTCACTAACTTACATGGTTGGCTATCCCAGCTGTCACTCCATCTGCTGTAAAAGCAGCACACTTCCCACAGCAGCCATGACTACCCGCCTATCAACCCCCTGTATCTCACACGTACACACCTGACCTACCCCACGCACCCCCCACTCTCCGTCAGCCTACAAATTAAGCTGGACTTCGATGTCCATGCATGCTTGCTCTACGACTCGCATGCTGACTTGAGTATCATGGACGACGGCCCCCCTCCCAAGAAACAAGACATTCGTTCATTCTTCTTCAAAGTCAAGAATGTAAGTGCAGGGTTTCCGTCGAGCTTTAAAAACTCAACAAAATCCTTTTGATGTATGGAAACCCTTCATAAAAGTATTGCTGCGGCTCCTTAGGCAGGTTTAGCAACGTGACAGGACGCATCAGAGCTAGGCTACTGCATAGCTGCAGAGAAAAGGAATGCTGGAGCAATGTAACTTGGTGTTAGATAATATCCTCGATGAATGAATGTTAAATTTATAGACCTAATGGTTTTACAGAATGTAAGTAGTCAGATGTAGGCTACTGCATGGCCATGCAGATGTGCGACTTGCATTTCAGAATCAACAGCGTGACAGCCGCTGAGTCTGCTGCTGAGTCTGCTGCGTTCACCGTTTTACAGAGACCTCTTTCCACTACTACTAGGCTAGGCTAGATACAACAAATCCATGGTCCTTTACTGCCACCTACAGACGAAGATTGGTAACTGCAGCATGAACATAAAAGAAGTCACAAGCACATCTGCAGTGAAAATCATAACACACGTTACGAACACAGAAACAGGCAACAAAAAGACATAATATGGAAAATGGAGGGGCAACAAAAAGACAAAAAAATGGGGGGGTATACTACAAATGCAATACTAATGTAATCATAATCATGCTATAACAGGCAATCACTAAATGATATATCCAAATATCATTTTAACTAAATTTGAGCTTAATTACAGAATAGAAAATGCCACCAGTAGCACCTATTTATGAGTGTCTCAATAAGGCAGTCAGTGAATTTTGAGACACCCCCCCTCCAATGTCAAACAATACAGATATTGAATTAAAAAAAAACAATATTTAATGCTAAAAATGCTTAAAGTTTTTAATTCTTTTTTCATGTATTCCTGTGGAAGAGACAGAACGACTGCTTAAACACAAATTAGGAATTGTGTGGTGTAAAAGTATTAGATCATCAGATTCTATTAATGTTGGGTTAGGTGCCTTGCTCAAGGGCACTTCAGCCATGGATGGAGATATAAGGGTGGGATTTGAACCTGCAACCCTGCAATCCAAAGACCAACTCCCTAACCATTAGGCCACAGCTGCCCTTGTTAACCTATAAGATCTGCATTACATGAAATTATGATTGCTAATGGAAAAAAAACACCTTTCAGAAGCTCTGCCTTGGATCACTTTTGTGTCCCCATCTCATTATCTCTAGCCACTTTATCCTGTTCTACAGGGTCGCAGGCAAGCTGGAGCCTATCCCAGCTGACTACGGGCGAAAGGCGGGGTACACCCTGGACAAGTCGCCAGGTCATCACAGGGCTGACACATAGACACAGACAACCATTCACACTCACATTCACACCTACGCTCAATTTAGAGTCACCAGTTAACCTAACCTGCATGTCTTTGGACTGTGGGGGAAACCGGAGCACCCGGAGGAAACCCACGCAGACACGGGGAGAACATGCAAACTCCGCACAGAAAGGCCCTCGCCGGCCACGGGGCTCGAACCCGGACCTTCTTGCTGTGAGGCGATAGCGCTAACCACTACACCACCGTGCCGCCCCTTTGTGTCCCCACCAATGTCAAAATCAAAGTTACTCCCTTGGGGCTTCCTGTGGTGGTGGTGATGTATGGTACGCGATGACGTCATGTAGTGTCACTTGGAGAAATTCGGCTGTTTATATTCTCTGTTAACATTGTAGTTTTGCTAGTTTTACAAGCATTTTTACCGAACGTATCAGTATACCTCGTTGTGTAGCATATAAATGCCACAACGATGCTAAAAAGAGAGCGCAAGCTGGAACTAGACTGCATTTTCATAGAGAAAATGCAAAGTGTGCTTGTTCAGCTGTGGCAGAGGGTCACTGACCAGAAACTGGATCAGACATGAGACCTCGCACTTCAAAATCTTAAAAAAAAATTTTTTTACATGATCTACAGAAAGTGTGTGTGGCTGCGCACTCCCAAATCTCTGTTTAAAATGGATCAACTCGCAGTGCCACGTGACGCTTCGTGGTCTAAAATCTGTTTTAAACCATGCCATACACTCCTTTTGTTAATCTACCCAGCACCAGCTGAGTTGCTCCAAGCGACTGCTCCCTGACGTCACCACTGCAGGAATCCCATCTGGCATTTTAAAGAAAATAAATTTTTCTCGAACACTCTTTGGTTTCTGAAAAGGAAAGGTTGATTTTTTGAAATCTGCGACTACTTTTACTTAAAAAGAGTTTGAGAATAAATCCGCTGGAGGATCCCTTTAACCAGCTTCATGAGGGAGTCACCTGGAATGGTTTTCAATTAACAGTTGCCTCGTCAAAAGTTAATTGGTGCAGTTTCTTGCCTTCTTAATGCGTTTGAGATCAAATAGTAAACAGCGGCGGCTATAATTATCGACACCTTAACGATCTTTTGGCCGTTGCAAAAGTAGAAAAGACTTTCGGTATGTATAGTGTGCATGAATAATTACTCAAACTTCCACTGGAAAAAAATGAGTTGATTCCCGATTACTTAGCGTATCAGATCATGTGACACCGTTCCACAATTATCGACACCTTTGTCCACAGTTATCGACACCATTCTACAATTATCGACACCCAGATGATTATTCATTAAAAAAATAATCGGTATGTGGTATTAAGTTAACAAAACATAGATTTTATTTAAAATTTGTTTTACATAGACTTATATTTAGTACAAAATGTCTTTTATATAAATATATGGATGTCGGTGCTGAACGTAAATGAGGAAGTAATTCTAATGTTTGTAAACAAATGAAGTGATAATGTTTAACCTGTCAGAAAATCTTTTTGTTCCACTTTCGACCCACTTCCTAAGTATTTTCGTAGATCACATTTTGTTAATCATTCGTTGTTGTTTGTATTAATTTCTAGTTTTGTAGTTTACCAATAAATATCAACAGGAAATCGACATTGTAACTGCATGGAAGTCCAGGTCAAAGGTCGCATGTCATTCCTCGAACCAAAATATAAAATGTCTACTGATATTGTAATATGTGGTAGATATTTACAACAAACTGCAAAAATATATATATTTTCTGAATGGAATAGAAAAATCTGAATATTTCAAGCATGTAATTTTTTATATGCTCGGAATTTAATTCTGCTCTAATTCTATTTATTGAAATCGGATTCCAAATCCTCTATAAACATTCCATTCTGTTATAAATCAGGAAAAAAATTATTATAAATCAGAGCTCTTTTATTTTTTTAAAGTACTTCATCTACTTCAACAATGTTACACAAAGATCGATCCATAACAGTTGTAAATGTCACTTAATTCCACAGGGTGTCCATAATGGTGGACACCGATGAAAGTGATCACTATTATCGACACCTCACGTGATTCTCAAACGCGTGTTTAGATACAAAATGGCGACTGTCAAATGAAAGAGTCAGAAACAAAGTAGGTTTCGACAAGGAGATCATGAAATATCGGTGAATTTGATCAGTAAAAACATGTCCATGATCTTTCCACCATGCTTACCTGCGATGATAACGTCCGGGTTTTCCTCAGATTGCTGATCATGCTAAAAAATTCCATCTCAGGTAACGAGCTGTCATTAGACGACAAGATCAAAGGGTGAGGCGGGTCTTCCGGTTGATTAATTAACCAATAATAACTGTTGTAACTGAAACTCACCTTTGTAAAATAGTTTTTTATTGGTAAATCTGAAAAGGTGTCGATAATTGTAGCCGCCGCTCTAGTAAATAATAAACATACAGTAAATAGCCCTGTTCCACAACTGTAGTAATCCATATTATGTCAAGAAGCGCTCAACTAAGTAAAGAGAAACGACATCCATCATTACTTCAAGACACGAAGTGACTTTTAATTCATAAAAATGAAGAAAAACATTGAATTGGAAGATATGTCCAAACTTTTAACTTCTACTGGTACTGGTATTTCTCAATCTTTCTAACCCCTGACTCTTTAGTACAGATCTGACAGCTGAAATCATTTGCGTAACACTGAGTCCACACTACTGACGAGCACAGAATGACAGGCAGCGCAGCACAAGGTCAGAAGAAAGTGCAAACCAGGACAGTATGGAGTGAGGGGTTATGTAAACCCAGACACACACGAGGACTTGCATATGCACTGAAACACAGCATCTCGAACAACATTAATCATATTACATAACTTCTATAATACATAAGCTCACTGGAGGGTTATGAACTAGGGGGTTTATAATTAATCAAAAGCAGCTAAAACACTCGTATATTAAAATGCTATATAATCTGGTATAAAAAAAAGCCTTTATTTTCATAATACATAAAACACACGCAAAAAAAAAGTGCATGCTGGGAAACGTAGTGCCCTAGGAAGTACGAGATGTGTGCAGTGCAGGCTGGAGAAGGTGGAATGGTTTACCGTAGGTGCAGGCTTACTTTGATAAGCCGCACATAAGCTTGTATGTTTGTAATCAATATGGGGGATTAATTTGTATTAAAGGTGTGAAGACAGTGGAGTCGACGCCAGAGCCTTTTATCTCGAGCCACTTGGATTACTGAGGCAAGAGATCTCAAGAGAGGGAGGTGGAGGAGGTGGAGGACGAGTGGGAGGGAAGAAGCGAGACGCAGGCAGCGCATGCGCCGCGATCTTGAAGGTTATTTTCTCAAAGTCAAAGTTGGCAATTCTCCTTCAGGCTTTTCTGCCATTACATGGGCATAACCATCAGCCCATCAGAGGCCGCTTCATCATTTTCCCCATTTGTTAGGCTTGTGGGAGAAATGTGGCAACACACACACACCTGCAATATGACAGACACAAGGAAAACTTTCCCAGCCGCACATGCAGTGTGCTCCCGAACACCTGTCACACATGCAGACCCACTCACACCATCCATCCATCACACACGCCTATCAAAAAGAAAACAAAAGAAAACAACGCCAATCAATAAGACCGTCAGGTCTTCACGCTGTGTGATGCCATCTCAAAATGACAAGCTGTCAAAACTGCAGGCAGGACGTGGAAATGTGCTCGGACTGCGAGCTTGGGGATGATGGGATGGAGTAGCGGCGAGGCTATCATGCTAGCTCCAGCATTAGCCCTGCACAATGTACTACACTGTTTCTCAATTTATCGAGGAGACTTGGTTATCCAAAATAACGGGTCTTTATTTAGCATATTAATGTGAGTGTGAATGGTTGTGTGTCTCTATGTGTCGGCCCTGCAATAACCTGGCGACTTGTCCAGGGTGTACCCTGCCTCTCGCCCGTAGTCAGCTGGGATGGGCTCCAGCTTGCCCGCGACCCTGTACAGGATAAGCGGCTACAGATGATGGATGGATGGCTATTTAGCATATTAGACAATGGCTAGGATGTCCAACATGGCAACCACATGAGGCGGCATGGTGTCACCTCACAGCAAGAAGGTTCTGGGTTCGTGTCGGTTAGGTTAAAGGGGAATTGAAGTCATTTTTAAACTTGCTTCATTTCTTAATTAACGTCTTATTCAATTATGTTTTCGGTTGTAGTAACCTTGTATCGTGACTCGTATTGGCAACTAATTGCAATTAAATAGTATACTTATCGGCCTATTCGGTTTTTAGCAGTGTTGAATTTGGTTCGTTTTGTTTCCACGGCAGGCGTCGCTTATCCACGTGATCTTCACGAGACTTGTGCGAGACTTCGAAACGTGAAGTGTCAGCCAGGTGTCAGTGCCGCCATTTTGAAAACTGTTTTCCAAACGAAATATTGCACAAAAACGAGTTTAAATGACGATTACTGCCTACTTTTTTTTCAAACTTTCCTGATTGCTCTCAAAACAAACAAAACTTCCCGCTTGATTACATCAGCATTTGAAAGAGGGCACGCGCGTCTTTTAACAACCCGTGTCCGAAATCGCTCGCTACTCACTATATAGGGCGCTATATACATATACATATATGGGACGCCATTTTGTAGTGCTGTCCGAAACCTTAGTGAGGATTATGTGGGAAATGCGCTCAGTATAATATGGATTTATCACAAAAATAAATGCATGCATTTATTATTTTGGAAACCCACCAGCTGCCTGATCCGGCACGTTTTAATTGTGCGACAGTAATGACGTAAATACCAGCGTGATGGGCTAGTCCTTATCCTGTCGATTTTCCAACTCTTCTCTACTCCACGTTGGTTCGAAGTCGTATGGAATAATCTCCATCACTGATGAAGCTGGCAAATCTTGAAATTAATCTAAATTGGAATGATACGGCGATCTGGCCGCTGTGTACGCAGTTTTCAAAATGGCGGCGCTGACACTTCACATTTGAAGTCTCGCACAAGTCTCGTGAAGATCGTGCGGATAAGTGACGCCTGCCACGGACCATACGAACTACGTTCAACATGGCTAAAAACCGAAAAGGCCGATAAGTGTAATGTAATATGCCAATACGAGTCACGATATAAGGTTAATAAAACCGAAAACGTAATTGAATAACACGTTAATTAAGAAATAAACCAAGTTTAAAAATGACTTCAGTTCCCCTTTAAAGGATAATGAGCCATGGCTCACCCCACCCCCTCATTCACTGGCCAATCAGGTAGCACTTTTCTCATGAATATTCATTCTCAAACATCGAGGCAGTTTTCAAACGATGAGTGGAGATACTCGGATGAAGGGGCATCATAATTCTAATGTGCTCCCCTTGTGACAAATAAATCTGAACGGCTTGTCGAAGCATGTGTTTTCTGAAATAGGCAGAACAAAAGAAACTGACCCGAGTTGTCTTATTTCAGAGTTTGTGGGTTGGTAGGTGGTTCAAACACCCACATGCATGTGCACAAGCACTGAAAAAGTGAGGTTTTCATAATGTGTCCTCTTTAAAAGGATCCTCCAGTGGACTGACTTTCAAACTTATGTAAAATTAGTCATAGATTTTGGGCAGCACGGTGGTGTAGTGGGTAGCGCTGTCGCCTCACAGCAAGAAGGTCCGGGTTCGAGCCCTGTGTCCGGCGAGGGCCTTTCTGTGCGGAGTTTGCATGTTCTCCCCGTGTCCGCGTGGGTTTCCTCCGGGTGCTCCGGTTTCCCCCACAGTCCAAAGACATGCAGGTTAGGTTAACTGGTGACTCTAAATTGACCGTAGGTGTGAATGTGAGTGTGAATGGTTGTCTGTGTCTATGTGTCAGCCCTGTGATGACCTGGCGACTTGTCCAGGGTGTACCCCGCCTTTCGCCCGTAGTCAGCTGGGATAGGCTCCAGCTTGCCTGCGACCCTGTAGAAGGATAAAGCGGCTAGAGATAATGAGAGGAGTCATAGATTTCAATAAATCAAACTTTGATATTCGCAGACCAAATAGCTATCAGGAAAAATGCAATTTTTTTAGAATACCGGATGGGCTTCCTGTGGTGTTGATGTACGCGATGACGTCATGTAGTGGTCACTTGGAGCAACTCGGCTGTTTATATTCTCTGTTTACATCGTACTTTTACAAGCATTTTTACTGAACGTATCAGTTTTTACATAAGTATGCCTCGTTGTGTAGCATATAAATGCCACAATGATGCTAAAAAGAAAGCGCAAGCTGGAACTAGACTGCCTTTCCACAGAGAAAATGCAAAGTGTGCTTGTTCAGCTGTGGCAGAGGGTCACTGACAGAAACTGGATCTGACATGAGACCTCGCACTTCAAAATCTTTTTTTTACATGCTCTACAGAAAGTGTGTGGCTGCACGGTCTAAAATGGCTCAACTCGCTGCATGACATGATGCTTCGCGGTCTAAAATCTTTTTTTACATGATCTACAGCTGGTGCTGGGTAGATTAACAAAGAGAGTCTGTGGCATGGTTTAAAACAGAGTAAAACTCGCAAAACTATGATTTAAACAGAGAATATAAACAGCTGAGTTGCTCTAAGCAACCACTATCTGACATCTCATACGTCACTACCAGAGGAAGCCCATCTGGTATTCTAAAAAAATAATAATAAATGCATTTTTCTCAACAACTATTTGAAGAGTTTGGTTCCAAAATGCTATACATCCAGTTCCATTGTTTTGAGAAAAATCACTTTTTCTGATTACGGGAAGTGATAAAAGGAAAACCACTGAAAAGTGATAAAAGGAATACCACTGTATCCTGTTTTAAAATGTATTGACTAACTCCTTAATGATAATAAACTTCTCCAAAAATGAAATCCAGAATTAATTTTAACTGATCCAAGCAATTATTTTTGTCAAGTTGCTACATATGCATGCCACTGCATTTTTTTCCCATAATGCTACATATCCCTTTCTATTTAAAGTGCATTTAACCATGTTCTTTCATAACGGATTACCAGCTAGTGACCTAGTGGTAGCGTGTCCGCCTCTCGATCGGGAGATTGTGCGTTCTATTCACGGTCGGGTCATACCAAAGACCATCATAAAAATGGTACCTACTACCATCTGGCAAGGCATGCTGCAATACAGATGTGAGTGGGGAGTTAGACTCTCGTGGTTACCAGAGGGCTAGCCCCCCCACTGTAACCCTAGCTATGCAAGGGCGGCTGGTGCATAAGGGCGATTGGGTGACGCACTGCCAAAACGGAAAAAAAAAGTTTTTTTCCTTTCTTTAAAACAAACTTTCACCAGCGCTGCTCGAGGCCATTTTAATTTGTCTCTGGGTATCATTGTCCAATCAGGGTGGTCTTGCTTCTAGAGTACCGCCCCTTTTGGGGCGATTTCAGTCACGCTGAAAATCGCCCAAGAGTTCACTGATAGAGTTCCATGTTAATATATTTTTTTTCTCTTAACTGACACTTCAATGCAATCTCTATGGGTTCCGGGGGGGCTTGCCCTAATGTGCTTACGTCACTACGAAGTGCGGCAAAGTTGCGTTCGATCCGCTCAGTTTCTGAGGTGAGATGGATGCGGACATAGACATATAAACATAGACGCCGCATTCTGCATAGAATCATACGTCATCCTCGCCGCCATATTGGATGTGGCAAAGTGGAGATTAGCCGAGAATAAAGATGCCTCATTCATGTGCTGCGTTCAACTGTACCAACAGGTTTACCGTCCGAACGAGATCACATGGGATTACCTTTCACAGGTGAGACTGGAAAAATACTTTTCAATACTGTTCCTTCAGTCTTCAGTTTCCCAGCTCATCTCCACCAGGTAGGTGTATAGTTATAAGCAGTGAGAATTAGGTAATACAGTGCCACACTATGATGAACGTTTTTGAATGTATGATGAATGTTTTTAACCTTTCTGAATGTGAAGGAATCAGTGATGTATTTTGTTTTGGTATGACGTTAGAACCTGGCCGAACTCAGTTTGGCGGTCATTCAGCTCACTTTATTCAACGAGAGTAGGTCTGTGTGGTGACTCAATAAATAAAACAGTACATTTTTATTTTCATTCACTATTTCCAGTTTTTCCACTATTTCCATCATTTATCATATTCAGTCTTGTAGGTTGGTTATTGTGGCCTCAGGTTTTGGTAGCTTGCTACGGTATGCTGACTGATTAGCTTACCTGAGCTATCTATCGCGTATCTGTCGCTAGTTTGCAGTGTACAGGGTATTTCGCACACTATTTATAACCATCACATTAAAAGTTATATGTGTTGTTTTGATGCCTGTTTGTTTCCCAAATATATACGTGTGTGTCTTAATGGGTGAATAAAAGGCATCGAGTTAATTATTATTGTAGAAAGGGGCTTTATGAAGTTCAGTCCATTTACTTGCATTGGTTTACGGGGAAGATTTGCCACATCCAATATGGCGGACACTCTGATGTATCCCAGCAACGGGCCACCAGCTCAATGCGGCGTCTATGTTTATATGTCTATGGATGCGGAAAGCAATTCAGTGCGGCCCTTAAAAGAAGTTCCATTTAGTCAGCGATCAAATCAAGCTAAATTGGCAACAAAACAAGCTGGACCCCCCTCGACCAAATCTAAACATAAAACAAATTTCGACAAGGGGGGGAATCATATACTTGAGGTTTTACTTCAACATGGTCCCAGCGCAAATCCTGGCGAGCTGGCTGCAAGGACGCCTCAGCGGTTTTCTGCTCCCCCTGCTTACTTTTCCACCCTGAAGGTGGCTCCATGGACAACACTGCTTGGACGGTCACTGGAGTTTCGGACATGCATCATTCATCTCATCTCATCTCATTATCTCTAGCCGCTTTATCCTGTTCTACAGGGTCGCAGGCACGCTGGAGCCTATCCCAGCTGACTATGGGCGAAAGGCGGGGTACACCCTGGACAAGTCGCCAGGTCATCACAGGGCTGACACATAGACACAGACAACCATTCACACTCACATTCACACCTACGGTCAATTTAGAGTCACCAGTTAACCTAACCTGCATGTCTTTGGACTGTGGGGGAAACCGGAGTACCCGGAGGAAACCCACGCGGACACAGGGAGAACATGCAAACTCCGCACAGAAAGGCCCTCGTCGGCCGCGGGGCTCAAACCCGGACCTTCTTGCTGTGAGGCGACAGCGCTAACCACTACACCACCGTGCCGCCCACATGCATCATTTGTCAGAGAGGAAAAAAAAAAAAAAACATGAGTCATCAAAGATTCACATGGGCAGCTGCCTGAAATTTTCGGCTTTTTGGAGAGTGAACGTCGCTACACAACCGGATGAGGGCTACAGGCTAGCAGTTCACCGCCACAATGATGAGGTGAGCAAGAACAGGCACATATTAAACCGGCTCACCCAATGCGTGAAATTTTGTGGAGTGTTCGAGTTAGCTCTACGAGGCAAAGACGAAACTGAGGGCTCCAGTCACCGTGGTGTTTTTCTGGGTTTGGTTGACTATTGACTTGCTACCTAGGTCAATTTACTTCAGTCCTGTGGACATTTATGGTCCGTGTAGACATACGGTAACGGGGGAAAATTGCCCCCCCGAAAAAAAAATTCAGGAGCCGCCACTGTAGCTATGTAATAGGTGAGAGGCCGAGGGCTACGGAGATCGGCGCCGCCCGATGTGGCGTGGGAAGGATTTTAACTAACTTTCATGACAGATTATTTTATAGATTTTATTTTTTTAGATTATTTTATTGAAATTATTCATAATTCAGCATGAAATTGTCCAATAAATGCAAGAAGTGACAAAGCAATTTCCTACTTCATAGGCGCCGCCATCTTAGAAGACTTCACGCCAGTGGCGGCCTCCAGAGGTGGACAGTAATGAAGTACATTTACTTGAGTACTGTACTTAAGTACACTTTTTGAGTATCTGTACTTTTACTTGAGTATTTTTTTTTTTTTGGAAACTTTTGACTTTAACTTCACTACATTTGAAAGACAAATATCGTACTTTTCACTCCACTACATTTCTATCGAGGTCCTCGTTACTCGTTACTGTGAAGCGGCTTTGAAAGTGGATGTTTTTTTCTTTTCTTTTCTAAAACGTGGTTGGGTTTTTTCGCAGGCGACACTGAGAGCCGATCAGTAATCACTAGGGTCACGCCATGTCCATAGACTTTATAAAATCAAGATCAGTGATTTCTCAGCAGCATTATTTAACACGATCAGCTGATGGCAGAATGGAAGGAGGCGGTTGTTCTGGAGAATGCACGCACCCATGGCACATGAACCCATGTTTCAGTTTTCTGAAAGGATTAAAGATTCGTTTCGTTTTAAATGTTTGCTTTGTTTGCCGAAAACGAACCACATCACGGCGTTCAAAAACTCGCCGTCCAACCTGCGGAAGCATATGGAGGAATGTAAATGTTTTATTCCAAGAGAAAGCTTGCAATAAAGTTGTCTGTGCTTTTACTGCTAGCTCTCTGGTTAGTCAAATGACTTTCAATGGATTTGCCTGCCAAGTTGCCGTTGCCTTGTCCACGGCTAATGTTAACACATAGCTAGTTAACTTGGACACTGTTAGTTAGCATGTAGAAATGGAGTTACGCTAACATGAATAATGCTAACTTATCTGAAGTCCTTTCAGAAACATGTTTTAGCATAATCTTGCCAAATAAACAGAATGTAGAAATCTTTCTTTTCTAGTAATGTTAGCTACCCAATATGATTTCGAGTTTGAAAAGCATTTGCTAGCATGTCAGGTGGAGCTTCACTGACTAGCTAGCTTAATGTTAAACCACCATGATGGCACAGCATGCGTTCATTTTGTGAATTCACATTTCTGTCCTTGGTAATGGCATTAGGTTTTGTAAGCGTTGTGGCAATAATACAACGATGTGTTGGCAGAAAATGTACTTTTAATACTTAAATATTTTTAAAAGCAAGTACTTCAGTACTTTAACTTAAGTAAAAAACTGACTGTACAACTTTCACTTGTAACGGAGTAAGATTTAACCAGTGGGATCTGTACTTTTACTTAAGTAATGAAGTTGGGTACTTTGTCCACCCCTGGCGGCCTCTGACTGGCCAAATGGATATGTCTGGTTTTAAGAAAAATCAGCGATGGCGCTTGTTGCGTTTTGGAATGAAAGGCCGTAATGAAGTGTGTAAATCAATGGCCGATATCGTGTTTTGGACAAAACTGAATAGGGGAGAGCGGGGTAAGATGAGCCACTTTTTACATTTTTCATCATAACTACATGTTAAAGCCATTTTTGCTTCCAGTCTACACACCATACCAAATTTCAAAGTGTACTGTTACTATCTGAGCAAAACATAATTGATAAGCTCTTATGGTTAGAGTGATATTACCTCTTGAAAAAAAAATGTCAAGTGGCTCAACTTACCCCATGCATGGGGTAAGATGAGCCACTGTGTGGGGTAAATTGAGCCAACACAAAACATGTTAGGTTAACAAAGTAAACAACTTTTATTATTAGAAATGCAATCAATGAATCAAGTCAAGTCAATCAAGTGGGGGATAGGGCCGTTGCATAGAGAAGGGGAGATGAAGAGAGAGGTGATAGAACGAGATGGGATAGGGAGGGATAGATAGATGGATAGAGAGAGAGAGATATGCGTAGATAGATAGAAAGAGGGATGGTTAGAGAGGGAATGAGAGATATACTATATTACAGAAATTACTAAAACAGTAGAACAGTGCCAAAAGAATCTTATTTCTTTCAGTAGGTTAAAACATTGCTAAAACATGCAGCAATCATTCCATCAATCATTCAATCATTTCATCATTATTCAATGTTCCAAGCGTTCAAATGGCAAGGGAACACCATTTGCCTCTCCCTCCATGCTGTCCCCCCAACAGTAAAGGGGCGGGGCAATTTTTTCACAATATCCTGTCTTGACAGGACAGCCTCATCTTTCTCTTTGAAGATAAAGGTTGGCTTTCTTGCAGAGCCATGGCATGACCGGCTTCTTTTGAGAAATCTTGCCTCTATTTCGAAGACATCCAATTTGATTATCTGGCCAATGAAGAAATGCACTTTCTTCTTCCCCGTGTATTTTGCCACAACATAATCCCCCACATCTAACAACTGGTCTTCCTCATCTGATGTCATATATATATATATATATATATATATATATATATATATATATATATATATATATATGTTGTTGTCATATATGACCAGTAAATGTGAAAACTTAAGTGTCATCCATATTGGGTAAGCTCAGCCACCAATGGGGTAAGTTGAGCCAGTGGCTCAACTTGCCCCACATCTAATGGCTCATCTTACCCCATGGCCACCATTTTGTAGAAAAATGCTAATAAAGGGGATTAGGCTAATCAAAATTATTTTTATTAGCATTCATATCATAGCTTAGAAAGCCACTAACTTAACCCTAATGTGTCTAAATATTATTCTACTTTTGTCTTCTCTAAATCATCTTCACTGTGGACAAACATGGAATTGACTTAGAAAGCACAAAAACACATTTTTATAAATATGTCCCTCACCTAGTTTGACATGTGGTGCTCCTCTCCACAAGTGTAAGTAAATGGTCCCGGCCCCCTTTGAATGTGGTCACATGGTCACATTTGTTTACTGTTTCTTAGAAACAGGGGGTGGCTCATCTTACCCCCTGGCTCATCTTACCCCACTCTCCCCTATGGTACGAGTAAGATGTAATAATTGCTGATGGTTTGGTGGCGGGAGTTTCAATTTTTCAAATTTGGCGTTTATCGCGTTTTAGAACCAAACTCTTCATTTGGTCTCTGAAAATGAAAGTTAGATTTTTTTTTAAATCTACGACTAATTTTGTATAAAAATAAGTTTGAAAATCAATCCGCTGGAAGGTCCCTTTAAGATGATTTCTTTTGCCTGTCCTCAATGACCTGTGTCTCTGTGTTTTATAATATCTACCCTGTGTATACTAGTGCATCTCAAAAAATTAGAATACCATGAAAAAGTTCCCTTTTTCATAATTTAATTCAAAAAGGTAAACTTTCATATATTCTATATTCATTACATGTAAAGTGAAATATTTAAAGCCTTTTTTGTTTTAATTTTGATGATTATGGCTTATAGCTCATGAAAATCAGAAATCCAGTATCTCAAATTATTAGAATATTCCCTAAGATCAATCAAAAAAAGGATTTACAATACAGAAATATCCAACTTCTGAAAAGTATATTCATTTATACACTCAATACTTGGTTGGGGCTCTTTTACCATGAATTACTGTATCAACGCGGTGTGGCAGGTGATCAGTCTGTGGCACTGCTGAGGTGTTATTGAAGCACAGGTTGCTTTGATAGTGGCCTTCAGCGTATCTGTATTTTTGGGTCGGGTGTTTCTCATCTTCCTCTTGACAATACCTCATAGATTCTCTATGGGGTTCAGGTCAGGCAAGTTGGCTGGCCAATCAAACACAGTGATATCATGGTCAGCAAACCATTTGGTAGTAGTTTTGGCACTGTGGGTAGGTGCTAAGTCCTGCTGGAAAAGGAAGTCAGCATCTCCAAAAAGCTCATCAGCAGATGGAAGCATAAAGTGCTCTAAAATCTCCTGGTAGATGGCTGTGTTGACTTTGGACTTGATAAAACACAGTGGACCAACACCAGCAGATGACATGGCACCCCAAATCATCACAGACTGTGGAAACTTCACACTGGGCTTCAAACACCTTGGATTCTGTGCCTCTCCACTCTTCCACCAGACTCTAGAACCGTGATTTCCAAATTAAATGCAAAATGTACTTTCATCTGAAAAGAGGACTTTGGACCACTGAGCAACAGTCCATTTCTTTCTCTCCTTAGCCCAGATAAGACACTTCTGACATTGTCTCTGGCTCAGGAGTAGCTTGATATTAGGAATGTGAAAGTTGTATCCCCTTTCTTGAAGATGTCTGTTCGTGATGGGTCTTGATACACTGACACCAGCCTCAGTCCACTCCTTGTGAAGCTCTCCCAAGTTCTTGAATCAACTTTTCTTGACAATCCTCTCAAGACTGCGGCCATCCCTGTTGCTTGTGCACCTTTTCTAGCCAGCCTTTTCAGCAATGACCTTTTGTGGCTTACCCTCCTTGTGGAGGGCATCAGTGATCATCTTCTGGACAACAGTCAAGTCAGCAGTCTTCCCCATGATTGTGGTTGTGTGTACTGAACTAGACCGAGAGATACACTGTGTTCATACTGTTTTACTCAAACTCAAAATGAAATATTCTAATATTTTGAGATGGGTTTTTTTATGTTTTTGTACTGTATGCCATACTGATTAAAATTAAAATAGAAAAATGCTTAAAACATTTTAGTTTATGTGTAAAGAGTTTATAAGATATAACATTTTCACTTTCTTAAATAACTGATGGAAAATATTGAACTTTTTCACAATATTCTAATTTTTTGAGATGCACTAGTATACTGTGTATACTCTTCCGTCTATGACAGGGCTTTTCAAAGTGTGGGGCGTGCCTCCCCTAGGGGGCACCAGAGTTCTTCAGGGGGGGCGTAATGTGAGGAAAAATACACCAGAATAAGTTACTATTGCGAACATTTAGCGAACTTCAGCTAGCCTTTGCCAGAGACAAAATGGATCGATTTTTAGTACCTAAAGCTACAGTGAGTGAGGAGACAGAGTCTGGGCCAAGCAAAAAAAGAAAGAAGTATGACCACGATTATTTAAAGTTTGGATTTTCATGGACTGGATCTGAAGATGCTCCACTGCCACAGTGTGTTGTCTGGCAAGAGGTGCTAGCTAACGATGCTATGAGATGTTTAAAATGTGTAAAACAAGATGTTTTTTTAAAAAAAAAGCACAGATGCTTAAAATGTGTAAAAAAAAGATGTTTTAAAAAGCACAGATGTTTAAAATGTGTTAAAAGAGGTTTTAAAAAAGCACAGATGTTTAAAATGTGTAAAACAAGATGTTTTAAAAAAGCACAGATGTTTAAAATGTGTAAAAAAGAGGTTTTAAAAAGCACAGATGTTTAAAATGTGTAAAAAAGTTTTTAAAAGCACAGATGTTTAAAATGTGTAAAACAAGATGTTTTAAAAAAGCACAGATGTGTAAAACGCGATGTTTTAAAAAAGCACAGATGTTTAAAATGTGTAAAACGAGATGTTTTAAAAAAGCACAGATGTTTAAAATGTGTAAAACGAGATGTTTTAAAAAAGCACAGATGTTTAAAATGTGTAAAAAAAGTTTTAAAAAAGCACAGATGTTTAAAATGTGTAAAAAAGATGTTTTAAAAAGCACAGATGTTTAAAATGTGTAAAAAAAGAGGTTTTAAAAAAAGCTCATATGTTTAAAATGTGTAAAAAAAGATGTTTTAATAAAGCTCATATGTTTTAAATGTGTGAAAAAAAGATGTTTTCAAAAAGCACAGATGCTTAAAATGTGTAAAAGAATAAAATAAAAATGTGTACAACAACCATTTTTTAAAAATACGAATGGAACATTAAGTATAGCGACAACAAAAATTGTAAGGGGGGGCGCTGTTGTTCATTTGCTCTCTGAGGGGGGGCTGACTCTCCCACACTTTGAAAACCCCTGGTCTACGAGAAAGCAGTATTCATAAGTGGTTCCTCCCAGTGCGCTTATTTTACTTGTTTCTACTTTCCTACTTCAAGTTGACCTCCGTTTTCTACTCCTTGTCATGTCTAGATCCTCACCTGTCCGTTTGAATTATGATGATAGATTCAACTTGTTTAACCTGACTGCTTGCTCTGTGATCTGACCTTTGCTATGGACATGGCCTGTGATTCCTGATGAAGCTAAAACTCCAGATAAGAGGCTTTGCATTTGCGTTCACACACCGTAACTTCCGTTCTGGAACCCGGGAGCAATTCATAGCTCCGGAAAAAAAACGCCCTAGTGCATGATTTCTGATAGCCAGTATGAGGTGTGAACATGTTTTGTAACTCAAAACTTACATTATGTCATATATTTTGTCATCCACTGATGTCTCGTCCTCTATTTGAATAATTCATTTGAAACAGCACGGGCTGTATATCTGAACAGCAGGGGCAAAGTGAGTCCAAAGTCAAAAAGAATACTGGAATAGGAACCCGAAAAAAGTGAAAAAGGTGAGGAAAGAAGAAGTAGTGATAATTCAGTGGCAGCAGTCCCAAAGGACATGTAGTGCCAGTGGCGGAGGTGTGAACAGGAGAACAGCCAGTTGAAGAGATAAGAGCAAACGAGGGCTAGATTAACAGTCTGTACGGAGCGACACTATGAATGTGTCCGAGACAGACACTCGTCCCTCAGGGAGCTCACAGGACACTAACGTTTAGGACATTCACATTCAGAAAGCAAGGTTTCTGAATCATAATTCCCATCAAGAGAAAAATGTAAACTTTTTTCAATAACAATACCCAGTGTTAAGAATGGTATCCTCTGTTATTTGAATAATTTGCTGTATCATGCCACTGCAATAGGTCTGACTTTTCTTTTGCTTAAAACATTTTAAAATTTTTACATTTTTATTTGTACAAGATGTGTTCTTGGAAACACTTTGGCTTCGATGCTTTAAAAGCACAGAACAGCTTTCTTAGCTTGCAATAAAGTATTTGCACATATTTGCACTATTGCATAAACACTTAAGCACTTACAAATGCTTTTCAGCTGGCACGAAGACTGCTTTTTGTCAATTTTAATGTCAAGTTGACATACCACCAGAGTTTGACATGTTATGACATGTTTCTTCCATTGTGACAGGTTTTCATGAAAAAAAAAAAGTAGAAATAGTAAAATTGTGCTCAGGGCCAAAGAAAATGCACATCACTCATGTCACCAAGGTGTCAGGACACACCCATAGATTTTCCTAAAAATCCTTTAAATACTAAAAATTACTCTTATTTTACATAAGAGAAAGCTACTCAGGTGGCATGCTGGTGTAGTAGTTAGCAATGCTGCCTCACAGCAAGAAGGTTCTGGGTTCGAGCCCAGTGGCTGATGAGGGCCTTTCTGTGTGGAGTTTGCATGTTCTCCCTGTGTCTGCGTGGGTTTCCTCTGGGTGCTCCGGTTTCCCCCACAGTCCAAAGACATGCAGGTTAGGTTAATTGGTGGCTCTAAAGTGAGTGTGAATGGTTGTTTGTCTCTATGTGTCAGCTCTGTGATGACCTGGTGACTTGTCCAGGGTGTACCCCGCCTCTCACCCATAGTCAGCTGGGATAGGCTCTGGCTTGCCTGCAACCCTGCACAGGATAAGCAGTTATGGATAATGGATGGATGGAGAAAGATACTCTGTCTTTATAGTGTCATGACATATCCATAGATTTAAAAAAAATCCTTATGAGCAGGAAGTATGGAAATCTTTATTTACATACAGTAAATAGCCCTATTCCACAAATGTATTAATCCGTATTCATCCATATTATGTCAAGAACTGCTCAACTAAGTAAACAGAAATGACATCCATCATTACTTTAAGACCGGAAGTGTCTTTTAATCCATAAAAACTTTTGACTGGCACTGTATGCACAATGCTGCAAGTACCGAGTATGCTGCAATTATCACCTGATCATCACTGATTGGCACCTTTACTTTAAGTGCGCTTGAAATCAAAATAGTTGTTTCAGACCGATTTGTACCTGTTTCGCATTGTTATCTAAACCAATACAACAAAGTCAAAGTCCATCCCACGCCAGGATCTGGTCTTCCCAGGCAGTCTCCTGTCCCAGTACTACCCCAGCTCTTTGAGGCACATGGGTATGGCGCCAATCTCATTTCAGCAGCCCTCTGCCTCTCGCCAACTATATAGCTACAGTATGTTTACAGTGGGGAGCCAGTCCTCTGGTAGCCACAAGAGTTTGACTCCCTACTTACATCTGTATTGCAGCGTGCCTTGCCAGATAGCAGTAGGTACCGTTTTTATGATGGTCTTTGGTACGACCTGACCGCGAGTAGAACTCGCAATCTTCCGCTCAAGAGGTGGACACGCTAACCACTAAGCTAACTCGCCATAAACCAATATGACAAAAAAGTCAAAGTTCCTCCCATGCCAGGACCTGGTCTTCCCAGGCAGTCTCCCATCCCAGTACTAACCAGGCGCTTAAGGTACATTGGGCAGCGCTGAGCTCCGTTTCAGCAGCCTTCAGCCTCTCGCTTATTATATAGCTGGGGTTAGAGTGGGGGGGGCCAGTCCTCTGGTAACTGCGAGAGTTTGACTCCCGACTCGCATCTGTATAGCAGTGTGCTTCGCCAGATGGCAGTAGGTAACATTTTTATGATGGTCTTTGGTATGACCTGACCGCGAGTAGGACTTGCAATCCTCCACTCAAGAGACAGACAAGCTAACCACTAGGCCAGCTCATGGTAAACCAATACAGCATCCATCCATTATCCGTAATTGATTATTCCTGTGCAGGGTCGTGGGCAAGCTGGAGCCTATCCCAGCTGACTATGGGCGAGAGGTGGGGTACACCCTGGACAAGTCGCCAGATCATCGCAGGGCTGACACATATGGCCCTTTTCCACTACCCTTTTTCAGCTCACTTCAGCTCGCTTCAGCTCACTTCAGCCTGACACGGCTCGCGTTTCGACTACCAAAAACCAGCACGACTCAGCTCGCTTCAGCCCTGCTTAGCCCCTAAAACTCGCACCGTTTTGGAGTGGGGCTGAAGCGAGCCAAACCGAGCCGAGTGAGTCTGGGGGCATGAGCAGACACTCCCCTGTGCACTGATTGGTGAGGAGGAGTGTCCTCACATGCCCACACACGCCCCGCGAGCGCGCTGGGATCTGTAAACACCGCAAACCCGGAAGGAGAAGAATTACGAATTACGAGAATTTCTGAAGCCTTATGCGCCTCGCCTCATCTATACGCTCTTGCCAGTATCTGTTGGCGTTGTCGGTGACAACAAGCCACAGCACCAAGACCAGCAACACTAACGACTCCATGTCCTCCATGTTTATTGTTTACTATTCGGGTCGTGAGACTACCGCTGAAAAGATCACTGAATCAGTGACTTACAGAGCATCGTGGACGAGTTCGCGGAGCGCAAGGCTCGTTGTATGCCCTTCAAATAATGCGCGCAGTAGGCTATTGATGTTTTATTATGAGCCATGTACAGTATGTCGCCTA
Source organism: Neoarius graeffei (assembly GCF_027579695.1). Taxonomy (NCBI): domain Eukaryota; kingdom Metazoa; phylum Chordata; class Actinopteri; order Siluriformes; family Ariidae; genus Neoarius; species Neoarius graeffei. The sequence goes on from NC_083572.1 coordinate 49,287,256, forward strand.
ATGTTTTTTTGTTTCTGAGTTACATGTTCGTTTGAAGGACTTAATGTACAAAATAACATAGTTGCACCCCGTAGTGTTGAAATTGGTAAACACAGTGCATTCAGTGAGGTTTGCACCGCCCTCCTTTTATTTCTGACTCTTCCTGTCACCGTTGCAACCTCTGAGCGCTCATTCGTATGCCCTTCAAATAATGTGCGCAGTATAGGCTATTGATGTTTTATTATGAGCCATGTACAGTATCCTAATGTTTTTTGTTTCTGAGTTACATGTTCGTTTGAAGGACTTGATGTACTAAATAACATATAGTTGCACCCGGTAGTGTTGAAATTGGTAAACACCGCAGTTGCGGACATTTTGTAGCCTAAAATGATGTTATGATAAGCTTTAATAAAGGGCCCGGTCATTTGCCCCGCCCCCGGCCCGGCTCTGACTTGTTCCGCCACTGTCACTGATGTCACTGTTTGCGCTGCTTAACGACATCACGTGACGCCCACCCACTTTCGCTAACTCCACCCAATGTGTCCACCCACTTCCAGCCAGCATGGTTCAGCGCGGTTGTAGTCGAAATGCAACTCCAACAGCCCCACTCAGCCCGACTCAGCTCGACTCGGCACGGCACGGCTCAGCCGCGTTTGTAGTGGAAAAGCGGCAATAGAGACAAACAACCATTCACACTCACATTCACACCTACGGTCAATTTAGAGCCAACAATTAACCTAACCTGCATGTCTTTGGACTGTGGGGGAAACCAGAGCATCCGGAGGAAACCCATGCAGACATGGGGAGAACATGCAAACTCCACATAGAAAGGCCCCCGTCGGCCACTGGGCTCGAACCCAGAACCTTCTTGCTGTGAGGTAACAGTACTAACCACTACACCACTGTGCCACCAGCAATACAACAGTATATCAAAAATAATAATTTTGGAGATAGTCTCTAATTGTATAGATGTCAAAGTCCTTCCTGTGTCAGCACCCAGGTGGTATTCCCAGGCAGTCTCCCATCCAAGTACTAACCAGACCATTAAGGTACATCGGGCAGCACCAATCTCTGTTTCTATAGCCCTCAGCCTCTTGCCTATTACACAGGGAGTTTGACTCCCAAGTCACATCTGTATTTGTGGCATGCCTTGCCAGAAAGTACCATTTTTATGATGGTCTTTGGTACAACCCAACCATGGGTAGAACTCGCAATCTCCAATTCGGGAGGCGGACACGCTAACCGCTAGGCCAACACACTGTCTATTTATACAAGAAGAAGCCTTTATTTGTCAACTCCATTACAGTGTAGTGAAATTCTTTTCTTTGCATATCGTAGCTTGTTGGGAAGTTAGGAGGCTGTCATAGTGCACAATACAGTGACATGGAGCAGACAGAGTTGCTCAAGGGCCCATCAGTGGCAGCTTGGACATAACAGAACTCGAATCCTCACCTTCTGATCAGTAACCATGAGCCATAGCTTGTCACTTCCACAAAAACATTTTTATGACTCATATCCATTTGAGTCTTCAAGGCAGCAAATGCAACGCTCTACAGAATGCATGTCCTGCCCCTGGGAACGTTAGCAGCAAGTCTTTACTTAAGACAAAAATGGTTGGAGTTTATTCATTTTGAAGAGTTTGGAATTTGTGTGAGTTGGTAGTTATGTGTCCAACATTTCCGGAAGACAGCAAAAGTTTACCAGTCTGGGGCTTTTCAACGCCAGAATGTCTCACCATGATTCTGTCTTTATACATATCTCCATGAGTCAGGTATATCATTTTATCATTTAAGTACAGTGATAGGGCGGCACGGTGGTGTAGTGGTTAGCGCTGTCGCCTCACAGCAAGAAGGTCCTGGGTTCGAGCCCCGGGGCCGGCGAGGGCCTTTCTGTGTGGAGTTTGCATGTTCTCCCCGTGTCCGCGTGGGTTTCCTCCGGGTGCTCTGGTTTCCCCCACAGTCCAAAGACATGCAGGTTAGGTTAACTGGTGACTCTAAATTGACCGTAGGTGTGAGTGTGAATGGTTGTCTGTGTCTATGTGTCAGCCCTGTGATGACCTGGCGACTTGTCCAGGGTGTACCCCGCCTTTCGCCCATAGTCAGCTGGGATAGGCTCCAGCTTGCCTGCGACCCTGTAGAAGGATAAAGCGGCTAGAGATAATGAGATGAGAGAGAAGTACAGTGATATTCCAAATGAAATGTAAGCCGACTATTCAGATGCACCTGAAGCACTGGGTAATGACCAAATGGCTTTTCATTACCAGCAGCGCTGCTAAGAGTTGACCTTGGCTCAAACATGTACAGCATAACTTTTTGGGGGGGAAGGAACACGGCATCTCATTGTCGAGGATTTCATCCTAGATAAAATAAGTATGTATGGGGGAAGGTGTTGGTGAAAAATCCTCCAGAGATGAAAAAAGGCTCTTGTTAACCTCTTCAGTGTTCATGTTTATCTTGTTTAGTAACTATTGTAAAGGATTTTTTTTTGAGTCAGTGGCAATGTAGTGTATCTCAGTGTGGCTGTCACTCTGACTTCCTGCTTCAAAAGGAAATAAATTGGCATACAGAATGAACTCTCAAGCCAATTCATGGGGATTTTAAATCCTGCTGTATGTAATAGTGTTAAACATCACATGATGTCCACCAAGTGATGTCCACCATAGATCATAAGATACTATGGAAAGTCTTTTGGAAATGTCCATTTTATTCAGTTTTGTAACCTTCACTTGGGAAGTCAAAATCACATCATTGCATGACTTATATGACTTGACTTGAGGGCAGCACAGTGGTGTAGTGGTTAGCGCTGTCACCTCACAGCAAGAAGGTTCTGGGGTCGAACCTCATGCCTGACTGGGGCCTTTCTGTTTGGAGTTTGCATGTTCTCTGCATGGGTTTCCTCTGGGTGCTCCGGTTTCCTCCCACAGTTCAAAGACATGTGGATTGGGCCAATTTGCTACTCTAAATTTCCAATAGGTGCGAATGGTTGTTTGTCTCTGTGTAGCCTTGCAGTAGATTGGAGACACCCATCTAGGGTGAACCCAGGTTCCTCCATGACCCCGATGGATAACCAGTAAAGATAATGGATGGACTTGACTTGATTATTCTTTATTTGCAAATGACATCATAGCTAATTATGCATGAGGCTTTGAACTGGAAGTGGGCCATGTTGGAGGATATACACAAACTCACGCAGCACACATTTACTATAGAAGATATGCTCGAGAGGTTGTTACGCTCAAGAATTCCTTTTGTTTCTTTGCTATGCCGACTCTTTGTACTGTAATTGGATGCGGGCACAACTCTATTTGAGACAAGGGGACTTATAAGTTCTTTAGAATTCCAGCAATTATAAATAATCAAGGAGAAAAAACGAGAGTTGTCCATGGAGCGTAGACGTCAATGGCTGTCCAACATAAATTGGGCTGATCTAAGTGATGAGAAAGCAAAAACCACACGAGTCTGCAGTGAACATTTTATCAATGGTAAGTGCTACAAATTAGTTATTAATGAAAGATCGCAATATATCAGAAATATTGGATCGTTTAATAGCCTGGTCATGCAGAAACTCACCGCTGGCAAACGTGACAAAGCCGTGATCATTGAGTGTGTGATCCGACAATCAAAGGCTTCTATGATTATCTCATCTCATCTCATTATCTCTAGCCGCTTTATCCTGTTCTACAGGGTCGCAGGCAAGCTGGAGCCTATCCCAGCTGACTACGGGCGAAAGGCGGGGTACACCCTGGACAAGTCGCCAGGTCATCACAGGGCTGACACATAGACACAGACAACCATTCACACTCACATTCACACCTACGGTCAATTTAGAGTCACCAGTTAACCTAACCTGCATGTCTTTGGACTGTGGGGGAAACCGGAGCACCCGGAGGAAACCCACGCGGACACGGGGAGAACATGCAAACTCCGCACAGAAAGGCCCTCGCTGGCCACGGGGCTCGAACCCGGACCTTCTTGCTGTGAGGCGACAGCGCTAACCACTACACCACCGTGCCGCCGCTTCTATGATTATTTCATTTTAAAAAGAGCTTTGATATAATTTTTGATGCTGCTGCTTTTATTTTGCTTTTTCTTTCCATTAGGGAAACCAGCTGGTCTCTACAATTTTACGGAGCCAGACTGGGCTCCAACACAAAATACAGGCCACAGCAAAATCAAAGATGGTACTGAAGCGGTAGCTCAAAATGCTCGGCTTACAGAGCGCAGAAAGAAACATGAAATTATTGAAGAATCTTCCCAAACGTTCACAGTCAATCGAACAAGATTCATGTCAATCCACTACCTCAAATACTGCAGCCTCCTTGCCCGGTGAGTGCACTCTTATAACTAAATATATTATTGTGCGCTAGATACCGATCTTTTGAAGCAGTCAAAACGCTTGTTTTTAAAATAGATTTGAGAAATGACTACAAGATTCTAAATGTAACTCCTCTTTATGTTCCAGTCTGCACTCTTACCACTCTCTGTGTGTGTGTGTGGGGGGGGGGGCACGGTGGTGTAGTGGTTAGCGCTGTCGCCTCACAGCAAGAAGGTCCGGGTTTGAGCCCCGTGGCCGGCGAGGGCCTTTCTGTGTGGAGTTTGCATGTTCTCCCTGTGTCTGCGTGGGTTTCCTCCGGGTGCTCCGGTTTCCCCCACAGTCCAAAGACATGCAGGTTAGGTTAACTGGTGACTCTAAATTGGCCGTAGGTGTGAATGTGAGTGTGAATGGTTGTCTGTGTCTATGTGTCAGCCCTGTGATGACTTGGCGACTTGTCCAGGGTGTACCCCGCCTTTCACCCGTAGTCAGCTGGGATAGGCTCCAGCTTGCCTGCGACCCTGTCAGACAGGATAAAGTGGCTAGAGATAATGAGATGAGATATATGTTTGTGTGTGTGTGTGTGTATACTGTATATCCTCCAACGTGGCGGCGGTCAGTGACGCAAGCAGGTTTGGTCACGTGGTTGCAAAAGAAGAATAAGACTTACCCAAACTTCACTGAGCTACAAAGTCAGTTGGCACCATGACATCAGCCCAAAAAGTGTCCAAACACAATCTCGTGTCTACAAAAGACATCAAATTTGACAAAAGCAGTCTTTGTGTGCCTTAATAAGCCCATAAACCTTTATCTAGTGAAGATCTAATGTAAGTGTAATGTAGCCCTATGAACACTACTATTATCTAAAGTGTTACAGATTATTAAAAAATCAAAACAGCTTTTAAACCTGAGCTTATCTATAACAAAATAGTGGATTTACCACCTTGTTCCCCCCCTTCACACAATATACATTTAAGCCTGAGGGGTGATCTGTCACACAAATCATACCCTGTGTCGGAAGTCACTCACTGGTTCACTACTTCCTACTCACTATATAGGGAATTCTATATAGAGGACTATATAGTGAGCTCACTGGTAAAATGGGGGGAAAAAAAACCTTTCGGACACTACTCCACAGTGCTGTTATTTATGTCATTACTGTCGCACAATTAAAACGTGCCAGATCAGTCGGCTGGTGGGTTTTCAAGTGTATTGTTGTGATAAATCCATATTATACTGAGTGTATTTCCCACATCAATAAATACAAAGTGCTTTGTGTCTGCTGCGTCTTTCAGTTCTTTTAAATCAAGGCTGAATACTTTCTTCTTTACCTTTTTATTAAATCAAATTTGAGGCTTTTGATTTGATTTCTTTCAGCGTGACTGCAATGCATGATGGGATAGATTGCTTGGTTAGTGACCATCGGTTGTACGTTACTTTTCATGATGCATTGCGGGATACTATGAGTGCACTATATAGGGTGTAATAATTCTCACTGTACATTCGGACAGCACTCCAAAATGGCGAACTCGCTATATGGTCCACTATATAGATTTCAGACACAGGAACTGAGACGTGATGGCTCTCATCTATTCATTGTGGCAGGCGAACACTGATTTCAGCTTGTTAGAAATGAAAGAACAAAACAAAGAAGAACAGTTTTAAGCTCAGGAGTCCATCCTTTCCCCTTTTTTGACTGGAGGCAATTGTATGGAGTTCAGTCGGTAGAGCACTTGGTTGGAGCTGTGATTTTCTGTGTTCCTGTCACATAGCCACTTTAATTCAACCCTGCTCATACACAAATCAAAGAGCCTGTTTGCCCGTGACCAACCCTGTGGTGAAGCCGTTGCTCTTCAAATACCTCCCCAACATGAAAGTCAGTGTGCGTGCGTGTGTGTATGTGCGTGTGCACGTGTGCGCACAAGATAAAGGACTGTCTGAAAAAAAAGCTACAGCCCACTATCTCCTCCTATTGGCTTCAGTATGTGAAAGCTTGGTTTAAAAAAAAAAATAAAAAAAATTCTCTGCTCACAGTTTGGAATAAAGCAGAAATCTCTGGGGTCACACTCTTTGGACAGCAGATCAACACAGCAAATACGGTCTACTTCGAGTGGTCAGGACTATGTCACATGCATACTCGCACAAATTTCTTTCATGATGACCATATTTTGGATTTCTCTTGCCATTATGCACACCTGTGTGTTTCTTTGCTGTTGCTTTTCATTCGCATGCCGCAGACGCTCGCCGTTATTATCCGAGGTCGGACGAAGTGCAAGCAACAAATTCTGTCAGATTGCAGAGGGACATCTTCTTAAAAGCCCTTTTTTACACAAAATAATATCTTTCAATTGTAGCCTTCAGGCAAGCGAAACAACAAGAGGACAAAAGTAGTGAATCATTCCTAACCACATTCATAAACAGAACATAAAAAAAAAAATCAGAGTTTAAGGAACATAGCTCTGTCAACTTCTCTCGCTCTCTCGCTCTCAAATGGTGAACAGAGGGATGCACATCTTAATGCATCTTTTTACGCATCTTTTCTTTAGTGGTTGGGGGTAAAAAAAAAAGTCCTTTCCAGACAATTTCCTGCCCTTGTCTTCCTCCTCCATAGGAACGAGGGAAGAAGAAGAGCAGATGCGACGTGAACACGCAGTTTGAGCGCAGGAGCCATTTTGGTCTTCGTCAAGAGTGCCGTGCAGCTATTAACAGCAAGAGCCTGAAAGCCTGCCACGTCCTTCCTTAGACACACGTGCATTGTCCCGAACAGTCAACTTAATGAGGGATTGTGCTCGATGCAGCTCGGCTGTCGCTGAAAAGGCTCAAAAAGTGTATGCCGAAAATCTCCCGGAAAAAAAAAACCCCAAAAAATCAACAACAACAACAAAAAAAAAAACGAAGGCCTATTTAAAAGCCTGATGAAAATTCACAGAATGGTTATGAGTGCAAACTGGAACTGGAGGAGCTAAGGATTTTGAAGAAATGCTTGAGAGTCATTTTCCTGATGAGTTGGATGTTCGACAATCAGTTCACTGTCAAGTCTGATGCTCAGGACCTATTTAGGGAGCCACTTTTGGGTGGACAAAAGGATTCTCGCTCTCATGGGTGTGTTAGTTTGAGTCTGGGTGTGCAGAATGTGGAGTTCTCATTTGTCTGAAATACTCTTCAGTATCAAACGCTGTTAAGCAAACATTAAAGTGCATATTCTGGACCAATTTGTTTGTTTTTTTTTTTTTAATATGAAAGTATGTCCCTTTACACACTCATCCAGAAGGGTAATTTTGCACAAGGCCATCTGTCTCATCTCATCTCATCTCATCTCATCTCATCTCATTATCTCTAGCTGCTTTATCCTGTTCTACAGGGTCGCAGGCAAGCTGGAGCCTATCCCAGCTGACTACGGGCGAAAGGTAGCCTGGGAAATCCCATGCTGCTTTGCACAATCGTTCCGATCTGAAAAGACAGCATGGAAACTATGGTCTAAAGGCTCGCCTGAGTTAGGGAGCCAATCAGAGAGTGGGGAGGGGTGGAAAGACGGTGACGCGTACTACTCGACAAACGGAAGCTTGTAGTTTATTTGGGACTGTTTACGGATCACATTTAACATGGCGGCGGAGGGTCCAGCTTCTCTCATATTTGTCTTGCACAAACGGCAGTAATCGTTCGGTGCCATAGTTTTCCTATTTTTGTTTTGCCTTCTCTTTCTCTTTCCTTCTCTTCTTCGCCTCTTCGTCGCTCTAACTACGTCACCGGGTACAACTGCCATGATTGGCCATGGGCTACGTATACGCCAAATGATAGACATTCACAACGTCCAATAAACGGCCGTTGACAATCGTAAACCACACCTCCCCTACGAGAAATTCGATAGGCAGATTCCAGACCATATTTCACTTGTGATATGGTCTGGTGTTAACCAGACTAGGCGAAAGGCGGGGTACACCCTGGACAAGTCGCCAGGTCATCACAGGGCTGACACATGGACACAGACAACCATTCACACTCACATTCACACCTACGGTCAATTTAGAGTCACCAGTCAACCTAACCTGCATGTCTTTGGACTGTGGGGGAAACCGGAGCACCCGGAGGAAACCCACGCGGACACGGGGAGAACATGCAAACTCCGCACAGAAAGGCCCTCGCCGGCCACGGGGCTCGAACCTGGACCTTCTTGCTGTGAGGCGACAGCGCTAACCACTACACCACCGTGCCGCCCGGCCAACTGTCTACAGCAGAAAAAACTAAAATAACAAAACGCGTCTGGAAAAATCCCAAGGGAGTCTGGAGCCAGATTCGTGACGTCACCTGCGGAAGCGCCAGCAGGCTGCGAGAGCTTTGCACGGTTTCAGTGCACAGCCTGTGTAGACCAAGCGCTCCCATTTCTCTCTCATTGTCCGGCCTTTTGGGAAACGATGAGTACTAATCCCATCAAGATTGGTGTTGCTACACCCTCCTACGATACATCTGTTAACCATTTTAATAATTACGTGATAATTTCTTCAACGTTTGCAGAAAACCACCAGGTCGTTTTCTCATAAACAAACCAGCGCTGATGTAGGATTCAGAGGGAGGCGTCCCGCACGCGACGTCACGAAAATCAACGTTTGCCGGGAAAACCAAACGCCAAGTTTTTTCAGAGGCGGACCAATTCGCCTCAAATGGCTTGATTTCAACTGAATTTTTCTGGTATTGCGCAAGGTAAAAAAATTGCAGACAATGCAAAATGTGACAGATATTTGACCAAAGTTTAATATAAAATAGGAGAATTACATTGATCTGCTCCTGAATTTACCCGTGATATGCACTTTAACCTGTTTGTTCCCTTTCCTTCATTGCTCTTAACATCTTGAAAGAACTATAAGATCATTCTGTACAGGTGTAACGGGTACTACAAATGCTGGAAATGTTCGCTTGCAAACAAAAAAGATCACTGCGTTGCATTATGAGAACTAAATTATAATCATGGTGATTTATTGTTATTGTCAATTTGGGCTGGTTTTGAATGTAGGTTTGGGAGAAGGCCTTGATCTGGAGACTGAAACAATGGTGCAGGTTTGTAGTACTCGAGTCCGACTTGTGCCCTAATTTTAAGGGCTTGACTTGGACTTGAGCACTGATGACTCAGACTTGTGCACTAACTGCATTCGGACTTGCAAACTGGAGACGAGGACTCTGATTTTTTCTTTATTTTTTGTAGCATGCCATAATAATTTGGCATAAGATATTTATATCTACATTAATTTTTGCACTAATTTCATGCAAGAGGATGCACATTCACCTGTTCATACGTCATGTTCAGGAACAAACTAACGTTAATGGCGCTAAAATGCCTGGAGAGAAGCCCCTAGGATTGTCCGCTTTGCTTATACAGACTTCTCGTGCAGTGGGAAAAAATGCACTGCTGTGTGTTCCATATGTAGAAGAACTATCGAGGAGACGGCAGGGACGACCTCGAACTTCAATCATCATTTGGTAAGACTCCACCCAGAGAAGGAAGTGACACGCTATGTTCATTGTTCTGTTGATAACGGGGCTTGCTGAGCGATGAACTAGCGAGTGTTAACCCTCTCTCATGTTATTTGCCCTGTTGATAGTGAGCGGGGCTTGCTGAGTGATGAACAGGCTTTTTATCTGTAGCCTGTGATCTAAAATGGAGCAGTCAAGCAGTGACATTAGTCCAACACAGTAGCAGAGACACTTTCACATAAAGGCAGCAAGAGCCACCGTCAAATGGTGCGGTTGGAGTCTTGTTCTCGGACTCCACTCAGCCTCGACTTAAAATTTTCTTTAATGACTTGGACTTGAGGGCAGCACAGTGGTGTAGTGGTTAGCACTGTCGCCTCACAGCAAGAAGGTCCGGGTTCGAGCCCAGTGGCCGACGAGGGCCTTTCTGTGTGGAGTTTGCATGTTCTCCCCGTGTCTGCGTGGGTTTCCTCTGGGTGCTCCGGTTTCCCCAAAAGACATGCAGGTTAGGTTAATCGGTGGCTCTAAACTGACCGCAGGTGTGAATGTGAGTGTGAATGGTTGTGTGTCTCTATGTGTCAGCCCTGCAATGATCTGGTGACTTGTCCAGGGTGTACCCCACCTTTCGCCCTTAGTCAGCTGGGATAGGCTCCAGCTTGCCCGTGACCCTGCACAGGATAAGCGGTTACGGATAATGAATGGATGGATGGATGGATGGATGGATGGATAATAGTATTAGCAGCAGTACGAAAAGATTGTTGGCTGGCTTCACATGTCTCAGTGGAAAGTCTTTTTGACTTAAAACAGAAAGTGCTGACAGCAGACTGGACAGTGATCTTGACTGATGACAATGGAAGAGTTGTGTATGCATTTGTATGCAGGATCTATCTATATACAGTGGTGCTTGAAAGTTTGTGAACTCTTTAGAATTTTCCATATTTCTACATAAATATGACTGAAAACATCATCAGATTTTCACACAAATAGATAAAAAGAACCCAGTTAAACAAATGAGACAAAAATATTATACTTGGTCATTTATTTGTTGAGGAAAATGATCCAATATTACAGATCTGTGAGTGGCAAAAGTACAGTATGTGAACCTCTAGGATTAGCAGTTAATTTGAAGGTGAAATTAGAGTCAGGTGTTTTCAATCAATGGGATGACAATCAGGTGTGAGTGGGCACCCTGTTTTATTTAAAGAACAGGGATCTATCAAAGTCTGATCTTCACAACACATGTTTGTGGAAGTGCATCATGGCACGAACAAAGGAGATTTCTGAGGACCTCAGAAAAAGCATTGTTGATGCTCATCAGGCTGGAAAAGGTTACAAAACCATCTCTAAAGAGTTTGGACTCCACCAATCCACAGTCAGACAGATTGTGTACAAATGGAGGAAATTCAAGACCATTGTTACCCTCCCCAGGAGTGGTTGACCAACAAAGATCACTCCAAGAGCAAGGTGTGTCATAGTCGGCGAGGTCACAAAAGACCCCAGGGTAACTTCTAAGCAACTGAAGGCCTCTCTCACATTGGCTAATGTTCATGAGTCCACCATCAGGAGAACACTGAACAACAATGGTGTGCATGGCAGGGTTGCAAGGAGAAAGCCACTGCTCTCCAAAAAGAACATTGCTGCTCATCTGCAGTTTGCTAAAAATCACGTGGACAAGCCAGAAGGCTATTGGAAAAATGTTTTGTGGATGGAGGAGACTAAAATAGAACTTTTTGGTTTAAATGAGAAGCGTTATGTTTGGAGAAAGGAAAACACTGCATTCCAGCATAAGAACCTGATCCCATCTGTAAAACATGGTGGTGGTAGTATCATGGTTTGGGCCTGTTTTGCTGCATCTGGGCCAGGACGGCTTGCCATCATTGATGGAACAATGAATTCTGAATTATACCAGCGAATTCTAAAGGAAAATGTCAGGACATCTGTCCATGAACTGAATCTCAAGAGACGGTGGGTCATGCAGCAAGACAACGACCCTAAGCACACAAGTCGTTCTACCAAAGAATGGTTAAAGAAGAATAAAGTTAATGTTTTGGAATGGCCAGGTCAAAGTCCTGACCTTAATCCAATCGAAATGTCGTGGAAGGACCTGAAGTGAGCAGTTCATGTGAGGAAACCCACCAACATCCCAGAGTTGAAGCTGTTCTGTATGGAGGAATGGGCTAAAATTCCTCCAAGCCGGTGTGCAGGACTGATCAACAGTTACCGCAAACGTTTAGTTGCAGTTATTATTGCACAAGGGGGTCACACCAGATACTGAAAGCAAAGGTTCACATACTTTTGCCACTCACAGATATGTAATATTGGATCATTTTCCTCAATAAACAAATGACCAAATATAATATTTTTGTCTCATTTGTTTAACTGGGTTCTCTTTATCTACTTTTAGGACTTGTGTGAAAATCTGATGTTGTTTTAGGTCATATTTATGCAGAAATATAGAAAATTCTAAAGGGTTCACAAACTTTCAAGCACCACTCTATCTATCTATCTATCTATCTATCTATCTATCTATCTATCTATCTATCTATCTATCTATCTATCTATCTATCTATAAAAGTTGAGTTTGCTAAACACAGCACTGCAAAGTTCTGTATATTGAGCACATGAGTGGTGCAACAGAAAAGAGTTTGAATCCCGATGATGTCACAGCCATCTGAAAGCCAAAACTGGCTGTATGGATGACATTACCATCTCTCTCCTGTCAAACACAATGACGCTGGTTAATCATGGGCATCTGTGAGCTCGTGGATGTGGAAGAGGGCAAACAGCACTTTCCTCCTCGTGTGTTACTGTCCTGTGATGCAGTATGAGCTGCAGCTTGTTTGGTTTAATCCCACAGGGAGCATTTTCCAGCTTATTGGCTAGACGCTTGATACTTTGCAGTTGGAAGAAAGTTGGGCCACCATCTCACCGGCACTGGATGAAGGAGGTAATGTCCCATCTTAAACTTGAACAACTTTCCGAATAAAACTTTCCATATAAAACTTTCCGAAACTTTCCCATCTTGCTCCAGAGTGTCTGAATGTAATTAATTTTACAGGTACAAGTAATAACCAGTGCAAACGCTCGGAGGAAAAAATACCAAAGAGTCATATAAGCATTCTGTATGCATATAAGTAGACACATGCATATAATTGCGCTGCTATTTAGGATTTGCAGGACTTCATAAGAGACAAAAATTAAAAAAGTGTGTGTGGGTCGGGGGGAATAAAATGACATTAACTCTGAGTGTTTGTCATTATCTGTAATGTTTTCCAAAGCTGTAAGCAGATTTAATTGAGAAAAATGACACCAGAGGCTAGCTGGTGAAAACAGACTTAGAAATGAGTTTCTATTTATTTTATTTTATTTTATTTTTTGAGTTTACGTGTTGAGAAGTGTATTGTGTTTGGCTCGAGGGTTCATCAGCATCTTTATCTGCCTGATGCCTTTAATAGGAAAATGAGCATAACGTGCGGCTGGGTGTGTGCGGTGTATGTGATGAGGGCGTGGGTAGGAGGCAAGGCAAAGAGAGGGAAGCAAAAGGAAAAGAGAGGCTCACACTGGAGGTGGAGAGAGGTATAATAGCTTTTGCTGCAGGTGGTAACAGATGGTTGCTAATGGATGTTCATAGATCTGAATGACGTGGGCTAAGAGTGTGTTTGTGTGTGTGAGAGTGAGAGAGAGAGAGAGAGAGCAAGAAGAGTATCAGTTCGAGCGATATAGAAGCGCTGAAGGAAAAGCAAGAACAAAGAAGGGTGTGTGCATTAGTAGAAAATGCATCATAAAGCAAAATAAACGTTTCAAGCCACATACAGTAGCGAGTATTCATTAATATTCACACTATAGCCAGAACAGTGTTTATGTAAACAATTGTATTTGTCTCACTGAAGCAGCAGCAGCAGGAAGTCCAATCGTTTAAATCTGAACAGATGCGAGGATAGTATTAATTATGTTCATGGGGGAAAAAAAATAAGATGAAAGATGTTGGCAACTTTTTCCTCCCCTGCAGAGATTTAAGTTTTTGAACACACATGGAAGAAGGAAAAAAGCTTTAATGGTAACGTGCATTTGCAAAACTGACACCTGGCAACCCATTTGAAAAAAGGAATTAAAACGTCAAAAATTATTGCATTTGCCTTTACTGCAGCTGTCTTCAGTTCCTGCTTGTTCTTCGGGTGTTTCGCCTTCAGTTCTAGCTCCAGTGCATGCTCAATTAGATTCAGGTCCCATGATTGACCTGGCCATTGCAGAACACTCCACTTCTTTGTGTAAAAGCCTTGGGTTGCTTTCGAAGTATGTTTTGGGTCCGTCTGCACTGTGAAGCGGCTTCTGATGAGGTTGGAAGCATTTGGCTGAACGTGAGCCGATAATATCGCCCTATACACTGCAGAATTCATCCGGCTGCTTTGGTCAGTGGTCATATCAATAAATACTCGGTAAAGAGAATCAGTTTCTCTGGTACATGCCCATGTCAGAAAATGAGGTGGTATTCTTCAGGGTCCGGTTGTTCAAAACATGGTTATTTTAACAGCAGGTTAACCTGTAACCATCTGTTAAAATTTTAACCTGACGTTAAAAAATAGTTTCTTGAAGATAATTTAACCACACCGTTAGCAAACCAGTTGGTTTAGCCTTAACCAGTTGGTTATGACGTTACCCCGTGTCAAAATCAAATCAATCCCACAATGCCATGCGCACCTTTGCGACAAGATGGCTGATTTTACGCCTGCTTCACTCGACTGTTCTTCCATGAAGAAACGAAAGAAGAGAAATAAGAACTTTTCTCCGGACAAAGAACATTTGATACGAGCAATGACAGAGGAGAATCATCAAATCCTCACTTCTAAACACAGCAGCGACATAACCAATAAGAAGAAGGCCGCTTTACGTATGTCGTCACGAGGCCATGTAATGTACTGATTGGACTTGGATACAGGAGCATTTGTCACTTTATTAACCACTCTACTAACAGTTCCTTTCTTGATGCCCATTGTATCGCCCATTGATGACTTGGAAAAAACTGTCCCTTGCATAAAATCTAAGGGCAATGAGCTCCTGCGCCTCAACAGACAATGCACGGCTTCTTCGTGTTGGGAAGTTCCAAATCTCATCTCATTACCTCTAGCCGCTTTATCCTGTTCTACAGGGTCGCAGGCAAGCTGGAGCCTATCCCAGCTGACTACAGGCGAAAGGCGGGGTACACCCTGGACAAGTCGCCAGGTCATCAAAGGGCTGACACATAGACACAGACAACCATTCACACTCACATTCACACCTACGGTCAATTTAGAGTCACCAGTTAACCTAACCTGCATGTCTTTGGACTGTGGGGGAAACCGGAGCACCCGGAGGAAACCCACGCGGACACGGGGAGAACATGCAAACTCCACACAGAAAGGCCCTCGCCGGCCACGGGGCTCGAACCCGGACCTTCTTGCTGTGAAGCGACAGCGCTAACCACTACACCACCGTGCCGCCCGTTCCAAATCTTCTTGCAACAAATCAAACATATAACGGAGAGATTCTCTACCAAATCGGTACCAATGTCGAAGTTCTGTACTGAAGTAACTTGTTTGGTCCTCGTCTGATTTGTTTTGGACAGCGTGCATTAACAATCGGGAATGTGCCAGCAGTGTTCGCCTGTAAGATGAACGCCATTTTGGTGTTTACCACTTTATCCACTTGGTTAAAAGATAACGGAGGCTGGAAGGTGTGTTAACTTTAATGGCGTTTTGAGCAACGTTCAATGGTAGGTTATATTTAACATAACGTTAGTGATTTAACCATTGGTTAAAAGATAACCATGTTTTGAACAACCGGACCCAGATCATGAGCAGTTCCTTCCCTTCTCCATACCCCTCTCTTCCCATCATTACGGTACAAGTTAATCCTTGTCTCATCTGTCCACATTATGTCATTCCAGAGCCGTACAGAATTGTTTAAAGACATTTTCACAAACTCGAATTTGAGCTTCATGTTTTTGAGCAGCAACAGATTCCGAATGCAAATGCCACACTTGTCTGTGACATAATAAAGGAATAACACACACCTGGACATGGAACAGCTGAGCAGCCGACTGTCCGATTACTTTTGGTCATAATTACCATTATTTAAAAAGGTATATATAAAAAATGCTGGAATTCCTACACCGTTCACCCGATTTGGACGTACAAACCCTCAGACTGAAGCTGATAGTCTGCGTTTTGACTTCATATTTATTGTTTAATTTCAACTCCAATATAATACCGTAGAAAGCTTAAAAAATAGGCTTTTCTTTTTAATGCTTTCTCGTTTTCTGTCTTGTATCCATTGCCAGCAGTGACCAGACCCGGCGGCGAGTTTTCTCAGGCTTTGATCCACCATGTGTGATGTGTGCCCTCCTGCTGGCTATGAACTACAGCGAGCCTGTTGCTCTCATCAGTGGTGGAGAGTTTGTAAAATCATTCTAAGCAGTCTCGGGCCCGCTCAGCGCTCTGTGCGGCAAGGGGTCTGTGCTCGCTTTGTGGATCCATGGCACATCGTTCCGAGTGGTGTTGCCTGGAGGCATTGTGGTCTTAGTGGGACTATGAACAGCTACGCCACTGGAGTAACGTCCCAGCCGACAGCTTTCAGAGGACTTGCTTTTTCTGTTTTTGTCTGCTATTTTTTTGTAATTGGAAAGCAACCTTAGGTGCGAAAAAGGCACAGTGTAAATTACACGTTGTTGTTCTTCTTAATAAGAACAAGAAGAAAAAAAGAAGAAAACAACGACTTTGTCAATGTCCAAATATTTATGGATCAGGTCCGTAAGTATTTGAACAGCAATGCAATTTTCGTAATTTTGCTTCTGTACACCACATCTGCAACAACGTCATCAAGATGTGATTGAAGTGTAGACTACTGGCAGTAATTTAAGGGTGTTAACAAATATACTGCATTAAACGTTTAGGAATTACAGCCAGGCGGCATGGTGGTGTAGTGGTTAGCGCTGTCGCCTCACAGCAAGAAGGTCCTGGGTTCGAACCCTGGGGCCGGCGAGGGCCTTTCTGTGTGGAGTTTGCATGTTCTCCCCGTGTCTGCGCGGGTTTTCTCTGGGTGCTCCGGTTTCCCCCAAAGACATGCAGGTTAGGTTAACTGGTGACTCTAAATTGACCGTGAGTATGAATGGTTGTCTATGTGTCAGCCCTGTGATGACCTGGTGACTTGTCCAGGGTGTACCCTGCCTTTCGCCTGTAGTCAGCTGGGATAGGCTCCAGCTTGCCTGCGACCCTGTAGAAGGATAAAGCGGCTAGAGATAATGAGATGAATTACAGCCATTTTTTAACATAGTCCCTCGATTTTCACAGGCTCAAAAGTAAATCGGACAACTGACTGATAAGACGTTTGATGGATAGGTGTGGTCTGTTTCCTCACTATTTGCTTCATTTCAAACCCATATTGGTGGTGTACAGAAGCAAAATGGCATGTCCCTGTCCAAATACTTATGGACTCTGCTGTATTATTGGGGCTTGGCCAATTCACACAGCTCTTCCATTTCATATGACAGCTACCACCGTGATCTCCTGAAGATAGGGCATAACACTTTTCTGTTGCACGACCTGGGAGCCCTATATTACTGTTTTTAAATAGAAATTATGCATGGCAAGTGACAGACACAATACAAAAATATGCTTTGCATGTGTCTTCAAAGCAGCATAACTGCTATGCTTAATACACCCGGTGTTTGAACCTTTGGCATCAATGTTTTTTGCCTTTTTTTTTTGGGCTTTTTCACCTTTATTGGATAGGACAGTGTAGAGACAGGAAATGAGCGGGAGAGAGAGGGATCAGGAAATGACCTCGGGTCGGAATCAAACCCGGGTCCCCAGATTTATGGTATGGCGCCTTATCCACCTGAGCCACGACGCCTCCCAATGTTTTTATCCCAACAGACAGAAGTGCCGTGGCCAGATGAAGAATTATTTTTATCGACCTGGACTGCAAGGTAACTAAAACATAATTACATGAACCAGTTAATTTGAACAAAAATAAAACTAAAGAACACTGATGTCTCATATTACGTTAACAGGACAGAATCAAACTCTGTTGAAAGCTATTGACCACAACAATAAGAGAAGAATATTATATTAACTGCCAGTGTGGTCAAATCTGTAGATATGCACACATTTCTGCAGAATCCAATGTTTCCCCTTCCATTATATGGGGGTGGCTCCTCTCTCCCCAACAGGTCCCCAAGCCCCCTGGAAAAAAAAAGGGTCTGGAAAAAAAATTTTAAATCAGGGGTGCAGGCACTAGGACCATGCAGAAAGAGTGCCTGCTCAAAAACAGGAGCGGTTGTAGGCACTAGGACCATGTAGAAAGCTTCGCTCTCCTCTTGTGCGCTCAAAAACTATTCAAACGATTTGATTCAAACAACAGTTAGCAATGTCAGAACCCCCCAAGCGGCAAAAGCTGGAGGACATACGACTTTTTTTTTCCAAAAAAAAAGTGTGAGTGATGTCTTCAGACACACTCTATATGTTAGCTATGGTTATGTTACGAATATTCATAGTGAGATCATGTTGGAATATGATCACTTTATAAACATCAAGTTAGCTAGCCATAGAAAATAGCTTTTTTTTTTACGTGTTATTTCAAATGAGCACAGTCAGTCTACTACCGTACTTCTTCACGCAACACAGAGTAGTGATCGGCATTGGAGAGGTGAGCAAAAACAAATGACAGAAAGAAGAAATAAGCTGACTTTCTAATTAGAATTATCAATCAATTAGAACTGTAAATGGTTCATATGCCATTTTAATTTCTTAATACTTGTTTAAAAAAGATTTGTCAAAGAAACGTTCTACTGTAAAACAAACTGTCGTAAAATAATTGTTCTGCTGTACAAAAAACGAGTTCTATTGTAAAAATTGTTTGAAAATGAATGTGAAGATTTAAATATGACTTCTTTAACTGTTTATTAAGGTCCAAATGCTCTGTGATAGGATCCGCGGGGAGGGGTCCTGCAGGTGACAATCCTCATCCAGCACCCCAAGCCAGTAAACTCAGGGGAAACGCTGAGAACATCTAAGCAGGTTGTGTTACGGATCTGAAAACAAACCAAGCTAAGATTCAGAAGAACCTACTGCAACTCAAATACAGCTGACTAGATTTCTAAAGAATTTTGCTTTGAGGTTACAGGTAGAATGGGCGGCACGGTGGAGTAGTGGTTAGCACTGTCGCGTCACAGCAAGAAGGTTCTGGGTTCGAGCCCAGTGGCCTTTCTGTGCTGAGTTTGCATGTTCTCCCCGTGTCCGCGTGGGTTTCCTCCGGGTGCTCCGGTTTCCCCCACAGTCCAAAGACATGCAGGTTAGGTTAACTGGTGACTCTAAATTGACCGTAGGTGTGAGTGTGAATGGTTGTCTGTGTCAGCCCTGTGATGACCTGGCGACTTGTCCAGGGTGTACCCCGCCTTTCTCTCGTAGTCAGCTGGGATAGGCTCCAGCTCGCCTGTGACTCTGCACAGGATGGATGGGCTCCAGGCAGAAGATCTTTAACCACTACTTCATTCTTTTAATACATCAATAATGATTATACTCACTAACCCGTAACCTTTCCTGGTAGAAAACGTCTATGATAAAATGGCCGGCTTGAACTCAGCTGATTTCGCAAATGAGAATAATTCTCCTTTCTTCTGCCTGCTTGTTGAACAGTCATCGCAGAGATGTGTGCTATTTTAGTCCAAGGAGAGTGCGGCCTAATTCTCCTCCGCCCAGCCCTGCTCCTCTGGGAACTGCAAACGCTAAAACTGCTTCAGCACAGGCCTGCAGGAAATTGAAAACGAAATTGCTTTCTTAGATTTGTCTGCTCCTTTTTCTTAGGCACTGGAGCAGGGGGAGACAGAAATGTGTTGCTTTTGTTATCCATACAAAAGTAACACATGAAAAGAACATGGAGGTCAGGTAGGCAAACTGTAATGAGGACGAAACAGGTGCTGGATGATGGTGAGAGAGGGATGATGATGAAGAGGAGGAGGAGGAGGAGGAGGAGCTTGTGTCTATTTTCATGTACATAAGCTCAGGTATTCTGTGTCAGCAGTCATAAAGAGGCATCTTTATCTACACTTCTCTCCGTCTTCCTCTCCATCTATCTGCTTGCCATGCTTCTACTGCACTGTGTAAACACAATTCTGCATCACCATGCTTTGGTACACTTCAACTAAATTAGCAGAGAAGAGATCGCATGGCCTCTACAAAGCCATAGACATTACTTCAATTTGCTGCAACGCCGCAGAACACAGCTCCCCTTTGTGGGGTAAAATGAGTCTGAAAATTAAGCAGTACTTGACTGTTTATGACCCTATTAGCATTGGGCGTTCATAGACATCGTGACTGTTTCGATTATGATGCGTCGCTATGTTTATTTGCTTATAAATGGACTCTTTTGTCTCCCCGGAAGAACCCACAATGTACTCCAGGCTCCCAGGGCTCGACTGGAGGTTAAGGAAGAAGCAAAATTGGGGTCTGAAGCAGAACAAGGATGTTGGACAAAACCTCACAGACCCATTAATAGGGCTATGTGGTGAAACATGCTAATCTAATATCTGTTTCCTACATCCTTTATTTGCTCTAAGTGCTCTCTTTATGGCGATGTGTTTGGGATTCTGCAAATTGGATTAGGAACTGCAGGGGTTGGGGCTGGGGAGAGTTAGTAATGACAGCCATGATGTCATCATTAGCCTCCAGCTATGCATTTAACATCACTTACAGCATAAGAGCCATGTTATAAAGTAAACTGTCTTCAAAGACACAGGCATGAGGACAGCTACGTCCACTGCTCTGAGTTTACTCCGGCTACAGTTGTATGGTTAGTTGTATTTAGTTCAGTACTTTTTCCAGCACTTTCTGCGACATGACCCCTTTAAGGTGTTCTAGTTTCAGGTCTCACTGAATAAAACAGATGACATATACAAAGAAAATGTTGCTGTTTTTAGTGGGAAAATGTGTTTTCCACCAATGGAAAAGACATGAAATACAAGACACAAACTGTATTGTGTTACAGTGACCTGCAGAAAATGTCAAATTGAAAACCAAAGCCTTCACTGTATTCCACAAAGGGTGCTTGATAATTGTAAACCAATTGTGTTTTGAAGAATTAAACAATTCCCCCAGTGTCTCTCATCTCATCTCATCTCATCTCATCTCATTATCTGTAGCCGCTTTATCCTGTTCTACAGGGTCGCAGGCAAGCTGGAGCCTATCCCAGCTGACTATGGGCGAAAGGCGGGGTACACCCTGGACAAGTCACCAGGTCATCACAGGGCTGACACACAGACACAGACAACCATTCACACTCACATTCACACCTACGGTCAATTTAGAGTCACCAGTTAACCTAACCTGCATGTCTTTGGACTGGGGGGGAAACCGGAGCACCCGGAGGAAACCCATGCGGACACGGGGAGAACATGCAAACTCCACACAGAAAGGCCCTTGTCGTCCATGGGGCTTGAACCCGGACCTTCTTGCTGTGAGGCGACAGCGCTAACCACTACACCACCGTGCCGCCTTCCCCCAGTGTGTTGCACTTAATTTTCATCAATGTATTGTGGTTGAGCCACACTAAAATGCAATCACTCTCCAATGGCATACTCATGGTCAAAGTCCTTCCTGCACCATATATGGCATGTTTGGCGGCACCGATCTCCGTTTCGTAGCCCTCAGCCTCTTGCCTATATTACATAGCTAGGGTTACAGTGGGGGGCTAGTCCTCTGGTAACCACAAGAGTTTGACTCCCCACTTGCATCTGCACTGCAGCGTGCCTTGCCAGAGGGCAGTATGCACCATTTTTATGATGGTCTTTGGTACGACCCGACTGTGAGCAGAACTCGCGATCTCCCGATCGAGAGGCAGACATGCTAACCACTAGGCCACTTCCCGGTTACTCATGGGCGTGGCTATAATTGGAAAAGAGCCTGTAAGCATCAGTCGCCAGCAGACCTTACTGTCTATAGAATTTTTTTTTTTAAGCAGTGCATACATTTTGAACGGGGAAGGCTTTGAATAACATTACATCCTGAAAGCAATTAAACCTGCAAGCTACAAGATAACATTACGCTAGCTATCAGTTTGCAATTCATTTCAATGTTAAAAATGATATTACAGTATGCTCTTGACATAAATTTAAAATGTCAAGATGCCAATTTGCTTATTTGTTTCTTGCAGATCTTGCAAAGTGTTTAAAGGTACACTGCCTTTCAGATTTTTCAAGTGTAGGTCATCTCATCTCATCTCATTATCTCTAGCTGCTTTATCCTGTTCTACAGGGTCGCAGGCAAGCTGGAGCCTATCCCAGCTGACTACGGGCGAAAGGCGGGGTACACCCTGGACAAGTCGCCAGGTCATCACAGGGCTGACACATAGACACAGACAACCATTCACACTCACATTCACACTTACGGTCAATTTAGAGTCACCAGTTAACCTAACCTGCATGTCTTTGGACTGTGGGGGAAACCGGAGCGCCCGGAGGAAACCCACGCGGACACGGGGAGAACATGCAAACTCTGCACAGAAAGGCCCTTGCCGGCCACGGGGCTCGAACCCAGACCTTCTTGCTGTGAGGCGAGAGTGCTAACCACTACACCACCATGCCACCCTTACGACAAACAAAAATGGCCTAAAAACAAGCATCATTTAAATTCAATACTGATCAAATACACCGGTAACCTCCGTCAAGTTCTCATGGATTAAGACTTTTTAGGGACTTATAGACATGTAGGTTAATATAACGCACTGTAACCCCGCGATAACAAACTCATCCAAATAGTTAGTTATACCGAAAAGTTCTTAATACTGAAATAGAGCCACTTGTCACACAAAACACTCAGGTTATATGCGAAATGTTAGGTGTTAGGTACATTCTTCTTTTCATGAATTTCTCCTTCCGAGTAGTGATCGCAGTTCATTGACTGAGAAAAAGGATCATGAACGGAGGCGATAATTTCTTCGTCTATTATGGAAATGATGGCAGTTAACGGTGTATCGTTGTCAATATCCACCCACTGACTTGCTCCGTTTTCTAATCTTCACCATTCAGTTCATTCGTGTGTTGCAAATCACTGATGTAATTTACGTTGCGTCACAGGGCTGGGCGTGGGGTATAAAAACGCTGCTGGTGCGCTTTAACTAGGTGTTAAGTTTAGCGGTATCAGCAGTCATTTCGTCCTCTTATCGATCCCTTGATCACCGTTTTCAATTGTTAGTGATCGACACCTGAATGAGACTAGTTAAGCTTTTGTTTTATGGCATTAACATGTATTGTTAACTTGACTGCTGACTTGATTACTTATTGTTTGTCTCTGATGGGAACAGGAACACATGGCTCAGTGTGTCAAGTAAGCAGACGAATGACGGATGTAATTGCAGGAAGTGTTTATTTACAAACAGGCAGGCAAACAGTTCAAAAACGTAAGACAAAGGCAGGGTCGTGAAACGGGCAATGGTCAAGTGAGGCACAAACAGAGTGGCGGCAGCAAAGATGAAAGGCGGAGATCAAATACACAAAACAAAGTCAAAACCAGAAAGGCACTACAAACATATAAGGCTGGGTAATGTGAGACACTAGGTACAGCTCGTATACTTCGGCAGGTCTGTGTGTTTAGAGAGTCCTTATGATCGCGCGCTGTGATTGCACTCTAACCCAGAACAGGTGCATAGTACTGTAATTAGTCCTAATGATGCTGTGCATGCAGCGTCAATGCATGTTAATGTGACACAGTGATGCTTTTTTTGAAGACTCTGACTCATTGTTATTAAATGCGGAGGACACAAACTTAGTTCTTTATATGCAAAAATTCATCATAAAAGAGTGCCTTATAGTGCGGTTGCAGTGTAATGTATCCACAAATAAACACACACACCTCCTTCTTTTTTTTACAGTCTGTGTCTTTGTGGTTCCCAGTTCCCAAGCGAGTCCTCCCCCGCCTCACTGCCCTGGTTTAATTGGACAAGTCCCCTGATCTCCAGAATGGCTAAATTTAGCCAGACACACTTACCTGCCCTGAAAATAAACACACAATTAACCACAGTTTCCGTTCCCCCTCACTAACAAGAGGTGAATTTCTCGTCAGCTGGACACTTTGACCCTTGCAAACCATTTCAGCATGGTGTATGTGTGTGTGCAGTGGTGTGCGTGCATATGTACTTCCACATGTGTGTACGATGATATCATTATCTTCAAGTGCCTTTGGTGTGTCACGTCCATTACATGGTCCATCAACAGCTTTGAACTGACAACAGTAGACAGCAGTCTGTATGTCAGACTGGTTTTCATGGTGACAGAGCGAGAAAGAAAGAAAGCAAATGAGAAGGACAGATGAAAAAGGAGAAGGAAAAAAAACAACATATCGAAAGAAAGGGGTTTGATTAACTTTGTCATGTACACTTTCTCTGACCTCACATAGTAAGCATCCAATGCCATTCACAACACGTTACTACATCCAGAAAGACAGAGCAGTCAGACACAATTTCTATCACACTCCTTTACGAGGACCTTCTATTGATGGAATTATTAATGCTGCTAATTAATGTCAAAACTTGCAGATATTCCTATTCTTGTGGGGAGATTTGGTCCTCACCAAAATGCCCACACACGTACACCCCACACTGCATTTACTTCTAAAATCTCCTCTTCAACATTTCAATATCCCATATTAAAATTATTTAATCATTGTAGACCAGAGGGGAACCGTCAGGGCCTTCTCGGCCTTCAGAGAAGGTCCAAATATATCAGCATTTCAAACGTTATATTTAATTTCTTTCATTCTTTCATTTCTTTCATAATTTCATGATAATTATTCTCTTCCAATTCAAATTTGGCCTCATTTTCTATCAAATATGCTTCAGAAATGAAAGGGTCACTGTCCTGAAAACATTAAACTCGAGTTATCCAATGAGATTTTTTTTTTGTTTGTTTGTCGTCTCTAGGCAGAAAAGAGTTTAGCGCCGGTTCACTCATTGGTTAGGACTTCATTTCTAGGACAGAAGGCCATGGCAGTGTATGTTTATATAGGAAGTGACCAATCAGATTTTGATTTATAGTGGGAGGGACCAAAAATGTATCGCCCTAGGCCTCCTTGAAGGCCAACACGAGCTTAACCATGAGTCGGCGCCATCAGCGCAGCAGTGAAGTCACCTTCCAGCTGGTGTAGCGTTCATCAGTAGTGTTAGCGAATGCTAATAAAGCGCTCAAGCCAGTGCTATCGAGAGCAAGTAGCACAGGCTAACGACCGAGAAACTAAGATTTCTGTCTCCAGACTCTTCTTCCACGCACACTCACTACAGTATTTTTTCACTCATACTTAAGTATTCATTTCCCTGTGTAATTTACTTAGTGACTTTTAAAATCAACACCGACAGCTACACACAACGGAGTGACCTGGCAGCCTGCCGCCAATCCCTTGCAAAATCCTTTGCCCTGTTGCTTTTTTGATGTGTCTGGCTAAGCTTTGGCTGAGCTCAAGTCCCAGCTCTAATAGTAACAGTTCACCACTGTTATAGACAGGCCTATATTTTATTGCATTTCTATTAGACGTAAAATTTGGATTTTGAACTAATATTTGAATTAGGATTAGTGCATTAGTATTTTTGATTATCAGGAGTATCACAAGATTAATATAAACCTATTCCAATAATTATGTGATTTTTTTCCTCTTGTAAATAGTTGTTTGTTTTTATTGCATTGTAAAGTGAGACTGAAAATCCCAATTGGGAAATATTAATAAAGTTATTGTATTGTAGGCCTGAGGGAAGCAGAATTCCCTCTTTTTTTATGCAACTAGCTGCAGTTCTTCTAGTAAAGAACAAGTTTCAGATTTGATCCCACTGAATATTAAGTGAAATTCCAACAAGCAATAATTTATTTGGCTTGAAATGAAACCTATCGCCTTTTCCTAAGCATCCATCCATTATCTGTAGCTGCTTATGCTGTGCAGGGTCGCAGGCAAGCTGGAGCCTATCCCAGCTGACTATGGGCGAGAGGCGGGGTACACCCTGGACAAGTCACCAGATCATTGCAGGGCTGACACATAGAGACACACAACCATTCACACCTACAGTCAATTTAGAGCCACCGATTAACCTAACCTGCATGTCTTTGGACTGTGGGGGAAACCGGAGCACCCGGAGGAAACCCACGCATACACGAGGGAGAACATGCAAACTCCACACAGAAAGGCCCCCGTCGGCCATTGGGCTCGAACCCAGGACCTTCTTGCTGTGAGGCAACAGTGCTAACCACTGCACCATCGTGCCGTCCAATAAACATCATAGCTTATTTATATGACATGGCTCAAATATATAAATTGGTACAAATTTGCAACCACATAATTCCATGACGGGGCAGCATGGTGGTGTAGTAGTTAGCGCTGTCGCCTCACAGCAAGAAGGTTCGTGTTCGAGCCCCATGGCCGGCGAGGGCCTTTCTGTGCGGAGTTTGCATGTTCTCCCCGTGTCCGCATGGGTTTCCTCCGGGTGCTCCGGTTTCCCCCAAAGACATGCAGGTTAGGTTAACTGGTGACTCTAAATTGACCGTAGGTGTGAATGTGAGCGTGAATGGTTGTCTGTGTCTATGTGTCAGCCCTGTGATAGCCTGGCGACTTGTCCAGGGTGTACCCTGCCTTTCGCCCATAGTCAGCTGGGATAGGCTCCAGCTTGCCTGCGACCCTGTAGAACAGGATAAAGCGGCTAGAGATGATGAGATGAGATCATTCCATGACATGAAAGCCAAACAGTGAGGCTGCATTCACCAGGACTCTTCAGTGTTTGTCAAAAGACACATCTCTTGCATTTGATTCCAATGGGAACAACGCACTACATGGCCAAAAGTTTGTGGACACATGACCATTACACCCACATGTGTTTTTGAGCATCCTGTTCTAGATGTAGTCCCCCTTTACTCTTATAATAACCTCCACTCTTCTGGGAAGGCTTTCCACTAGATTTTGGAGCGTGGCTGTGGGAATCTGTGCTCATTCAGGTACAAGAGCATTAGTGAGATCAGGCACTGATGTTGGGTGAGGAGGTCTGAAGTGCACCTAGTGTTCCTGGTCATCCCAAAGGTGTTCAGTGTGGTTAAGGTGCAGACCACGCAAGTTCTTCCACTCCAACTTTGGCAAACCATGTCTTCATGAAGTTCTCTTTGTGCACAGGGACATTGTCATGGTGGAACTTGTTTGAGACCTTTAGTTCCAGTGAAGGGAAATTGTACTGTTACAGCATTGAAAGACATTCTAGACAACTGTTTGCTTCCAAATTTGTAGAAACAGTTTGGGGAAGAACCCCATATTGATGTGAGGGTCAGGTGTCCATAAACTTCTGGCCATACAGTGTACATTCCTACAACAACATGCACCAATGCATTCAGCTGAGCTGATCAGTTGAGAATGTTCACATGGCCATCCAACAGCGAAAAGGAGACAGTCTGGGTGAGGCTTTAGTCATTTGTGCTGATGCTGAGGAAGTAGAAGGAGATACACATCACAGTTTTCACTTCATCTCAACAGCTAGTGCTAAAAATCTATAATGGCAGCTCACAGTGAGCCTTAGCTTGGCAAAATGCGAGCATGTACCTTATATTTCATCTAAAATCAATCTCTGCCTGTAAACAACCTAGCTACCTAGGAGCAGCCTTCCTGCCCATTCAAACACACCGACTCAGTGAAACATGCTGTTAAGACAATACATGGCAACCATTTAATGGATGAGTGTCAGCGTCAAGGCAACATTACCCTGAAACGCAGCCATCATGTATGATGAATGTGATGTTTTCTAATCCAAGCCACCGATGTATTTCATAATCGAACTTCCACAGGTGAAAAATATCTTCCAACAAGTCACAATCGTGCCTCTGATGTTCCGCAACACATAGTAACAGAAGTTTGCAAAGAGTCGGGTCAGTTATTATGAGAATTTTGGTATTGGATTAATATCAGGTTATCCACCAATACTCAGAGCTCAGATACTGCTATCAGTTTTACATTTTAAAATAGGATCAAGGCATCACAGCCTTCTTTTCCCTCAAAGACTCCAGCAGCCACCTCATAATCGCAGTACGATAGTACGTCATACACGAATCTTCTGAAGTCATGTGTAGTTTAAAAGTGGATCGGTACAGTCAGGCAGTTTTGAAAAACATATGCCATATGTAACAAATGTTTTAGGACAACACCACTCTTCATTCTGTCAGAGACATGACAGCGACACCACTTCTCCTGAGAAAAGAGCACAGAGGAAGCAAGCGCTGGGTAAACACACGAGAGAGAGAGAGAGAGAGAGAGAGAGAGGGGGGATGGGATATGAAGTCTGGAAAAAGTGTAACCCTCTTGAGGTTCTCTTCTACTCTATGCAAAGATAGATTTTATAAGCAGAGTGTATGAAGGTATGATGTGAACATAAGTGCAAAAAAAAAGTTCAAAAGTACTTCTAACTGGAGTTGTGATATAGCAGCATGATGGTATAATGTGATAATCTGTAGTAGCAAGCAAATATCAGAGAACCGTTTTAATGGCGTACTGAATACTAATCCTGTGTTCACACTCGCGGGCAGCAAAGCAACATGTGACCACAATTTGAAATGACTTACAGCCACAATTTCAGCACCAAGCGACAAACTGACAAGTGACATTTGAGCTGATATTTTCAATTCAGTTTCTCAAGTTATTATGTGAGAAATCCAAACAACTGGCTGGAATGATTCCTCAAACCAATGCTTTTTTGAAACGCAAAAAATAGAACAACAACAACAAAAAAAAAACCTCACTAAAATGTCTATAGGGCAGCACGGTGGTGTAATGGTTAGCACGGTCACCTCACAGCAAGAAAGTTCTGGGTTCGAGCCCAGCGGCCGATGGGGGTCTTTCTGTGTGGAGTTTGCATGTTCTCCCCGTGTCCGCGTGGGTTTCCTCCGGGTGCTCCGGTTTCCCCAACAGTCCAAAGACATGCAGGTTAGGTTAACTGGTGACTCTAAATTGACCGTAGGTGTGAATATGTGTGTGAATGGTTGCTCGTCTCTGTGTCAGCCCTGCAATGATCTGGCACCTTGTCCAGGGTGTACCCCGCCTCTCGCCCATAGTCAGCTGGGATAGGATCCAGCTTGCCTGCGACCCTGTAGAACAGGATAAACGGCTACAGATAATGAATGGATGGATAGCTGTTCTGTGGGATCGGACCAGACAGGCTAGTTGTTGCTCCCTATATGCATTGCTGAGCCTTGGGTGCCCATGACCTTGTCACCAGTGTACTGGGTGTTCTTCCTTGGACCACTTCATTAGGTTTTGATGCAAATCCGAATATGTTGCTTGGCGGAGGTATCCACTCAACCGAGTGGCCTTCTAGTTTCATTAGGGTTTAACCAGTTTAGCTTTAGAACGTAAACATGATTACTACCGTTTCACATTGTAACCAAAAACAAACAAACAAAATATGGACATGCCATGCCCACAAGCAAGAACACTAGCGGTCGCTACACACCCACAAGACACGAATTACTGTCTAAGCAACACGAGTGACTTGCTACTGTAGTTAGTGTACGCAGGGTAAGACTGAACCTCTTATCAAGCCCCTTTTTTATATTAAGCAGTGTAATTATTATCCCATTTCCACTTCATTGGAACTGGGATCTTGAAATTGCTTAGGTTTAGTGTCGTAGTAGTAGTTAGACAAGGGTCATTTCTCGCTCAGTTTTCAAGATATCTGGATGAAACTTGGTGTGCATATAGGTAGTGACCATCTGTAATCTCCATATCATGCATGACATCACATGACGTCATGACATCATTTTATGATGTCATAAAATTTTCAGGAATGGCTATGAATGGGACCACCTGGTACAGTGCCAGGACAAGCGAGACAAAATTATTTAATGCCATCTTCCATGGCCCTTATACCTTAAAGGAAAAGCAAGCACATGGTTAAAATACAGTTATGAAGATAGATTATGATATAAACTAATAATTCATGCGAATAATTGAAAATAAGGAGCTCACACAACTAAGATATCCATTTCCGGAAGTCAGTTTCTATGCAGAATTCCCCCATCATCGATGATTTCATAAATGTCGCGATTGAAAATATTTTAACCAATCAGAAAAATCCCCCCAATCGTTTGTGGCAATGCTCTGATGTCACTTGGGCACAACGCATGGAAGCTCCACATGTCAAGTAAGACTTGAAGCATTGGGATTGTAGGCCATTACATCAACCATTGTTTTCACCATTTTCCTGCGCTAAATGACACTGTTAGTCTCAAACAGACCGTATTAATCAGGGAAATTTTTCAAGAAGGCTGTTCGACGACCGAAAGAGAACAAAATGCCTAGCTGTGCAGCAGTCGGGTGCACATGCAGGACTGGATCAGGTCAGCAGCATGGCTGCACGTTCTATGGCTTTCCGCTGAAAAAAACAGACTTGCTCAAGAAATGGCCAGTCAACATGAAAAGGGTGGGCTTCGTTCCTACAACGAATTCCCGCTTGTGCTCAGTACACTTTCTGGATACCTGTTTTAAGGAGGATTTGTACGTCAGTGTGGCGGAAGGCCAGAAGACACAGAGACGATTGAAGGAAGATGCTGTGCCAACAGGATTTGAACATAGCAAGGGCAAGGCTCCAAAAGAACGTGCAAGTACGGTGTCAAGGATACGAAAACGAGAAAGGGAGGGCATTATTAAAGAGGCATTTATATTGTTTTTGTCTAGTAAAAGTAAATTTGTCAGTCTGTCTGTTTAGATCTGTTCACGTCAGGAAGACCAAATGCACTAACCCGATCGCTCGATGCCCTATTATCGCTCAGCACGAACCACATCACACGGCCTTTCTGAAGGAGCAATTCTGATTTCTTTCCATAGTATTGGACCCTTTGTACGTATATTCGTTTAAGGCCCCCTAAATTGAATTGATGGCAGTGATGTGTCAGCCTTCCGAGTCACTTTCCGCCATCTTGTCTGCGGAAGTTGATTACCGCTTAATGCTTTGCCCCTTCATTACTGAAGAGCGACACTCAGCCTTGCACCCAATTGATGTCACGCATCGCCCTTCCAACAGGCTGCATGGCAGCCTACCGGTGGCATTAGAGCAGCGATACAAAAATGCTCACAACTTTCTCATAAATGATCAAACATGCCTGAAACTTTTCTTACAGGTTCTCAAAATTACAAGCTACCAACCCATGCATGTATTTACATTACATTTTCCATTCCTTTAATACTTTTTTGCACTCATTTGACATCGGACCTTGACCTTTTGCCAGACTTGGGTTAAAGGTCACTTAGGCGTCAAATCGCTGCTACTCCTTCCTCATTATTTCATGAATTTCCATCAAATTGGATACGGATAACCTATTTGGGGGGCTTCTAAATAGTTTGCATCGGTTAAGCGATTTGATCTATTTTCACGGAGTTATGTAACCTTGAACTTGTCAATTAGGTGACGCTATCGCAAAAAGTCTAGTTTTGTCTATTTTTCATGGTCTTTGAGCTAGCCTTGCTCCTTTGCCATAGAAAAACATGTTTTAATGGATATTTATAGTTTTGACCTATTGACCTTTGACCTAGGTCAATATTACATCACATATTTTCAATGGCCTATATCTCAAAAACAGAGCAAGATAAGGCCATACTGTAGTTACTATTAACCATGAATAGGAAATCATGTGTGGACTTTCTTTTGGCACCAAAAAAATTGACCTGGAGTGACCCTGAAAGGTCAGATCAGTGACCCCCATATTTTCAAAGGCCTCTACTTCATAAATTCTGCTAGATACACTACCGTTCAAAAGTTTGGGGTCAATTTGAAATTTCCTTATTTTTGAAAGAAAAGCACTGTTCTTTTCAATGAAGATCACTTTAAACTAATCAGAAATCCACTCTATACATTGCTAATGTGGTAAATGACTATTCTAGCTGCAAATGTCTGGTTTTTGGTGCAATATAGGTGTATAGAGGCCCGTTTCCAGCAACTATCACTCCAGTGTTCTAATGGTACAATGTGTTTGCTCATTGCCTCAGAAGGCTAATGGATGATTAGAAAACCCTTGTACAATCATGTTAGCACAGCTGAAAACAGTTGAGCTCTTTAGAGAAGCTATAAAACTGACCTTCCTTTGAGCAGATTGAGTTTCTGGAGCATCACATTTGTGGGGTCGATTAAATGCTCAAAATGGCCAGAAAAATGTCTCGACTATATTTTCTATTCATTTTACAACTTATGGTGGTAAATAAAAGTGTGACTTTTCATGAAAAACACAAAATTGTCCGGGTGACCCCAAACTTTTTAATGGTAGTGTAGGTCCATAGTTACTATTAATCATGAATAGGGACTCATAGTTACTATTGATCATGAATAGGAAGTCATATATGGGCTTTCATTTGAGAACATCGGTTTTGCCCTGAGTGACCTTGACAGGTCAGATCAATGATCTGCATATTTTTCAATTCAAGAAATTGGTGAAAGATAGGAACTTAGTTAATATTATTCATCATGGAAGTATTATATCATTTTCCCATTGTCATCAGATTCCAGACAAGTGGCCTCATTTCTCTCAGTTCTGTGACCTTGACCTTTGTCCCAAGGCCTCAGGTGTGGAAATGGGATACCACTGTGCCCTTGGCACAGTACCTCTAGTTCAATTTGTTTTTAAGCGCATGATGATATTAGGTTGCACAGTGAACTGAAAACGAGTAGTAAAGGTCAGTTAAGACGCACATTAGAGCCCTGCACTCCCGCGGGAGTCCCGCGGGACCCGCCGCAAAGCAGTGCGGCGCAGGACAAATTTTGAAAGCCCATTGCGGGCGCGGGCGGGACTGGATGTGCACATATGCGCGCGCGGGCGGGAGTGCACATATGCGGCGCGGGTGGGAGCGGGAGTGCACATATGCGGCGCGGGTGGGAGCGGGAGTGCACATATGCGGCGCGGGTGGGAGCGGGAGTGCACATATGCGGCGCGGGTGGGAGCGGTGATAAGCTGCAGTCCCGCTAACTAAAAACGTGCTTGAAATAAAATTTATAAATTATTAATTTATGTCTATCATATATAATTTGTGCTGGATATTTTATTTGGCATTAATAAAAGCATTTTAAGATGCCTAAATTTACAGAGAAAGTCAGATTGCCAGATTAAGTGAGAAATGGCATCTTAAACTTGCCATTGATCACTCTAATGACTCGCAGTTCACACCCAGCTAGCAAGAGAACCATGAGTGAATTGATTTACTTGTTGCGTTAGTCTACAACTTTAATCAGAGAGACAGGTTACACAGTGATGGTAGGCTCGACTCAATGCTATCCCAGAAATCCTTCCTGTAATATGCAAATTTGGCTGTCCAATCAGAGGCGGTCAAATTTGCATATTACAGGAAGGATTTCTGGGATAGCACTGAGTCAAGCCTACCGTCACTGTGTAACATGTCTCTCTGATTAAAGTTGTAGACTAACTCAAGCAGTAAATCAATTCACTTCTTTTACTAGCTCTGCTTTGCAATAAAAAAAACAAAAAACAAAAACATAGGTACAAAGCAAGCCCATTCACTTTTTTATGCTGATCAGAGAATTATAATGGTTTCTCATGTGATAAAAATGTGCGATTTGCGATTAAATATTTAAATCGTTTGATAGCACTAATTATTATTATTAGAGATACTACATGCTGAATTCAGAAACAAGGTAAACAATAACAAACGTGAGCTGTAGAGATTTATGCTCAAATCCACTCAAAGTAGGGGGCGGGGCACCATCACGCTGTGTCAAGACAAGAACTTTCCTGAGAAATAACGTGAACGTCTGCATCATGCGGGATTTGCGGGCGGGAGCGGGACAAAATATGGCAGGCGCGGGTGGGAGCGGGACTGAAAATCATAATTTTTTTGTGGGCGCGGGTGGGAGCGGGACTGAAAATCATAATTCTTTGCGGGCGCGGCCGGGAATGGGACTGCACAATGCGGGCGCGGGCGGGAGCGGGACTGAAAAATCCGACCCACGCAGACCTCTAACACACATGCTCATCAATCCACCACTGGTTTCCGCTTGCCACGTTAACCACATTATCCTCTACTATTCCTCTAACCCTGTTTCTCAGGCCTGTGTCTATATTTAAATTGTACGCCACTGTTCATTCTCTCCAACTGAAACATGCTGGTTCCTTGTGTATACTGAGAGCCATAGATTACTCTGGTTCTATTTGGTTCTAAAAAGCCTCTGTTATAATTGATTTGCTGTGGTTTTTTTTTTTTCTTTTAGCGCACATTTGCCTTGATTAGATTGCGTGGAGTTTATTGCGGCTGCAGTATTGTGGGAACCTACACTGAGCATTGCACCGTAAAAGGAATTGATATAATACAGTTTATGTGCTTTTATTAAACAGCACAGTGAACAGCTCACCTCATCTCTCCTCATCACCCGCTGTCATCGCTACCCACTCAGTGCTCTTTTACGCGCTCTCCCTCATTCCACCATCCCTCTCTCTCTCTCTTTCTCATTTCCCTCCTGCTGCTCATTTTGAAATCAATGAATTTCAGAACTTCATTTCCTCGCATTTCCCATTTGCCTAAAGCATCGTTCTCAATCGCCGATGTTCTCAGTCCCTCTATCTCGTTCTCTCCTTCTCCCTTTCTTGACATCGCTCGCGCCATGGTTACGTCTTGCCGGTAGCACAGCACTGACCTCAATGCACCTGTCTTGTCTAGAACTGTCTGAAACACTCCAAAGCTCAGACAGATGTTTAAAACATGCCACTGCCGGTGTCCTAGACACCTGTGCAAGTCTTAAAATATACCATCTTACTTACTTACTCTGCAAAAAAAAATCATGTGTCTGGTTTGAAAGTCTGAACCAAGTGATTCACTGCTCATTCACATCCAGTTTATAGAGTTTAAAGAGTAACCTAAGGGGAAAGCAAACGCTACACTCACTGGCCGGCCACTTTATTAGGAACACCCATCCACCTGCTGTTTTATACAGTTCTCTAATCAGCCAATCCCTTGACAGCAGCACGATGCATAAAATAATGCAGGTAGAAATCAAGAGCTTCAGTTAATGTTCACTTCAAACATCAGAACGGGAAAAATTATTATCTCAAGGTCCGACTTTCCCTGTGGCATGGGTGTTGGTTTGAGCCAGATGGACTGGTTTGAGTATTTCCGAAACTGCTGATCTCCTGGGGTTTCCACACACAACAGTCTCTAGAGTTTACACAGAATGGTGCGAAAAACAAAAAAACATTGAGTGAGCGACAGTTCTGTGGGTGGAAACAAACGTCTTGTTGATAAGAAAGGTCAGAGGAAAATGGCCAGACTGGTCTGAGCTGCCAGAAAGGATATAGCAACTAATAGCAACTCTTTACAACCGTGCTGAGCAGAAAAGCATCTCAGCATGCAACAGCAGAAGACCACACTGGGTTCCACTCCTGCCAGCCAAGAACAGGAATCACAGAATCAAGAACAAGTTCTGATCAAAGTGGCCAGTGAGTGTATATTTTCACTAGAAAGTAGTTTAGCAGGAACCTAAACTGTGTCTAACCCCGTGAAAATGTTTCTAAAATGAATGACGTTATCCTGGGTGGCACGGTGTTGTAGTGGTTAGCACTGTCGCCTCACAGCAGGAAGGTTCTCATGCATGGCCTTTTTGAAGGAGCAATTCTGATTTCTTTCCATAGTATTGGACCCTTTGTATATTTGTTCAAGACCCCCTAAAACTGAACTAACGGCAGTGATGTGTCAGCCTTCTGAGTCACTTTCCGCCATCTTGTCTGCGGAAGTTGATTACCGCTTAACACTTTGCCCCTTCAGTACTGAAAAGCGACACTTAGCCTTGCATCTGAAGCAAGAAGGTTCTAGGTTCGAGCCCAGTGGCCGATGGGGGGCCTTTCTGTGTGGAGTTTGCATGTTCTCCCCGTGTCCGCATGGGTTTCCTCCGGGTGCTCCGGTTTCCCCCACAGTCCAAAGACATGCAGGTTAGGTTAACTGGTGACTCTAAATTGACCGTAAGTGTAAATGTGAGTGTGAATGGCTGTCTGTGTCTATGTGTCAGCCCTGTGATGATCTGACGACTTGTCCAGGGTGTACCCCGCCTTTCGCCCGTAGTCAGCTGGGATAGGCTCCAGCTTGCCCGCGACCCTGCACAGGATAAGTGGTGATGGATGGATGACATTATCCCAAAATTTCCATTCTGGTTTTGTACTGAAGTGTGGCAGGATTTTGACAACACTGAGAATCAGACGCTGTCAAAAGGAACCTGTGCTTTTATGTAAACTTTCTAACTTTGTAGAGTAATAGATATTCGTAAAAAACTGGAGCCTTCTCTCTCATCCTCAAATAAAACATCCCCTCTAGTAATGCACCGTTTACCAAATGATCGCATATGTACAGTCAGGTCCAAAAGTCTGAGACCACAAGTGAAAATACTTATGTCTTTCAATCTTTACTACTTGATTAGATTTTTTTTCATAACAAAAGATATCAGCAAGAACCTGAATGAAAAATACAATCTTAGAAATGTTTACAATAATTGAAATATACACTCAATTAATAAAAATATACACTCATTATCGGCTCCGATTTTTAATATCGGTGTGTACTTAAGCTGACATGGACTCCAAGTTTGAACTGTCGTCTGAACACGTGCTTGAACGTAAGACCTTTTGCACAATGGAGTCAACATGTTCAATATCACACATTTGCTTAAACTATAAGAGCGACCCAGAAATAGTGCAGAATATTAATATTGAATGTTGAATATATTCAAGATATCAAACAAAACCTTTCTGTTCATTTCCAGTTTTAAATGAAAAAATCCCCAGATTAGTTAGTTAGTTAGTTTTAATGTGGCCTCTGACTTTTGGACCCCATTGTATAATTATAATTTTAGGAAACTTTTCATTAAATATTAGGCCATGCTTCAGTTATTAAGTTCACTCCCACTTAAATACTTGTGGGTGTACAAATTGAAATTATTTACATTTTCAAAGTCTGTATAACGTGCATTATAAGTCCAAATTTCTGTATCTGTAGTCCAACCAGGCTTGTAGTACTCGAGTCCGACTCGTGCCCTAATTTTAAGGACTCATGACTTGACTTGGACTTGAGCACTGATGACCTGGACTCGTGCATTAACTGCATTCGGACTCGTAAACTGGAGACGAGGACTCTGATTTTTTCCTTTATTTTTTGTAACATGCCATAATAATTTGGCATAAGATATTTATATCTACATTAATTTTTGTACTAATTTCATGCAAGAGTGTCACACCTCCGCATCTTGGCACATGCACCAGATAGACTCTCGGGTGCCAAGCAGACTCTTGTCTGCACGCCGTAAAAGACTCGCACTTGCAAAGGATTAAGACGCAATCAGCACGCCGATATAAAAACTGTGAAAACACACTTACTTTGCAAAGTATTGAGTTGCGTTACTGACATGTTACCGAGTCTTATTTCCTTGCTTGGTTTCCTGATCCCTGATTTCCTGTTTCTCGTCTCTGATTCTGCCGAGTCTACGATAGCCTGTTTATGCCTCGCTCGGCCTATTGCCCGTTTCACCGTTTTACGATTTTGCCTGCCGTTCTGGATTGTTTGTCTTCACTTGTATTAATAAACACACCTTCTGCACTTGCATCCGTCTCCCAACCATCTCTGACAGAATACTTCAAACTCCCTGACAAAGAGAATGCACATTCACTTGTTCATATGTCATGTTCAGGAACAAACTAATGTTAATGGCGCCGAAACAGACACCGTCAAATGGTGCGGTTGGAGTCTTGTTCTCGGACTCGACTCGGATCAATAGTGACTCGACTCGAATTTTTTTTTTTTTTAATGACCTGGACTTGACTCAGACTTGGAACACTGGGAACTCGAGATTGAACTCGGACTCGAGGTTTAGCAACTCGACTACAACACTGAGTCCAACACATGCATGTACAAGCCATTTTGGATGAATTTGAAATGATGCTCCACAACACCACTAAGGCTACGTTTACACTAGACCGTATCTGTCTCGTTTTCTTCGCGGATGCACTGTCCGTTTACATTAAACCCCTGGAAACGCCTGGAAACGGGAATCCGCCAGCGTCCACGTATTCAATCCAGATCATGTCAGCTCCGGTGCTGTGTAAACATTCAAAATACGCGGATACGCTGTGCTGAGCTCTAGCTGGCGTCTCATTGGACAACGTCACTGTGACATCCACCTTCCTGATTCACTGGCGTTGGTCATGTGACGCGACTGCTGAAAAACGGCGCGGACTTCCGCCTTGTATCACCTTTCATTAAAGAGTATAAAAGTATGAAAATACTGCAAATACTGATGCAAATACTGCCCATTGTGTAGTTATGATTGTCTTTAGGCTTGCCATCCTTCCACTTGCAAGTAGTAAGTGATATGCGCTGGGATCACACACACAGTGGCTCAGTCCCGAATCGTGGCTTGTGCACTTCACTCGCGCGCTCTGTGAGCTGCGCAGGGCCGGAGTGCGCACCCTCCAGAGGGCACTCGCTGTTCAGGGCGGAGTGATTTGGAGCGCAGGATGCCTGCGGAGCCGAGCGTATCCACGTATTGGCGTTGCTGTGTGCACGGCTAACGGTTTTAGTGTAAACGCGAATCGTTTTAAGAACGTTAATCTGATGATCCGCTGATTCAACGTAATGTAAACGTAGCCTAAGTCACCATCAGCTTTCATCAGAACACAATCACTCCCTATTCTGTCTCATAGTTGTGAGAGTGCACTAACACCTCCTATGGACACCGGTGCTTCTAGATTATCATCCATGAGGTGAAGTTTTGTCGAGAAATATTTTTTGAGGCAATAAAACACTCAGACCAATGATTAGTAGCTATAAACTTTAGCTAAATTAGTGTGCAAGCCATGAAAGCAATGAAAATGTGCTGTCTGCCTTGTGCATGGTCAGTTATCACACTGAAGTTATCCATCTGATTGGGGATAAACGGTGGCTATGAACGGATGAAGTTGGTCAGCAACAATGTTCAAGTACACATGCTATATTTCAGTGGGCCTGGTGTGTGTCAGGAAAATATCAAAGCATCAGTGTGTTGGACTGTTCATACCGAACACGATGGCTCCGTGGACTCTTGTTGTTAAAGCTAAATTATGATTCATCCATCAACCTTCTACAAAAGGAACCAGGATTTATCTGACCAGGTAACTTTCCTATAATCATCCACAGTATAGCCCTGATGCTCCTGTCCTCGCTGGAGGTGTAGAGTGTGTCCAAAATGTAACAAATGCTCAATTCATTTTCCTACATATAATCTTTTAATAGCCCTGTGATGACCTGGCGACTTGTCCAGGGTGTACCCCGCCTTTCGCCCGTAGTCAGCTGGGATAGGCTCCAGCTTGCCTGCGACCCTGTAGAACAGGATAAAGCGGCTAGAGATAATGAGATGAGATGAGATGAGATGAGATAATCTTTTAATGCTATACTCAGACTCCATCAACAACCAATCAGGACAAAATTTGTCCAAAACACACAAGAGTGTGAGAGAGCAGTTTGTATTAGTTTTTTACTTAAAGTTAGAAGGCCTTTTGATTTCATAAAATCTATGAAATTTAGTTCCCTCTGAAATTTGGTCATTGTGATACATGTTTATTTCTGCAACATCTTAAAAAAAAAAAGGCCATTCTGTGGCTGGGAAGTTATTTAATTTGAGGTGATTCCCGAGCAAATAATGTGCATGAAATCTCTCGCTTCACGCAGTCAAGCAGACAGAGGAAGTCCGTGTGCGCATGCGCAGGTTTACCTTCTTCTTTTGGGTTTTACGGCAGCTGGCATCCACAGTGTTGCATTACTGCCATCTACAGGTTTACCTTAACCGTGCACTGACAGTTCCATCATTCTGTCACTAAACGAACAGCTGATCACACCGAGGTGCTCGCTGACCGCCGATATTAATTAGTTTGGTCCTGCATTTCCTTTCCTTCGCAACATAACGTCTTTTCTTCTCGCTTTCCGTTGCTGTAGTCGGTCTTTCACGTTTCATGCGCGTCCTCCATTTTTCCCTCCGGTTTCAAATTTGTTTCCAACAATGCCTTGCATGAACGGGGAAAGCCCACCATGTGATGCATGACGTAGTATCTTGAATTGGGTCATGGTGAAGCAGGAAAAGCAGACAGAGGAAGTCCGTGTGCGCATGCGCAGGTTTACCTTCTTCTTTTGGGTTTTACGGCAGCTGGCATCCACAGTGTTGCATTACTGCCATCTACAGGTTTACCTTAACCGTGCACTGACAGTTCCATCATTCTGTCACTAAACGAACAGCTGATCACACCGAGGTGCTCGCTGACCGCCGATATTAATTAGTTTGGTCCTGCATTTCCTTTCCTTCGCAACATAACGTCTTTTCTTCTCGCTTTCCGTTGCTGTAGTCGGTCTTTCACGTTTCATGCGCGTCCTCCATTTTTCCCTCCGGTTTCAAATTTGTTTCCAACAATGCCTTGCATGAACGGGGAAAGCCCACCATGTGATGCATGACGTAGTATCTTGAATTGGGTCATGGTGAAGCAGGAAAAAATAGCGGCGATTAATTGTTCTATTTTTTTTTTAACTAATAAAATTGGAAGTCTGTGATTCAAATTCAGTAGCTTTCGGTCCACTAAACAAAAATAATTGGGTGTCGGGGAAAATTCTTTTTATGACCTCATCTTGAAAAATCTGAAAGGCAGTCTAGCTTTAAGACTTCATTTCTGATGAGAATTACCTGGTAGTTACAGAATGTTCATTGTATCACTTCCAAAGTGATCCAAGGTCACTTCCAAAGCAAACATTAGCGTATATTGGTGTCTTGGCAACATTGTAAGGTCCACAGATCAGCCATAACATTAAAACCAGTTGGCTAATATTATGTAGGTCCCCACTGTGCTGCCAAAACAGCTTTGACCCGTCAAGACATGGCCTCCACAAGTCCGCTGAAGGTGTACTGTGGTACAGTATCTGGCACCAATACATTCGCAGCAGATCCTTTAAGTCCTCTAAGTTGCAAGGTGAAGCCTCTGTGGATCAGACTTGTTTGTTCTGCACATTCCTCAGATCCTCAATCGGATTGAGATCTGGGGAATTTGGAGGTCAAATCAACACCTTGAACTCTGTCATGTTCCTCAACCCATCCATCCATTATCCGTAACCGCTTATCCTGTGCAGGGTCATGGGCAAGCTGGAGCCTATCCCAGCTGACTATGGGCGAGAGGCGGGGTACACCCTGGACAAGTCACCAAATCATCTCAGGGCTGACACAGAGACACAGACAACCATTCACACTCACATTCACACCTACGGTCAATTTAGAGCCACCAATTAGCCTAACCTGCATGTCTTTGGACTGTGGGGGAAACCGGAGCACCCGGAGGAAACCCACGCGGACACAGGGAGAACATGCAAACTCTGCACAGAAAGGCCCTCATCAGCCACTGGGCTTGAACCCAGGACCTTCTTGCTGTGAGAAGACAGTGCTAACCACTACACCACCCCTGCTCCTGAACCCATTCCTGAATAATTTTTGCAGTGTGGCAGGTTGCATTATCCTGTTGAAACAGGCCACTGCCATTACTTTTGCCATGAAGGGGCGTACTTGGTCTGCATCAATGTTTAGGTTGGTGGTACATGTCAAAGTAACATCCACTTGCATGTAAGGATGCAAGGTTTCCCACCAGAACATTGTCCAGAGCATCACACCGCCTCCACCAGCTTGCCTTCTTCCCATAATGCATCATGATGCCATCTCTTCCCAAGGTAAGTTACACACATGCACACAACCAGCCAACCACACAATGTAAAAGAGAAAGTGATTCATCAGATCAGGCCACCTTCTTCCATTGCTCCATGGTCCAGTTATGATGTTCACATGCCCATTGCAGGTCTTTTGGTGGTGGATAGGGGTCTGCATGGGCACTCTGACCTGTCTTCGGCTATGCAGCCCAATACATAGCAAGCTGACATGGTGTCCTTACACCTTTCCAACATCGCCAGCCTTAATGTTTTCAGGAATTTGTGCTACAGTAGCTGTTCTGCCGTCATGGTGGTGTAGTGGTTAGCACTGTCGCCTCACAGCAAGAAGGTCCGGGTTCGAGCCCCGTGGCTGGCGAGGGCCTTTCTGTGTGGAGTTTGCATGTTCTCCCCGTGTCCGCGTGGGTTTCCTCCGGGTGCTCCGGTTTCCCCCACAGTCCAAAGACATGCAGGTTAGGTTAATTGGTGACTCTAAATTGACCGTAGGTGTGAATGTGAGTGTGAATGGTTGTTTGTCTCTGTCAGCCCTGCGATAACCTGACGACTTATCCAGGGTGTACCTCGTCTCTCGCCCATAGTCAGCTGGGATAGGCTCCAGCTTGCCTGCGACCCTGTAGAACAGAATAAGCGGCTACAGATAATGGATGGATGGATAGCTGTTCTGTGGGATCGGACCAGACAGGCTAATTGTTGCTCCCTATATGCATTGGTGAGCCTTGGGTGCCCATGACCTTGTCACCAGTGTACTGGGTGTTCTTCCTTGGACCACTTTTAGTAGCTAATAACCACTGCATACTTGGAACACCCCACAAGACCTACCATTTTG
Organism: Neoarius graeffei; assembly: GCF_027579695.1. Taxonomy (NCBI): domain Eukaryota; kingdom Metazoa; phylum Chordata; class Actinopteri; order Siluriformes; family Ariidae; genus Neoarius; species Neoarius graeffei. The sequence continues at coordinate 49,329,574 of NC_083572.1, forward strand.
GAGATGTTCCCAGATGTGACCCAGTCATCTTGCCATCACAGTCTGACCCATGACCCAAAGTCGTTCATTGCTTGCCCATTTTTCCTGCTTCCAACACATCAACTTTGAGAACTGACTGTTCACTTGCTCCCTAATGCATCCCACCCCTAACGAGATAATCAATGTCATTCACTTCACTTGTCAGTGGTTTTAAAGGAGAACTGAAGGCAAATTTTTTATTCTCAAAATTCTATTTCTCATTTTATTAAATATAGGAATGGATTTTTGATCGCTATTTTGTCACTACTATAGCAAGTTATGAGTGTTTGAAATATGTTATATAATATATCAGTCCATATGTCAAAGCAATGGCCGTAAACGAGACTCGTTGAGGCCTGTGCGAGACATCGTAGGACGGAAGTAAAACGTACAGCGGAAATCAAAGTGACCGACATCTGCCAACATTGTCAAAAGACGCGCACCCTCTTTCGAATACTGACATAATCAAGCCGGAAGTTTTGTTTGTTTTGATAGCAATCAAAAAAGTTTGAAAAAAGTAGGCAGTAATCGTCATTTACACTTGTTTTTGTGCAATATTTAGTTTGGAAAAAGAGTTTTCATAATGCAGGGATCCCAGCAGTAATTGAAAAAAATAGAGGAATGTAAGAAACTATCACCGGGCGGCACGGTGGTGTAGGCTAGTGGTTAGCGCTGTCGCCTCACAGCAAGAAGGTCCTGGGTTCGAGCCCCGTGGCCGGCAAGGGCCTTTCTGTGTGGAGTTTGCATGTTCTCCCCGTGTCCGCGTGGGTTTCCTCCGGGTGCTCCGGTTTCCCCCACAGTCCAAAGACATGCAGGTTAGGTTAACTGGTGACTCTAAATTGACCGTAGGTGTGAATGTGAGTGTGAATGGTTGTCTGTGTCTATGTGTCAGCCCTGTGATGACCTGGCGACTTGTCCAGGGTGTACCCCGCCTTTCGCCCGTAGTCAGCTGGGATAGGCTCCAGCTTGCCTGCGACCCTGTAGAACAGGATAAAGCGGCTAGAGATAATGAGATGAGATGAGAAACTATCAGCAGGGGTCAAGGGGGCTGCCTGAAGCTGTTGAGATTTTAACATTTAAAGATGCTATAGAACACATTTTTTACATAGATTTAACATAGAAAAGCAACAGAATTTAACCATAATGTGTATCTATTTGATGCCATATTTTGTAATCAATGACATAAGTGGCAAAAAAAAAATTATAAAAATTAGACGAAAATGTAGCTTTGAAGGATATACTTGCCTAAATATTCCACTGATTTTGTTATAATAACAATAGTATCCATAGTTCATCTCATTTGTTTCTTTTTTTTGTTTCAAGTTAATGTCAAAACTAGTCTAATATAAGCCACATTCATTTTTCAAAAATCATGAATATGAGCAGAAATCAATGATTCAGTAATATTAGATATATACATATGTACAGCAAATACTGGAGATATTTGATTTAAACCTCCCTTTTTGAAAGGTTTCACTGCAAAGGAATTTAATGCTCTTTTCTGGGGTGCATTCTGTCTTTCCTCCAGTTTTCTCTGCTTTTGTTTCTCTGATCTTTCCTTCTGCTTTTCTGATGTTCCTGCAGTGCTCTGAATTAAGTTCGACGCATTAGAAACAAAAGCACGAACGGAGTTAAAGCATGTTTTCTAGCAAATGGGCGCAGCCATATTGTTTTCTCGTTCTATCGCGTACAGTCTCGCGGTCAGTGTTGCCAGATACTCCTGACGTTTTCCAGCCCAAAATATGTTCAAAACCCGCCAAAATGCACTTGAAACCCCCCAACTGGGCGGAGAACCCCGCAATCTGGCAACATTGCTCGCGGTATTTACATCAATTTAACTTCTGAGTGTTCCCGAATGTCAACGAGAACAAACGAAGCCGACGAAAACATCGCTAAACAAGCAAACCAAATCAGAACGTATTCTGCTGGTCATTTTACTTAAACATATTTTTAATGGATATACAAGAGATTTAAAAAAAAAAACACTTTCGCTAGAAAATAGCGGAATTCCGCTAAATAGCGGACGTCTGGGATCCCTGATAGTGGCGGTACTGACACCTGGCTGACACTTCACGTTTCGAAGTCTCGCACAAGCCTCGTGAAGATCGCGCGGATAAGCGACATCTGCTGTGGACCAAACTAACTAAATTCAACACGGCTAAAAACCAAATAGGCCGATAAGTAAAATATTTAATTGCAATTAGTTGCCAATACGAGTCACGACATAAGGTTACTAAAACAGAAAACGTAATTGAATACCACGTTAATTAAGAAATAAAGCAAGTTTAAAAATGACTTCGGTTCTCCTTTAATGTTATGGCTGATCGGTGTATGCTGCCTTTAAAGCCCGGCTCTGTTTCCTTTCTGGTAGACGCTGAAGTATTACCTTATGACTCATGAAATAACTGCCTTCTGTTTTAGACACAGACGCAATTTCTTGTTCTTTGCAAATGACACGCACTTTGACTAACTCAGTCAAGTTTGATGATAGGTGCTTTGTTGCATTCTGCACAGCAATGTGGAATTCAGATGTAATTTGCTGGATTGCTGCCCATCTGTTTGCTTGCCCCCTCTGACCCACAAGCTGTTTTGTTTTTTTTTTGCCACAGGGTCACAGAACACTGCGAACGTTTTACTTTTTGCAGCACCCTAGGTCAACCTCTTAATATCCAACTGAATGGCTATTAGCTAAACACAAATTTGTGTGGCAAATGTGAGGCGCGTGTGAGGGAAGGAGCATGTGTCTGTGCATTTGCAAAATGGGATTTATAAAAGTAGGTACAAATGCCATTCAGCACAATTAGAGCCATAACAAAATGTTTTGCACGTCTGAATCACTTGGAAATTTGGTCCCATGAGCGCAGTGTCCACCCACTGTTAAATGCTACTTTCATAACAATGAATTACTTGGAAGGGTTGCAAGAAAAAAAAACTCTTCCTGAGAGCATTTCACACAATGCAAGGTCATTAGAACTACATTTAACCTTGTGTATTTATTGTTGTAATCATTTTGGTCATGCACACTATCAGCATGTTTGGGGACAAAACGGGACTGCGTGATACACACTCTAAAATATGGAGGTGGATCTTTTTCTTTTTTTTTGCTTTGCAGCTGGTGGTTCGGGGACCTTTTTTGTGAGGACAGATGGCATTGTGTTTTCTGTTAAGTACCAGGATATTTCAACTCAAAACCTGCTTGCCTTAGTCAGGAACTTTAGGTTCGACATAGACTGGCAAATCAACACCAAAATCACAGTCAGTACGTTTACATGCACATCCAAATCGAGCTACTGTCAGTAATCGAGCTAAGGGTCCTAGCAGGGTTGCTAGAGAAATCCAATCCTACATGCACACAAGGAAATCGAGCTATTGTGTGAGGTACATTGTGCACCCAAGCCACAGGTGGCGCTACACGCCCCATCGTGTTGGTACACTTCTGGTTGTCGTCATGAAGAGCTATTCAAGAGTATAAACAAAGTTATCAGTTCCGTGTTCGTTCGTTCTCTTCTGCTGCTCGCTACTACTACTGTTGTCATGCCGACCGAGGCTGTTGTGTTTCCCGCTTGTGGTCTCGTCACTCGTCACTTCCGGAAGGGGCAGTGCTGAAGTAAGTAGCTCGACTACGTAGCTTGATAGGGTTTACATGCACTAAGTAGCTCGGCTACAATCGCATAATCTAGGTCGCGTAGCTCGATTACGAGAAATCCAGTTCGGTTCGATTTCAGCCGAGCTAAGGTGTTTCCATGGCATTTAGAACTTCGATTTCAGTTGAGGGCGGCATGGTGGTGTAGTGGTTAGCGCTGTCGCCTCACAGCAAGAAGGTCTGGGTTCGAGCCCCGTGGCCGGCGAGGGCCTTTCCGTGTGGAGTTTGCATGTTCTCCCCGTGTCCGCGTGGGTTTCCTCCGGGTGCTCCGGTTTCCCCCACAGTCCAAAGACATGCAGGTTAGGTTAACTGGTGACTCTAAATTGAGCGTAGGTGTGAATGTGAATGGTTGTCTGTGTCTATGTGTCAGCCCTGTGATGACCTGGCGACTTGTCCAGGGTGTACCCCGCCTTTCGCCCGTAGTCAGCTGGGATAGGCTCCAGCTTGCCTGCGACCCTGTAGAACAGGATAAAGCGGCTAGAGATAATGAGATGAGATGAGATTTCAGTCGAGCTACGGCAGAAATTCGATTTTCTCTATGTGCATGTAAACGCACTGAGTGTTTTGCAATGGTTTATGGTTATTTATCACAAAAGTCTTTTAGTGCAAATCAAAAGTCTCTTAGCACAACTCTAAGTTCTTTAGCACAAGAGCCAAGAACACTTAATCTTTATTATGAATACTTACTGATCATGTTTAAAGATGGATTTTTTATGAAAGTTGCTGAGATTCTGATCAGAAACGAGCGATTGTATTTCCCCACTCCGCCATCTTGAAAGCACCATGTTTGATGTGGCCCGTATGTTAGTCACCGATCCTCCCTCCAAATGATTTAACACAGCACGTACCCTGACACAGTCCACTTCTTGCACATGCGCTGACCATGGCTAGAGATGCATTTCCACACTACAATGGATATCATAGTGTATATACATCCATTTCTGTTCACCGAGGGCTCAATTAAAAGAAAACAATGGGATTAGAGAAGTGAATTTTTTTGCCATCTATCACATTGATGCAAAAACACACTTTACTACAAGGGTGGCACGGTGGTGTAGTGGTTAGCACTGTCGCCTCACAGCAAGAAGGTTCTGGGTTCGAGCCCAGCAGCTGATGGGGAACTTTCTGTGTGGAGTTTGCATGTTCTCCCCGTGTCTGTGTGGGTTTCCTCCGGGTGCTCCGGTACTTTGTCCACCTCTACTTTGGACTGCGGGGGAACCACAGTCCAAAGCAGAGGTGGACAAAGTCCCCAACTTCATTACTTAAGTGAAAGTACAGATCCCGCTGGTCAAATGTTACTCCGATACAAGTGAAAGTTGTCCAGTCAAATTTTTACTTAAGTTAAAGTACTGAAGTGCTTGCTTTTAAAACTACTTAAGTATTAAGAGTACATTTTCTGTCAACGCATTGTTGTATTATTGACACAACACTTACAAAACCTAACGCCTCTGAAACAACCTACTGGATTTACTGACTAGCTTGTAGAACCTGTAGAATGCTACAAAATGAAACACAACTGAACTGAAAAACAGCCATTGTTATTCATCTCATCTCATTATCTCTAGCTGCTTTATCCTGTTCTACAGGGTCGCAGGCAAGCTGGAGCCTATCCCAGCTGACTACGGGCGAAAGGCGGGTACACCCTGGACAAGTCGCCAGGTCATCACAGGGCTGACACATAGGCTACGTTTACATTTATTACATATAATAAATAAATATTATTAGAATCAGCGGATCATCAGATTAATGTTCTTAAAACGATTCGCGTTTACACTAAAACCGTTAGCCGTGCACACAGCAACACCAATACACGGATACGCTCGGCTCCGCAGGCATCCTGCGCTCCAAATCACTCCGCCCTGAACAGCGAGTGCCCTCTGGAGGGTGCGCACTCCGGCCCTGCGCAGCTCACACAGCGCGCGAGTGAAGTGCACAAGCCACGATTCGGGACTGAGCCGCTGTGTGTGTGATCCCAGCGCATATCACTTACTACTTGCAAGTGGAAGGATGGCAAGCCTAAAGACAATCATAACTACACAATGGGCAGTATTTGCATCAGTATTTGCAGTATTTTCATACTTTTATACTCTTTAATGAAAGGTGATACAAGGCGGAAGTCCACGCCGTTTTTCAGCAGTCGCGTCACATGACCAACGCTAGCGAATCAGGAAGGTGGATGTCACAGTGACGTTGTCCAATGAGGACGCCAGCTAGAGCTCAGCACAGCGTATTCGCGTATCTCAATGTTTACACAGCACCGGAACAGATACGATCTAGATTGAATACGTGGACGCTGGCGGATTCCCGTTTCCCGGCTTTTCCAGGCGGTTTAATGTAAACGGACAGTGCATCCGCGAAGAAAACGAGACAGATACGGTCTAATGTAAACGTAGCCATAGACACAGACAACCATTCACACTCACATTCACACCTACGGTCAATTTAGAGTCACCAGTTAGCCTAACCTGCATGTCTTTGGACTGTGGGGGAAACCGGAGCACCTGGAGGAAACCCACGCGGACACGGGGAGAACATGCAAACTCCGCACAGAAAGGCCCTCGCCGGCCACGGGGATCGAACCCGGTCCTTCTTGCTGTGAGGCGACAGCGCTAACCACTACACCACCGTGCCGCCCGCCACTGTTATTTAATTTTATTTTTATTTTTTTAATTGTAACACTCCTCCCCACCCCCACAAAGCAGCATGGTAGTGTTCTGACCCAGCTCTGGCAGAGTGTGCACACGTGTACAGTATGTGTATGTTAATCAGGAAGACAGTGGAAGAGCTGTAAATGCAGCTTGCTCAGAAAATAAAAAGGACAATCCAACCTGATTAAAACCCAGGTCCACACCTCTAGCTTAATAACTGCCCAACAGAAACAGTGCTTTAAGTAAGACAAAAAAAAAAAAATGCAAGACCATCATCTGACATCAAAACAAAAAAATTACAACAATTTGCTGTGACTGACTAGTACAATACTGCGGAGAAATCATTGATCTTGATTGTATCCAGTCTATGGACATGACCTGACCCTAGTGATTACTGATAGGCTATATCTCACAGGTCTCACGTGCGCAAGTGTATGTATTCATGCACGTATGAATCTGCGTGGGGTGGCACGGTGGTGTAGTGGTTAGCGCTGTCGCCTCACAGCAAGAAGGTCCGGGTTCGAGTCCCGTGGCCGGCGAGGGCCTTTCTGTGTGGAGTTTGCATGTTCTCCCCGTGTCCGCGTGGGTTTCCTCCGGGTGCTCCGGTTTCCCCCACAGTCCAAAGACATGCAGGTTAGGTTAACTGGTGGCTCTAAATTGACCGTAGGTGTGAATGTGAGTGTGAATGGTTGTCTGTGTCTATGTGTCAGCCCTGTGATGACCTGGCGACTTGTCCAGGGTGTACCCCACCTCTCGCCCGTAGTCAGCTGGGATAGGCTCCAGCTTGCCTGCGACCCTGTAGAACAGGATAAAGTGGCTAGAGATAATGAGATGAGATGAATCTGCCTGTGGAATCATGGTGGTTTAACATTAAGTTAGCTAGACGGTGAAGCTTCACCTGACATGCTAGCAAACTCTTTTCAAACTCAAAAATCATATTGGGTAGCTAATGTTACTAGAAAAGAAAGATTTCTACATTTTGTTTATTTGGCAAGATGATGCTAAAACATTTCCGAAAGCACTTCAGAAAAGATGACACTATTCATGTTAGCGTAAATCTGTTTTTACATGCTAACTAACAATGTCCGAGTTAATTAGCTATGTGTTAGCGTTAGCCGTGGACAAGGCGATGGCAACTTGGCGGGCAAATCCATAGAAAGTCATTTGACTAACCAGAATGCATAGCTATTGCAACATTATCGCTAGCTCTAAAAGCACAGACAACTTCATTGCAAGATTTCTCTTAGAACAAAACGTTTACAGACCTCAATATGCTTCTGCAGGATGGATGGTGAGTTTTTGTAGGCCGTGATGTGGTTCGTTTTAGGCAAACAAAGCAAACATGTAAAACAAAACAACTCTTTATTCCTTTCAGAAAACTGAAACATGGGTTCTAGCTATAGCCATGAGTACGTGTATTCCCCAAAAGAACTGCCTCCTTCCATTCTGCCATCAACTGATCATGTTAAATAACGCTGCTGAGAAATCACTGAACTTGATTTTATAGTCTATGGATGTGATGTGACCCTAGTGATTACTGATCGGCTCTCAGTGTCACCTGCAAAAAAAAAACAATCACGTTTTAGAAAAGAAAAGAAAAAAAACATCCACTTTCAAAGCTGCTTCATAGTAACGAGTAACGAGGACCTTGATAGAAATGTAGTGGAGTGAAAAGTACGATATTTGCCTTTCAAATGTAGTGAAATTAAAGTGCATATCACGGATAAGTTCAGGAGCAGATCAATGTAATTCTCCTATTTTATATTAAACTTTGGTCAAATATCTGTCACATTCTGCATCCTCTGCAATTTTTTTTACCTTGCTCAATACCAGAAAAATTCAGTTGAAATCAAGCCATTTGAGGCGAATTGGTCCGCCTCTGAAAAAACTTGGCATTTGGATTTCCCGGGAAACATTGATTTTCGTGATGTCACGTGCGGGACGCCTCCTTCTGAATCCTACGTCAGCGCTGGTTTATTTATGAGAAAACGACCTGGTGGTTTTCTGCAAATTTCTTCAACGTTATCACGTAATTATTAAAATGGTTAACAGATGTATTGTAGGAGGGTGTAGCAACACCAATCTTGATGGGATTAGTACTCATCGTTTCCCACATTGCGCTCAGGTGACAATTCCATATTTCAATGCAAAATCACTAGCTGCTAAACTTGGTCTACACAGACTGTGCACTGAAACCATGCAAGCTCTCACAGCCTGCTGGCGCTTCCGCAGGTGACATCACGAATCTGGCTCCAGACTCCCTTGGGATTTTTCCAGACGTGTTTTGTTATTTTATTTTTTTCTGCTGTAGACAGATGGCCTTGTGCAAAATTACCCTTCTGGATGAGTGTGTAAAGGGACATACTTTCATATAAAAAACCTGAATTTGGTCCAGGATATGCACTTTAAAGTAATAAGTTGCCAAAAAAATTTATACTCAAGTGAAGTACAGATACTCAAAAAGTGTACTCAAGTACAGTACTCAAGTAAATGTACTTCGTTACTGTCCACCTCTGGTCCAAAGACATGTAGTTAGGTTAACATCGGGCAAGACACCTAATCCCCAACTGCTCCCCGGGTGCTGTACCATGGCTGCCCACTGCTCTGAGTATGTGTGTGTGCTTATTGCGCACTTGTGTGTGTTCACTGCTTCAGATGGGTTAAATGCAGAGGATGAATTTCAGTGTGCATGTGACAAATAAAAAGGCTTCTTCTTCTTTAAATAAAGTGTAAGCTGTTCTTGATCTGATCAACTTGTGTGAATTGTCTAATCTGTGCACTACAATTTTTTAGTGGTTGATAGCATTGAACAAAAAAAGAAATATTGAATTCAAATATAAACATGCTGCAACAAAGTGAATTTCCCTGTAAACTAGCCACAGCTTCGAGACTTGTCTTGATTAAACAACCCTTACATCTTTGCGTAATCTCTTCATCATCTTCTTGCTTCACGATTGCTGTATTATAAACAATTGAGATATTAATTTTGGTTGTTTTGTCATTCCTGAACGTTTATATTGCACTTTTATTTCATTGCCATTCGTTCTAGGATGCTTTAGTGGCAGTTTCTTTCGTTTGTTTACATATCACAACTGTTGGTTACTTCTTAGTCGGCAAAACACGTTGTCAAGCAGGACAAGGGACATAATCCCCCGGTAAATTAATTCAATAAATGCATATTTATTGACAGTCAGTTGAATTTGTGATATGATCAGAAGTGACTGAACTTATCTATGAAGGTGCCCACAATTCAAGATTTGTTATGGCTTAACTACAAATATCCAAAGACACCAAAGAATCGGATTTTCAGTCCACGTTTCAGGGATCAACAACTGATCCTTAACATGCACAGGAGCAGAAATTCCGGCTTCCAGTCCCTAAGGGTAGTATCTCACTGGGCTGCGACAGCCTGCGACTAGTTGGAGACACAACAATTGCGATAAAATATGCGAATTAGCGACAGTTTTCACTTGGAATCACACTGAATTGATATTCGCATATTTTATCGCAATTGTTGTGTCTCCAACTAGTCGCAGGCTGTCGCGGCCCAGTGAGATACACTCGCACTTCCTGTCTCACGGAAATTGACTTAAGAAGGGTTCGTGACGGCTTTGCAACACCAGCGACACATTTGCGGCTATTTTGACAGAAATTTTGTCACACAAATTTTTTTAACACATTCAAACTTTCAGCGACAAAGGAGCGACACTTTGCGACTCATGCGAAGAAATTGAGAAGCCCCGCAAATGTTTCAGGACACTTTTGAAACTCTCTCGCGAATGACGTTCGCAATTTGTCGCAGCCCAGTGAGATACTAGCTTAAGCAGTCATAATAAACCCCTTCCTATATCAAGATGAGTATTTTTTCGATTACTGTAACCATAATCCAGAGTTGTGAACATAGAGTCATAAGAGACTTTAGAACTTGTCCTAAAAGACTTCTGTGCTAAATAACCGGATACCTTTTGCAGTGACCTTCTCATATACGCAATGAAAATAAAAACATATCTATTATATCGCACTTGACTGTGCATGTCTCATTATCCCATATCAACAGCAGTTCACGTCATCTTACTTTGTATTTAATGCATACATCTGAAGTATGATTCATTGAGAACTGATGAAAACTGTGGTCAATAGCATTAGATAACAGTTACACTCTTCGCTGTGTGAAAGGTATCCCAAGCTTTTTGTTTTGGAAATATTGGCAATGGCACACCTGGCATGTGTGAAAATGTGATTCCAGTGATATTTAACTCATGTAAATGATGATTTGTAGCCAATAACTGATGGTATTCTATCCACATTCACTGTATATAAGCAATAATGCACTCTGATTGGCTACTCTACTACTAGGCTATCAGCTCATATACCGTGAATAGAGAAAAACAAAATGGCGGAGCGTGTTACTGAACCGACCAAGGACGAAATAAAAACTATTCGAAAACAAAAACCCCCAAAATACAAAAAAAAAGTAACGAAATACATGAAAGTATTTGATGGTAAGAATATATCTTTTTTTTACTTTTCAAGAATTTGTATTATCGCATTTTTCACATATTGTTACGGTCATTTCGCTGATTTGTTCACATTCTGAGCAGAAATGCTTTTGTCGGGCGTTTTGTATAAAGTTTTTATTTATCGAATTTGCAAAAATAAAAATGCTCCGTTTCTCAAAATCCAGTGAATGTGGATAGAATCAAAGTTATTTCACTCAATCTCGTCGTACACGGCTTATAGCCAACTCGGGGCTACGTGCCTCGTCGGCTATCAGCTCATGTACGACTCGATTTCGTGGAATAACTGTTAAATAAAAAATGCAAAAACAGGTAACTATGAAATTGCAATTGCAAACAATTCACCTTGGATTGATAATGTTACACAGTACCAGTCAAAAGTTTGGACACACCTTCTAATTCAATGTTTGTCTTTATTTTTATGAATTAAAAGTCACTTCATGTCTTAAAGTGCTTGCTTGCGCTGGATTACCTCCTCCCCTCCCCCCTACCCCTGATTCCCCCCCTCAAGTCCCGTGTTTAAAGTGTACTTGTGTTGTTGTGTGCTTATGTGCAAAGGTTTTTTAATGTTCCCACACTGTACTCCTGACAGGAGCATGGGGGGGGGGGGGGGGGGGGGGTGTTCTTTTTTTCCTTATCTCTCCTCATGTTGTGTTTCCTTTTTATCTTCATCCCTGTCTTCCTGTCCTGTCTACCCTATATCAATTGTATGTTGTATATGTACGGACAGGTTGACGGCTAATTTCGCTGGTACATGTAACTAGTGACAATAAAGGGCATCATCATCATCATCATAAAGTAATGACGGATGTCGTTTCTCTTTACTTAGTTGAGCGCTTCTTGACATAATATGGATTACTACAGTTGCGGTGTGGAATAGGGCTATTTACTGTATTTTTATTATTTACTGTTTGGTCCCAAACGCATTAAAAATGCAAGAAATTGCACTCATTAACTTTTGACGAGGCACCTGTTAATTGAAAAGCATTCCAGGTGACTACCTCATGAAGATGGTTAAGATAATGCCAATAGTGTGCAAAGTGTTATCAAGGTAAACGCCGGCTACACTGAAGAATCTAAAATATGACTTTTTTTTAACACTTTTTTGTTTACCACATCATTCCATATGTTCCAGATGTTATTTCATAGTTTTGATGACTTCAGTATTGTTCTACAACGTAGAAAATAATCAAAATAGAGAAAACCCTATGAATGAGTAGGGGTGTCCAAACTTTTGACTGGTACTGTATGCATGAAGTAAAATCTACTTGACTGGGAATAATATGAACATCTGGTCACATAATACATGACTCATATCTTTAGTAAGACAAACCGTGTATTGTCACCAGTTGCGGAAACTGATTCAGTAATCTAACGTTATGTGTAGGGGGTGTGGAGATCTCCTGCAGATTTTTAACGAGAGCAGTCTAGAGCAAAGCGATCTCATTACCTGCTTAGTTAAGCAGGCTAATACAACACCGTGGGCATCGATAATATGCTTTTTAAAAATCCAATTTTGTCTTATTGGAAGAGACAGAGGATCAATCTTCAATTTTAATGTCATGATAAGAGTCGTGAACTATGTTCATCTTTGGCTGAACATACCAGGTGCATGGCTGTGGGATTACTGATAGGTTTATGTAGCTATGAATGAAATATTATTATTTCTCGACCCTAAACATTTTATTTTCGATTAAAAAAATGTTTTATCAGCTTTTCACAATGCACTCCTCAGGAAGAGATTTAACTATCAAGAAAAGTGAGCTATAGCTACACAGGGATGTGAGGATTAGATTAGAGAAAATAGAATTTTGTCTGAAATATATTCACAGGTCAACTCCTTCAGAAAGGACGGTTTACTCTGAGTCAGTCGCTCCCCTGATAAAACTGCTTAAGCAGCAACAAAGAAGCCGAATGAAAATGTTCTTGAATACTGACGAGGCCGCAGGTCTGTATGCTACAGTGTGGAACAGTCCAGCTGTGAGTCTCTCACCTCGAGCGCTTTGCGTTTGCTGTTGAGCAGCTTGGCAATGTCTTTAGCCACTCTGTCCACCAGGTCCTTGGGAAAGTTCCTCTTCACATCAAACTGACTCTTCTTCTCGTTGTAAATCTGCATAAAGGCACAAAAAGCAAAGGACATCCGATGTCAGTCAAACATGCAGCCTAGGAGTCAAACAGCTGAAATAACAAACATTAATATAAAGGCAGGTGTGGACAAATTCATACAGTGCTGCTTGAAAGTTTGTGAACCCTTTAGAATTGTCTATATTTCTGCATAAATATGACCTAAAACATCATCACATGTTCACACAAGTCCTAAAAATAGATAAAGACAACCCAGTTAAACAAATGAGACAAAAATATTATACTTGGTCATTTATTTATTGAGGAAAATTATCCAATATTACATATCTGTGAGTGGCAAAAGTATATGAACCGTTGCTTTCAGTATCTGGTGTGACCCCCTCGTGCAGCAATAACTGCAACTAAACGTTTCCGGTAACTGTTGATCAGTCCTGCACACCGGCTTGGAGGAATTTTAGCCCATTCCTCTGTACAGAACAGCTTCAACTCTGGGATGTTGGTGGGTTTCCTCACATGAACTGCTCGCTTCAGGTCCTCCTACATCATTTCGATTGGATTAAGGTCAGGACTTTGACTTGGCCATTCCAAAACATTCACTTTATTCTTCTTTAACCATTCTTTGGTAGAACGACTTGTGAGCTTAGGGTCGTTGTCTTGCTGCATGACCCACCTTCTCTTGAGATTCAGTTCATGGACAGATGTCCTGACATTTTCCTTCAGAATTCGCTGGTATAATTCAGAATTCATTGTTCCATCAATGATGGCAAGCTGTCCTGGCCCAGATGCAGCAAAACAAGCCCAAACCATGACACTACCACCACCATGTTTCACAGACGGGATAAGGTTCTTATGTTGGAATGCAGTGTTTTCCTTTTTTCCAAACATAACGCTTCTCATTTAAACCAAAAAGTTCTATTTTGGTCTCATCCATCCACAAAACATTTTTTTCCAATAGCCTTCTGACTTGTCCACATGATCTTTAGCAAACTGCAGATGAGCAGCAATGTTCTTTTTGGAGAGCAGTGGCTTTCTCCTTGCAACCCTGCCATGCACACCATTGTTGTTCAGTGTTCTCCTGATGGTGGACTCATGAACATTAACATTAGCCAGTGTGAGAGAGGCCTTCGGTTGCTTAGAAGTTACCCTGGGGTCCTTTGTGACCTCGCTGACTATTACACTCCTTGCTCTTGGAGTGATCTTTGTTGGTCGACCACTCCTGGGGAGGGTAACAATGGTCTTGAATTTCCTCCATTTGTACACAATCTGTCTGACTGTGGATTGCTGGAGTCCAAACTCTTTAGAGATGGTTTTGTAACCTTTTCCAGCCTGATGAGCATCAACAACACTTTTTCTGAGGTCCTCAGAAATCTCCTTTGTTCGTGTCATGATACACTTCCACAAACATGTGTTGTGAAGATCAGACTTTGATAGATCCCTGTTCTTTAAATAAAACAGGGTGCCCACTCATACCTGATTGTCATCCCATTGATTGAAAACACCTGACTCTAATTTCACCTTCAAATTAACTGCTAATCCTAGAGGTTCACATACTTTTGCCACTCACAGATATGTAATATTGGATCATTTTCCTCAATAAATAAATGACCAATATTTTTGTCTCATTTGTTTAACTGGGTTCTCTTTATTTACTTTTAGGACTTGTGTGAAAATCTGATGATGTTTTAGGTCATATTTATGCATACAGTGCCTTGAAAAAGTATTCATACCCCTTGAACTTTTTCACATTTTTCCACCTTACAACCACGAACTTAAAAGTGTTTTATTGAGATTTTATGTGATAGACCAACACAGAGTAGCACATAATAGTGAAGTGAAACGAAAATGATAAATGGTCTTCAAATTTTTAAACAAATAAAAATCTGAAAAATGTGATGTGCATTAGTATTCAGCCCCCCTGCATCAATACTTTGTAGAGCCACCTTTTGCTGCAATTACAGCTGCAAGTCTTTTGTGGTACCGTATGTCTCTACCAGCTTTGCACATCTAGACACTGAAATTTTTGCCCATTCTTCTTTGCAAAATAGCTCAAGCTCAGCCAGACTGGATGGAGAGCGTCTGTGAATGGCAATTTTCAAGTCTTGCCACAGATGCTCAACGGGATTTAGGTCTGGACTTTGACTGGGCCAATCTAACACATGAATATTCTTTGATCTAAACCATTCCATTGTAGCTCTGGCTGTATGTTTAGGGTCATTGTCTTGCTGGAAGGTGAATCTCCTTCCCAGTCTCAAGTCTTTTGCAGCCTCCAACAGGTTTTCTTCCAGGATTGTCCTGTATTTAGCTCCATCCATCTTCCCATCAACTCTGACCAGCTTCCCTGTCCCTGCTGAAGAAAAGCATCCCCATAGCATGATGCTGCCACCACCATGTTTCACAGTGGGGATGGTGTGTGCAGGGTGATAAGCAGTGTTAGTTTTCCGCCACAAACAGCACTTTGCATTTAGGCCAAAAAGTTCAACTTTGGTCTCATCTGACCAAAGCACCTTCTTCCACATGTTTGCTGTGTCCCCTACATGGCTTCTTATGCCTGTCTTTCAACAATGGCTTTCTTCTTGCCATTCTTCCAAAAAGGCCAGATTTGTGGAGTGTACGACTTATAGTTGTCCTGTGCACAGATTCTCCCACCTGAGCTGTGGATTTCTGCAGCTCCTCCAGAGTGATCATGGGCCTCTTGGCTGCTTCTCTGACCAGTGCTCTCCTTGCTCGCTCTGTCAGTTTAGGTGGACGGCCATGTCTTGGTAGGTTTGCAGTTGTGCCATACTTTTTCCATTTTTGAATGATGGATAGAACAGTGCTTCTTGAGATGTTCAGAGCTTGGGATATTTTTTTATAACCTAACCCTGCTTTAAACTTCCCCAGAACTTTATCCCTGACCTGTCTGGTGAGTTCTTTGGTCTTCATGATGCTGTTTGTTCTTCAGTGTTCTCTAACAAACCACTGAGGCCTTCACAGAACAAGTGTATTTATGCTGAGAGTAAATTACACACAGTAGGACTCTATTAACTAATTAGATGACTTCTGAAGCCAATTGATTGCACTGGATTGTATTTAGAGGTATCAGAGTACAGGGGGCTGAATACTCATGCACACCACATTTTTCAGATTTTTATTTGTTTAAAATTTTGAAGACCATTTATAATTTTCGTTTCATTTCACAATTATGTGCTACTCTGTGTCGGTCTATCACATAAAATCTCAATAAAAAAAACTTTTAAGTTTGTGGTTGTAAGGTGGAAAAATGTGAAAAAGTTCAAGGGGTATGAATACTTTTTCAAGGCACTATAAATCTAGAAAATTCTAAAAGGTTTCACAAACTTTCAAGCACTACTGTAACTGAGTACATGGCACATGCAGATTTCCTGTCTTGGCTATTAGTCTTTTTAATTTGTAGATTCCTCTCAACAAGCAGTTTAAACAATCAGAAAAAGAAAACAAAAACCGACTCCTTAGTGAAGAAGGTCCTGGGTTCGAGCCCAGCGGCCAGCGAGGGCCTTTCTGTGTAGAGTTTGCATGTTCTCCCCGTGTCTGTGTGGGTTTCCTCCGGGTGCTCCGGTTTCCCCCACAGTCCAAAGGCATGCAGGTTAGGCTAACTGGTGACTCTAAATTGACTGTAGGTGTGAATGGTTGGTTGTCTGTGTCTATTACCCCTTTTCCACTAAATCAGTTCCAGGGCTGGTTCGGGGCCAGTGCTTAGCTTGGAACCGGGTTTTCTGTTTCCACTGACGAAGAACTGGCTCTGGGCCAGAAAAAACAGTTCCAGGGTAGCACCAGCTCTTTGCTGGGTTAGAGGAAAGAACTGCTTACGTCAGCAGGGGGGCGGAGTTGTTAAGACCGACAACAATAGCAAGACCGCGAGAGGGCGCCATTTTTAAATAAGCACCGAGATATCATGGATGCAGTAAAGCAGCAGTCATCCATTATTGTTGTTGTTGCTGCTTCTTCTTCTTCTCCGTGTCGTTGTTGCTTCGATGTTCGTGCCAAGGTTTATGCAAACGCAGCAACGTAACTGACGTATACGGTGACATAATGACGTGGCTCCCCTTAGCACCCCGAGCTATGGAAAAGCAAACTGGTTCTCAGCTGGTTCACAAGTTGAACGAGTTGTGAACCAGCACCAGCACTGGCCCCGAACCAGCCCTGAAACTGATTTGGTGGAAAAGGGGTATATGTGTCAGCCCTGCAATGAGATGACCTGGTGACTTGTCCAGGGTGTACCCCGCCTCTCGCCCGTAGTCAGGTGGGATAGGCTCCAGCTTGCCTGCGACCCTGTAGGATAGGATAAGTGGCTACAGATAATGGATGGATGGATGGATGGATGGATGGATGGATGGATGGACTCCTTAGTGACAAAAGTTTTTAAGTTTTAATTTAGTACATATGTTTTCGCAGTGGTGTGACACACTTTAATAATACAGCGCACGCTACCCTTTCCAAATCCCACCACCTCCGGAACCCCACCCATTAGCTGAGGTGCGAGCTGCTGTCTCTTGGGAGAAACTTTTTAACTAGGTGGATTGATTGTCTGAAATCTGTTCACACTAATCTTCCCTTACAAAAAAGAAGTTTATTCAAGTGTGCTTCTAGTATACTTCTTTTAAACTAAAAATAAGAGAGTATGCTTTCAGTTTACTTTTTATTTACTTATCAGAGATGTACTTAATAAAGTTATACAGAAGTATACTTGGCTTATATTGAAAAGTACATAGAAAAGTCTACGTATATTAAGCTTATACTTAAACTTTTGATCAAGATATATTTAACGAAAGTGCAATAAAGTATTAAAATATTTGTGCCTTATGTTTAAGTGTACTTGCCCTGTAGTTGTGCTTATCCTTTTGATAGTAGCCTATAAAATACTTCTTTTTCATGCATATTGACTTCTTTGTGATATACGGTAGCATGTTTTAAATCCCATCTTTTTAACCTACATGTACCATAAGTTGTGGTCAACAAGTAAACCAGTAGTATATTTCCAGTATACTCCAAAGTATACTTTAGTAAACTAAAAAGTGGACTAGAAGTATAAAACAAATAAACTCATAGTATATTTCCAGTATACTATGAAGTATACTTTTGTAAACTAAAGCGTGGACAAGTATAAAACTAGTAAACTATTAGTATATAAGTTTACTTGTGGTATACTTGCAGTGCAAAATAAAAAATACGAGTTGTATACTCAGAGTTTACTTCTCTTAGACTTAAAGTATACTTTTTTTATAAACTAAAAGTGGGCCAATTTAGTCCCAAGAAGTATTAGATTAGTTTACTTACAAGTATACTGTAAGTACATTGATATCAGTATACTTAATGAAATATACTTTAACTTTACTTAAGTATACTTAATGAACTTGAAGTATACTTCTTTTTGATAAGGGTTTTCAGAATCAGGAAAATGCAGTTATATGAAACTACTGATGACACTGCAAATAAATACAACTCTTCTGCTCGAAAAACGTGTGGTTAAAAACAAAGGTCTATAGTGAGACTTACATAATACACTGTATTTCACATGAACAGAGGAGAGAACCCCAGAGTTAATTGCTGAAACATTGACCAACTACTTTTTATTATTATTATTACTACTCTTAGTCTGGTAACTATAACCCCGATTCCAAAAAAGTTGGGACAAAGTACAAATTGTAAATAAAAACGGAATGCAATAATTTACAAATCTCAAAAACTTATATTGTATTCACAATAGAACATAGACAACATATCAAATGTCGAAAGTGAGACATTTTGAAATTTCATGCCAAATATTGGCTCATTTGAAATTTCATGACAGCAACACATCTCAAAAAAGTTGGGACAGGGGCAATAAGAGGCTGGAAAAGTGAAAGGTACAAAAAAGGAACAGCTGAAGAACCAAACTGCAACTCATTAGGTCAATTGGCAATAGGTCATTAACATGACTGGGTATAAAAAGAGCATCTTGGAGTGGCAGCGGCTCTCAGAAGTAAAGATGGGAAGAGGATCACCAATCCCCCTAATTCTGCGCCGACAAATAGTGGAGCAATATCAGAAAGGAGTTCGACAGTGTAAAATTGCAAAGAGTTTGAACACATCATCATCTACAGTGCATAATATCATCAAAAGATTCAGAGAATCTGGAAGAATCTCTGTGCCTAAGGGTCAAGGCCGGAAAACCATACTGGGTGCCCGTGATCTTCGGGCCCTTAGACGGCACTGCATCACATACAGGCATGCTTCTGTATTGGAAATCACAAAATGGGCTCAGGAATATTTCCAGAGAACATTATCTGTGAACACAATTCACCGTGCCATCCGCCGTTGCCAGCTAAAACTCTATAGTTCAAAGAAGAAGCCGTATCTAAACATGATCCAGAAGCACAGACGTCTTCTCTGGGCCAAGGCTCATTTAAAATGGACTGTGGCAAAGTGGAAAACTGTTCTGTGGTCAGACGAATCAAAATTTGAAGTTCTTTATGGAAATCAGGGATGCCGTGTCATTCGGACTAAAGAGGAGAAGGACGACCCAAGTTGTTATCAGCGCTCAGTTCAGAAGCCTGCATCTCTGATGGTATGGGGTTGCATTAGTGCGTGTGGCATGGGTAGCTTACACATCTGGAAAGACACCATCAATGCTGAAAGGTATATCCAGGTTCTAGAGCAACATATGCTCCCATCCAGATGACGTCTCTTTCAGGGAAGACCTTGCATTTTCCAACATGACAATGCCAAACCACATACTGCATCAATTACAGCATCATGGCTGCATAGAAGAAGGGTCCGGGTACTGAACTGGCCAGCCTGCAGTCCAGATCTTTCACCCATAGAAAACATTTGGCGCATCATAAAACGGAAGATACAACAAAAAAGACCTAAGACAGTTGAGCAACTAGAATCCTACATTAGACAAGAATGGGTTAACATTCCTATCCCTAAACTTGAGCAACTTGTCTCCTCAGTCCCCAGACATTTACAGACTGTTGTAAAGAGAAAAGGGGATGTCTCACAGTGGTAAACATGGCCTTGTCCCAACTTTTTTGAGATGTGTTGTTGTCATGAAATTTAAAATCACCTAATTTTTCTCTTTAAATGATACATTTTCTCAGTTTAAACATTTGATATGTCATCTATGTTCTATTCTGAATAAAATATGGAATTTTGAAACTTCCACATCGTTGCATTCCGTTTTTATTTACAATTTGTACTTTGTCCCAACTTTTTTGGAATCGGGGTTGTAAATAACCATCTTATTGTATGGAATTATATGGACACGAGTGTTTCCCTGCAAAATACACCACTCGTATTTTTCATACGAACTACATCCGGGATATTAGTAACATATAAACATATTTTCAAATATCGTCACTCGTGAGGAAATTGATATTGTTTTGATAAATTTGGGTACTTTGTCTGTGTCTATAATAAAAAGAACATCACATGTTGGTTTTAAGATATGAAGTTTATCTTGTTGTGTTGAAAAACTCATTTTTCATATCAAATACATCACAGATCTGAGTGACATATTTAAATAATATTGGCTGGCGTTGAGTGGTATTTTGGATATATTCCATTCAGCAAGCATGATACTGAACAAGTTGAAGACAAGTTAAAACCATATATAAACAGTATCCAGAAACACCGCCACCTTCTCTGGGCCCGAGCTCTTTTACGATGGACTGAGGCGAAGTGGAAAATTGTCCTGAGGTTTGACAAATCAAAAGTAGAAATTCTTTTTAGAAATCATGGACACCACGTCCTCCAGGCTAAAGAGGAGAGGGACCATCCGGCTTGTTATCAGTGCACAGTTCAAAAGCCAGCATCTGTGATGGTATGAGAGTGCATTAGTAGTGCGCATGACATGGGGAGCTTGTACATCTGGGAAGGCATCATTAATGCTGAATGATATATACACGTTTCAGAGCAATATGCTGCCATCCAGACAAAATCTTTTTCAGGGAAGGTCTTCCATCTTTCAGCAAGACAATGTCAAACTGCTTTCTGCACGTTAAAACTGAATGGCTCCGTCGTAAGAGTCCAGGTGCTAAACTGGCCTGCCTACAGTCCAGACCTGTCTCCCATTTAAAACATTTGGCACATTACGAAGCGAAGGAGACCCCAAACTGTTGAGTAACTGAAGCTGTATATCAAGTAAGAATGGGACAACATTTCTCTTTCAAAACTACAGCAATTATTCTCCTCAGTTCCCAAACATTTATAGAGTGTAGTTAAAAGTAGAGGTGATGCAACACAGTGGTAAACATACCACTGTCCCAACTTTTTTTAAACGTGTTGCTGACAGTGAATTCAGAATTGGCATAAATTTTACAAAAAACAATAAAATTTCTCAGTTTCAACAGCTGATATGCTGTGTCTGTACTACTTTCAATTAAATATAGGGTTTCCATGATTTGCAAATTATCACATTCTGTTTTTATTTACAGTTTACACAGCGTCCCAACTTTTTTGGAATTGGGGTTGTAAATAATTCCACATTATTTTTTTAAAAGTCAGCATGGTGGTGTAGTGGTTAGCACTGTTGCCTCACAGCAAGAAGGTTCCAGATTTTAACCTTGTGGCCAACAGGGGCCTTTCTGTGTGGAGTTTGCATGTTCCTCGTGTCTGTTACCCCTTTTCCACCAAATCAGTTC
The DNA here is from genome assembly GCF_027579695.1 of Neoarius graeffei. NCBI lineage: Eukaryota > Metazoa > Chordata > Actinopteri > Siluriformes > Ariidae > Neoarius > Neoarius graeffei. The sequence continues at coordinate 49,351,124 of NC_083572.1, forward strand.
CAGAGCTGGTTCGGGGCCAGTGCTGGTGCTGGTTCACAACTCGTTCAACTTGCGAGCCAGCTGAGAACCAGTTTGCTTTTCCATAGCTCGCGGTGCTAAGGGAAGCCACGTCATTACGTCGTTGTATACGTCAGTTACGTTGCTATGCTTGCATAAACCTTGGCGCAAATATCGAAGCAAAAACAACACGGAAGAAGCAGTAGCAGCAACAACAACAACAATAATAATAATGGATGACTTCGCGTTTGTACAGCTGCTGCTTCTCGTCGCTTAAAAATGGCGATCTTTCACGGTCTTGTTATTGTTGTTGGTCTTAACAACTCCGCCCCCCTGCTGACATAAGCGGTTCTTTCCTCTGGCCCAGCAAAGAGTTGGTGCTAGCCTGGAACCGGTTTTTCTGGCCCCAGAGCCAGTTCTTTGTCAGTGGAAACAGAAAACCCGGTTCCAAACTAAGCACTGGCCCCGAGCCAGCCCTGGAACTGCTTTGGTGGAAAAGGGGCATGTGTGGGTTTCCTTCGGGTGCTCCGGTTTCCCTCCAGGTTAAAGACATGCACTTAGGTTAACTGCCCATAGGTGTGAATGGTTGAGAGGAGAAAACCTATATAATAATCCAGTAGAAGGCAACAGGAAGGCCACGTCACTGTAGTGACATGACAAATAGATAACTTTTTTTAGAAAGCAAATTAAAAATAAGCGCTGGATAAAATCCCATCTATCTTATGTAAATAAAGATATAACTTTTGTTGTCCAGTGGTCAAGTGTTTATGAGATATATTGCCTTGCACTTATGACCAGGTTCCCTGTGGTGGTTCATGTACTTTGTTCGTACGTGCATACGGACGGTGTACGGTCGCGAAAGCCATCAAAAATCAGGTTGATGCATTACCATATTCTCTTAAGTATGGAACTCTTCTCCGCTATAATTCTTAAAATGTGCCTAATATGGGAAGAGCTACTTCTACAAAAACAAGACCAACTGTGAGCTCCTGCTCACTTACGTATCCCCCTGCTCTCGCTTATATCAGAATGCAAGCAATCGAAGGAATAGGACACTTATTATGAATGTTGACTTCAACAAATAATTAACCCTGAAACAGGTAAGTAAAGAGCAGTGTCTCTCCCCAGGGATTTCAAACAGCATCCTGGTAAACTGTCATTTTGAAACAGCATTTTGCTTCTTAAATTAGCATCAAAATCCACCCTATATGTTTCGTAAATACATTCAGTCGGTAAACAGGAAGTCGATGTGCGACAGACCTGAAAACGGTATGCACGGTATAGAATCCCAAGCTGAAGTTTGGTACCAAGTGGTTATGATTTGTGGTTGCTGAGAAAAAGGGTGTTTCGGACGGACGGAAATACGGAGATACGGATGGACAGAGTATAGTCCTTCGGAGTGGAGGTATAAAAAAAGGGAGATGAAGTATGATGGTGACGACAGAGGATGGATTTAGGGCTCAAGCACTTGGCATGATTTAATTTGATTAAAGGCAAGAGGCCTGCTTTCTCCTGTCCTGACTCAGCAATGCACTCTGTAGTCAACATCAGCCTGCTGTGCCCAAGGGACTCCCACTTCTACCCCCTAGTCCAGGGATGAGGAATCTGTTAAATATGCACAAAATACATAAACGACTAACAAATAACTGGCAACAAGCCTCCCGTTTTTCCACATCCTGCTTTTTCTCCCCCCCGAATGATTTCTAATTTGTTTCTGAATTAATAGTCTTCTATAATATAGTTAATATAAAATGTAATATAAATAATATTCTTTAATGTGTGTGCTTCAGCCTTTTGGGGTAAAATGTAAGTACGTACTTAAGCAAAAAATAAATAAATAAATAAATAAATAAATAAAAAGGTTGGATGATGTGATGCTTGTCCAGCAGGACAATGACCCTAAACCTGCTGCTAAAGCTACACTGGAGTGGTTCAAAGGGAAACATTTAAATGTCTTGGAATGGCCTCGTCAAAGCCCAGACCTCAATCCAATTGAGAATCTGTGGCATAACTTGAAGATTGCTGTACACCAACACAACCCATCTAACATGAAGGAGTTGGAGCAGTTTTGCCTTGAGGAATGGGCAAAAATCCCAGTGGCTAGATGTGTTAAGCTAATAGAGACATACCCCAAGAGACTTGCAACTGGAATTGCAGCAAAACGTAGCTCTACAAAGTATTGACTTTGGGGAGTGAATACCTATGTACACTCCAGATTTCTGTTTTTTCATCTTCATTGTTGTTTGTGTCATGATAAAACAACGATTTTCACCTTTAAAGTCGTAGGCATGTTGTGTAAATCAAATGGTGCTACCCCCGCCAATCCATTTTAATTCCAGCTTGTGATGTGACAAAACAGGACAAACACCAAGGGGGATGAATACTTTTGCAAGACACTGTAGAGTATTGAGTGTATTAGCTAGTGTCAGGATCAGTGTTAGTTTAGAAACAGTCCACCAAGCAGAACTGGGGTTAGTCTAGAGGGCCACTCATCCCCATACTGCAAATCAGTACAAAGTTATTCTGACTGTCCACCTTTATCTTATGATGGATTGAAAATATATCCTGATGGGAGTGGTCTCTTCCAGGATGACTCCACCCCATCCACAAGGGCACCAAATGGAGTTTATAAATGCTGTAAATCATATGCTATGGTCTTTACAGTCACCACATCTCAATCCATCTGAACAACTATGAGAGCTTTTGCTCCTGCATGATAGACAGCACTCCACCACCTTCATCACTTCAGGGAATATCATTGATCTGATCATCCAAAACCTCATTAAGACACATTTTGTTGTTTTTTTTTTCTTTCATTTGTTACACACATGGATATACATAGAACATTCATACTGTTCAGATATTCAAATTACATACATACATACATACATACATATATATATATATATATATATATATATATATATATATATATATATATATATATATATATATTTATTAAGGGCATGAAACTTTACATTCCAATTTTTAAGATTGGTTATATGCTTTTATATGCTCCTGGATAGCCTTGGAACTGTGCATATCAACCACAAATCAGGACAGGATCTGCTTTAATATCAACAGATCTTTGATTAAGGTACGTGAATCTTTTCATCATGGCACACCTTCAGCCTGTTGAGTGTGCTGAGTGCAGGATGTTTAGTCATTCTTCCTCTGTCGCTAGTGATAGCTTTATTTGTGATAAGTGCAGATTAGTTAGCTCTCTGACAGAGAAGATTACAGTGCTAGAAGCGCGTGTCCAGGCTTTAAAGAAGGTCAGTGAGCATGAGAACAGTGTAGTTTCTGTAGAGGAAAGTCTGGATGCCCTAGGTGGAGTTAGTAATCCCCCAACTCCGGCATTAGAGCCCTTACAGCGGGGCGAATGGGTGACGGCTCGGCGGCATAAGCATAGAGCCAAAGCTACCGCTGAGGCTCGCCCACGGGAGCACCACTCCTCTCCACGTCACGTGTCGAACAGGTTTGCTCTCCTTAGTGATGCACCCGCTGAGAAACCTGAAAGAGCTCTGGTTATAGGGGACTCTATCATACGGCACGTGAAATTAGCTCGGCCTTTAGGGGCACCAGCAGCTTTAGTCAGGTGTATACCGGGAGCCAGGGTGCCGGACATAGCAGGTAATCTTAGGGTCCTAGGCAAGCACAGGTTCTCAAAGATAGTTATCCATGCAGGAGCTAATGATATATGCCTTCATCAGTCTGAGGTTACTAAGAGTAACTTTGTAGAGGTGTTTAAATTAGCGAAGGCGATGTCCGATGCTGTAGTATGCTCTGGCCCCATCCCAATGTGGCATGGCGATGTAGCTTACAGCAGGTTATGGTCGCTGAACTGCTGGCTGTCCAGGTGGTGCTCTGAAAACAGTGTGGGCTTTATAGATAATTGGGCTAATTTTGAGGGCACTGCTGGCCTGTTAGGGCAGGACGGTATCCATCCCACTCGGGAAGGTGCTGCTCTCATTTCCTGCAGCATAGGTCATAGTCTCAGGACAGGCCTAGTTAATTCCTGACAATCCAGAGCCAAGGCCAGGAGCAGACAAACAGGCTAAACCGACTGTCTACTAGCTGCACAGAGTCGTCACTCAGGGTCCACTACATTGAGACTGTGTCTGTTCCCCGGGCTCAACAAAAAGGTAGAAATTTTCAGAGAGTTTGTTCCAGTAACCTAATCAATATAAAATTAGATCATACTGACTGTATGCCGCTGCCAGCACCTTTGATCTAAAGGTGGGGCTATTAAATATTAGATCTCTTACATCTAAAGCGCTAATGGTTAATGAACTCATTACTGATCAGGAGTTTAATGTACTTTGTTTAACTGAAACATGGATCAAGCCAAATGAATATATAGCATTAAATGAAGCGAGTCCTCCTGGATACAGTTATATACACCAGCCTCGTCTAACTGGCAGAGGAGGAGGCGTTGCGGTTATTTATAATGATTATCTAGGTATAACACAAAAACCTGGTTATAAATGTAATACATTTGAAGTTCTTCATACTCATATAATGTATGTAGCCTCGAAAAATAAGTCTACCCAGTTAATTCCATTGCTTATTATTTACAGGCCCCCGGGGCCATATTCTGAGTTTCTTTCTGAATTTGCAGATTTTATCTCAGATCTGGTTTTTTCCTTAGATAAAGCTTTATTTGTCGGAGATTTTAATATTCACTTCGATAACCCAGAAGACCCTTTAAAAACAGCATTTGTGTCCATTTTAGATTCAGTAGGGATTAATCAGAATGTCACAGGACCGACCCATAATAGTGGTCACACCCTTGATCTAAGGCCGAATCCCATTTCACCCCTTGGACATACCCCTTGGCCCTTCCCCTCCATTTTGCGCGTTCACGTGAAGGGGTAGGGGTATCCCAATCCCAGTTAACGCGGAGGGGTAGGGGAAGGGGTAGGGCTTCTGTACCCCTCCAAACGGAGATTTTCCTGGAGCTGACTCCGAACGAAGGGGTTTGAGTGATTTCCCACAATGCCATGCGGATTTCAGCGAGATTTCATGCGGATTTCAGAAAGATGGCGGTTCCCGCGGCGAAAGATTGTCATAAATGTATTTTCTCCATTATTTACGTGTTTTAAGTTGTTATCCAGAGGAAACATGCCGCTTGATTCGCTTTTGAGCTGAGAATGAGCAGCGATTTCTGAAATCCAAGCTGCTGTTAAAAAGCTTTGGGAGTGAGTATTGTTTTCAGTTGCTTGACTGCGTACGTTTTGTTCTGTTATTCTCGCTTTTATTGTTTACATGAGTGTTCTGACACCTCATTCTGTCGGATGTGGTGCACGAAGCGCCAAAGATATCCCATTCAGTGGTGTTAGTTAACAAATCACACCCTGCCAGCAGAGATTTCTGGTTATGGCTCTGACTGTAGCGGCTGGTCGCAGCCAGTGACGCATTTGGTCGCGTTTTGCTAACGTAAACGCTGACGGAGGTACGCGATGACGTATGCGATCGTTGAAGGGCTATCCCAATACGTAGGGGTTGAATTTCAAGCCCTATCCCTTGTAGCTCAGTTTCAAGGGGAAGGGGGAGGGGAAGGGGGAAGGGGTAGAAATTAGAATTGGGATTGGGCCTAATACTAACATTCAGGTTAAATGTAGACAATATAGTCATACTTCCACAGTCTGAAGTTATCTCAGATCATTATCTCATCTCATTCAAACTATGTCTGAGTAATAATATATGCACCTCATCACACTACTGTATTAAACGTATATTCACGTCAACTACTGCACAGAGCTTTATAAATGATCTCCCAGCGTTATCAACTTTGATTGGGTCACTGTCAGCCCCCGCAGAACTTGACCAGGCAACTGAATGCTTAGAGTCAACATTCCGCCATACTTTAGATAATGTAGCTCTTCTAAAAAGGAAAATGGTCAGAGACAAAAAATTAGCACCCTGGTATAATGATGACACTCGCACATTAAAACAGACCACTCGAAAATTGCAACGTAAATGGCGTCAAACAAAATTGGTAGTGTTCAAATTAGCGTGGAAGGAGAGCTTCCTAAAGTATAGAAAAGCTCTTAGTGCTGCGAGATCAACATATCTCTCCTCCCTAATAGAAGATAACAAAAATAATCCTAGATTCCTATTTAATACTGTAGCAAAATTAACCAGGAATAAGTCCACGATAGACACATGCACACCTGTAGTATGTAGTAGCAACGATTTCATGAATTTTTTTAATGACAAAATTGAGAATATCCGACAAAAAATTCAAACTACTAATTTAAGGTCAGACAATGTAAGTGACCCTGTAGTTAACAATATAACTATCAGATCAGCAATTAGAATGTTTTACTCCCCTAAAAGAAACTGAATTACTTTCATTAATCTCGGCATCAAACGCCTCAACTTGCATACTAGATCCCTTACCTACGCGTCTATTCAAACAGATAATACCTGAAGTAATTGAACTGCTTCTAAAAATAATAAATTCTTCTCTTAGGATTGGCTATGTACCCAAATCCTTTAAACTAGCAGTTATCAAACCCCTGATTAAAAAACCTGACCTTGATCCCTGTCAGCTGTCCAATTATCGGCGGATATCAAACCTCCCCTTTATCTCCAAGATCCTTGAAAAAGCTGTGGCACAGCAGTTATGCTCATATTTACATAGGAATAACATCCATGAAATGTATCAGTCAGGATTTAGACCTCATCACAGCACAGAAACAGCTTTTTTTTTTTTAAAGATATTTTTTGGGGCTTTTTTCACCTTTATTGGATAGGACAGTGTAGAGACAGGAAATGAACAGGAGAGAGAGATGGGGAGGGATCAGGAAATGACCTTGGGTCGGAATCAAACCCGGGTCCCCGGATTTATGGTATGGCGCCTTATCCACCTGAGCCACGGCAATATGCAGATTACCAACATATAACAAAGAATTCTGTCAAGTTTCATGAAATTCCTCCAAAAATTGTGAGAGGAGTTGGTTTCAGAAGCTGAGTACCCTTCCCGGGACGGACAGATGGACGGATGGACATCGTCATGACATAATCCCCCTTCAGGCCTTTCGGCCAGTGGGGGATAATAAAAGCTGTTTTGTTAACTTAATACCACATACTGATTATTTTTTTATAAATAATCATCTGGATGTCAATAACTGTGGACAAGTTTGTTTATAATCAAGGGCATAATTCTGGTAAAATTTGCCCAAATTAAACGACACTTCAATATGCGTATTACTGTCATATAACAAGGCTTTTTGCCAAGCTTCGAGAAATTCCTCCACAAATTGTGAGAGGAGTTGATTTCAGAAGGAAAACACACTCATGAAATTGGCAAATTATAATTTTGTTAATCAAGGGCTGTAACTCTGGTAAAATGTGACCGAATTGAGCGAAATTACAGTATGTGTATTACTGACCTATAACAAAGAATCCTGCCAAGTTTCGTGAAATTCCTCCAAAAATGTGAGAAGAGTTGATTTCAGAAGCTGAGTACCCTTCCCGGGACAGACATCGCTACGACATAATCCCCCTTCGGGCCTTTTGGCCAGCGGGGGATAAAAAACTAAAAAAAAAAAATAAAATAAAATCTGAAATAATAGTTATTTATTATTAATTTACTGACTTTTTTTTTGGGGGGGGGGAAGCTACACTGTTCAATAAAAACACAGTGTTGCACCACTACTGATGCTCACGATATCTGTGTCAGTATAAAATTACAGGCTACATCTTGAGCGTAATTAACCTCCTAAGACCCAAGCTGTTTTTTTTACATGCATTTTTTATTTCTTTTTGCTATTTGGGCTTATTAGAACCTGATTAGAATAAAAACTAAGCATCATCTTTGATAAGATGTACTTTTTGAGAAAAAGTATGTCCACATATGTGGATTCTTGTTCTGAATTTCTAAAAAGTGCTGTCCACGTATGTGACCGCTAGGCCCTAGGAGGTTAAAATTAAAATTAAATGAAGTTGATAGCACCCATACATACACATGCATCGAAGCAGGCATTTCGCTGATCCACAGAGTGAAAGTGTGTGGGAGGAAGTGGATTAGAGTAACAGGAGGTAAAGGGTCTGCTGTTTGTGCTGGGCCAACAGATCTGTGGTCCAGGACCAACATATGATGCAAACACACACAGACACACGCTCAAACCCTTCACTGATCCAAAGTGAATGAAAGGGAGCCAATCCAAGACAATATGCTCTCACTGGCAGTTACACACTGCACACGATTAACTATATGCTGAATGCCCTGCACTCTCTGTCATACGCAAAGAAATACACACAAATGTACACATTTTTCCTCATCCGCACCCACACATCCAGGATATAAGCATTAACAAAGAGATCGGGAGGGAAAGAGAGAGAAAAGAAGGAGATCAAAGTAAAAGAAGTGAGAAAAGAAAAGGCTGGATAAAATAAAAATCAAGAGACAGAGAGGCAGATAGAGGAAGACCGACATACTGTAGAAAGGAATTGCCAGAGGATGTTTCACGGTAGGGTGTCAATGTGGAAACGTGCTGTCCAAAGACGGGTCTTGCTTTTACTGTCGCAGTGATTCAGTCAGAAAGGCTCGGAGGAAAGAAACACTCCTAGCGTCTAAACCCAAAGACAAACAGTGTCTTGTTTACCAAGTCTTAATCCATCAGTCAACATTTATCTACTGTTGCTGCAATAATCTCAGCCCGCATGTTCCGCTGTCATTTTGCCACGCTGATGGCTATTTACCATGCATTACTAAGCACTTCATTACCGGCCAGATTGTTCCAGGCAGCCACCTCGTGTGTCATTTGACCTTGCGCTTTTGTTTTGTCTGCTTTGCCTCCGTTAGAGGGACTTGTTTATTTGTTTGCTTTCTGTTGGTTTGGTGTCTGAGGCAGAAGCGCCTCAGTTTATCGGGCTGTGAAAGCAGCCTGGTGACAGAGACAGATGCAGCGTCATTAAGGAATATTAGTGGACTCCGCCAAGCAGACAGTGCATCCAACCAGCCTGCGGAACAGTTCAATAAAACTGAGAGATAGAGAGAGAGTGAGAGAGAGAGAGGAGCTAAAAAGAATAGCATGTGAGCGCAAAAGATTCAGTTGATGTGTGTCAGGATAGAAAGGACTAAAAGAGTTCGGTGACGAGGAATATATATTACACGAAGTCTTGCCCATGAAACACTAAAGACAAACAGGCTAATAAATGCTGACACCTACAGTACCAATCAAAAGTTTGGACACATCTTCTAATTCAATGGTTTTTTTTTCTTTATTTGTATTAATTAAAAGTCACTTCGGGTCTTAAAGTAATGACGGATGTCGTTTCTCTTTCCTTAGTTGAGCGCTTCTTGACATGATATGGATTACTACAGTTGTGGGCGGCACGGTGGTGTAGTGGTTAGCATGGTCGCCTCACAGCAAGAAGGTTCTGGGTTCGAGCCCCGTGGCCGGCAAGGGCCTTTCTGTGTGGAGTTTGCATGAAACCGGGTGCTCCGGTTCCCCCCACAGTCCAAAGACATGCAGGTTAGGTTAATATGGGACGGCCTTGGGGGGCTCCTCGGGCGCTGTTAACATAGCTGCCCACTGCTCTGGGTATGTGTGTATGCTCATTGATCATGTGTGTGTTCACTGCTTCAGATGGGTTAAATGCAGAGAGGAAATTTCACAAGTGTGTGATGAATAAAGTTGTGCTTTCTTTGTGGAACAGGGCTGTTTACTGTATTTATATTATTTATGATTTACTGTGGCGGCACGGTGGTGTAGTGGTTAGCGCTGTCGCCTCACAGCAAGAAGGTCCTGGGTTCGAGCCCCGGGGCCGGCGAGGGCCTTTCTGTGTGGAGTTTGCATGTTCTCCCCGTGTCCGCGTGGGTTTCCTCCGGGTGCTCCGGTTTCCCCCACAGTCCAAAGACATGCAGGTTAGGTTAACTGGTGACTCTAAATTGACCGTAGGTGTGAATGGTTGTCTGTGTCTATGTGTCAGCCCTGTGATGACCTGGCGACTTGTCCAGGGTGTACCCTGCCTTTCGCCCATAGTCAGCTGGGATAGGCTCCAGCTTGCCTGCGACCCTGTAGAAGGATAAAGCGGCTAGAGATAATGAGATGAGATGATTTACTGTTTGATCACAAACTCATTAAAAAGCCAAGAAATTGCACTAATTAACTTTTGACGAGGCACCTGTTAATTGAAAAGCATTCCAGGTGACTACCTCATGAAGCTGGTTAAGATAATGCCAATAGCGTGCAAAGCGTCATCAAGGTAAACGCCGGCTACTTTGAAAAATCTAAAACATGAAAGATGTTTTGTTTTGCTTTTTTTAATCACTTTGTTTATCACATAATTCCATATATGTCCCGGATGTTTGATGTCTACAGTGTTGAAAATAATCAAGAGACAGAAAAACCTATGAATGAGTAGGGGTGTCCAAACTTTTGACTGATACTGTATCTATCAAGCAGAAGAAAAATGGTTTTCACTGATTTCACACCATCTGTATCCTTATAAAGCTAAAATGTCTATGTATAATGGCACATCATATTATATTTAAGGAAACGGTATTAATAGACAAATGAACTGAGATTATCAATGAACCACAATGAAGCCCACACACACACACACACACACACACACACACACACACACTTTGTGCAGAGGAAGAACAGGAATGCATCATCATCAATCATGGATCATGAATCAACCAGATTTCATGTACTGGCACTAGCAACCTACGTTAAGCTCCAGAAAACGTGAAAAGAGCTATCTGTGTATCCAGAAAATCCACCACATCCTACCTGCGGGGAGAGAGATCAGGCTCACAGCTCACTCCCTTCTATAGTGCCAACATTATTCAACTGCCTGATTTCTAAACGCTGCCATCCTCTCGAAACAAATCTTCTCCAAATAGAATATTTACATCCCAGTGGATATGCATTAGTAGGCTAGTGATATCAGGAGTCTTTTCACATCAACCAACGATTTGCATGAGAAGGAGAAAGAGTAAACAATTAAAACAAAGTAAGTTGTGAAAATTCCGACACAATTCCCACAAAACAGTGTGATGTCATTCCAAGATTAACGCCAAGTGGTGGGTTTCCCAAAACCCTCTTAACACTAAGGGCATCTTAACTAGGAGAGAGAGAGAGAGTGTTCATTGTGCTGCTCGTGCGACCATTTAATGATGATCTTTGTGCTACGATGCTTTCGGGGAAACTCAGCAAAGACCATTAAACAGAACAATCTAATTCATTCATTTGAATCATAAAATTGTTGTCACATGGTGAGAAACCTAACTTTGTGCTAACGTTAATCTCGCTTTGTTCTCCTCGTTCAAACAATGAGCCCTTTCTTTCGTTTTCAGTTCGGCAAAGGAAGCGATTAATACCGACGCTGGTGACAAGACAATTCAAATTGAGATGTTTCAAATCAACCTCGATTTCTTGATCAAACATCTGAACACCACGTGCCACTAATTCTCACACGCAATCTTAGCACGCAGGTCATGTGTGCAAAAGAGATGAAGGTTGAATTCTTTATTCTCATTCATTCTCTCTCTCTCTTGCGCTCTCTCTCCTCAGAGTATCTGTCTTAAAGACAGAGATAAACGGTAGGCGTTTTATCAGTGCGCTGATGGTGCGTTTTTGGTGTTTGTGCCCTTCCATCCCAAAGATTTTCTGAACCCCCCCTTTTCTCCTTTTCCCCTCACCTCCTATGCCTTCCTTTTTCACTATGCATCCAGATAGAGCGTGTTCATAAGGACAACCTTTTACAAAGATATCTTAATCTCATTGCTGATACATGTTTACATTTACTGTTTTATAAAGTAGTGTTGTCGTCAAGACTGCCTAAACCGAGACCAAGTCATGACCAAGACCAAAGTGTATCGAGACCAAGACAAGACCAAGATTCTGAGGGGTTGAGATCAAGACCAGACCAAGACCAAGGCAGGGCAAGACCGAGTCAAGAGCAGAACCAGACCAGTGTATGTGAAGGGGTGTGTGACAGCCTTTAATACTGTAGGAAGAAAATTTTCAAATTAGTAATGAGTCGCATTATTGGTCACATTTGAAGCAGGAAATGTTTACATCCAATCACAGTAATGTTGTTAACAATTAAATCAGACAATACGTAGGCAGTTTAGTGAAATCGCCGCATTTGGGCTTTTGACCAGTCTTGAAATAAAAACCTCTATGTCTGAGACCAACACAAGCCCGAGTAAAAATGCAGTTGATTCTAAGACGAGGCCGAGATTTTCAAAAAGTGGTCTTGAGACCGGTCTCAGGTACTACAACACTATCCATCCATCCATTATCTGTAGCCGCTTATCCTGTTCTACAGGGTCGCAGGCAAGCTGGAGCCTATCCCAGCTGACTATGGACAGACAACCATTCACACTCACATTCACACCTACGGTCAATTTAGAGTCACCAGTTAACCTAACCTGCATGCCTTTGGACTGTGGGGGAAACCGGAGCACCCGGAGGAAACCCACGCAGACATGGGGAGAACATGCAAACTCCGCACAGAAAGGCCCTCACCGGCTGCTGGGCTTGAACCCAGAACCTTCTTGCTGTGAGGCGACAGTGCTAACCACTACGCCACGATGCCGCCCTAATACAACACTATTATACACTTACAGTACTTTTTAACAGAGCACAGTTATGTGTTATGTTCAATGATAAATCTTACGGTTTATGGAAAACTTTTGTTTTTCACTCTTAAATGATGCAGACATATAAAACTAAGCTGGCTGCAAGCTACATGTACTCTATACTGTATATCAGTGTTGGTGTCTTAAAGAGGTAAGTAACAAAAGCTGCACAACCATGTTTCGATTGCCTTAATGTTTCTGGGAAAGAGTCGAGAACTAATTAGGCAGGAGAAGGAGGAGGGTAGATGAAATCAGCGTACGCACACACACACAGACACAGACACACACACACACACACCCCTCAGGCTGTGTATGATTGAGTCTGACACTTAACTCTCACGACTCCACCTTGAAGATGCCCTACTGTGCTGATTGACCCATTAGCAGAGTAAGGCAGTGTGTATGTGTGTGTTTTCCTTCTCATCATGTTAATCAGCACGCTATTTCCTTTTTGGCTGATAAAGGTCATCATATGTCTGTCGGCGTAGACGAATGCTGGAGTAACTGCTCATCAGCTCTGTTCTCCTCCCTTCGTCTTTCTCTCTCCCTCAGTTAAGAGTCGAGCTCAGATCTGGGTAAATTAGAGTTAGGACTATATATATATATATATATATATATATATATATATATATATATATATATATATACACACACACACACATGATTAAATGTGAGGGTGCATTTACTTGTTTCCTCTGCACAACCTCTTCAAGGCGGGAATCTTATGCTTTTTTTCCACCTCGAGTTCTGTATAAAATGCCCGAATATGGAACAGGGGGACTGTGGTAGTAACAGAGGTGGAATTGACATCTGTGTAAAAGGGACAGGTGGCACGGCGGGACGGGGTGCAATGTTTTTGACCTTGACATTCTTCTTTCTGAGACCAGCATGAAATTAAATGTCTCCATCTACAGCGTCTAAGGTCTGCGTCTTTCTGCCTCAAATCTCTTCTGACTTCTCTTCACTTTCTCCTCAACATATTTCTGATCACACAAACATGTTGCTTGCACAAGTCCCTCCATTCCTCTCTCTCTCTCTCTCTCTCTCTCTGTGTTCGCGAGCGCAGTTTTCTATTACACATTTTCCCCTGAAAAGCCAGCTCGGCAAAAGGACACAAACATATACAGTGGGGCAAAAAAGTATTTAGTCAGCCACCAATTGTGCAAGTTCTCCCACTTAAAAAGATGAGAGAGGCCTGTAATTTTCATCATAGGTACACTTCAACTATGAGACACAGAATGGGGGGAAAGAATCCAGGAAATCACATTGTAGGATTTTTAATGAATTAATTGGTAAATTCCTTGGTAAAATAAGTATTTGGTCACCTACAAACAAGCAAGATTTCTGGCTCTCACAGACCTGTAACTTCTTCTTTAAGAGGCTCCTCTGTCCTCCACTCGTTACCTGTATTAATGGCACCTGTTTGAACTCGTTATCAGTATAAAAGACACCTGTCCACAACCTCAAACAGTCACACTCCAAACTCCTCTATGGCCAAGACCAAAGAGCTGTCAAAGGACACCAGAAACAAAATTGTAGACTTGCACCAGGCTGGGAAGACTGAATCTGCATTAGGTAAGCAGTTTGGTGTGAAGAAATCAACTGTGGGAGCAATTATTAGAAAATGGAAGACATACAAGACCACTGATAATCTCCCTTGATCTGGGGCTCCACGCAAGATCTCACCCCGTGGGGTCAAAATGATCACAAGAACGGTGAGCAAAAATCGCAGAACCACACGGGGGGACCTAGTGAATGACCTGCAGAGAGCTGGGACCAAAGTAACAAAGGCTACCATCAGTAACACACTACGCCGCCAGGGACTCAAATCACAAGGAAATCACAAACTGTATAGACAATAAAAAAATAGCAATTGGAGTATTTGTGGACCTAAAAAAACATTCGATACCATTGATCATAGTATATTATTAAGTAAACTAGAAAAGTGTTGTGTTAGGGGAGTTGGGTGGAGCTGGCTGTCGAGCTATCTAAGAAACAGGCAACAATTTGTGCAGATAGGTGACCATAAATCTGATTTCATGAACATTACATGTGGGGTACCACAGGGGTCAATATTAGGTCCAAAATTATTCATATTATATATCAATGACATATGTAGAGTTTCGCAAGTACTGAAATTTGTTTTGTTTGCAGATGACACCAATATTTTTTGTTCCGGTGAGAATTTGCAGCAGACTTTGGAGACAATCACAACTGAAATAAATAAACTAAAACTATGGTTTAACAAAAATAAATTATCATTAAATCTAAGCAAAACAAAGATCATGCTGTTTGGGAGACACAAAATAGATTGTAATGTAGAATTGATAAGACAACACTAAGATAGAAATGGTACAGGAAATTAAATTTCTTGGTGTGATTTTGGATCATAAAGTCTGCTGGAAACCTCATGTAGGATAAGTACGAGCAAAACTGGCAAAGTGCTCGGCAATTCTGTGGAAAACAAAACATATTCTTGATTGCAAATGTTTGCGTACTCTATATTACTCGTTATTTTTGCCATATCTGACTTACTGTGTCGAAGTCTGGGGAAACACCTACAAAACCACTCTGCAGCCGATATGTACAATACAGAAAAGAGCAATAAGGACAATAAACAAGACAGGATACAGAGATCACACAAACTCACTATTCATAAAATCACACATGTTGAAATTTATGGATCTGGTCAAATTCAGAACAGCACAAATAATGTACAAAACGAGAAATAATCTATTGCCAAAAAATATACAAGGAATGTTTAGTGAGAGAGAGGGGGCATATGATCTAAGGGGAGACCTAAATAAAAAAAAACAAAGGTTCGAACAAATATGAAAAGCATGTGCGCATCGAGCTGTGGGGTGACTTTATGGAACAGACTGGAGACAGAAATAAAACAAAGTGCAAATATAAATCTGTTTAAAAAAAGGTACAAAAAATATTTTTAAACAAGTACATGGAAGAGGAAGTATGTCAACGGAGGATGATGAGGGATAAATCTATAAATAGAATAGGGTTGATTGTTATATTAGAACTAACTTAGTATATGGTATATATGGTATATATTTATTTATGGGGATAGTTTATATATTTATATTTACAGGGATAGGTATGTAGTATATATTTATTTTGTAATTATATATTTATATAGATATTTATGAAGTGTATATATGGTATATAGTATATATATCTTTTTGTAGTTATATATTTATATAGATATTTATGAAGTGTATATATGGTATATAGTATATATATATTTTTTGTAGTTATATATTTATATAGATATTTATGAAGTATATATATATATATATATATATATATATATATATATATATATATATTTGTAGTTATATATTTATATAGATATTTATGAAGTGTATATATGGTATGTAGTATATATTTATTTTTGTAATTATATATTTATATAGATATTCATGAAGTGTATATATGGTATATATTTTTATAGGTGTATTAATGTAGTTTGGATTTCGGGGTAGTTAAAAAGGGGTGGGAAATTTAAAAAAGTATTGTACTTCTTCCCACTGCTTTTTCGAACAATGTGTGGTGTTTTGTAATGTCTTAGCTCTTTATGTTATTTTATTTTTTTTAATTTCTCATTTTCTTTCTTCTGTATGTACAAATAGTTACATGCACTTTTTTATACATGTTCGAAAATAAATAAATAAATAAATTCATTCATTCATTCATTCATTCATAACACACTACGCCACCAGGGACTCAAATCCTGCAGTGCCAGACGTGTCCCCCTGCTTAAGCCAGTACATGTCCAGGCCCGTCTGAAGTTTGCTAGAGAGCATTTGGATGATCCAGAAGAGGACTGGGAGAATGTCATATGGTCAGATGAAACCAAAATAGAACTTTTTGGTAAAAACTCAACTTGTCGTGTTTGGAGGAGAAAGAATGCTGAGTTGCATCCAAAGAACACCATACCTACTGTGAAGCATGGGGGTGGAAACATCATGCTTTGGGGCTGTTTTTCTGCAAAGGGACCAGGATGACTGATCCGTGTAAAGGAAAGAATGAATGGGGCCATGTATCGTGAGATTTTGAGTGAAAACCTCCTTCCATCAGCAAGGGCATTGAAGATGAGACGTGGCTGGGTCTTTCAGCATGACAATGATCCCAAATACACCACCCGGGCAATGAAGGAGTGGCTTCGTAAGAAGCATTTCAAGGTCCTGGAGTGGCCTAGCCAGTCTCCAGATCTCAACCCCATAGAAAATCTTTGGAGGGAGTTGAAAGTCCGTGTTGCCCAGCGACAGCCCCAAAACATCACTGCTCTAGAGGAGATCTGCATGGAGGAATGGGCCAAAATACCAGCAACAGTGTGTGAAAACCTTGTGAAAACTTACAGAAAACATTTGACCTCTGTAATTGCCAACAAAGAGTATATAACAAAGTATTGAGAAGAACTTTTGTTATTGACCAAATACTTATTTTCCACCATAATTTGCAAATAAATTCTTTAAAAATCAGACAATGTGATTTTCTGGATTTTTTTTCTCATTCTGTCTCTCATAGTTGAAGTATACCTATGATGAAAATTACAGGCCTCTCTCATCTTTTTAAGTGGGAGAACTTGCACAATTGGTGACTGACTAAATACTTTTTTGCCCCACTGTATACATCGAGGCTGTTACTTCCCTTAATCATGAATTATTTAATGGAAGTGATTACATGTTGCATATGATGCTCAGCAACTTTGCTTATGTTTGAAGAGTGGTATAAATGTGCACAGCTAACAAAAGCACCTCAACACTCAGTTCATCTGCCATCATTTTTAAAACAGTGCCGGTATTCTCAGGATATTCATACGGTATTTCCAATGCACAGAAGCGTCACCCGAAACGCCAATGCTCCATTGTGACACGTCACGCCTCTGGTTGAGGAATGCTGACTCGCAATGTAAAAACACACACTGGCACACCTTCATGACAGCTTTATTTGGTCCAGGTTAAATCACTAAAGCTGGAATATTGGGGTGCCTTCTTTACACCAATATTACAGATTATTATACATACAGGACACTTTTTCCATGGAATAAAAACGTGTTCTGTTCCCTTCTAGCAGGTTAATTGACGACATGCAATATAGTTATCATATCGCTTATCCTGATGTATTACGCCACTCTCCCCAATGGAGAATGAGCGTGCAATATTGTTATAATATTGCACGTTGTCAAGACAACACGACGTCACACATCAGAGCTCATGCGAAGATTCAATGGCAAAACTTTTCTGTTGTGCACGCGCACAATCATTTCTTTGTCAGGCTGGAAAGAGAGAAGATGGGGTTAATTCAGCGCTCAGTTTAAGCACTAAATAAATAAAGTGAAAACTGAATCCGAAGATGCGCTGAACACCTGAAAGGCTACCAAAACTTCATTATATATTCTTCACGCATATTTACAAGAGAAAAACATACCAACGGACATCGAAAAACTGGAAAAGAGATGTCAGAGATGTAAAACTTCCGCGCTAGTGAGTAATTGTGACAGTTTGTAAACAAACATGGCAGCGAGGTTTACTTCATTAAAAGCAGAAGATTTAAAGAGAAAGACGCGCTGAACACCCGAAAGGCTACCAAAACTTCATTAGATATTCTTCATGCATATTTACAAGAGAAAAACATACCAACGGACATTAAAAAAAACTGGAAAAGAGAGCAATAGCGGAAATACTGTCAAAGTTCCACTTGGAGGTGAGGAAAAGTGACGGAGACTTTTACAAGAGGACTTCACTCGTGGACTTCACTCATCAAAGCCATTTTGTTTTGAACAACTGCAATGTAACAATTAACTACGACCAAAAGTAACTTTGAACTTGAACTGTCAACCTGTATGTAGCTTGGATATAAGTTGGGTTGTTGTTCAGGCTTTTTGGATTTGTACCATTTTTCTTGTTAGAACGTTGACTTTGTACATTGGATTGACAGAACATTGAATTACATTCTATCAGAATCAGCATTCAGTATTACTAAGTTACCCCCCGTTCTTAACTTTTTGTAAAATCTATAATTGTTCCATCGAGTGTGTATGTATAATAATAATAATAATAATAATAATAATAATAATAATAATATTGGCTGGCTTTTTTCGTGGTATATCAGATATATTCCATTCAACTACTCGTCTTCGACTCGTTCAGTATCATGCTAGCTGAATGGAATATATCTGATATACCATGGAAAAAGCCAGCCAATATTATTTAAATATCTGTGTAAAAAGGGTGCTTTTTTGGAGCCTATAAGATCTAAGGAGCAGTACTTTCGTCCTCTGCCATTTCTCCTAATGCACAGCATGTGTAAGTGAAAATGTGACTGATGTGCACAGCTACAGTAAAAGTAAAAATCATGAGAATACTAAATGACTTCCGGCTGAAATTAATATATCTTATTCAGTGGTTCTCAAAGTGGGGTCTGGGGACCACCAGGGGTCCATGAAGCATAGCCAGGGGTCCATGGCTTTTTTCCCCCATTGTGTCTCACTGGTGGAAATCACAAGCTCACATTATCAAAGTTATTATATTTAGGGGTCCAAGCATCAAAGACAACTCAGACCTACTGTGGTCTATCAGTGAAAATTTCAGAAATCTATGGGGGGGGGGGTTCATCTCATCTCATCTCATTATCTCTAGCCGCTTTATCCTTCTACAGGGTCGCAGGCAAGCTGGAGCCTATCCCAGCTGACTACGGGCGAAAGGCGGGGTACACCCTGGACAAGTCGCCAGGTCATCACAGGGCTGACACATAGACACAGACAACCATTCACACTCACATTCACACCTACGGTCAATTTAGAGTCACCAGTTAACC
Organism: Neoarius graeffei; assembly: GCF_027579695.1. Classification (NCBI taxonomy): domain Eukaryota; kingdom Metazoa; phylum Chordata; class Actinopteri; order Siluriformes; family Ariidae; genus Neoarius; species Neoarius graeffei. The sequence continues at coordinate 49,370,565 of NC_083572.1, forward strand.
TAACCTGCATGTCTTTGGACTGTGGGGGAAACCGGAGCACCCGGAGGAAACCCACGCGGACACGGGGAGAACATGCAAACTCCACACAGAAAGGCCCTCGCCGGCCACGGGGCTTGAACCCAGGACCTTCTTGCTGTGAGGCGACAGCGCTAACCACTACACCACCGTGCCGCCGGGGGGGGGTGTCCGTGGAATTTATTTTACACTTTAACAGGTTCCTGGCTACAAAAAGTTTGAGAACTCCTGTTTTAGATGCTTCAGATAGCTGCTGATTTGATTACTCTTCTTTAATCAGGTACCATGGGAGCTGAGCCAAGACATAGGGATGGAAAAAATAAATCAGCCCATCAACTAATCAAACACAGTCACACAGACGTCCTGATTACGTCTCTGGTTGGATTCTGTCATGCTCCGCCCCGGACATCCACTCCGGAGATTACGGATCTCTCACGCCAGCGCCGATCCGGATCCAGGAAAGGAATTCCTTCTCCCCTGAACTTACTTCCTGGTTTTCACTGCTGCTTATTTAAAGGCCATCCTCAGACTCTGTTTTTGCCAGAACGTCTCGTTTGCTTCTCTAGCCGTTTCTGTGCCTCTCTTGCTCCTCATGGTTTTTCTCTCTAGCTATTTTCTCTTGTCCATGGTTTTTGCACTAGCGTTTTTCTGGTTCTTGTTTTTTTGCACTAAGGGTTCTGTTTGGTTCATGGTTTCTTGCACTAAGGGTCTTTTTCTTGTTTATGTTTTTTTGCGCTAGCGTTTTTGTCTTTGCCTGTCTCATGTTTTTGTCAAGTTGTTTGTTCTCATTTTGCCCTGACTATTTTTACTGTTTGTTTATCTTTTGCCACACCCTTTCTTCCCTGTATTAAATCATCTTATTTATTGGATTACTGTCTGTGTTCTGTTTTTGGATCCTAACTTCACCATACCTCCACCAGCCCTAACAGATTCACTTCACTACAGCATGAAACTGAGTCGAAGATTCCCTCAGCAATGCTCTGGACGGTCTCATTCCTTACTATGCCACAAACCATCTCAGAGCTAACCCAGACAAAACACAAATATGTGCTTTTCATCTGAAGAACAGGGAAGCCAACTGCCAACTATATATTAGTTGGTATGGTAAACGTCTGCAGCACGTCACCAAGTCTGTCTACTTAGGGGTTACACTTGACCGGTCCCTCACATACAAGGACCATATCACCAAGACCAGGGCGAAGGTGGGATCAAGGAATAGTATCCTCAGGAAGTTGACCAATACCAAGTGGGGTGCTGATGCTAAGACAATCTGTACTACAGCTTCTCTACAGCGGAGTATGCTTCACCAGTCTGGAGTAGATCAGCTCATGCCACCAAAATTGACCCAGCTTTGAATGCTGCCTGCTGGGCTGTCACTGGCTGCATGAAATCCATGAAGGTAGAGGACCTTCACTTGCTGTGTGGCATCGCACCCCCTAGCATTAGAAGAACTGTTACATCCCAGAAAGAGAAACTGAAACAGGAAAGTGGCCCTTGCCACACCCTCTTTTCAACCATGTGCCAACGGGAAAGAGGCTGAAATCAAGGCACAGCTTCATACATTCTGTTGAGCCACTGAACAACAGCCCTCACAACCAGCAACTGTCCCTTTAGACCAAACTCTTGCCCAGCACCGCACAGGGTGTCCATTAGCCCTAAGGAAACCCTTCCCCCTGGCTCCAGCGAAGCATAGCCCTTCTGGTCATGTCTTAACCATATGAGAACTGCTGTAGACCACTGCAAAACCAATCTAGTGAAGTAGGGGTACAGAGAGAATGATGACACCCGCTGCCTGTGTGGATAGGAGCAGACTATGCAACATCTACTAGTTTGCCCACATCTACCAGATCCTTACACTCAAGAAGACCTGGAAGCATTGTCCCCCTGTGCGAAACAATGCATCCAACACTGGATAGGGACAGTTTAATCTAAAGTTGTTGCATAGTGACCCAAGAAGAAGTACAAAATTCTTCAGTAGCAGCAGGCTAGTGCTTTTCCTGTTTTTAATGTTTCATTGCTCAGGTTTATGGTGAATTTTCATAGATATTTGTGCATCTCGTGTCTACACATCACATCTACAATTGGTTAAAATTCTACATATTGGCATTTTAACTTCAAGCAACAGAATTTTGGGAATAACTTTAATGAGAAAGATGCATATCTTCTTTTTTTGGTTGTTCCCATTAGGAGTAGCCACAGCAGATAATGTCCCTCCATCTTCTTTGTATCTTTTTCTGTCACACCAACCGTCCTCATGTCCTCCTTCACCACATCCATAAACCTCATCTTTGGTCTTCCTCTTTTCCTTCTACCCGGCAATTCCACCTCCATCATTCTTTTCCCAATATCCCCTGGGTCTCTCATCTGTATGTGTCCAAACCATCCCAATCTTGCCTCTCTCACTTTGTCTCCAAGCCGTCCTACATGTACTGTCCCTCTAATATACTCATTTCTCATCCAGTCCAAATGAGAAGGATGTGTATGATACTGTCAAATTCATCCAGAACTAGAAGGGCACAAGTTAGAGTGCATACCTCCATCAAGCCACATCTTATCAACATCAAACTCAAATCTCTTAAACCTAGGATAATACTAAAGCTTTTTGCCAAATTTCATCAAAATCTGTTCAATAGTTTTTGAGTTACATTAGGAACAGGCAAACAAATCCTTGATCCGCATACATATCCGGGTTTGCATCAAAATCAAGTGTTCCTTGTTCCATTCACCTTTCCTCAAAATTTCATCAAAATCGCTTCACAATTCTTTGAGTTATGCTGGGAACAGCCAAACAAACAAACAAACAAACAAACAAACAAGTGAAAACATGACCTGTTCCAATAAAGCTGGTAATAAGAAATCCCAGAAAAGATTTCCTAGGAAACCTTACTGTCAATTAAATGAACAAAATGGTACATGGTGCAACATAAGTGCATATTTGCCCAGTCTTAAATGGGAATGGATGGTAATAGTTGCCGTATGCCATCAGTCATCATTCTACAGTGAAATATACGCTATGTCACGCATGAAATATGGTAAACATATTAAACCGCAAGCTTTCCATCCGCAAAATTATAACTGGTAATTCCATCTCGAATGTCAAATCCTTTCCAAAAGCACAGCTACTGTCACTCTCCATAAAGAGCAGTCTCACTTAAAAAATCATCCATGTTTCAGTCCATAGAACAGCTCTCGAGGACGTACTCATTAAAGTCAGGTTAAGCAGATTTATTCATGAGAGCAATGAGGCATGAGCCAGGGTCTGAATTGGAGCAGAGTCAAAGAGAATGTACTGTGGGTCTGGCCTTTTTTTTTCCCCTTTTCTTTAGAAGCACAGACAGTTACCAAATGTTAGTGTGTGCGCGCACACACACACACACACACCCCAATATGCTATAACAAATCCCTGCATTATAACTAACAACCCTTTCAAATCTTTCCTTTCTTTTACCATGAAGAAAAAAATAACTCTTCCGTTTCTCATTCACAAATGAACTCTGCTTAATTGATGCGCGGCATATTGTCAGCTTCAAACTAAAAAAGAACATCCAAGTAAAAAAGAAAAGAAAAAAAGGCTTTCTAGATACTTGTGCAATCAGTCATTTGACATCCAGCTTCTGGAGCGCTGGCAAACAGAGGAGGAGGAGGAGGAGGAGGAGGATGGCTAACTAGAATGTGCCATTGTGAAACGACAGATCTAATTTTTTTGTTTAATTTCTTACCATTACACCCCCTGTGAGACACAATTAATACACGAGGAATCTTTTGATAATGCGTAGGGATATGGGCACTACATTGATGGCTGCAATGAATTTCCTGTTCCAGAAGCCCCTTCTTATCCATCTTTAATACTGTTTAAAGGTGACACATATTATACCCCTTTTCCACGGGTTGACACAGGCCCTTGAGGTCTTAAAGGAACAGTCCACCGTACTTCCATAATGAAATATGCTCTTATCTGAATTGAGACGAGCTGCTCCGTACCTGTCTGAGCTTTGCGCGACCTCCCAGTCAGTCAGATGCAGTCAGACACGCTGTCACTCCTGTTAGCAATGTAGCTAGGCTCAGTATGGCCAATGGTATTTTTTGGGGCTGTAGTTAGATGCGACCAAACTCTTCCGCGTTTTTCCTGTTTACATAGGTTTATATGACCAGTGATATGAAACAAGTTCAGTTACACAAATTGAAACGTAGCGATTTTCTATGCTATGGAAAGTCCGCACTATAATGACAGGCGTACTAACACCTTCTGCGCACTTTGGCAGCGCATTGATACGGAGCTCAGATATCAATGCGCTGCCGAAGCGCGCAGAAGGTGTTAGTACGCCTGTCATTATACTGCGGACTTTCCATAGCATAGAAAATCGCTACGTTTCAATTTGTGTAACTGAACTTGTTTCATATCACTGGTCATATAAACCTATGTAAACAGGAAAAACGTGGAAGAGTTTGGTTGCATCTAACTACAGCCCCAAAAAATACCATTGGCCATACTGAGCCTAGCTACATTGCTAACAGGAGTGACAGCGCGTCTGACTGTGTCTGACTGACTGGGAGGTCGCGCAAAGCTCGGAGAGGTACGGAGCAGCTCGTCTCAATTCAGATAAGAGCATATTTCATTATGGAAGTACGGTGGACTGTTCCTTTAAAGAAATGTCTGTGAAACGCTTAGGTCTCACCCTGTTTAAACAGCAGTGTTCAAAACGGCTGATTTGAGAGCCTGTTCCTTTAAATGATAATAAGCCACTGCCCACCTCCCCCATCATCCACTAGGCCAGTCAGACAGCACTTAACTCATAAATATTCATTTGCAAAGGCAGTTCTCAAATCATGAGTGGAGATACTCAGATGAGGGGGTGGCATAATTCTAATGTGCTCCCCTTGTGACATAGAACAGGGAGCTAAATCTGAACAGCTTGATGAAGCATGTGTTGTCTGAAATAGGCAGAACAAAAGAAACTGGCTGGATTATTTCAGAGTTTGTGTGCTGGTGGGCACTCCAGATACCTGACTGTAGTGTGCACAAAATCACTGAAAAAGTGAAAACCTGAAAAAAGTGAAAAAGTGTTAGAACCATTCAACATATGAAAAAACAAACTAACAAAAACTCGTGATTCTAAAGTTTGTCGTTGGATTTTGGCTCTGCTTCTGTCGCAGAGCCTATGTTGTGGCATTTATGCAAATTATTTAGCCGAAGCCAACTCATCAAAAACGGGAATCGTATTCGCAGGCCTTCACAGATTTTCCCTTTTGTCTAATTAGTGAAATGACATACATTATGGCTTATTTAAAACAAGAGTCATCAGGAGATGGCATATCTCCCCCCTGGCCCTCACAGGAAACCCAACTCCAAATTTTCAAAGTTGAATTGGTTGTCATGGAAATACAGAAAAAAATAATCACAGAAATCTCAAAATGTCAAAAGGCACAACTGGTCTGGTCATTTAACTGTTAGGTTTCGTGAAAAAAAAAATCCTAATAGTTTTTGAGTTATGCTCCATAAACTAAAATGTTTACAGACGGATAGCTATATCCCCCCACATTATATGTCTGGGGGATAAAACGGAAGAAAGAAAAACCAAAAAAACCAAAACAAAACCAGGTGACAAAGAGAGAATCGTGAGACGGCAATACCGCCCCTGGCCACTAGAGGTCTCATCCATCTGAAATCCACTTAGTCTCTTCCTGTGTACCAGTACAGTGGTGCTCGAAAGTTTGTGAACCCTTTAGAATTTTCTATATTTCTGCATAAATATGACCTAAAACATCATCAGATTTTCACACAAGTCCTAAAAGTAGATAAAGAGAACCCAGTTAAACAAATGAGACAAAAATATTATACTTGGTCATTTATTTATTGAGGAAAATGATCCAATATTACATATCTGTGAGTGGCAAAAGTATGTGAACCTTTGCTTTCAGTATCTGGTGTGACCCCCTTGGGCAGCAATAACTACAACTAAACATTTCCAGTGACTGTTGATCAGTCCTGCACACCGGCTTGGAGGAATTTTCGCCCATTCCTCCGTACAGAACAGCTTCAACTCTGGGATGTTGGTGGGTTTCCTCACATGAACTGCTCGCTTCAGGTCCTTCCACAACATTTCAATTGGATTAAGGTCAGGACTTTGACTTGGCCATTCCAAAACATTAACTTCACTCTTCTTTAACCATTCTTTGGTAGAACGACTTGTGTGCTTAGGGTCATTGTCTTGCTGCATGACCCACCTTCTCTTGAGATTCAGTTCATGGACAGATGTCCTGACATTTTCCTTAGAATTCGCTGGTATAATTCAGAATTCATTGTTCCATCAATGATGGCAAGCCGTCCTGGCCCAGATGCAGCAAAACGGGCCCAAAACATGGTACTACCACCACCATGTTTCACAGATGGGATAAGGTTCTTATGCTGGAATGCAGTCCTTTCTCCAAGCATAACCCTTCTCATTTAAACATTTTTCCAAGAGCCTTCTGGCTTGTCCACGTGATCTTTAGCAAACTGCAGTTGAGCAGCAATGTTCTTTTTTGGAGAGCAGTGGCTTTCTCCTTGCAACCCTGCCATGCACACCATTGTTGTTCAGTGTTCTCCTGATGGTGGACTCATGAACATTAACATTAGCCAATGTGAGAGAGGCCTTCAGTTGCTTTGAAGTTATCCTGAGGTCCTTTGTGACCTTGTCGACTATTACACACCTTGCTCTTGGAGTGATCTTTGTTGGCCGACCACTCCTGGGGAGGGTAACAATGGTCTTGAATTTCCTCTATTTGTACACAATCTGTCTGACTGTGGATTGGTGGAGTCCAGACTCTTTAGAGATGGTTTTGTAACCTTTTCCAGCCTGATGAGCATCAACAACGCTTTTTCTGAGGTCCTCAGAAATCTCCTTTGTTCGTGTCATGATACACTTCCACAAACATGTGTTGTGAAGATCAGACTTTGATAGATCCCTGTTCTTTAAATAAAACAGGGTGCCCACTCACACCTGATTGTCATCCCATTGATTGAAAACTCCTGACTCTAATTTCACCTTCAAATTAACTGCTAATCCTAGAGGTTCACATACTTTTGCCACTCACAGATATGTAATATTGGATTATTTTCCTCAGTAAATAAGTGACCAAGTATAATATTTTTGTCTCATTTGTTTAACTGGGTTCTCTTTATCTACTTTTAGGACTTGTGAAAGTCTGATGATGTTTTAGGTCATATTTATGCAGAAATATAGAAAATTCTACAGGGTTCACTAACTTTCAAGCACCACTGTATATCTGTAGTTTGTTGGAGGGTGTCTTTGGGAAATACTTTGTGTTATTTGCATCGGACATTGCTACCTGTGTGTAACCTGTGTGACATTACTACCTGTGTGAAGCAAACTCGACTTCTGCTCATGGATTCTCAGCACTATCCAGACATGGAATTACTGCACCAGTATTCCTACCTAGCTGTTAATCAGCTGCATATTCTAGAACTGCATTTCAATTACTGGAAGAGAGGCTGAAAGCAAAAAAACTGAGAACTGAGCAGGAGCTGAAAATGGATGCACCGCAGTCCTGGCTGAGCTTCATGGGGGGAAAAAAAACAAAAAACCCTGGCATTATTGTTTCATTTCAAGTCCAATGTACTGATGGATAAAGCCAAGCCATCCAAAAAATTATGTCGCTGTGTGATTATTTACAGGCTAGCATGTATTTTGAATTTTACATGCTCACAAATCCAAATCTCTCTCTCTTACACACACACACACACACACACACACACACACACACACACACACACTTTTTATAAACTAAGCTTGTTTAATTACATTCATGCAACATGGAGGGATGTTTTTCTTAGTGTGTAAAGAGGATATTATTGACAGATCCAGATTTAAAGTATTTCCTAAATGTGTGATGATCTGGGGAAATACTGTCAGATGTCACTGTTAAATAAATAAATAAATAAATAAATAAAAATTAAAAGAAATTTTGAACAAAATTTAGTTTTTCTGCAAATAATATCCTTTGATGAGTTTACTTTAAGGAAACAGAAATGTGTTACGCGAAAGTTTCCAAGAATCCAAAGTTTTGGGATTGACTCTCAGTTTTCACTGCCTAGAATCAGTGAATCAATTCTCTTTTGGGGTTGACTTTGATTCAAAAGCAGGATAAAGACCTAGTGACATAATAATAATAATAATAATAATAATAATAATAATAATAATAATAATAATATGTACATACTAGTGCATCTTAAACAATTATTATATCGTGAAAAGGTTCATTTCTTTCAAAATTTAATTCAAAAAGGTAAACTTTCATATATTCTATATACATTATGTGTAAAGTGAAATATTTCAAGCCTTTTTTTGTTTTAATTTTGATGATTATGGCTTATAGCTCACGAAAATCAGAAATCCAGTATCTCAAATCATTAGAATATTTCCTAAGTTCAATCAAAAAAAGTATTTACAATACAAAAATGTCCAACTTCTGAAAAGTATGTTCATTTATACACTCAATACGTAGTTGGGGCTCCTTTACCACAAATTACTGCATCAGTGCAGTGTGGCATGGAGGCGATTAGCCTGTGGCACTGCTGAGGTGTTACTGAAGTCCAGGTTGCTTTGATCGCAGCCTTCAGCTCGTCTGTATTTTTGGGTCGGGTGTTTCTCATCTTCATCTTGACGATAACCCATAGATTCTCTGTGGGCTTCAGGTCAGGCGAGTTGGCTGGCCAATTAAGCACAGTAATATCATGGGCAGCAAACCATTTGGTAGGAGTTCTGGCACTGTAGGCAGGTGCTAAGTCCTGCTGGAAAAAGAAATCTGCATCTCCATAAAGCTTGTCAGCAGATGGAAGCATAAAGTGCTCTAAAATCTCCTCGTAGACAGCTGTGTTGACTTTGGACTTGATAAAACACAGTGGACCAACACCAGCAGATGACACGGCACCCCAAATCATCACGGACTGTGGAAACTTCACACTGGGCTTCAAACACCTTGGATTCTGTGCTTCTCCATTCTTCCTCCAGACTCTAGGACCTTGATTTCCAAATGAAATGCAAAATTTACTTTCATCTGAAAGAGGACTTTGGACTACTGAGTAACAGTCCAGTTCTTTCTCTCCTTAGCCCAGGTAAGACACTTCTGATGTCTCTGGTTCAGGAGTAGCTTGATATTAGGAATGTGACAGTTGTAGTCCCTTTCCTGAAGATGTCTGTACGTGGTGGCTCTTGATGCACTGACAACAGCCTCAGTCCACTCCTTGTGAAACTCTCCCAAGTTCTTGAACTGGCTTTCCTTGACAATCCTCTCAAGGCTGCGCTAATCCCTGTTGCTTGTGCACCTTTTCCAGCCAGCCTTTTCAGCAATGACCTTCTGTGGCTTACTCTCCTTGTGAAGGGTGTCAATGATCGTCTCCTGGACAACTGTCAAGTCTTCCCCATGATTGTGGTTGCATGTACTGAACTAGACCAAGAGATATACAGTATTTATACTGTTTTACTCAAGCTCATAATGAAATATTCTAATATTTTGAGATTTTTTTGCACTGTAGGCCATAATTATCAAAATTAAAATAGAAAAAGGCTTGAAACATTTTAGTTTATGTCTAATGTGTTTAGAATAAAGTAAAAATTGAATTCCTTAAATGACTGATGGAAAATATTGAACTTTTTTCATGATATCCTAATTGTTTGAGATGCATGAGTGTATATTCCTTGGCTTACTTCCCAACACTGTATAATGCGCATGAGTCATGATATGAGTTTTTATAAATATGAGAGTCTAATTTTAACTAGCACCATTTATATCTATGCATTCTCAGCATTGTAAATCAGACACATTCTAAAAAGACACCATATTATCATATCTGCTGTCAATCTGTTTTGGCTCTTTTTTTGTTTGTTTGTTTTTCTTTTCCTGACGTGAACCAGCCAAATGTTCCTATAAGAACGGTTTTGGCATTTGGTCCCTACCAAGATATTAAAAACATGTCTTTTCGTTCCTTCCGTCCTCAACACACACACACACACACACACACACACACACACACACACACACACACACACACACACACACACAGAATCATCCTTATTCCTCCTTGACAAGGCAGATGGAGGAGAAAGCAGGCAAGCAGTGAGACAAAGCAGTGTGTGTAATTAAAGTGATGTGCTTCCCGTGTAAAATGCCAACAGGATCAGAGCCTTTTAAGAGGGCAGTCTGAAGAGAGGGCATTTAGAGAGGCACGCTGACTAGAGATAAGACTTTTAACATGCTAGGTTAATGAGTGTGTGTGTGTGTGTGTGTGTGTGTGTGTGTGTGTGTGTGTGTTTTGAGGGGAGGATTGGTGTTTACAGTGTCTTGCAAAAGTATTCATCCCCCTTGGTGTTTGTCCTGTTTTGTCTCATTACAAGATGGAATTAAAATGGAATTTTGGAGGGTTAGCACCATTTGATTTACACAACATGCCGACCACTTTAAAGGTGCACATTTTTGCTTTATTGTGACACAAACAATAATTAAGATGAAAAAATGGAAATCTGGAGTGTGCATAGGTATTCACCCCCTTTCGTATGAAACCCTTAAATAAGAGCTGGGCCAACCAATTCACTTCATAAGTCGCATAATTAGTTGATTAAGATCCACCTGTGTGCAATCAAAGTGTCACATGATCTGTCACATGATGTCTGTATAAATCAACCTGTTCTGGAAGGACCCTGACTCTGCAACACTACTAAGCAAGCAACATGAAAACCAAGGAGCCTCCAAACAGGTCAGAGACAAAGTTGTGGAGAAGTATAGATCAGGGTTGGGTTATAAACAAATATCCCAAACTTTGAATATCCCAGGGAGCACCATTAAATCCATTATAGCAAAATGGAAAGAATATGGCACCACTACAAACCTGACAACAGAAGGTCGCCCACCAAAACTCACAGACCGGGCAAGGAGGGCATTAATCAGAGATGCAACAAAGACACCAAAGATAGCACTGAAGGAGCTGCAAAGAGCTACAGCAGAGATGGGAGTATCTGTCCATAGCACCACTTTAAGCTGTACACTCCACAGAGTGGGGCTTTATGGAAGAGTGGCCAGAAAAGAAGTCATTGCTTAAAAATCACATTTGGAGTTTGCCCAACAGCATGTGGCAGACTCCCCAAACACATGGAAGAAGATTCTTTGGTCAAATGAGACAAAAATTGATCTTTTTGGCTGTAATGGGAAATGCCATGTGTGGCACAAACCCAACACCCTGAGAACATCATCCTTACAGTGAAGCATGGTGGTGGCAGCATCATGCTGTGGGGATATTTTTCATCTGCAGGGACAGGAAAGCTGGTCAGGACTGAAGGAAAGATGGATGGTGCTAAATACAAGGCAATTCTGGAGGAAAACCTGTTTGAGTCAGCCAGAGGTTTGAGACTGGGACTAAGGTTCACGTTCCAGCAGGACAATGACCCTAAACATACTGCTAAAGCTACACTGAATTGGTTTAAAGGGAAACATTTAAATGTCTTAGAATGGCCTAATCAAAGCCCAGACCTCAATCCAATTGAGAATCTGTGGCATAACTTGAAGATTGCTGTACACCAACGCAACCCATCTAACTTGAAGGAGTTGGAGCAGTTTTGCCTTGAGGAATGGGCAAAAATCCCAGTGGCTAGATGTGCTAAGCTACTAGAGACATACCCCAAGAGACTTGCAGCTGGAATTGTAGTAAAAGGTGGCTCTACAAAGTATTGACTTTGGGGGGGGGAATACCTATGCACACTCCAGATTTCTGTTTTTTTTTTATCTTAATTATTGTTTGTGTCACAATAAATCAACAATTTTCACCTTTAAAGTTGTGGGCATGTTGTGTAAATCAAATGGTGCTAACCCTCCAAACATCCATTTTAATTCCAGCTTTTAATGCAACAAAACAGGACAAACACCAAGGGGGATGAATACTTTTGCAAGGCACTGTACTTGACTGCATGAGTGCTGGTGTGCCTGTGAAAAAGTGTTAGGTTTTTACCTGGTCTCACCTAGATAGGCATTAATACTTGTACACAACACACACTCACAGGGAGTAACCAGAATAATCGTGCATGTCATGCTGGTCATTTGACTGTTTCTGAAAGTGCTCTGTTTATATTGACTGCTTCTTTGGAGACGAGGCATTTAATGACTGATAATGGCAAATGACCAAGCAGCAACGTGTGTGTGTCTGTGTGTGTGTGTGTATGTGTGTGTGTGTGTGTGTGTGTGTGTTCTCCCAGGGGGTAAAAAAAAATAAAAAATAAAACAATTTAGGACGAGAAGACAGCATGGAGCCTGATTATGTGATCAGCATAAATGGTTGTTAATTTGCTTCTGTGAGATTGGGCAAGATTAATGCACTCTGTGTCCATGAAGAAGGATTAAACCACTTACTGTGCAAGTTCCCCCATGTGAACTACAAGTCAGGCTCTATCAGGCTCGAGTGAAGAACATTACACGAGGTTATACTAACTTTCAGCCAAGGGTTGGGACTAGGGCTTTGTGATAAGGCAGAAAAATATCAGGATTGTTGAAGGCATTGACAAAGGACAACAAATCTCAGGAGCTACTGCAGCATCTAACATATGGTGAATGTTACACCTTTTCTCTAGTACTTCAATGTCCTTTGCCATCATATAGTACCAGTCTAAAGTTTAAACACCCCTTCCAATTCACTGTTTTTTCTTTATTTTTATGAATTAAAAGTCACTTCAGGTCTTAAAGTAATGATGGATGGCGTTTCTCTTTACTTAGTTGAGCGCTTCTTGACATAATATGGATTACTACAGTTGTGGAGTTGAATAGGGCTATTTACTGTATGTTTATCTCATCTCATCTCATTATCTCTAGCTGCTTTATCCTTCTACAGGGTCACAGGCAAGCTGGAGCCTATCCCAGCTGACTATGGGCGAAAGGCAGGGTACACCCTGGACAAGTCGCCAGGTCATCACAGGGCTGACACATAGACACAGACAACCATTCACACTCACATTCACACCTACGCTCAATTTAGAGTCACCACTTAACCTAACCTGCATGTCTTTGGACTGTGGGGGAAACCGGAGCACCCGGAGGAAACCCACGCGGACACGGGGAGAACATGCAAACTCCGCACAGAAAGGCCCTCGCCGGCCCCGGGGCTCGAACCCAGGACCTTCTTGCTGTGAGGCGACAGCGCTAACCACTACACCACCGTGCCGCCCCCTGTATGTTTATTATTATTTACTATTTACTGTTTGATCTCAAACACATTAAGAAGGCACGAATTTGCACTAATTAACTTTTGACGAGGCACCCGTTAATTGAAAAGCGTTCTATATGACTTCCTCATGAAGCTGGTTAAGATAATGCCAATAGTGTGCAAAGCGTCAACAAGGTAAACACTGGCTACTTTGAAGAATCTGAAATATGAAATATATTTTGTTTTTAAACACTTTTTTGTTAACCACATAATTCCATTTATTTATTTATTTATTTTTTGCGGTCTGGTTTCCATCAGGGGCAGCACGGTGGTGTAGTTGTTAGCGCTTCTTGCTGTCACAGCAAGAAGATCTGGGTTCAAGCCACGTGGCTGACGAGGGCCTTTCTGTGTGGAGTTTGCATGTTCTCCCCGTGTCCGCGTGGGTTTCCTCCGGGTGCTCCGGTTTCCCCCACAGTCCAAAGACGTGCAGGTTAGGTTAACTGGTGACTCTAAATTGACCGTAAGTGTGAATGGTTGTCTGTGTCTATGTGTCGGCCCTGTGATGACCTGGCGACTTGTCCATGGTGTACCCCGCCTCTTGCCCATAGTCAGCTGGGATAGGCTCCAGCTTGCCCGCGACCCTGTAGAACAGGATAAAGCGGCTAGAGATAATGAGATGAGATGGTTTCCATCAAATCCTGTGCTCTGATTGGCTCACGAGCGGTCTGGAATCCTACGATCCGGACCCCGGTAATGGACCTTTGGCGACTCGCTCATTCACAACAACAAACATAGTAGCAATTTTTTGTCAACATTTATATTCGCATTTCTCAGTATAATAGCATTAATTTTACAGCATGGATTTTGATAGTGACAGTGTTCACAGCGAAAGCGAGTTTTACTACCCTGATGAAGATGAAATAAAAGAAAACATTTCAGGAGAAAGCTGAAAATGAACCTGTAGCATGTTTGTTCTAAACATGGTTTCCCTTTCGGGCACTCTCATTTTGTGTTAGAATTTGGTAAAGAAAAAAATAAATATATTATATACCAGCTTAAGGTTGGTCCGTATCATGAAATACTGTGACCGAGGTCTTGAAAATACTGACCGAGGCCTCTGGGCCGAGGTCAGTATTTTCAAGACCTCGGTCATGGTATCCTCCCCGCTGGTAAATAATATATGTTCCAGATGTTATTTCAAAGTTTTGATGCCTTCAGTATTGTTATACAATGTAGAAAATAGTCCAAATACAGAAACACCTAAGAATGGGTAGAGGTGTACGAACTTTTGACTGGTACTCTATCTATCCATCTATCTGTATGTCTGTTTCTATGATCCACAATACGCATCACAATATATATTTTTTTGAACAATTTCTCAGCAGTACTTTCGCACTTGTATTTTATTGTGTCTACAAAAAATCATTAATTTTTTAAAATGTTAAATACAATACATGACTTGTTTAGAAAAATTAAGACTGAAAAGAAGAGAAAAATAAAAATTTGCTCCAAAAAATTTTAACATTTTACAATTTAAAAGCTTAAGTACAAAATTTTAACATAATATCTTCTGTTTACGGTCAGTCATTATTATTATTAATTTTTTAATTTAGACTTAACACAGCCATGAGATCTCAGAAAGGCACACAGTGGCATAATGTCACTGTTAACATTAATGAATGTTATTTTGTCATATGGCCCAGGCCTAGAGAGGACAAACGTTTCTCAACTGCATTCGGTCACTCAGATTTATGTTCCAGTGTTGACTGCAAAGACACAGTGTCTTGCAAAAGTATTCATCCCCCTTGGTGTTTGTCCTGTTTTGTTGTATTACAAGCTGGAATTCAAATGGATTTTTGGGGGGTTAGCACCATTTGATTGACAACATGCCTACCACTTTAAATGTCGGTGTTTTTAATGTAAAATTTTTGATTTTAATGTTGTAATATTGTCTCTATGTATTTAATGATTTTTTATAATGTATGTCTAACAGTTTTCAATGTTGCCTATCTTGGCCAGGTCTCCCTTGAAAAAGAGATTTTTTAATCTCAATGGGACTTCCTGGTTAAATAAAGGTTAAAGAAAGAAAGAAAGGGGCATTTTTTTTTCATTGCAACAAAAACAATAATTTGAGATGAAAAAAAAAACAGAAATAGCAACACTAAAGTGAGCTTTTTAAGATAGAATGTTCCTGAAATTGTATGAAATTCAAGTAATTATTTGAGATCAGTAGTAATGGTACCTTCTGGAAGCACACACATGATGAGGGAGCACTGATTCAGAAGAATTAGATGGGACCAATTTGTAGACTGTCATTTCAAAACATTTCAGTTGGCTTCAAATGTAAGAAACGGGTTGCATTGTGCTAAGAGTGCCAACTGAAAGCCTTTCTTTTTAACCTTGCTTGGGCTCATTTATCATCTATTGATGCATTATGCCAAAAAGCAGCACTTTCCATTCTACCTTGGAAATAACCACTCAAATTTGCTGCACATCTAAAATCGACAATGAAAAAAAAGAAAGAAAGAAAGAAAGAAAGAAAGAAAGAAATAACACCTGAAAAAAAATCATTTGAACAATCATATGAAAAATAGTACATCCTTTTTTTTCACACAAATTAATAGCTGGTGCTTGAGCTGGAGGAAAATAACAACATTCAACAACTTCTTGTAATATTTAACAAGTTTGGAGACACTTGTCTCATCTACCTATCCATTTTTCATGAATCTAATGTTTGATTTAAAATATGAACGCTCCTCTGATGAAGATGAAAAGGAAGAAGGGATGCCAGTTTTACCCAAAGCACCCTTAATAGGAATTTACAAATCAACGTTACCAAGCTAGTGAGCTATAAAGTGCTATAAAGTGTGTGCGGCTTCTTCGGGATTGATTTCCACTTTCAAAGTAAAAACAAACAGAACATTTGGCCATACTGTGTCTGAAATATCATTTTCATGTCAATTTGTCAATTACTTTATTGTTTATTTAACACTTGAAGCAACATTGCATTCATAATCAGTATAACTGCACTCTTGCTCATGCTATATTGCTTAATTACCTCCACCAACTTTGTTAGAGGAGGTTATATTTTCACCTCCATTTATTTGTTTGTCTATTCCCAATGTAACTCAAAAAGTAGTGAACGGATTTTGATTAAATTTTGAGGAAAGGTGAACCATGGACCAAGGAACACTTGATGAGATTATGATGAAAGTCCGACTATGTGGCTTGGCGGAGGTATGCACTCTACCGAGTCGCCTTCAAGTTATACGTGTTTTCAGCCAGGGTTAAAAATTATTGCAAAATTTTAGAGTTGTCCTCAATATATTCTGTAACTATTATCTTCGATGTTTGCAACCCCAATTCTAAAAAAAGTTGGGACACTGTAAAACATAAATAAGAACAGAATGTGAAGATTTGCAAATCATGGAAACTGTATATTTCATTAAATATAGTACAAAGGCAACATATCACATGCTAAAACTGAGAAATTTTACTGTTTTTTGAAAAATATATGCTCATTTTGAATTTGATGTCAGCAACATGTTTCAGAAAAGTTGGGACGGGGCAACAAAAGACTGAAAAAGTTGTGTAATGCAACAAAAACCTAATTCGGTTTATTGGCAACAGGTCAGTAACATGATTGGGTATAAAAAGAGCATCCCAGAGAGGTGGAGTCTCTCAGAAGTAAATATGGGGAGGGGTTCAGCACTCTGTGAAAGACTGCATGGGCAAACAGTGCAACAATTTAAGAATAACATTCCTCAATGTAAAACTGCAAAGAATTTAGGGATCACATCATCTATGGTACATAATATCATGAAAAGATTCAGAGAATCTGGAGAAATCTCTGTATGCGAGAGACAAGGCTGAAAACTGACATTGGATGCTTGTGATCTTCAGGCCCTCAGGCGACACTGCATTAAAAACAGACACGTCTCTGTAGTGGAAATCAATGTATGGGCTCAGGAACACTTCAGAAAACCATCGTCTGTGAAAACAGGTCATTACTCCATCCACAAATGCAAGTTAAAACCAGATATAAATAATATCCAGAAACACCGCCACTTTCTCTGGGCCCAAGCTCTTTTACGATGGACTGAGGCGAAGTGGAAAATTGTCCTGTGATCTGACAAATCAAAAGTAGAAATTCTTTTTAGAAATCATGGACACCACGTCCTCCAGACTAAAGAGGACAGGGACCATCCGGCTTGTTATCAGTGCACAGTTCAAAAGCCAGCATCTGTGATGGTATGAGGGTGCATTAGTGCACATGACATGGGTAGCTTGTACATCTGGGAAGGAATCATTAATGCTGAATGATATATACATGTTTCCGAGCAATATGCTCCCATCCTGACAAAATGTTTTTCAGAGAAGGCCTTCCTTCTTTCAGCAAGACAATGCCAAACTAATTTCTGCACATACAGTATTAAAACTGCATGGCTCCACAGTAAAAAAGTCCAGGTGCTAAACTGGCCTGCCTGCAGTCCAGACCTGTCTCCCATTTAAAACATTGCGCATTATGAAGCGCAAAACACAACAAAGGAGACCCCGATGTGTCGAGCAACTGAAACTATATAGTAGGCAAAAATGGGACAACATTTCACTTTCAAAACTACAGCAATTGGTCTCCTCAGTTCCCAAACATTTACAGAGTTGTTAAAAGTAGAGGTGATGCAACACAGTGGTAAACATGCCCCTGTCCAAATTTTTTGAAACGTGTTGCTGACATCAAATTAAAAATAAGCAGATATTTTTCATAAAATCAATTAAATTTCTTAGTTTCAACATTTGATATGTTGTCTTTGTACTATTTTCAATGAAATATAGGGTTTCCATGAATTGCAAATTATCACATTCTGTTTTTATGTTTTACATAGCGTCCCAACTTTTTTGGAATTGGGGTTGTATTTGAGGTCTTCTGTATTATTACATCAGCAAATAAATAAATAAATAAATAAATAGTCCCCCCCCCCCCCCCCCAAAAAAAAAAGCAAGTTACAGAAAAAATTCATGAAAGTAACATACTACTTTACATAATACACCACAGTCAAAGACTTTAGAAGAACTGTGACAAAGTCTCCAGGATGCTAAGTAAAACTTTTAATTTCCTTATAAAACCAAACTGCATAAATTGAGACCTCTGATGAATTAAAGGAAAAAAAGACGTATTGCCACATCAAATATTTGGTTTATGTACTTTATTACTGTTTACTGCATTTTATGGTCATTTTTTTAACGAAGAAATGCTTCGTTTCATCATTGTTTAAAAGCATCTTTGCTTTAGAGTATTTATCTGTTCTTCACGCAGATACAAACTTGCAGTATAATACCACAATAAAATCACAATCTATTATTATTTATTATTTTTATAAAGGTGAGTCAGATCAAAGGAACATTATATTAAATTAATGTTGCAATGGTAAAAACGTACTATTGGGCCATTGTTCTCAACAGCCCCTTCTACTGCTTCCTTAAACCTGATACGTATTTGTGACACCTATAAGCAATAAACAACACACACACACGCACGCACACACACACACACACACACACACACACAAAAAAGGCTTCTCAGTCGACTCACCTTCACCGAATTTTCGAATTAAAGAGTTTTTTTTTTAATGAGAATAGTTTTCCTTGAGTGAAGAAGTGCATTTTAATATTTGCATGTATTCTTCACTTTATCCTGCCATTTTTGCTCCTTTTCTTTCACAGTACCAATCATGACTTTGGTGCTCACACTACATTTCCATGCAAGAACATAAGTTTGTACTGTTAATTCATTATCATCATATTAAACTTAATACTGTTTTAAATTGAAGCCATATAAACATGGGACAACTTAAATCTAATCAACCAAATGAAATGTGAAACATTGAATAATTAAATATTAACCAGTTTAATCAACGGTTAAACCTGCCATTGGTTAAGATGTTGTATAGGTACTGTATTAGGATATGACTGTTCAAACTTACTATATAACATCAGGCTTTTAAATCTTGGTTAAAGGTAGACTGCATTTCAGATTTTTCAAGTTTAGGTCATAAAAATAATTTTCCCTGACACCCAATTATTTTTGTTTAGTGGACCGAAAGCTACTGAATTTGAATCACAGACTTCCAATTTTATTAGGGTTTTTTAAAATAGAACAATTAATGAATTTAAGGCCACGTGGCCCTAAATTCTCTGCTATTTTTTCCTGCTTCACCATGACCCAATTCAAGATACTACGTTATGCATCACGTGATGGGCTTTCCCCGTTCGTGCAAGGCATTGTGGGATACAAATTTGAAACAGGAGAGGAAAATGGAAGACGTGAATGAAATGTGAAAGACCGACTACAGTAACGGAAAGCAAGAAGAAAAGACATTATGTTGCGAAGGAAAGGAAACGCAGGACCAAACTAATAAATATTGGCAGTCAGCGAGCACTTTGGTGTGATCAGCTGTTCGTTTAGCGACAGAATGATGGAACTGTCAGCAAGGTAAACCTGTAGATGGCAGTAATGCAACACTGAATTCCAGCTGCCGTGAAACCCAAAAGAAGAAGGAAAAGAAGCAGCAGGTAAACCTGCACATGTGCACACGGACTTCCTCTGTCTGCTTGACTGCATGAAGCGAGCGATTTCATACACATTATTTGCGAGGGAATCCCCTCAAATTAAATAACTTCCCAGCCACAGAATGGCCTTTTTTTAGAGACTGCAGAAATAAACATATATCACAATGACCAAATTTCAGAGGGAACTAAATTTCACTGACTTTATGAAATCGAAAGGCTGTCTAGCTTTAAGACAGGCAAAATAATCAGAGTGACACAAATGCGTGTGTTTGAAACCATGCACATTGCACGTCTATTATTTCAGTGGAGAGGAAATATGTCTATTGAAGCTAAATCCAACTCCCATGACTATGAAACTAGAAATTTACATTGTTGATTTATTCCATTATTCTGCATTTGGGGCTGCGATTTACAATTTCAGCAAAGGTTTCAGAAGTTACAGGCATTCAAATGTATAATTCACTGCATCTCATTTAGAATTTGAGCATGGATATAGCCGGGTTATTGCCATCATCCCATAAAAGACTCCCTCTTTGAGAGAAAATCTCACCACACACACACACACACACACACACACACCAGGCAAAATACATAATTATTCTTGGCACCAAAACCTGCCATTGCCCCTACATCAATTATTTAGATATTTTAACATTTCTAAAAAGTTCACTGAGCAAGAAATGGATTCTGGGTCATTCTGCATCACTAGAGAGACCCAGAGCGCACCTAGCCAAGCTTACTTATCCAATCAAAATCTGGGTCCACTTATCGTTCAAAAACATCAACACATTAATTTGAACACAAAGTTAAACCTAACAGACGCTATAAAGCAACGCAGGGTCATTAACCAGAAGCACGTCTGCTGTCTAATGTTTGCATTTCAAAACACCAAACTAGCATCTGGGGCTTGTGACCAATTCAAAATGTTGTGTGACCAAAAATCAACAATGGGGGAATGAATAATCTTCATGCATGTCTAACACACATATACTGTAGTGTGTGAATGAGAGCCTTTAGGCAGTACTTCCTGAGAAACCATCATGCTAATGTGATAAATATACAGTAGCCACATGAACTCAGGAGTACTTCAGAGTACCACCTGTTACTAATTAACCTGCTTATTGTGGAATCTTCCAAAATGGTGTTACTTTATTCTGGTTCGGCTGGTGGTGGATTCGGAGTTTATCCAATGAACACTGACCATGAAACAGGTACACACACTGATGGACTGGCATGCCATTCACAGTGCACCTCTCTCGTGCGCGCTCACCTCACCAATTTAGAGAAGCCGATCCACTTACTGGCATGTTTTGGCTGAAACCAGAAAAACAACCCATAGGAAAGCCTATGGATTCAGCCACTGGGGGTGCATAAGCGTACTCTTGGTGCCGGTCCCAAGCCCGGATAAATTGGAGAGGGTTGCATCAGGAAGGGCATCCGGCGTAAAACTGTGCCAAATCTAACATGCGGAATGAAGAGAGAAATACTATACCAGATCGGTTGGGGCCCGGGTTAACAACGACCGCCTCTGGTACTGTTGGTCAACAGGGTACCAGTGGAAAGTGTGCTACTGTTGCGCCAAAATGGAGAAGGAGAAAGAAAGGGGGGAGGCATGTTAGGAGAGAGTGTGAAAGATGGGAGGGAAGGAGCTTAGAATTGAGGGTAGGAACACTGAATGTGGGAACATTGACTGGCAGAGCGAGAGAGTTAGCAGGTATGATTGAAAGAAGGAAGTTGGACATTTTGTGCGTGCAGGAGACGAGGTGGAAAGGAAGCAAGGCCAAGAACATTGGAGATGGATGCAACTTGTTTTATTATGGAGTCGATGGAAAGAGAAATGGTGTTGGTATTGTTTTGAGGGGAGAGTTGGTCAGCAGTGTGATTGATGTGAAGAGGGTGATAGGCATGAAGTTGGAGATTCAAGGATCAATGAATGTTGTGTGCGCGTACGCCCCATAGGTTGGATGTGAAAATGAAGAGAAAGTTTTTCTGGGAAAAGATGGATGAAGTGGTAGAAAGTATACCGAAGGAGGAGCGCGTGCTGATAAGAGCAGATTTCAATGGACATGTTGGCGAGGGAAACAGAGGAGATGAGGACATGATGGACAGATATGGTGTAAGAGAGAGAAATGTGGAAGGGCAAGTGGTGGTTGATTTTTCAAAGAGGATGAATTTGGCAATAGTCAATACATACTTCGAGAAGAAAGAGCAGCACAGGGTGACGTTTAAGAGTGGAGGAAGATCTACACAGGTGGACTACATACTCTGCAGAAGGGGGAACCTGAAGGAGATTGGAGACTGCAAAGTGATGGCAGGGGAGAGTGTAGCTAGACAACATCGAGTGGTCGTGTGCAGGATGAGCTTGAAAGTGAAAAAGAGGAAGCGTGAAATAGTGGAGCCGAAGATTAAGTGGTGGAAACTAAAAGAGGTTGAACATCAGAAGGAGTTTAGGGAAGAAATAAGACGAGCATTGAGTGGTCATGGAAGCCTGCCAGAAGATTGGAATACTACTGCTGTACTAGTAAGAGAGGCAGCAAGGAAGGTGCTAGGGTGGTCATCGGGAAGGAGGAAGGAAGACAAGGAGACATGGTGGTGGAACAAAGAAGTGCAGGAAATTATAAAAGAGAAGAGGCTAGCAAAGAAGAATTGGGATGATCAGAGAGACGAGGAAAGCAGGCGGTTATACAGAGAGATGAGACAGAAGGCAAAAAGAGTGGTAGCGAAGGCAAAAGCAGATGCATACCAGGAATTGTATGAAAGACTGGAGACCAAAGAAGGAGAGAAAGACCTGTACAGACTAGCTAGGCAGAGAAACAGGGAAGTGAGGGATGTACAGCCGGTAAGAGTGATGAAAGATGGAAATGTGCTGACAAACAAAGAGAGTGTATTAAGAAGGTGGAAAGAGTACTTTGAGGATTTATTAAATGAGGAGAATCCAAGAGAGAAAAGGTCAGATTCGTTGGAGACAGCAAATCAGGAAGCAGAGTTGGTTAGTAAGGATGAGGTGAGGGCAGCCATGAAAAGAATGAAGACCGGGAAAGCAGTCGGACCAGATGGTATCCCGATTGAGGCTTGGAGATGTTTGGGTGAGACGGCTGTGGAGTTCCTAACGAGATTGTTTAATAAGATCTTAGAGAATGAGAAAATTCCAAATGAATGGAGAAAGAGTGTGCTAGTCCCAATATACAAGAATAAGGGAGATGTACAGAGCTGCAGTAATTACAGAGGAATAAAACTGATGAGTCACACCATGAAGCTATAGGAAAGGGTATTGGAGGCGAGATTGAGAAGAGGGGTAGCAATCTGTGAACAGCAGTACGGGTTTATGCCAAGGAAGAGCACGTCAGATGCAATTTTTGCTTTAAGAATGTTAATGAAGAAGTACAGAGAAGGCCAGAGAAAGCTACATTGTGTGCTTCTAGACCTGGAGAAGGCATACGATAGAGTGCTGAGAGATGAGTTATGGTACTGTATGAAAAAGAGTGGCGTGAATGAGAAGTATATTAGAGTGGTGCAAGACACGTATGAGAACAGTGAAACAGCAGTGAGGTGTGCAGTTGGAACAACTGAATGGTTCAAGGTGAAGGTGGGACTCCATCAAGGATCTGCTTTGAGTCCTTTCTTGTTTGCCATAGTGATGGATAGCTTGACAGATGAAGTGAGGCAAGAGTCACTATGGAACATGATGTTTGCAGATGATATTGTGATATGTGGTGAAAGTAGAAAGGAGGTTGAGTTGGGTTTGGAGAGATGGAGGTACTGTATGCATTGGAACAAAGAGGAATGAAGGTGAGCAGTAGCAAAACAGAATATATGTGCATCAATGAGAATGGGGATGAGAGTGTAGTGAAGATGCAAGGAGTAGACGTAAAGAAATTTGGTGAATTCAAGTGCCTGGGGTCAACTGTGCAGGAAAATGGGGGCTGCGATAGTGAGGTGAGAAAGAGAGTGCAGGCAGGGTGGAGCAGTTGGAGAAGGATTTCGGGAGTCATTTGTGATAGGAAAGTCCCAGCAAAAGTGAAAGGTAAGACGTAGAAGACAGTAGTGAGACCAGCTGTGATGTATGGATTGGAGACCATACCCTTAACGAAGAGACAGGAGGCAAAGTTGGAGGTGGCGGAGTTGAGGATGTTAAGGTTTGTGATGGAAGTGACAAGGTTGGACAGAATAAGGAATGAGCATATTAGAGGGACAGCACATGTGGAGAGCTTGGATATTAAGCTACTGTAAGAGAGATGAGACTGAGATGGTATGGGCACATCCTGAGAAGAGATGCAGAGCACGTGGGAAGGAGAATGTTGAGGATGGAGCTGCCAGGCAAATGAAAATGAGGAAGGCCAAAGAGGAGATACATGGATGTGGTGAGAGAGGACATGAAAGTGGCAGGTGTGGTAGAGAAGGATGCGGAAGACAGGGAGCAATGGAGACGAAAGATCCACTGTGGCGACCCCTAATCGGGAGCAGCCAAAAGAAGAAGAAGGAAAGCCTATGGATGGAGGAAAAATCTGTGAAAGTCCACACAGACAGTAACCGGAGTGCAGGATGGAACTGCTCACCACTAAATATGTTCCATTTCCTAAATAGCTGCTGACCTTCTTTGCTTTAGGCATCATAGGACCATAGTGTCTTTTCACTTATAAAGATAAAGTAAAACAAACCTATCTCTCCTCAGCACTGTGCTCTGCACACACACACACGCTTGTCTTACAATCCTTGTCAGGACCTTCCATTAACATAATGACTAATGTAGATAATTAATGCTATGCCTACACCTAAATATAAGTCTAACCTTAACCTCAGCAACCAAAAGAAAAACTTTACTCTTTTAATTTTTTAAAGCAAGCTTTTTATTTAAGCAATTTTACTCATGGGGCTCAGCCAAATGTCTTTACAAATTTAATCAAAGATCAAAACTGTCAGCTATTCAGCTCTTGAGTAAAGAAAAGCATTCATCCTGTAGTCCAGAGATCACTAGTTCGAACCCCAATGTTACCACAGCCATCTGTGGCCCAAGAGCAAAACTGGTCATACTCTCTCTCTCTCCCCTATCAATCACAGCCACACTAGCCAACCATGGGTATCTGTGAGCTCAGGTATGCAGAAGGGGGTAGATAGCACTTTCCACCTGGCGTATTATGCCACCCCCTGACGTTACATGAGCAGCAGATTGAAAAGATGCGTTCGGAGGAAGGAAGAAGCATGTGTGTCCTCCCTGGTTGGTGCTGCCTGATGGGTGGGAATTGGCCATCTCTAAATAAGGGAGAAAATTGAGGGAAAAAAAACCCCCAATCTGTCAGATATTCCTATACTTGTAGGGAAATTTGGTCCCCACCAAGATATAAAAACACCATCATGCACGCACACAAAATCACTCAGTAAAACAATTATTACAGCACCATTGGGTGTCTCCATCTCCTTCTTTGGTCAACATTTGATGCAAGTTTAAACTGCAGTCAATCTCTACAGCTCTTTATTTCAAAGACTAAAAGAGACAAAGACTTTTCTATTGGATGTAACCAAGGTATTATTTAGTTACATTAATATACAAGTTAATGGAGAGAGAGAGAGAGAGAGAGAGAGAGAGAGAGAGACTGACAGGCAGACCGAGAGGAAAGTGAGGGAGAGTTAACGTGTCTGCAGTATACATGACAGATCCCACATGCTGACATTTTACAAGACAGATCTGTCATCCCTCCCTCTCCTGTCTGTTCCTCTTTCATTCTTTCATTCACCGGAAGAGAACAATAGAGACATTGAAAAGCTGCCTGCTGAAAGTTAGGTTCCTTCCTTTGTGTCTTTTATTTCCATCATCATTATAATTGCTGTTGGGACAAAGGATTTGACAGAGAGAGCAGGCCTCAGAGCATTCAAATTGCCTCCAAGACAAAAGCAGGGATTTCACGAAAGTCTGAGTAAAGACAGGAGAGAGAAAGACAGAGAGAGAGAGAGAGAGAGAGAGAGAGAGGTAAAGGTAGAGAAATGGAAAAATGAAAGAGAGAAGATGCTCAAAAAAGCCCCCCCCCCCCCCCCCCCCCACACACACACACACACACAGCTTTGTTGCTTAAC
The DNA here is from genome assembly GCF_027579695.1 of Neoarius graeffei. NCBI lineage: Eukaryota > Metazoa > Chordata > Actinopteri > Siluriformes > Ariidae > Neoarius > Neoarius graeffei. The sequence goes on from NC_083572.1 coordinate 49,396,399, forward strand.
AAGCGACCAAAGTCAAGTGTTTTCACAGTACAGCTTTCATGTTAGCCATGTGCTTTCGACCAGAACAACAGCCAATAAGTCATGGTATTCAACATCCATCAGTACACTCCAGCACCTTACACACTAAACCAGGATAAGTGTCATGTTCTAATACATTCTAATATATTACCACCCATCTGCATTACACACAGCAAATCCTGAGCTTAAAAATTAGCTCTTTTTTTTTTTAATGTTTCGGGTCAATTACCATCAGGACCACAGAAGATCCACTTGCCTTTTATCATCATTTATGATATTATGACAATATTAAATTGAATATTACTACATTTTAAAATGTACACATTTATCTTCCTGGGTGACATTATTGTAGAAACATGCATACTGTGACGGCAGCCCAGGAAAGCCGCCGCCAAAATAGCGCATCGCTTCTCACACAGCCACTCCCATAGTGCTGAAGAAACACTAGTACTTCAGCACTGTTGCTTTGGACAGCCCGAGACAGTGTGACTACAGGGAGGAGCCAACTGAACGCGTGCAGCTGGAGCGGCAAAATCTGCACCTTCATTCGACCTCCTCAAGCAGCCGGGGGAGTAAAAAGTCACAGCCACAGAGCAGTCAGTGTACCCGAGACAGAAAACTCATGTGCTTTTCTCTCTCCCTGTGTTCAGGCAACCTCACTGATGTGGAGGGTGACAAAGACAAGCTTGAGCTTCACAGATGTCACACCGGCAACCCATGTCACCGCCAGACTGCCACCTAGACACAGTGCAGCCAATTTAGAGCCACCAATTAGCCTAACCTGCATGCCTTTGGACTGTGGGGGAAACCGGAGCACCCGGAGGAAACCCACGCGGACATAGGGAGAACATGCAAACTCCACACAGAAAGGCCCTCGTCGGCCACTGGGCTCAAACCCAGGACCTTCTTGCTGTGAGGCGACAGTGGTAACCACTACACCACCGTGCCTCCCCCATTTCCCCATTTTTCATGAAAATATACGTTTTGCACTGTAACTTGGGTTGTGTGTCTGTGCTCTTGCCTCCTCGCAGCGCAAGTCCTTTACACTGGTGGAGAAAGTGGGCCTGACCATGACACCCCAGCCCCTCTCCACATGGAACCCCTCCTGTAGCATTCCTGGAGACAAACCTCCAATAGCAGCAAATAACTCAAACGTTCGTAAAAGGCCTTGAAGTTGCCACCCAGGAGCTGTTGCAGCAGCGAGCCAGAACCTCTCCTCTCCCCGGCAGCCTTCCGGATCCCCACCAAGAGGCCCTGTGTCCGCTGCATAAACTCTCCCCATCTGACAATGTGGAAGGCTTCCTCTACACATTCGAGCAGACAGTGAGTATAGAAGGGTGGTCCAAAGAGAAATGGGCCCAGGCTCTGGCTCCTCTTCTCACAGAGGAAGGCCAACTGGCCTACTTCAGCCTCCTGCCGGCCGTGGCAGACGAGTACCCCCTCCTGAAAGAGCACATCCTGGGGTGCTGCAGGTTCTCCATCTGCTAGGCTGCAACAGAGTTCCACTGCTGGGTGTAATGAGGTAGATATCAGCCCGCATAGCCAGATGGACTTGCTGTTTAGGACCACCAAGCGTTGGCTACAGCCCGAACAGCACTCAGCAGTGCAGGTCACAGAGCAGGTTGCCATGGACCAGGTCCTTTGGGCATTACCCCCTGAGGAGTGCATGGCCATCAGGTTGAGGGTGCCCAAGACCCCCACAGAACTAGTGGGGGCCCTCGAATGCGCCTAGGCAACCCTCAACATAAAAAAACAAGGGGCGATAAGGCCAAGGCAGGGAGCCACCGAGGCCCCCACCATCACCACCTGGGCCAATATGGGCCCCGAAGACACCCCACCCCGCCCTGTACACTTACTCTCGCCCGATGATGAGCCCATGCCCACTGCACCTGAGCAACCTCCCCCCACCCCAGCCCGGAAACCGTGGCTTGCTGGCTGCATTGTCCACTCACCTGCCAGCCCTCATCTCCCATGCACTCATGTGTGGGTAGAGGGCTGGCCAGTGAAAACTGTCCTGTACTTGGGCAGCACTATCATGCTGGCCTGGCCTTCAATCCTACCTTCAGCTGCGGGATGCAGCAGTACCATCAAGGTCACTTGCGTGCATGGGGAGGCATGAGAGGTGGCCACTGCTCAAGTCAAGATTGGAGAGGAGACAGATGAGTGGGAAGTATCTGTAGGTGAGGTACCTGACCTCCCTGTCCTTCTCCTCCTAGGTCAGGACTAGCATTGATTCCTGAAGGAACTACCTGCTGCCAGGAAGATGAGGAGATGCCGAGCCCCAAGGAGACCTTGGGACCGCACCTCATCACCCCAAGATGTGTGCCTGGCTGGGGGACACATGGAAGCCAGGGACTGCACTGTGGAAAATGAGTCACACACCACCTCTAACCCACTCTCATGCGTATTTAAACAGGTGACACACAAAGTGAACTTTGGGCAGGAGCAGAAATGGGACAAATGGCGGAAAAACTGCTGGGGGCAGGTGCGCTTCATCGAGTGTGAAGACCAGCAGCCGGGGCAGCTGGTCCCCAGCTCATACTTTTTGGTTTGCTGTGGGCTGCTCTATCACCACATGGAATGGTGGGTCCAGGACATCGATCTACTGGTGGTCCCCCACTCAAAGGTGGATGTGGTGGTGCACCTGGCCCACTCCCATCCCTTGGGTGGCTGCCTGGTCAGCCAAAGTTTTTGTTTTGTTTTGTTTTGAATTAAAAAATATATATTTTTCTTTGTATTTTTATGTGATATGCTTTTGTTTGTTTTTATTCACTGAGAAAATTTATCTTTTTAGATGGCAATAATCGCATTGCTATGACAATGGAATTGTTTACTAGTATCTGTGTCAGTGCTGTGTATGTGTTATCTAGCCAAGTGAGATTTACACTTCATAAACATGAAGTCTGCTGATTCACACATTTTGTTGCTGGTAAAAATCACAGGGTTACAGAAATTTTCTGATTAGATATTTTGAATTAGAAGCCTTTATTTGTCACATTACAGCACAATGAAATTCTTTCTTTTCCATCTGAAGCAGAGAGAGACAGAGAGAGAGAGCGCAGTGGTCTCATCTCATCTCATCTCATCTCATTATCTCTAGCCACTTTATCCTGTTCTACAGGGTCGCAGGCAAGCTGGAGCCTATCCCAGCTGACTACGGGTGAAAGGCAGGGTACACCCTGGACAAGTCGCCAGGTCATCACAGGGCTGACACATAGACACAGACAACCATTCACACTCACATTCACACCTACGGTCAATTTAGAGTCACCAGTTAACCTAACCTGCATGTCTTTGGACTGTGGGGGAAACCGGAGCACCCGGAGGAAACCCACGCGGACACGGGGAGAACATGCAAACTCCACACAGAAAGGCCCTCGCCGGCCACAGGGCTCGAACCCGGACCTTCTTGCTGTGAGGCGACAGTGCTAACCACTACACCACCGTGCCGCCCTATCATAACTTTTAAAATGGATAAATTGTTAAAGTTTTATTTTTAACTTAAATGTGTGGGGAGCACATCAGGGCACTTGCCTTGATTGGCAAATGGTGTTTATTTTTGGGTTTTGTTTTCCTTTAATTGAAAAGCATTCCAGGTGGCTACCTCATGAAGCTGGTTAAGATGATGCCAGTAGTATGCAAAGCGTTGTGTGATTTCCTTGTCTATGATCAGTCATTGGTATTCGTAATTCAGGAATTATTTCCACCCAGTAGCACTTACCAACTTGGCATGTGTTTTCAGCAGGAAAGGTATTCATCTGTTAATTAACATGAACAAAAACTCCTGACAACCTAGTGCACTGGAATAATGTTAAAAAATCTGCTGTATTTATCCAGCTTGTTGTATTTGCACCCTTGACGTCACTGAACAACACCAAACCTTTGTGTGTTGCTGTTCTGTTTTTGTTCCATGCAGTATTTTAATGCTAGGTGACGGCATGATATGGCAGCAGGAGCGTGGTCAAGCTTCAGCTGTGGATTGAGAGGATGTGGGTGGAACTGGCAGGTAACACAGGATGATTCTCGTTTGTGTATGATCTAGGCGAGTTTACTTATGTGTGGTTTGTTTGCCCTTCCAGGAGAAAAAAAAAAAGAGATTGCCATGAACCAGAGAGAGAGTGCGAGACAGAGAGGGAGAGAGAGATGACAGAGGTCACACATAACACACACGCACATCCTGTTTCCTGTCATGTGATGGGGAGAGTTGGCTAGTTGGTGCAAATTGGCAAAATGATCAAATTGTGGAGAAATTTGACCATCATTTATAACCTTTGCCAAAAGTGAGCGCATGATCTTAGCCAAAAGTAATTGTGCACATGTTGTATGAAAAGCCATGATAAGTTGCTATTATGACCTTTCATACCGGTACATGAAGTGGAGACAGAAGAGAGACGTCTACAACGTGAAAAGCTTTAAAATCAGTATAGAATTTTGCTAATCTTAAAAGGGACATATTATTAAAAACTCACTTTTTCAGCCATTGTGCAAATACTAGTGCTGTCAAAAATGTCGCGTTATTAACGCGTTAACTTGACTCAATTTTAACGGCGATAATTTTTTTATCGCGAGATTAACGCTCTGTGACATGATGTAGGTTTTTCATAAGCTTTTGAAACTGCCAGGAACTTGGAACAGCGACTTTGCTTAGAAAACCGATAGCAGCTAGACTGTAATGCCATGCCCCGCGAAGCCAGAGTCCTCTGCCCTCCTCCCCCAAAGAACCAGCACGGGCAGGGCGCGCTAGTAGAGCTGGGATTTATGGCTCTTTGATGGGATCCGCATCTTTGTGATCCGTTCTTTGAAAAGAGCCGTTCAAAAGACTGGCTAATTTGGCTCTTTTTAAATATTTATTCAGTTTTAAGAAGACAGCGTCTAAAGAAGCCAGATCCCTCTGAACTGTAAACTCAATGCTATCCCAGAAATCCTTCCTGTAATATGCAAATTTGGCCGCCTCTGATTGGACAGCGCGACGCATCAACAGGCAGAAAATGTAAAAGTACAAAATGTGTTAAGTGAGCTGAAACAGTAAAGATCAGATTCAATGCAATATTTATCAACGAACAACGGAGATTAAAAAAAAAAAGATGGATAATTCAACAGTAGATCATTTCACTCATGGTTCTCTTGCTAGCCCCGCGCCGGTGCTCGGCTTAGGTTTCACTTTGCAGTGCCTGTGTCAAGACGTGTTATGCTTTGCAATAAAAAAAAAACATTGGTACAAAGCAAGCCCATGCACTTTTTTATGCTGATAAGAGAATTACAATGTTTTTTTATGTGACAAAAATGTGCGATTAAATTGCGATTAATCGCGAGTTAACTATGACTGTCGCGACATTAATCGCGATTAAATATTTTAATCGCTTGACAGCACTAGCAAATACATTTGCGTATCTGGAGTGCCAACCAACCCACAAACTCTGAAATCAGACAACCCAGCCAGTTTCTTTTGTTCTGCCTATTACAGAAAACACGTGCTTTGACAAGCCGTTCAGATTTGGCTCCCCTTTCTATGCCACAAGGGGAGCTCATTAGAATTATGCCACTCCATCATGTTAGTCTCTCCACTCATGGCTTGAGGACTGCCTTTGCGAATGAATATTCACAAGATAAGTGCTACTTGATTGGCCAGCAGAAGGATGATGGAGGCAGGGGGTGTGAGCAGTGGCTCATTATCATTTAAAGGAACAGGCTCTCAAATTGGCCGTTTTGTACACGGCTGTTTAGACAGGCTGAGAAGCGCACCGTGGTCCTTTATCCTTAGGGTATTTTGACCAAAGAATGCCACAGACATTTCATGAAGACCTCATGGACCTGGATCAACCTGTGGAAAAGGGGTCACCTTTAATAAAAGATACTCAAGGTAGGCTGCGTGGCCCAACATCTGGTCTTGCACAAGTCCAAACTCAAGTTGCATTTTGAAAAGCCAAATATAAGCAAAACAATCACACTGAGTCACAATATTGCAATATGTCGAAATCTCATCTCATCTCATTATCTCTAGCCGCTTTATCCTTCTACAGGGTCGCAGGCAAGCTGGAGCCTATCCCAGCTGACTACAGGCGAAAGGCGGGGTACACCCTGGACAAGTCGCCAGGTCATCACAGGGCTGACACATAGACAACCATTCACACTCACATTCACACCTACAGTCAATTTAGAGTCACCAGTTAACCTAACCTGCATGTCTTTGGACTGTGGGGGAAACCGGAGCACCCGGAGGAAACCCACGCGGACACGGGGAGAACATGCAAACTCCACACAGAAAGGCCCTCGCCGGCCACGGGGCTCAAACCCGGACCTTCTTGCTGTGAGGCGACAGTGCTAACCACTACACCACCGTGCCACCTACGGTACATCGAAATCATTTTTAAAAAATGTACCAGCATTTTTAATAATGTGAATAATATTATCTTACACCTTTAGATTCATCAGTTCATGCTGACAGCATAAACACATAACACTGAATCCATCTCACACATCCACACGATTAGAGACAACAAAAAATCCTGATAAACATGTTAAGTGTCAAACAAGAGAAGGAGAATGTTGTAATGGGTTGTAAATACTTTTATTATGCCGTGTTCAGATTCGCACATGAGGTCAAGCCTGGAGGCAGAAAGAAATGTAATTGGTTAAGTGGGACTGCAACACCTTCATTTTAGTGTAAAGCATGAATCTGGCCCAGCACTGTTCCTGTAAATCAACTGGAACCAGTTACACTTACTGAAGCGCTCGCTGCTATTAACTCATTTGCATATAGTTATTTAAGTAAGCACTAAGCAGGATTAATTCCTCTTAAGTGAAAATATGGATTTAAAAAAAGCATGTCTGTAGGCAAGTTATTCCTAATTATCATCTGTGAAGTGTCTTAAATAATTTTGGTGATAAATATAGCAATACAGCTGTTAATAGCATTCACACTCCTTTCTCTGGAGATAAACCTAGTGACCATTTCCTGTCAATTTCACTATTTTATGCAAACTATATGCATGTTTATCTCCTGTAAGATAGACCTCGTACGATGTCACGAGCTTACCAAACTGCTTCAACACACAACACTCACTCACTTAGCCCACGTCGCTAGCTTAACCCTGACTCCGAGATTAGAGACTGACTAAGCGAGGATTCTGGCATCCAATATTAGCATTTCACAGCACTGCGCTAAATGAGGTCATTGGGAGGAACCATGACTAAAAGCTGCTAATTAGAGAGCTAACGTCTCACAAGATAACTGAGGAGGTCTCTCTCTCTCCCCATCTCACACACACACACACACACACACACACACACACACACACACACACACACACACACATTGGATTAGCAGTTTTCATAACAATAAAGCGACTAAACTGAAAGCATGGAGACAGACATGTAATCTGTTGCTGCTAGCAATGTGGAGATGATACAACCAGAGAGGATTGAGGCGTAGCAAGAGCTGCAGATGTATGACCACTTCCTTGTTCAACTATTAGAAAAGGGAGGGGGGGAAACTGATCCCTCTTTATGCAGGCAAGAACGATCCAGCGCTCCATTAAAGTCAATGAGGAGGTCCATGGATTTCGCCATTATTTCTCTCTGCGAAGGGTAATGGGTATTTGGAGGAATTTACAGCATTCCCAGTTACCTATGATCACTGTAAGGTGGTGTTTACATTAGACCGTATCCGTCTCGTTTTCGTCGCGGATGCACTGTCCATTCACATTAAAACGCTGGGAAACGACTCCACAGGCGGAACAACTTGAATCCGCCAGGGCCCACGTATTCAACCCAGTTCGTATCTGATCCGGTGCTGTGTAAACATTGAGGAACGAGGAAACGCTGTGCTGAGCTCTAGCTGACGTCGTCATTGGACAACGTCACTGTGACATCCACCTTCCTGATTCGCTGGCGTTGGGATCACACACACAGCGGCTCAGTCCCGAATCACTGCTCGTGCGCTTCACTCGCGCGCTCTGTGAGCTGCGCAGGGCCGGAGTGCACACCCTCCAGAGGGCACTCGCTGTTCAGGGCGGAGTGATTTGGAGCGCAGGAGGAAGCGCTGAGCCGCACTGAGGTTTATTTACACATTTCAACTTATTTACCTCCTTCAGGCGCTTAAACTCAGTGAGAACATGACCATCACAGCCAGGTGTGTTTATCTGCTGGAGAAGGTGTTCGCTTGCCATCCTTCCACTTGCAAGTGGTGAGTGACTTGCGCATGCCCGATATGCACTGGGATCATGTGACGTGCCGTCTAATTAGTCATGTGATTAGCGTATCCGTGTATTGGTATTGCTGTGTGCACGCGAATCGTGTATTGGCGTCGCTGTGTGCACGCGAATCGTTTTAAAAACGTTAATCTGATGATCCGCTGATACGGTCTAATGTAAACACCACCTATGACCACAACAGTAGTTCTGCAGTAAACTGTTTCCGGAAAAAAACAAACTGACTTCATTTCAGGACATAAAGGTTAAAGGTATATGGCTTCTCAACCTCCTCAGCAAAATTTTGCTTGTGACATAAGGTGACACGCCCAGTTACAAGACCGGAAATGTTCTACTTTTGCTCTCATAGACATAAATTATGTTGCTCTATCTTGGTGTAATCTAAGATCTTTGATACAACAGTGTGCTATTTAACAGTTATTCCACGAAATTGAGTCGTACATGAGCTGATAGCTGATGAGGCACGTAGCACCGAGTCGGCTGTAAGCTAGGGTGACCAGATTTCCCGAGTCTAAAACCGGGACACTTTGCGCGTGACCGTGATACTCGTGCACACACACGCGTTTTGATGTAAACATGCGCCGGCTCAAACCATGGCTCAGACAGGTGCTTTTATCACTTTGTAGAAGCACACTTTTATCAACTTTTCAGAGAACAATCAAGTATTTTCTTGTTATCTACATGTACTTTCTATCACAATTCAGTTAAAGTAAGAAAATCAGACAGCAGATGTGGTGATAGGGAATAGGCCAATAGCCTAAATTTCAACTGATTTATTTCACCTTTGTGAAAACGCCAAGAAAATGCATTGCTTGCATATTAACATCAACATTTTATGCGATGAACTTTTTTTTTAACAATAGGCTATGCATTGTAACAGGAACGAGCGCATGAGCCTAATCGTTGTCATCTCCAAACCTTTACCCAAAATGCCTCTGTTTAATCTTAACCAGTGTCGGCTATTAACTATTTTGAAAACATGAACCCTGAGTTGACAATAGCATCAAACAAGTCAAGACAATCTGTGATACAGATTAAAGACAGATGAAACAGATGAAAGACAACAAAAAATGTTTCAGAAACACAGCCACCCAACCCACCCTAAAGAAGATGCCATTTTATAGAAGAAACCTTTATTCGTCTCATGCACACTTCAAGCACAGTGAAATTCATCCTCTGCATTTAACCCATCTGAAGCAGTGAGCACACACCCAGAGCAGTGGGCAGCCACACTAGAGCGACCGGGGAGCAGTCAGGGGTCAGGTACCTTGCTCAAGGGCATCTCAGCCCAAGGCCACCCCACGTCAACCTAACTGCATGTCTTTGGGGGAAACCGGAGCACCCGGAGGAAACCCACGCAGACACGGGGAGAACATGCAAACTCCACACAGAAAGGCCCTCACCGGCCGCTGGATTCGAACCCAGAACCTTCTTGCTGTGAGGCAACCGTGCTGACCACTACACCACCGTGCCGCCCCGGTAAATATATTATTGCATATATTTACATGATGAGTGAATTTGCTCCAGTAGCGCTTTATTGCCCGAGAGCCTGCTGTGAAACTGCGAGCAAGTATCGTCGAAATTGGCCCGGGTAATGAGCAAGGCTTTGAGAGTAGGCACGGTCATGCAATTCCTCTCGTCAGTCCAGGTGTTGCTCATGAGTGAAAATATTCGCTCAGCTGGAGCATTGGTGCAAGGTAGGCACATGGCAAACTGGCAAAGCTGGCTGACATTGCTGTAAGGAATCTCCCTACTCTTGAAGTGTGCGAACATCTCCGCCCAGCGCTCATCCATTTGGCAGTGTCGCGCAGTAGTTGACAGCCGCTAGCGAAAAAATCCGTTATAACACGGCCTCTATTTAACATTGTACAAATAGATACATTGTAAGGTTGACTGCGCACACACGCACATTGATGCTGAATTGCTAGAAGCCTTATTGACATCTCGTTGGCTATATATGATCGCTGTAACCGGGACAGTTTGGTGTAAGCCGGGACATTCCAGCGTCCCGACGGACCTTTGTTGGGAATGGGGACACACAACTCAAAATCGGGACTGTCCCGGTCAAACCGGGACGTCTGGTCATGTTACTGTAAGCCATGTACGACGAGATTGAATGGAATAACTGTTTTGTTCTATCCACATTCACTGGATTTTGAGAAACAGAGCATTTTTATTTAATTTTTTTTGCAAATTCGATAAATAAAAAACTTTATACAAAACTTCCGACAAAATCATTTCCATTTAGAATGTAAACAAACTGGCGAAATGACAGGAGCAATTTGTGAAAAATGCTATAATGATAATTCCTGAAAAATAAAAAGGTACCTTCTTAACATCAAATACTTCCATATTTTGTTGTTGTTGTTTTTTTTTGTATTTTTTGGGGGTTTTGTTTTCGAGTAGAGTTTTTATTTTGTCTTTGGTTGGTTCAGCAACACGCTCCACCATTTTGTTTTTTCTCTCTACATGGTATATGAGCTGATAGCCTAGTAGTAGAGTAGCCAATCAGAGTGTGTGATTGCTCATATCCAGTGAATGTGGATAGAATAATAAGTGATATGCTGTTGTTGTGTAGTGGTTAGCACTGTCGCCTCACAGCAAGAAGGTCCGGGTTCGAGCCCCGGGGCCGGCGAGGGCCTTTCTGTGTGGAGTTTGCATGTTCTCCCCGTGTCCGCGTGGGTTTCCTCCAGGTGCTCCGGTTTCCCCCACAGTCCAAAGACATGCAGGTTAGGTTAACTGGTGACTCTAAATTGACCGTAGGTGTGAATGTGAGTGTGAATGGTTGTCTGCGTCTATGTGTCAGCCCTGTGATGACCTGGCGACTTGTCCAGGGTGTACCCCGCCTCTCGCCCGTAGTCAGCTGGGATAGGCTCCAGCTTGCCTGCGACCCTGTAGAACAGGATAAAGCAGCTAGAGATAATGAGATGAGATGAGATGCTATTGTTGTTTTTTTTTTGTGTGTGTATATAATCCTGTATCTGTTTCATCCAGCTCTTAAATAAACATGGATGCCAAGGATATAGCTTGAGATGAAGACACCTCTTGATACTATAATACAAAGCCCTACACACACACACACACACACACATACACAACAATTCAGCTCAATCAGAACTAAGCCCGGTTCTGCGCAGTTTTTATCATTTCCTTTCTGGAAATAAATCCCAACCACTACAATAAACGCCATTATCTGAGCCGTAGATCTGTTCAGTTATGACACACACACACACACACACACACACACACACACACACACACACACACACACAGTAATACATCAGCCTAACCAGTTACAATCTACAGCATCAGCACATGGACGCTATTTAAAGATTCTGTGTTCTTTCTAAGCCCTCAGGATAATGCAATTCATCATCATCATCATCATCATCATCATCATCATCACTCCTGCTCACTCCTCAATGTGTGTGTGGGCGTGTAAGCAAAGTGCAGGTCGGGCTATTTAAGCCAGGAGATCACCCAATGAAAACCAAGCGGATCCAGGCCAATCTACCTGCGTGTTTTTGGGAGATGGGAAGAAACCAGAGAACCTGCAGAAAACCCATATACAGACACAGTGAGAACCTGTGAAACTCCATACAGACAGTAACTAGAGCTCAGGATTGAACCAGGGTCCCTGAAGCTGAACCCAATTTTCAGTTAGCAAATACACTGCAGCTATTTCTTTGAAATTTGCATACTGTTAAACCAAACGTGCATGTGTTAATCAGGGACACTGTGCAAAAAGCGATGGAGGAAAGCAGCATTGATACCATACAATGCACAACACAACCCATTCCTCTGGCGTGCATTGAGGGAATGCCGAGTCAGTGCAGCATATTAGATGTAAAAACATCAGAAAGAAAAAGTTGTGAGTCACTACCGGTTACTCACTTTTAATTCCACTTTCAAGAGAAAGTTCACAGTTGCACCAAAACGGTTTGAGGACAAATGTAACCACAAGGTGGAACAATACATATTAAATTCTAAGAAAGTCCATTTGGGCAAAATCGAGTGCTTACTGTGTGCACAGCAGGTTATGATCCTCCTGCAACATCCGGTACAAACCAATGGATATTACCTGAAAGCTTTCCCTCTTTTCTTTTCCACTTTTTCCAACAACAAAGAAAGCCCTTATGATGCATCTACAGTATATCAGGAGTAGTAGTGGCACTGAAGTGTCATTTAAGCACAGAGCTTGACGAGACCATGGAGTGAAAACAGCCAAAAGCTTTTCCTTGCAAGCTGTTAGACTGTTCGACTGACTCGGAGTCTATGTACTGCATCGTGACTGTAGTTAATAAAGAATATAAAAATCAGTACTTCGTAGGCTTCCAAGTGGTACAACAGAAAACTGTCCACCATGACACTGAGAGATCATGAGTTCGACTCACTACGATGCCACAGACATCTGTGGAGGGGGTTAAGAGAGCAGAACAAGCCGTGTTCTCAGGGTGGGAGGGATGGCGTTTTTCTCTCCCTTGTCAATCAGTGTGACAGTAGCCAATCAGAGGTGTCTGGGAGCTCATGGATGTGGAAGAGGGTAGACAGCGCTTTCCTCCAAGTGTGTTACGCTGCTCTGGGATGCAGCAGATCGAATGTTGTGGTTGACTTGGAGGAAGCATGTATTAGCAGTTACACTTCTTGGTTGGTAGCTGTCATGTGACAGGTTGCCAGTGACCAAACTTGTTGAAAGTAGTGTTTCAACCAATCACAATCAATTTGTGTTAAATACACAAATAACAACAACCTGGTGGGTTTAGTAGTCATTACACTCTTTGTACTGGCATTTACCATATTTCCACTGCAATGTCCAGCGTTGCCAGGTCTAACAGTTTTTCCCCGAACTGCTGCCTCAAAGCTGGAAGCACACAGTTGTATAGAATGTCTTTGTATGCTGTAAGATTACAATATCCCCTTCAATGGAACTAAGACACCAAAACATGCCCCCGCATGACAATGCCCCTGTACACAAAGCAAGCTCCATGAAGACATATGGCCCTTTTCCACTACCCTTTTTCAGCTCACTTCAGCTCGCTTCAGCTCACTTCAGCCCGACACGGCTCGCGTTTCGACTACCAAAAACCAGCACAACTCAGCTCGTTTCAGCCCTGCTTAGCCCCTAAAACTCGCACCGTTTTGGAGTGGGGCTGAAGTGAGCCAAGCCGTGCCGAGTGAGGCTGGGGGCGTGAGCAGACACTCCCCTGTGCACTGATTGGTGAGGAGGCGTGTCCTCACATGCCCACACACGCCCCGCGAGCGTGCTGGGATCTGTAAACACCGCAAACCCGGAAGGAGAAGAATTACGAGAATTTCTGCAGCCTTATGCGCCTCGCCTCATCTATACGCTCTTGCCAGTATCTGTCCGCGTTGTCGGTGACAACAAGCCACAGCACCAAGACCAGCAACACTAACGACTTCATGTCCTCCATGTTTGTTTACTATCCGGGTCGTGAGACTACCGCTTAAAAGCTCACTGATGTCACTGTTTGCGCTGCTTAACGACATCACCTGACGTCCACCCACTTTCGCTAACTCCACCCAATGTGTCCACCCACTTCCAGCCAGCATGGTTCAGTGCGGTTGTAGTCGAAATGCAACTCCAACAGACCCGCTCAGCCCGACTCAGCACGGCACGGCTCAGCCCGACTCAGCCGCGTTTGTAGTGGAAAAGCGGCAATAGCTTACTATGTCTTTGGAGTAGAAGACCATGAGTGTCCTGCACAGAGCCCTGACCTCAACACCACTGAACACTTTTGGGATGAACTAGAACTGTGACTGCAGCCCAGGCCTCCTCACCTGACATCAATACCCAACTTCACTAATAGAACTGTGGCTCAATGAGCACAAATTCCCACAGCCATGCTCTGAAATCTAGTCGAAAGCCTTCCCAGAAGAGTAGAGGTTATTATAACAGGAAAGGGGAACTAAATCTGAAATAGGATGTTCAGTATGTACATAGTGTCTTGCAAAAATATTCATCCCCCATGGTGTTTGTCTTGTTTTGTCGCATTACAAGCTGGAATTAAAATGGATTTTTGGAGGGTTAGCACCATTTGATTTACACAACATGTCGACCACTTTAAAGGTGCAAATTGTTGTTTTATTGTGAGACAAACAATAATTAAGATGAAAAAACAGAAATCTGGCATGCGCATAGGTATTCACCCCCTTCCGTATGAAACCCCTAAATAAGAGCTGGTCCAACCAATTCACATAATTAGTTGATTAAGATCCACCTGTGTGCAATCAAAGTGTCACATGATCTGTCACATGATGTCTGTATTAATCAACCTGTTCTGGAAGGACCCTGACTCTGCAACACTACTAAGCAAGCAACATGAAAACCAAGGAGCTTCCAAACAGGTCAGAGACAAAGTTGTGGAGAAGTATACAGTGGTGCTTGAAAGTTTGTGAACCCTTTAGAATTTTCTATATTCCTGCATAAATAGGACCTAAAACATCATCAGATTTTCACACAAGTCCTAAAAGTAGATAAAGAGAACCCAGTTAAACAAATGAGAGAAAAATATTCTACTTGGTCATTTATTTATTGAAGAAAATGATCCAATATTGCATATTGGCAAAAGTATGTGAACCTCTAGGATTAGCAGTTAATTTGAAGGTGAAATTAGAGTCAGGTGTTTTCAATCAATGGGATGACAATCAGGTGTGAGTGGGCACCCTGTTTTATTTAAAGAACAGGGATCTATCAAAGTCTGATCTTCACAACACGTGTTTGTGGAAGTGTATCATGGCACGAACAAAGGAGATTTCTGAGGACCTCAGAAAAAGCGTTGTTGATGCTCATCAGGCTGGAAAAGGTTACAAAACCATCTCTAAAGAGTTTGGACTCCACCAATCCACAGTCAGACAGATTGTGTACAAATGGAGGAAATTCAAGACCATTGTTACCCTCCCCAGGAGTGGTCGACCAACAAAGATCACTCCAAGAGCAAGGCGTGTAATAGTCGGCGAGGTCACAAAGGACCCCAGGGTAACTTCTAAGCAACTGAAGGCCTCTCTCACATTGGCTAATGTTAATGTTCATGAGTCCACCATCAGGAGAACACTGAACAACAGTAGTGTGCATGGCAGGGTTGCAAGGAGAAAGCCACTGCTCTCCAAAAAGAATATTGCTGTTCGTCTGCAGTTTGCCAAAGATCATGTGGACAAGCCAGAAGGCTATTGGAAAGATGTTTTGTGGATGGAGGAGACCAAAATAGAACTTTTTGGTTTAAATGAGAAGCGTTATGTTTGGAGAAAGGAAAACACTGCATTCCAGCATAAGAACCTTATCCCATCTGTGAAACATGGTGGTGGTGGTATCATGGTTTGGGCCTGTTTTGCTGCATCTGGGCCAGGAGGGCTTGCCATTATTGATGGAACAATGAATTCTGAATTATACCAGCGAATTCTAAAGGAAAATGTCAGGACATCTGTCCATGAACTGAATCTCAAGAGAAGGTGGGTCATGCAGCAAGACAATGACCCTAAGCACACAAATAGTTCTACCAAAGAATGTTTAAAGAAGAATAAAGTTAATGTTTTGGAATGGCCAAGTCAAAGTCCTGACATTAATCCAATCAAAATGTTGTGGAAGGACCTGACACAAACAGTTCATGTGAGGAAACCCACCAACATCCCAGAGTTGAAGTTGTTCTGTATGGAGGAATGGGCTAAAATTCCTCCAAGCCAGTGTGCAGGACTGATCAACAGTTACCGGAAATGTTTAGTTGCAGTTATTGCTGCCCAAGGGGGTCACACCAGATACTGAAAGCAAAGGTTCACATACTTTTGCCACTCACAGATATGTAATATTGGATCATTTTCCTTAATAAATACATGACCAACTATAATATTTTTGTCTCATTTGTTTAACTGGGTTCTCTTTATCTACTTTTAGGACTGAAAATCTGATGATGTTTTAGGTCATATTTATGCAGTAATATAGAACATTCTAAAGGGTTCACAAACTTTCAAGCACCACTGTAGATCAGGGTTGGGTAAAAAAAAAATATCCCAAACTTTGAATATCCCAGGAAGCACCATTAAATCCATTACAGCAAAATGGAAAGAATATGGCACCACTACAAACCTGACAAGAGAAGGCCGCCCACCAAAACTCACAGACCAGGCAAGGAGGGCATTAATCAGAGATGCAACAAAGACACTAAAGATAACACTGAAGGAGGTGCAAAGATCCACAGCAGAGATGGGAGTATCTGTCCATAGGACCACTTTAAGCCATACACTCCACAGAGCGAGGCTTTATGGAAGAGTGGGCAGAAAAAAAAGCCACTGCTGAAGAAAACATGTTTGGAGTTTGTCCAACAGCAAGTGGCAGACTCCCCAAACACATGGAAGAAGATTATTTGGTTAAGTGAGACTAAAATCGATCTTTTTGGCCATCACAGGAAATGCCATGTGTGGCGCAAACCCAACACCCTTAGAACACCATTCCTACAGTGAAGCATGGTGGTGGCAGCATCATGTTGTGGGGATGTTTTTCATCTGCAGGGACAGGAAAGCTTTGGTCAGGATTGAAGGAAAGTTGGATGGCACTAAATACAGGGCAATTCTGGAGGAAAACCTGTTTGAGTCGGCCAGAGGTTTGAGACTGGGACAAAGGCTCACGTTCCAGCAGGACAATGACCCTAAACCTGCTGCTAAAGCTACACTGGAGTGGTTTAAAGGGAAACATTTAAATGTCTTGGAATGGCCTCGTCAAAGCCCAGACCTCAATCCAATTGAGAATACATGGCATAACTTGAAGATTGCTGTACACCAACGCAACCCATCTAACCTGAAGGAGTTGGAGCAGTTTTGCCTTGAGGAATGGGCAAAAATCCCAGTGGCTAGATGTGCTAAGTTAATAGAAACATACCCCAAGAGACTTGCAGCTGGACAAACACCAAGGGGGATGAATACTTTTGCAAGACACTGTATGGGTTTTGTGGGAAGGTGTTGACATACTTTTGATTACATGGTGTATATTGTAAATATTAATCTAGGTCTGTGTGGCATTTCCATCGAGACAGTTTGGTGCATATACTGTATGTCTGAATCTTATTTGTCTAATGTATGCAAAACACCAAACTGCTTCTTTTAAGTAACAGAAATATGCCTTTTGGAGCTTTTCTTCTGACTGTAAGCCACTCCAAGTAAACAGACTTATTTTGTATTCACTATTAGTTCCCAGCTTTTCTGCACACTATAATTGTGTTTTGAACTGAAGCTGTTTTTTTTTTTTTTTGAAGGTCAATATTGTATTGATCAACACTGCCATGTGTAATTTCACTGATTTTAATCATTTGTTAAGGTTTGCCAGTTGTACCAAGCGTTGTTTAAGTTTCATGTATATAGATCAAATATTGAACAGGCCTGGGCAAAGCTGTTTGTATGCGTTTAATTTTACTTTGTACCTGAGGCATAGCTGTTATTTTAAAATAGCATTAGTCAAGAGACAGTTTACTTCAATTATTAAGAAAAATGTTTTCTCGAAAGGACTCAGTGTTGATTTTTAATGATGCTGTATTATTGCAATGTAATTTCACTAAAAAGCAAAAAAAAAAAAAATCTCAGACAAAATAACTTATTTGCTGACCCATGTTTGGCTTGCTTATTTATGTATTTGTTTTTTGTTTATCTGTTTGTTTGTCATCTGGCCCAATGCTTCCTGAACCTCTTCAGCTTCAGCTAGGGGTTTCATTTTGGTGCATTACTGAATATGACCATCATCCCAACAGTCCTGTGAAATAATAAGTACATCCCATGGAAATTGTAGACTTTTCTCAACATACACTACCGTTCAAAAGTTTGGGGTCACCCAGACAATTTTGTGTTTTCCATGAAAAGTCACACTTTTATTTACCACCATAAGTTGTAAAATGAATAGAAAATATAGTCAAGACATTTTTCTGGCCATTTTGAGCATTTAATCGACCCCACAAATGTGATGCTCCGGAAACTCAATCTGCTCAAAGGAAGGTCAGTTTTATAGCTTCTCTAAAGAGCTCAACTGTTTCAGCTGTGCTAACATGATTGTACAAGGGTTTTCTAATCATCCATTAGCCTTCTGAGGCAATGAGCAAACACATTGTACCATTAGAACACTGGAGTGAGAGTTGCTGGAAATGGGCCTCTATACACCTATGGAGATATTGCACCAAAAACCAGACATTTGCAGCTAGAATAGTCATTTACCACATTAGCAATGTATAGAGTGGATTTCTGATTAGTTTAAAGTGATCTTCATTGAAAAGAACAGTGCTTTTCTTTCAAAAATAAGGACATTTCAAAGTGACCCCAAACTTTTGAACGGTCGTGTACATTTAAATAAGCAAACGTTTCACCCTTTTGATACAGTGTCTACAGATAAAGGTGATACACTTGAATAAAACAAGGAAAATTAGCTATTTCAATCATTGATTCAACAAAAATATCAATAGATGCAATACTCTTATACCGTATGGAGAAAGTAAGTACACCCTTGGCTTCAGAAGCTAGTACTGGCCTCTTTAACAGAAATGGTTTCTTGCAGGCGTTTTGCGTAATTGTTCACCAGTCTCTGACAGCGGCTGGCTGAAATTTTTGACAACTCTTCCATGCACAATTCCTTCAGCTGCAAGATGTTTGAGGGTTTTTTTTTCATATACTGCCCTTTTTAAATCCCCCACAACATTTCAATAGGGTTCAAATCTGGGCTTTGACTAGGTCATTCCATAACCCTCAATTTCTTCCTTTTGAGCCATTCCTTGGTGGAATTGCTCATGTGTTTAGGATCATCATCTTGTTGAAAGATCCACCTCCAGCTCAACTTCAACTTTTGTACAGTCGGCCTCACATTATCGTCACACACTCTTTGATGTGATTCAGAATTCATAGTTGAATCAATGAATACAAGCTTCCCAGTCCCTGAGGCAGCGAAGCAACCCCCAAATCATAACGTTTCCACCACTATGCTTCACAGTTGGTATGGTTCTTCTCCTGAAAAGTCGTCTTTGGTCTGCACCACACATTTGATTCATCTGTCCATAGCACATTATTCCAAAAGGCCTGGTCTTTGCTTATATGTTCACTGGTAAACTGTAGTCTTGCTTTAATGTTCCTTTTGGACAGCAAAGGCTTTTTCCTGGCACACCTCCCATACAGGTCAAATCTGTCCAATCTCTTTCTGATTGTAGATGTATGCACTTTCAGACCAACAGCTGCAAGAGTTACCTACAGATCCAGTGATGAAATTTTTGTGCTCTTGGAGACTTTTTTTTTTTAGCATCAAATAGTCTGCTCTTGTGCCGAATTTGCCGGGGCAGCGTAGGCTTAGCTAGCAAGCCGTGCAGCCGTGTTTTACATGGCCAATTCTCAAAAAAACACGACCATAAATCCCCAGAACACAGCCTATAAATTTTATAGTAACCCGTGCTAACCAAAATTTTGTAAAATTTTGTTGCTTTGTGAAGTAATTTTGTGCATTTCTGTGGACATTTTTGTCAATGGTCAGCAATTTCCTGAGGCATGCCTGGCGCACATGTTTTCCATATCTCATCTCATCTCATCTCATTATCTCTAGCCACTTTATCCTGTTCTACAGGGTCGCAGGCAAGCTGGAGCCTATCCCAGCTGACGACGGGCGAAAGGCGGGGTACACCCTGGACAAGTCGCCAGGTCATCACAGGGCTGACACATAGACACAGACAACCATTCACACTCACATTCACACCTACGGTCAATTTAGAGTCACCAGTTAACCTAACCTGCATGTCTCTGGACTGTGGGGGAAACCGGAGCACCCGGAGGAAACCCATACGGACATGGGGAGAACATGCAAACTCCGCACAGAAAGGCCCTCGCCGGCCATGGGGCTCGAACCCAGACCTTCTTGCTGTGAGGCGACAGTGCTAACCACTACATCATCGTGCCGCCCGTGTTTTCCATATATGGAAGTTAAATCGAGAAAATCAAATTTACCGCCAAAAATGTACACTGTAAAAAAAGAATAGTCGAGAATACTTGAAATTTCAAGGCAACAGTCTGCATTAAGAATTTTATGTTTTGCCAACGATGTATGCCCATGATAATCCAAACTATGATAACACTGTTATCTTTATTAAGAATTCTTAATTAAGTCAATTTTCAATTCCTCATTCTGCCAACATAGATTTCTCTTTTTGCTGAACAGTGGCATTCACAGTAGTACAAAAAGGCAATTGAGGTTCTCACAATTTTTGGGGGTGCTTTTTTTACCTTTATTTGGATAGGACAGTGTAGAGACAGGAAATGAGCAGGAGAGAGAGACAGAAATGACCTCAGGTCAGAATTGAACCCGGGTCCCCAGACTTATGGTATGGCATCTTATCCACCTGAGCCACAACAACATGATCTTCAACTGGAGAGAGAACCACATTGCCCAGCCCTTGCATTTGGGAGAGGAAACCCCATGTCTTGGTCATTAAGAGCATGTGCTGAATAAACACCTGTGGCAATTATGTATTTTCAATTCAGATTATTCACTATTGTATATTTACACATCATTGAGGTGCACCCTATCAGTTTGATGTGGATTTTTCTGTTCGTTAATAATTATTCATATTTTCTTGTCCATTCAATTGTGAATATGGAATTACTTGAACAAAGCATAATTCTATTTTTTAGAATTATCCACATCAAGAAAAATCCACATCAAACTGATAGGGTGCACCTCAATGATGTGTAAATATACAATAGTGAATAATCTGAATTGAAAATACATAATTGTCACAGGTGTTTATTCAGCGCATGCTCTGAATGACCAAGACACGTGGTTTCCTCTCCCAAATGCAAGGGCTGGGCAATGTGGTTCTCTCTCCAGTTGAAGTTCATGTTGTCGTGGCTCAGGTGGATAAGGCGCCATACCATAAATCTCGGGGCCTGGGTTTGATTCCGACCTGAGGTCATTTCCTGATCTCTCTCTCTCTCTCTCCTGTCTCTACACTGTCCTATCCAAATAAAGGTGAAAAAAGCCCCCCCAAAAATTGTGATAACCTCAATTGCCTTTTTGTACTACTGTGAATGCCACTCATCTCATTATCTCTAGCCGCTTTATCCTTCTACAGGGTCGCAGGCAAGCTGGAGCCTATCCCAGCTGACTACGGGCGAAAGGCAGGGTACACCCTGGACAAGTCGCCAGGTCATCACAGGGCTGACACATAGACACAGACAACCATTCACACCTACGGTCAATTTAGAGTCACCAGTCAACCTAACCTGCATGTCTTTGGACTGTGGGGGAAACCGGAGCACCCGGAGGAAACCCACGCGGACAACATGCAAACTCCACACAGAAAGGCCCTCGCCGGCCCCGGGGCTCGAACCCAGGACCTTCTTGCTGTGAGGCGACAGCGCTAACCACTACACCACCGTGCCGCCCTGTGAATGCCACTGTTCAGCAAAAAGAGAAATCTATGTTGGCAGAATGAGGAATTGAAAATTGACTTAATTAAGAATTCTTAATAAAGATAACAGTGTTATCATAGTTTGGATTATCATGGGCACATCGTTGGCAAAACATAACATTATTAATGCAGACTGTTGCCTTGAAATTTCAAGTATTCTCAACTATTCTTTTTTACAGTGTAGCACTCTTATTGGTCAGACTTCGAAACAAGGTTTGAACGGAAGCAAAATACTATGAGTTTTGAGAGCTTCGCCAGCGAACCTCGGCAGGTTTAGAATGAGTAGGTCATGTATTTCGATAAATATCTTTGTGAGCTTTTTATCATACAAGCATGATAAACATATTGACACAAACTTTATACTTTACACTTTCCTATGTGCTCACTGATAAAAATATTAATAGTTTTTAAATGACCTAAATTAAATGACATATAAAACTTGTCACTTTCTTTAGTCACACCGTACTTGGCACGTTGAGAGCCCACTCCCGCATTCATAAAAGACTGTTCACATGGTAACGGCATGATAACCACTTTCACTCTTTTGGTTTTGATTGGTTTCTCTTTCGCCAAGATTTACATTATCTGAAATAGTACTTTCATAAACTACCATTATTATTGAATTTTTTTTTAATTGTTTACAGTATTTACATTTCAAGTAACTACAGGAAAATTTCCTTTCATTTGTAACTTAATTTCACTTATTTTTAACTCCTGTTTATTGCACTTTTTAACAGACTCAAAATGATTCCAAACATTTTGTGGTGTAACATTTGCATTATGTAGATTTCGTAAAATCAAAACTTGTTAAAAGGTCTCTATTATTTTCAGTCGTATGTATTTCATAATATTAATCTTCAGAGTCAGCTGAATCTCATTTGTTATATTTGTTGTCTATAGTAAAGATGTATTCTGTGTAATAGGACTTGATTGCAGCAATTTGTATTTTGTTTTTTGTCCTAAGTGCACTAGAAATTATAATTTAAGGTTTCTGCTTTTATTGCAGGAATTTGTAGACTATTTTATTGATAATTACAGTGATTTGTAAAGTTCTGGTTAATGAATAAGAAACTAAATTTATACTTTGTTATAACATTTTATTACATTTTAGTAAATAAAATTTGTGTCAAATGCCTAATAAAATATAATTCACACTTAAAATTAATGCTTTCTTTCATTTCTTTTTAAGGCTCAATTGCAGCTCGAGAAGTCACCAGACTGCACCAAAAAATATAACATTTTCAGAAAGTTGTTCGAATCGATCAAACCATGAAACTGATAAAAGTTTCTTCAGGGTTCGCTGTGAACTAATAAAAAAGGATGAACGAACACAGGATTTCACAAAAAGACGTCGAGAAACGTGGCTTTTGAACCTCTCACTGAAATCAAAGGGAGCCGAGTTGAAGCGTGCTCAAGTTTGCAGTGATCACTTTGTGAAAGGTTTGTATATCCCTCTCAGCTATGGCATTAGTGTTTTTTCCAAGTAATTTTCTTGCTGTTTGTCGTTATTTTACAGTACTTTTTTTTTTAGTCAGGAAGTGCTAAAGTCCCCAGCTGTTTCTCTTTTAAACTCCTCACAAAGTCCATATGCATGAAGGTCGCGACTAAATTCTTACCCAGCCGTACAGTTACAATGCGCCGTGATCACGTCTCCGTCTTGTTTAACTAAGATCCAGGTCTTTAAAGGGGTTTCTGATGATCTTTGTGAATGATTTACCAGAGAGGTAAGAGCCAACACAAGTGAGAATCAAGCGAACTGTTTGTTTACACTTCAACTTGCAGCACTTCGTTGTAAAGACGCGAACGAAAAGCTTAAAAAAAACCCATACTGACACGGGCAAAAACAATACAGGATTCATTTAGCAGCGTCTTGATACCGAGGTCCTTTACCCAACCACATACAAAAAAGTTGTAAGCCTCCATACTCTTCCACGCTTTCATTTGTTTTGTGGTGTAGAAGGACGTCTGCAACACCAGATAGTTCGAGATGTCGGGGAACTCAACTGAAGGGTAGTTTTTGAGATTGTATGACAAATCCTTCTTTCCCAGACTGTAGGGGTCGATTCCATTACACATAGCAATCTTCTGAATACATCTAAAGCGAGCAGTGACTTCTAGATTACGAACATACTCTGATAAGTTATCATTAGTTGTTTGCACTACAGCAGCAGTTTAGACCACCAGCTGTTTCACTTCCAGTAAAACCGCTAAGAAAAGTCATGTGACTGAAACCTAGCAATAAATGTGGCCAAAAACCCACTTACCGTACTTTAAGAAAAAGCTAATTTGGCACAGCAGAAGGCCAACCACAATTACATTTTAGCTTCGCAAAATTCTGCCATATGTTCATTGCTAATTTCTTCAAATAAAACAGTTAAATATCCCTTAAACTCAGGATTGCCTGAACTATTTAAAAATGCATGAAAGTGTGGAGAGCCAATAATATTGCACTTTCAAGATCCTGAAGCTTGTGGCCAGAAAAGTGGACAACGGATGAGGTTGAGACTATTTCAGCAGTCTCTCTCTCTCTCTCACACACACACACACACACACACACACGCACGCACACACACACACACACACACCCCTATTTATATGTGTAGCCTATTTGCTGCACTGCTGCACACATTAGGATACATAAGGTGCACTGAGTGTTGTAATCCAATCAGTTTCGTCTCCATCAACATTAAAATTACAGATGAACTGCCATATCAGGATACTGCTATCCTAGGCAGTATGCTATATTTGGAAACCAGGATGCAAAAAACCCATGGGCTCAATATACACATGGGTGCATACACACATGCACATGTTTGAAGTCTTATCTGTGGAAGAGTTTGGCCAAAAGTTACATAATTTTCATATAAATGAGAGTGTGAATGAAGGGCAAGGGAAGACGCTTTCACGCCGAGTTTTTCCCACACGAGGTTAAAGTGGGCTGCGTTTGAAGTCTGAGTTGAGTGTGAAATGAGCTGAGAGATGGTCATCACACAAGACACACGCTTAACACATACAGCTGGGCGAAAACGTTTATGAAGCCATTGGAATTGTCTGGCGATGGTTGCAATCGTCAGGTCTTAACTGCCAAACATAGGTGAGGGTTTTTTTTTAATTAAAGATACACTAGTGTACACTACACACACACACTGAAGAAAAAAAAAAGGTTTAAAAAACATAGGCATAGGTGATTTTTTTTTTTTTAATTAAAGATACACTAGGGCGGCACGGTGGTGTAGTGGTTAGCGCTGTCGCCTCACAGCAAGAAGGTCCGGGTTCAAGCCCCGTGGCCGGCGAGGGCCTTTCTGTGCGGAGTTTGCATGTTCTCCCCGTGTCCGCGTGGGTTTCCTCCGGGTGCTCCGGTTTCCCCCACAGTCCAAAGACATGCAGGTTAGATTAACTGGTGACTCTAAATTGACCGTAGGTGTGAATGTGAGTGTGAATGGTTGTCTGTGTCTATGTGTCAGCCCTGTGATGACCTGGCGACTTGTCCAGGGTGTACCCTGCCTTTCGCCCGTAGTCAGCTGGGATAGGCTCCAGCTTGCCTGCGACCCTGTAGAAGGATAAAGCAGCTAGAGATAATGAGAATGAGAATGAGATGAGATACACTAGTGTACACTACACACATACTGAAGAAAAAAAAAAAGGTTTTCACACTTGGCCCAAATACTCAGATTTGTACCTAGGTCTGTTTCTAGATACATGTGTTTGGAGAGAAGGTTGTCATCATCACAGTTTTGCTTTACGTGACTCACAAATTTGCTGCAGTTTTTTAACTTGTGGTTGTTTTCAAAAACCTTGCACAGTCACTGTTCCTGAATTCTGGAAAAGTGCAAATAATATGCCACCAAGTATATTTCATGCAAGCTATGTTTAAATTGATTGATTTATTTTCTAAACTATGGTGTTTGCCTGTGGAGATCACATGTAATGAAATAAGTAGCCAGTTTAAACAAAACAGTCAGAAGCTTTACAACCTTGCTAGCTAAGTGTGAGTTCCTCACACAGCTAAGTGCTATAATGATATAGACACATGTCTGTCTAATAGCCTAAATTTAGTTTGCAATCAGATACACAGACCTCGCTGCAGAACTAAATGTTCAGCTGGATCTGATCCAACTCCTCCTGTAAGCCTAACCCTAACCCCTAGCCCACGCACACTGTACAGCGACATGTTAAAGACATTTATCCAGCCTGAAAAGCACTCCATTCCCTGCACTTTTGCCTCAAATCTGCCCAGGTAAGAGGACATGAGTAAGATCTGACTCCATCCCATGGACGTTTTGTTCTGCAGTGAGAGGTACTTGGATATACTAGCTGTTGAATTGTCTGCAAAGCCCATATACTGTCAAATAATCATGAAAACAGAGAAAAGCTCTTACGCACCCTGTATATGAGATTCAGAATGTTTGAGTAACTTAATAAAATATGGGAAATTTAGCCAACAGAATGGAACTCACTGAATTAATTCATTACTATTTCAGCACCGATGTATGTCTTTTGGAACTGATCATCTTATGTAATGAGACAAATGTGGATGATGCTAATAAAGTAATTACATGTTTCCAACTGTAAACTCATAATATTTGATTAAATAATGCTGATGTTTTTCCATTAGGTTACAAATGTAGAGGTAGTGGGCATTTGTCTATTACTACATTGCCCATTACCAGGGTTATAATTCCAAGTGAGATCATATACAACCCCAGTTCCAAAAAAGTTGGGATGCTGTATATCAAATGCTTAAACTGAGAAATTTGATTGTTTTATGAAAAATATCTGCTCATTTTGCATTTGATGTCAGCAATACATTTAAAAAATTTGGACAGGGGCATGTTTACCACTGTGTTGCATCACCTGTACTTTTAGCAACACTCTGTAAATGTTTGGGAACTGAGGAGACCAATTGCTGTAGTTTTGAAAGTGAAATGTTGTCCCATTTTTGCCTGATATACAGTTTCAGTTGTTCGACAGTTCGGGGTCTCCTTCGTCATATTTTACACTTCATAATGCACCAAGTGTTTTAAATGGGAGACAGGTCTGGACTGCAGGCAGGCCAATTTAGCACCTGGACTCTTTTACTACGGAGCCATGCAGTTTTAATATGTGCAGAAATTGGTTTGGCATTGTCTTGCTGAAAGAAGGAGGGCCTTCCCTGAAAAACATTTTGTCTGGATGGCAGCATATTGCTCGGAAACATGTATATATCATTCAGCATTAATGATGCCTTCCCATATGTACAAGCTACCCATGTCATGTGCACTAATGCACCCTCATACCATCACACATGCTGGTTTTTGAACTGTGCACTGATAACAAGCCAGATGGTCCCTCTCCTCTTTAACCTGGAGGACGTGATGTTTATGATTTCTATGAAGAATTTCTACTTTTGATTTGTCAGACCTCCGGCCAATTTTCCATTTCGCCTCAGTCCATCGTAAAAGAGCTCGGGCCCAGAGAAGGTAGCGGTGTGTCTGGATATTGTTTATATCTGGTTTTAACTTGCATTTGTGGTTGCAGTCATGAACTGTTTTCACAGACAAAGGTTTTCTGAAGTGTTCCTGAGCCCATACAGTGACTTCTACTACAGAGACATGTCTGCTTTTAATGCAGGGTCACCTGAAGGCCTGAAGATCACAGGCATCCAATGTCGGTTTTCAGCCTTGTCTCTTGCATACAGAGATTTCTCTAGATTCTCTGAAACTTTTCATGATATTATGTACCATAGATGATGTGATCCCCAAATTCTGTGCAATTTTACATTGAGGAATGTTATTCTTAAATTGCTGCACTGTTTGCCCATGCAGTCTTTCACAGAGTGGTGAACCCCTCCCCATCTTTACTTCTGAAAGACTCAGCCTCTCTGGGATGCTCTTTTTATACCCAATCATGTTATTGACCAATCATATTGCCAATTAACCAAATTAGGTGGTTTTTTTAGCATTACACAACTTTTTCAGTCTTTTGTTGTCCCGTCCCAACTTTTTTTAAACATGTTGGTGACATCAATTTGAAAATGAGCATATATTTTTCAAAAAACAATAAAATTTCAGTTTCAACATTTGATATTTTGTCTTTCAACATTTGAGGAAATCGATGAATTGTTTTGATAAATTTAGGTACTTTCTGTTTGTCAATGTGTCTATATAATAAAAGGAAAATCACACATTGGCTTGAAGATATGAAGTTTATCTTCTTGTGTTGAAAAACTCACATTTTTCATCTGAAATACATCGCAGAGCTGAGTGACATATTAAATAATATTGGCTGGCTCTCAATGGTATATCAGATATATTCCATTCAACTAGCATGATATTGAACTAGCCGAAGATGAGTAGCTGAATAGAACATATCTGATATACCATGAAAAAAGCCAGATGATATTATTATTATTATTATTATTATTATATTATTATACATACACATTCGATGAAGCAATTATAGATTTTTTCAAAAAGTTAAGAACAGGGGGTAACTTACTAATATTGAATGCTGATTCTTATTGAATGCAATTCAATGTTCTGTCAATCCAATGTACATGTACAAAGTCAAAGTTCTAGCAATAAAAATGGTACAAATCCAAAAAGCCTGAACAACAACCCAACTTGTATACAAACTATTAACAGGTTGACAGTTCAAGTTCAAAGTTACTTTTGGTCATAGTTAATTGTTACATCGCAGTTGTTCAAAACAAAAGGGCTTTGCTGAGTGAAGTCCACGAGTGAAGTCCTCTTGTAAAAGTCTCCGTCACTTTTCCTCACCTCCAAGTAGAACTTTGACAATATTTCCGCTATTGCTCTCTTTTCCAGTTTTTCGATGTCCATTGGTCTGTTTTTCTCTTGTAAATATGCGTGAAGAATATCCAGTGAAATTTTGGTAGCCTATTGAATGTTCAGCGCGTCTTTCAAAATTCTCTTTAAATCTTCCGCTTTTAATGAAGCAAACCTGGCAGCCATGTTTGTGTACAAACTGTCACATGCCCCTTTTCCACCAAAGCAGTTCCAGGGCTGGTTCGGGGCCAGTGCTTAGTCTGGAACCGGGTTTTCTGTTTCCACTGACAAAGAACTGGCTCTGGGGCCAGAAAAACCGGTTCCAGGCTAGCACCAACTCTCTGCTGGGCCACAGGAAAGAACCGCTTACGTCAGCGGGGGGGGCGGAGTTGTTAAGACCAACAACAATAAAAAGACCGCGAAAGATCGCCATTTTTAAGTGACAGGAAGCAGCAGCTGTACAAACGCGAAGTCATCCATTATTATTATTGTTGTTGTTGCTGCTGCTGCTGCTTGTTCCGTGTTGTTTTTGCTTCGATATTCGTGCCAAGGTTTATGCAAACGTAGCGACGAAACTGACGTATACAGCGACGTGATGACGTATACAACGACGTAATGACGTGTCTTCCCTTAGCACCGCGAGCTATGGAAAAGCAAACTGGTTCTCAGCTGGCTCGCAAGTTGAACGAGTTGTAAACCAGCACCAACACTGGCCCTGAACCAGCCCTGGAACTGATTTGGTGGAAAAGGGGTAACAGTCACTCGTGAATGTGGAAGTTTTACGTCTCCAACATGTCTCTTTTCCAGTTTTTTGATGTCCGTTGGTATGTTTTTCTCTTGTAAATATGCATGAAGAATATATAATGAAGTTCTGGTAGCCTTTCAGGTGTTCAGCACATCTTTAGTTTCAGTTTTCAGTTTATTTATTTAGTGCTTAATCCGAGCACTGGATTAGCCTCGTCTTCTCTCTGTCCCGGCCGATAAAGAAATGATTGTGCGCATGCGCAGCAGAAAAGTTCTGTCATTGGATCTTCGTGTGAGCTCCGAAGTGTGACATCATGTCTTGACAACGTGCAATATTATAACAATATTGCACGCTCATTCTCCATTGGGGAGAGTGGCGTAATACATGGAGGATAAGCAATATGCTAATATTGCATGGCATCAATAAACCTGCTAGAAGGGAATAGAACACATTTTTATTCCATGGAAAAAGTGGCCTGTATGTATAATAATTCCTGATACAGTATTTCACTCTGATGATGTGACTCCCAGTGTTTTCCGGCTGACTTGAAGCACGTTTTCAAG
Organism: Neoarius graeffei; assembly: GCF_027579695.1. NCBI lineage: Eukaryota > Metazoa > Chordata > Actinopteri > Siluriformes > Ariidae > Neoarius > Neoarius graeffei. Next base: position 49,426,135 of record NC_083572.1, read on the forward strand.
ATGGTGGACTGGTTCAAAATTAAAATTCTTTTGATGAACTTGCGTTTTTTGGGGGGGGGTTTGGTTTTTAATGTGGATGTGTCTATATAATATAAAGAACATTACACGATGGCACGAAGATATGAAGTTTATCTTCTTGTATTGAAAATATTTTTACTCGTTCGCTTCGCTCCCTCGAGAATATGTTCACCACTCAAAGATAAACTTCATATATTTGCGCAACCGTGTAATATCCTGTATATAATGACAATATTTATTAGTGTCTACATTTTTTTGAGAATTGAGGCATTTCCTGTCAATACATTTTGTAGCCCACTTCCTCAAAACTACGTTAGCAGCGCCCATAAGCTGGCTGCAAGTGTCAGCTAGCGACAGCAACACAGCGACTTGGCAACATACAGCGACAGCTGTCGGTGTGAGCACAGGGTTAGTCAGACGACAGAAATTTATGATTACGAGCTTTATTTGAACAGTGTTATTTATAGCAAGGAAAGTTCTATGATAGCTTTGTGCCAAACTTGAGTATATTTAGCTCAGCTTTCGTCAGCGTTTCCACATACAGTACCTGCATGTTCCTCATTCTGTCATTTGTGCATGCTAATTATTTTTTTAAAAAACACTCTTCCTAATGCAGTTCTACTACACAAGCTTGACCATCTCATTTGTCTCGCCTTTAGTCCCGTAGATAATCATCTAATTCAGAAATCCATATATGTTCAGAAACTTTATGAAACACACTCACAACCTCACATACAAAAATATGCACACTATGACATACACACTCACAAGCTAATTGCTGGAGGAATAGGAGGTGATAAAATTGTGCTGGTCCAAAGCCACTAAAAAAATGGGATAGAGTATAAATCTGTTTCCTTTCCCTTATTCATTTATGTATCTGCACTGGTAAGCATATTCAGAGTGCTTGTGCTATTGTTTGCGCTCTGTTTGTTTGCTCACATCTGGGTGTCTGTTCTGCATTTGTCAGAAACAGATGTACAATCAACTCAGAAACTTTAGCTATTGTAATCATGCATGAAGCTCCTTCTTGCAGTCAGTCCTCACTATTCTAGCTGTGTGTGTGCATGAAGCACCTGTGAGACCTTAGATTGATGCATACATGCTTTATGATGATGATAAATTTGTGACCGTGTGTATGTGTGTGTGTGTTGTAGCATTTACAATGCCAGATTCACAAATCCTATCAAACAACAGAAGCCTGGGAGAAGGGCCAGAGGCTCAGATCAAAACCTAAGCTGGCTTTGAATGAGACAGAGAGAGAGAGATAGTAGGCTGTGGATGTAGGTTGGTGACTGAAAAGAAGGAGGCCGAAGAAGCATTGTTAATGGTTTGGATTTAGGAGCAGAGAAGAAGAAGAAGAATCTGAAGGCAAAAAAAGAGCCAAAAGCTCTGAACATACCTGTATCTGCCTGAACACTTTCATTCCAAAAGAAACCACACTCCTCTAGCTCATGTTTTGCTTGATTTATGTTGCCTGAACCATGACAGCTGTGGAGAAGCGAGGTTATGTACAGTGTAATGAAACCTTAAAGTAAAGAAAAGAATGGAGGTGTTCAGGAAGTCTGACGATCGGGTGGAATTTCAGAAAGATATCAGACTATAAACTGCAGAGACCGACTATAAATCTGTGAGAAGCTAGACTTGGACATTTACAGTATCAGGTATTACAGAGATAATACAAAAGCTTTCCCTCTCTGATGACTAGTTTATCTGTAAAAGATCTGGATTTGGACTTTGTGTGGTTGCTGTGGCAGAGTTTTTCCTTTACAGGATCAATAAAGTATCTGCTTACTATATGCATTTACCCGTCTCTGATTCAGTTAAATTATTGCATTTATTTTCACATTATAAAGAATACAGACATGAAGGTTTCATCTCACACAAAAATAAAAAATAAAAACCCACATTAAAAAAAAAATGTTGAACAAGTTGTGCACTGAATATGGACATGAGTACTTTTTTTTTTAATACAACCCCAGTTCCAAAAAAGTTGGGATGCTGTGTAAGCTGTAAATAAAAACAGAATGCGATAATTTGCAAATCATGGAAACCCTGTATTTCATTGAAAATGGTACAAAGATAACATATCAAATGTTGAAACTGAGAAAGTTTATTGTTTCTGGAAAAATATATGCTCATTTTGAATTTGACGTAAGCAAGACGTTTAAAAAAAGTTGGGACAGGAGCATGTTGACCACTGTGTTGCGGCACCCTTTACTTTTAACAACACTCTGTAAACGTTTGGGGACTGAGCAGACCAGTTGCTGTAGTTTTGAGAGAGAAAAGTTGTCCCATTCTTGCCTGATATACAATTTCAGTTGCTCAACAGTTTGGGGCCTCCTTTGTTGTATTTTGCACTTCAAAATGTGCCAAAGGTTTTAAATGGGAGACAGGTCTGGACTGCAGGCAGGCCAGTTTAGCACCTGGACTCTTTTACTACGGAGCCATGCAGTTTTAATATGTGCAGAAAGCGGTTTGGCATTGTCTTGCTGAAAGAAGGAAGGCCTTCCCTGAAAAACATTTTGTCTGGATGGCAGCATATTGCTCTGAAATGTTTTGTTGCCCCTGTCCCAACTTTGTTGAAACGTGTTACTGACATCAAATTCAAAATGAGCATATATTTTTCAAAACACAATACAATTTCTCAGCTTCAACATTTGATATGTTGTCTTTGTACTATTTTCAATGAAATATAGGGTTTCCATGATTTGCAAATCATCACATTCTGTTTTTATTTACAGTTTACACAGCGTCCCAACTTTTTTGGAATTGGGGTTGCACATAGATGTTTGAATATGTTTCCTTTTAATTCAAACGTATTGATTAGGAGTGGGCAGAATTTTATATATTTCCTAAATTTTAGGATAGTGATCATGGCCAAAAGTTTGTGGACACCTGACCATCACACTCATTTATGCTTGTTGACCATTCCATTGCAGATTGAATCGCCTTTGCTCTTATAATAAGCTCCACTCTTCCAGGGAGGCTTTCCACTAGATTTTGATGCATGGCCAGGGGGATTTCTACTCATTCAGGTACAAGAATATTCGTGAGATAAGGCACTGATGTCCAGTGAGGAGGCCTGAAGTGCTTTCAGCATTCCACTGCATCCCAAAGGTGTTTAGTGGTATTGAAGTCAGGGATCTGTGCAGGTCACTCGAGTGCTACTCCACCAAGCTTGGTAAACCATGTCTTCACAGACCTTGCTTTGTGCACAGGGGCACTGTCATGCTGGAGCATGTTTCTGCCCTTTACTTCCATCCATTCATCCATCCATCCATTATCTGTAGCCGCTAATCCTGTTCTACAGGATTGCAGGCAAGCTGGAGCCTATCCCAGCTGACTACAGGCAAGAGGCGGGGTACACCCTGGACAAGTCGCCAGGTTATCGCAGGGCTGACACAGAGACAAACAACCATTCACACTCACATTCACACCTACAGTCAATTTAGAGCCACCAATTATCCTAACCTGCATGCCTTTGGACTGTGGGGGGAAACCAGAGCACCCGGAGGAAACCCACACAGACATGGGGAGAACATGCAAACTCCACACAAAAAGGCCCTCGCCGGCTGCGAACCCAGGACCTTCTTGCTGTGAGGCGACAGTGCTAACCACTACACCACCATGCCACCCCTCCCTTTACTTCCAGTGAAGAGAAATTTTAATACTACAGCATACAAAGGCACCTTTAGACACTTGTGTGCTTCAAACTTTGTGGCACAAGTTTGCGTAAGATCTATGATGCTAGGATGGTCTGGTGTCCACAAAACTTTGGCCATATCAGTGTAGTTCTTGATCAACACACATTTAATGTTATCTAGAAATGCTTACCGAACAACCATTTTGTGAAACATTTAAATAAAACATTTTACTGGAGCTTATAGATGCTTACAGCCAAGTTTGGTGCTCATACACACTCTTCTCAACAGTTGAACCGTATGTGCAGCAGGGTTGCGACAGACAGGATAATATTTAGAGTGAGTATATGACTTGCCTCTGCAGTTTTGCTGAGCTAAGAAAATAAATGGTTTTGGAAAATTTCTTCCAGTGTTTTATTCCTGTGCAAATCCCTCTAGTAACATTGAGTGGGTCTATAATGACCAAATAATTCTCTGGATTTTTGATCATCTAGCATTTCTAAACCTCTCTATATTGGTTCAGTTTCAAATACACAGTAAAGGCCATAATAAGCCAAACAACAATAAAAGAGACATCAGCAAGAGAGCACTTGAACATAGAAAACACCAGCAGCAAGCACTTAATTCTACCACAAATACTCTAAGACTTTCAGCCAAAACACAAAGGAACAATGTGTTTCCGTTATGTCGAGGCCTATTACAGTTACTCTGACATCTTAGTATTACTGTATGCTGTGTGAATATTTGTGCACAGAGGAAAAAGGTCCTTGTCATGATGGAAGTGGGACATGAGGATCATTCTGCTCAATCTTATTAAAGCATAACTGAGAGTGAGTGTACAGAAAGACACATTCACCACTCCATTAACACAGCATTTTATAACACATTCTGCTGTACATTCAGCTGACACACACACACACACACACACACACACACACACACACACACACACAGAGTAGTATACATTAAGGCCCTTAAGATTTTCTATAAAGAACTCTCTGTTCCTCAAATCCAAAGGAAGAGATTATGCAGAAGAGCCGCTCACAATGTGATGTATAAAAATAGCACAATGCAGACGAACGCATTTCTTCTCCACACGAGTAGATGCAAACTTTCTGCCAAAGGTCTCAGCATTTCAAGTTTTTCAGAATGCTTTTAATAAATGAGCTATGTCTCAAAACGTTTGTCCGAAAATTTCTGACACACACTACATACACATACTTGCACCTCCATATAGTATATACAGCCATGTGACTAATTAAAGGCAAATCTAGTGGCTGTGTGGGAAGCTAGTGAAACATACATGATCATCAGTTTGATTTTGGAAGTTGTATCATTCCCACTTGGGCAACTGTTGCGCTAGAAATAGGGCTCAGTGTGCCGATATTATCCGCCAATATGAGCTAATTGCCACTAAATCGGTATCAGTGTTTATAACTGCCAATAAACGGCAATTAAAAAAGAAACTGAAAGATGCAAGATGAATCCTTTAACCATGTTACAGTGTTGTTGTTGTGTAGTTAGTCCACCAGAGGCCACATGGCAACTCCAGTGTTGACAGCATGCGTGTTTGGAACGCCACAAATCACAACAACCAAGCAGAGCGTGTCAAACAGACGAAGGCATTCAGTGATTTAAGAAAAGTCTGTTTCAGTTGTATGCATAGATTTATGGCATTTAGTATAAATACGGAGGTGATTATAGAAAAATCACATGTACCGATTTATTCAAGATATTCGGACTATTTCTCAATAAATCACCTCTAGCGAATCGCAAAATGGTGGCTGATCGCTTTGTCACCGTAAGTGAGGAAAAATGACAAATTATGAAAGAAAATGCTGTTACTAAAAGCACTAAAGATGCTATGAAGTTTGGTCTAAAACTATTCAAAGGGAAGGTGGAATTGTAATTTATTTTATCCATTTCAAAACAAAGAATTTTATGTGACTTGGCATAGATAAGTGACACAAGTCTGCGCCGTGCCGTTATTACATTTGCATGCCACTTTTGAAGATTATTTAAAAAAATTATTTATTTCAATCACCTGTGTATTTATACTAAAACAATTATCCACCTCAGGCTCAGTGAATAATTGTTAAATCCTGTATCTACAGTGGTGCTTGAAAGATTGTAAACCCTTTAGAATTTTCTATATTTCTGCATTAATATGACCGAAAACATCAGATTTTCACACAAGTCCTAAAAGTAGATAAAGAGAACCCAATTAAACAAATGAGACAAAAATATTATACTTGGTCACTTATTTATTGAGGAAAATTATCCAATATTACATATCTGTGAGTGGCAAAAGTATGTAAACCTCTAGGATTAGCAGTTAATTTGAAGGTGAAATTAGAGTCAGGTGTTTTCAATCAATGGGATGACAATCAGGTGTGAGTGGGCACCCTGTTTTATTTAAAGAACAGGGATCTATCAAAGTCTGATCTTCACAACACATGTTTGTGGAAGTGTATCATGGCACAAACAAAGGAGATTTCTGAGGACCTCAGAAAAAGTGTTGTTGATGCTCATCAGGCTGGAAAAGGTTACAAAACCATCTCTAAAGAGTTTGGACTCCACCAATCCACAGTCAGACAGATTGTGTACAAATGGAGGAAATTCAAGACCATTGTTACCCTCCCCAGGAGTGGTCGACCAACAAAGATCACTCCAAGAGCAAGGCGTGTAATAGTTGGTGAGGTCCCAAAGAACCCCAGGGTAACTTCTAAGCAACTGAAGGCCTCTCTCACATTGGCTAATGTTCATGAGTCCACCATCAGGAGAACACTGAACAACAATGGTGTGCATGGCAGGGTTGTAAGGAGAAAGCCACTGCTCTCCAAAAAGAACATTGCTGCTCATCTGCAGTTTGCCAAAGATCACGTGGACAAGCCAGAAGGCTATTGGAAAAAGTTTTGTGGACAGATGAGACCAAAATAGAACTTTTTGGTTTAAATGAGAAGTGTTATGTTTGGAGAAAGGGAAACACTGCATTCCAGCATAAGAACCTTATCCCATTTGTGAAACATGGTGGTGGTAGTATCATGGTTTGGGCCTGTTTTGCTGCATTTGGGCCGGACAGCTTGCCATCATTTATGGAACAATGAATTCTGAATTATACCAGCGAATTCTAAAGGAAAATGTCAGGACATCTGTCTATGAACTGAATCTCAAGAGAAGGTGGGTCATGCAGCAAGACAACGACCCTAAGCACACAAGTCGTTCTACCAAAGAATGGTTAAAGAAGAATAAAGTTAATGTTCTGGAATGGCCAAGTCAAAGTCCTGACATTAATCCAATTGAAATGTTGTGGAAGGACCTGAAGCGAGCAGTTCATGTGAGGAAACCCACCAACATCTCAGAGTTGAAGCTGTTCTGTATGGAGGAATGGGCTAAAATTCCTCCAAGCCGGTGTGCAGGACTGATCAACAGTTACCGGAAACGTTTAACTGCAGTTATTGCTGCACGAGGGGGTCACACCAGATACTGAAAGCAAATGTTCACATACTTTTGCCACTCACAGATATGTAATATTGGATCATTTTCCTCAATAAATAAATGGCCAAGTATAATATTTTTGTCTCATTTGTTTAATTGGGTTCTCTTTGTCTACTTTTAAGACTTGTGTGAAAATCTGATGATGTTTTAGGTCATATTTATGCAGAAATATAGAAAATTCTAAAGGGTTCACAAACTTTCAAGCACCATTGTAAAAATCCTATTTCTTTAGATTTAACTGAAATTTTGTGTACAATACTGTGGCAGTGGGGGTGTGGTCAAGCGTCGGTCTGTGACTGGAGGGCGGAGTCAGGGAAGGTAAGTGGCAGAATCACTGCACCTGAGGTTGATTAATGTGTTTGTGTGTCTTCCCCAGTGACCGCGCCCTATTTAAGGAGGAGAGCGAGAGCAGAGCGGGCTCTCTCCCGACCAGAACAAGTGTGTGGCGTGTGTATGTGTATAGTCATATATGAATAAACGTGTAGAAGCTGAAAAGCTGTCAATAAAAGAGTGATTGAGAACTCAGTACTGGCCTGCCATGGTTCTGCGTGGCATGCGTTTGACTAAGTGAGAGTAATCGATGGTCAAATGCTCCAGCCAAACGCCACCCCGTCCTTCCCCTACTTCGCGATTATGAAGGATAGATTATACCAGTGACGCAGGACACTCAAACTAAAGAGCAAATCATGCAGCTTTTGATTCCGAAGAGCCGCCGGGAATTGGTATTCCAGGCGGCTCACTTTAATCCCATGGCTGGACACTTAGGGCAGGATAAAACACTAGCCCGAATAATGGCCCGGTTCTATAGATAGTTTTCACATGACGTCACAGAGTCAGGGATTCCCTGGTGGCGGCCATCTTGGAGGGCAAGCTTACCGTACGGGTCACTGAGCACACATTGTAGCGCGCGAGTTACATTCATTTATATATTATTTACATTTATAGTTACATTACTACTATTTAAAACTAGCAATAGTGCACACTTGTTGTATTCACGGCTGTCGTAATAGGTCAGATGATGAAGTCAAGCGGAGCTTTTATGGAATTCCCACTGTACGGGAGCACGAGCAAGCAAACAAACTCAGCATACAAAGGAGAAATCTATGGCTTGCGAGAATCAACCGCAAGGATTATCAGCCTTCCAAACACAGCAAAGTCTGCTCCGATCATTTTATAAGTGGTAAGTTGTTTAAATAAACAATCAATTGTGTTTAAGTTTGTTTTTGGAAACCAAAACATCGTGTAAACAATCTCTGAAGAATGCCTAACTGGAACCGCTGAGTGTACGTTTACATTGTAATGTACACTTAATATCGCTCGTTTGTCACGTTTCTATTTGACACTTGTCACTTCACTCACGCAAGGGTCATTTTTGAAAAACATTTTAGGTCTATTCTGTATGATTTGATTTGTGTTTGGGATGCAAACAGCGCACCTTTGGCAGATACCGCCTGAATCGCGCAGATACGTTTTTTTTTTTTTTTAGGGGGGGCGTTGGAGTGTCTGATTATAATTTCAAAGTAAATTCTGTATTAAAATTACTAAATAAGCAAATCCGTTACAGTCCATGAAACAGGAAGTATAAGGATGAGAAAAAACCAGTTTAAATCGGGAAGCTGCGCACACTTGTGCAGCCTGAGCGGTGTGCAGGACTGCGCATATGTGCACAGCTTCCCGATTTAAACTGTTTTTTTCTCATCCTTATACTTCCTGTTTCATGGACTGTAACGGATTTGCTTATTTAGTAATTTTAGTACAGAATTTACTTTGAAATTATAATCAGACACTCCAACGCCCCCCCTAAAAAAAAAAAACCCGGATCTGCGCGATTCAGGCGGCATCCGCCAAAAGGCGCGCTGTGAATATATAAAAGTTGTATATATCAGACAGCCTTTAAAGTTTGATGAAGTCAGTTTCAGGCTTTGGAGCAGGCTTTGGCAGTTTCAGGCTTTGGCAGCCCTGCATAGTCACTTGAAAATGCATCTTTGTTCACTTCGTAGGGGTCAATTCCCCCAATCAAGGCCAGTTTGGCTGCATACCGTTGTCGTGAGATGTCGTCTAATGTATCTATATACTTCTGTTTGCTTGATTTTGCCGACATTGATCTTTATTTTAGAAAACTGACTATATAACTTCATAAATTCATCCGAGATAACGTAGCCGGTAGTGGCGATGGTCCGTTTTGTTTGCCCTCCAAGATGGCGGCTGGGGGGCGTTCCCCGGAATGCCGTGACGTCAGTGAAAACTATCTATTGGCCAGGGATTCGCGGCGATGTCCGTAGGTGGTGTACGGCGTGCCGCGAATGCCAGTTAGTAAATCCAGCAGCCGTTCCAAAAGCGCCTTTGCGCCCTCTACCATTAACCGAGACCCCGTTCGAAAGAATTGGGATGGATCTCGTCGGGCCATTAGATCGGTCAACACGAGGGTACCGCTTTATATTAGCTCTAGTGGACTATGCAACACGATACCCGGAAGCAGTGCCTCTTCGCAATATCTCAGCACGCAGTATTGCGGAGGCGCTGTTCCGCGTTATCTCCCGAGTTGGAATCCCGAAATAGATTCTGACTGACCAAGGCACAGCGTTTATGTCACGTACACTAAAGGAACTGTATAAGTTGTTGGGGATTAAGCCGATCCGCACCAGCATTTATCACCCACAAACAGACGGTTTAGTTGAATGGTTCAATCGCACCCTCAAAAATCTCATCTCATCTCATTATCTCTAGCCGCTTTATCCTTCTACAGGGTCGCAGGCAAGCTGGAGCCTATCCCAGCTGACTACGGGCGAAAGGCAGGGTACACCCTGGACAAGTCGCCAGGTCATCACAGGGCTGACACATAGACACAGACAACCATTCACACTCACATTCACACCTACAGTCAATTTAGAGTCACCAGTTAACCTAACCTGCATGTCTTTGGACTGTGGGGGAAACCGGAGCACCCGGAGGAAACCCATGCGGACACGGGGAGAACATGCAAACTCCACACAGAAAGGCCCTCGCCGGCCCCGGGGCTCGAACCCAGGACCTTCTTGCTGTGAGGCGACAGCGCTAACCACTACACCACCATGCCGCCCCCCTCAAAAATATAATAAAAAAATTCGTAAGTGAGGACGCACGTAATTGGGATAAGTGGCTCGAACCCGTGTTGTTTTCAGTCTGAGAGGTCCCACAAGCCTCCACAGGGTCCTCCCTGTTTGAATTGTTATATGGGCGTAAGCCGCGCGGCATTCTAGATGTGCTGCAGGAAAATTGGGAGGAGGGACCTTCACAAAGTAAAAATGAAATCCAATACGTTATTGACCTGCGCGCAAAACTCCACACACCCACCTAACCCAGGAGAATTTGCAGCAGGCCCAAGAATGACAAACCCGCCTGTACAACAAGGGTACGCGCCTCAGGGAGTTCGCACCGGGAGATAAAGTACTCGTACTGTTGCCCACATCGAGCTCTAAATTAAACGCCAGGTGGCAAGGACCCTTTGAGGTCACACGGCGAGTCGGGGACATCAACTATGAGGTGAGGCAAACAGACAGGGGTGGGGCGTTACAGGTATACCACCTCAATCTGTTAAAACGTTGGAGCGAGGAGGTCCCCGTGGTGCTGGTGTCGGTGGTTCCTGAGAAGGCAGAGCTGGGGCCGGAGGTTCAAAAGGGAAAATTGGCATCACCCACCGCTCTGGTCCCCTGTGGAGCCCACCTCTCACCGACCCAGCACGCGGAGGTCACCCGGTTGCAAACAGAATTTTCTGACATGTTCTCGTCCCTGCCTGGCCGCACCCACCTCATAGAACACCACATTGAGACGCCCCCGGGGGTGGTAGTGCGTAGCCGCCCTTACAGACTGCCCGAACACAAGAAAAAGGTGGTTCGGGAAGAACTCGAGACCATGCTTGAAAGGGGCATCGTCGAGGAGTCCCACAGTGACTGGAGCAGTCCGGTGGTCTTGGTACCCAAGGCCGACGGGTTGGTCCGGTTCTGTGTAGACTATAGAAAAGTCAACGCGGTGTCTAAATTCGACGCGTACCCAATGCCTCGTATTGATGAGTTGCTCGATCGACTAGGCACGGCTCACTTTTACTCGACACTGGATTTGACAAAGGGTTATTGGCAGATCCCCTTGACTCCATTATCCCGAGAAAAAACAGCCTTTTCCACACTGTTCGGTTTACACCAGTTTGTCAAACTTCCTTTTGGGCTGTTTGGGGCGCCCGCTATGTTTCAGCAGCTGATGGATAGGGTCCTCCGCCCCCATGCCACCTATGCGGCCGCGTACCTTGACGACATCATTATCTATAGTAATGACTGGCCACGGCACCTACAACACCTGAGGGCCGTCCTTAGATCGCTGAGGCAGGCAGGTCTCACAGCCAACCCGAAGAAGTGTGTGATTGGGCAGGTGGAATTACGGTATCTGGGCTTCCACTTGGGCAGTGGGCAGGTGCATCCCCAAATTAACAAGACTGCAGCGATTGCGGCCTGCCCAAGGCCCAAGACCAAAAAGGGGGTGAGGCAGTTCCTGGGGCTGGCTGGCTATTATCGTAGGTTTATACCTAATTATTCGGACGTCACCAGCCCACTGACTGATCTCACTAAAAAGGGGGAACCAGATCCGGTCCAGTGGATGGAGCAATGCCAGCGGGCTTTTTCTGAGGTAAAGGCTGCACTGTGTGGGGGGGTCACTGTTACACTCCCCTGACTTTTCTCTCCCTTTTATATTGCAGACGGACGTGTCGGACAGAGGGCTGGGGGCTGTTTTGTCCCAGGAGGTGGAGGGGGAGGATCGCCCAGTGCTGTACATAAGTCGTAAGTTGTCAGTGCGTGAGGGGCGCTACAGCACCATAGAGAAGGAGTGCCTGGCCATCAAGTGGGCGGTCCTCGCCCTCCGTTACTACCTGCTGGGATGCCCTTTCACCCTCTGTTCGGACCACGCGCCCCTCCAGTGGCTCCACCGCATGAAGGATGCCAACGCGCGGATCACCCGTTGGTATCTGGCACTCCAACCCTTTAACTTCAAGGTGGTCCACAGGCCGGGGGCGCAGATGGTCGTGGCGGACTTCCTCTCCCGTCGGGGGGGGGGGGGGGGAGTCGGGCGGTGGGGGTATGTGGCAGTGGGGGCGTGGTCAAGCGTCGGTCTGTGACCGGAGGGCGGAGTCAGGGAAGGTAAGTGGCAGAATCACTGCACCTGAGGTTGATTAATGTGTTTGTGTGTCTTCCCCAGTGACCGCGTCCTATATAAGGAGGAGAGCGAGAGCAGAGCGGGCTCTCTCCCGACCAGAACACGTGTGTGGCGTGTTTGTGTGCGCGCGCGCGTGTGTGTGTGTGTATATATAGTCATATATGAATAAACGTGTAGAAGCTGAAAAGCTGTCAATAAAAGAGTGATTGAGAACTCAGTACTGGCCTGCCGTGCTTCTGTGCTCCACCCACCTAGAACGCTTGTTACAAATACCTATATAAATAAATGAAAAGCGTACTAAAGCACTGTATTTCATAGTTATATTAACACTGCATATATGTTATATTTGAGTAATGAAGATGGACTCAACATTTTTTCCCAATCAAGTAGGCTATACCTTGAAAACATGTACAGTAGCTAAGAATGTGCATGATTCCAGATGAATAGTTTTATCAGCAGAGCACCCTGCATGCAAGGCACGTGAAATGAAGCTCTGTATTTAAGAGTATATGGTAATGCATCGACCTGATTTTTTTGCGACTATATGATATCCGTACAAACAATGAACCTGTACCACCCCAGGGAACCTGATTGTAATTGCAAGGCAACATATCTCATAAACACTTGACCACCTGACAACGAAATTTTTATCTTTATTTGCATAAGATAGATGGGTTTTTATCCAGTGCTTATTTTTAATTTGCTTATTAAGAAATAACATGGGATTCTTTCTGAACACATTTTACATTCATCAGGAGCTCCACTTTTAGGCAGTGCTCAAATATATGTATTAGTTATGGTTATGTACTGTATATAGGCCTAATTTAAGTAATTCTGTTGTGTACATATTGCAATATGTCTGGTTTTTTTTTCAGGTACATTCAATTTACTATTCACAATATTTCAATACATTTCTAAACACGTGTTTATCTTTTTTGAGGGGTGGGTATCAGATGATAATACTGGTTATCGGGACTCTTTTTTTAATCAGTATCAGTGCCAAAACTCACTTCTTGGTCAGACTCTAGTGAGAAGACTCATGATAACCAACGAGTACTTATCATCATTTCTGTGAGTTCATTAGAACTGGAATCATCCTTTCTTACAGCTGAGTAGCTGAATTATGAAAGACACAGGTCAACATGGCCGAGTCGAAGAAATACAAAGGCACCGCTCACAACCGCCATACTACTTGTGCTCAGATATTCACACCTATGGGCAATTTAGAGTAGCCAGTTAACCTACCCGTAACTGCATGTCTTTGGACTGTGGGGAAAACCTTGAGCACCCGGAGGAAACCGACATAGATAAGGGGAGAACATTCAAACTCCACACAGAAAGGCCCCTGGAAAGGCTCAAACCCAGAACCGTCTTGCTGTGAGGCAACAGCGCTAACCACTACACCATCGTGCCACCACATGGTTTGTGTTTTTGTGCCTTTTCGCCCTTGGTGGGTACCAATGCTAATTTTTGACAGGCTGGAGAACAAAATACGCAGATTAGATCGTAAAATAGATGGAAAACACAGCTCATGTAATAAAAATACACACATCAGAAGCAACCAGAGGTGATTTGTTCTCTAGGCTGTGTTTCAAAAGGCGAACAAAATTTCTCAGTTGCTACATGGTTAATCACAGAGCCATATCTGATGCAGATAGATGCAATCCAAAACAGCAAGGCACCGAGATGCTCGGCTTTTTACTGTTGACAGCGAACTCCACAGATAACCATCCAAATCTGTTAAAAAATTTGCAATCATGAAAACAACTAATTTATTTACATAATAGTCATTAATTTTAATGCTGCTGGGATATAAACAGCATCCTCAGTCAAATTTGCACTTGTAGCTTCTCTCTCATGATCTTCCTTCAATGCTTTCCTTCCTTCAGTACCTGCTGTTGAATGAAGATTTCAAAAATAATCGAGAAAGAGCCAACACTTTGACATAGATAAAAGTGTAAAAGTGTTGAAATTGTTTTGGAGCTGGTGTGAAAAGATATAGAGCTCTATTCTACATAAAGCTCTCGATTCCCCATGACATGGAGTGCTTTGTTAGAAAACAGACATGACTAAGATTGACTTTTCCATTTTTCAACCCTTTAATCATATTTGCTTATAATGCAATTACACATAATTAGTCCACACTGTACAGTGTCTTGCAAAAGTATTCATCCTCCTTGGTGTTTGTCCTGTTTTGTTGCATTACAAGCTGGAATTAAAATGGATTTTTGGAGGGTTAGCACCATTTAATTTACACAACATGCCTACCACTTTAAAGGTGCAAATTGTTGTTTTATTGTGACACAAACAATAATTAAGATGAAAAAACAGACATCTGGAGTGTGCATAGGTATTCACCCCCCAAGTCAATAATTTATAGAGCAACCTTTTGCTGCAATTACAGTGGCAGGTCTCTTGGGGTATGTCTCTATTAGCTTAGCACATCTAGCCACTGAGACTTTTGCCCATTCCTCAAGGCAAAACTGCTCCAACTCCTTCAAGTTAGATGGGCTGCATTGGTGTACAGCAATCTTCAAGTTATGCCACAGATTCTCAATTGGATTGAGGTCTGGGCTTTGACTAGGCCATTCCAAGACATTTAAATATTTCCCTTTAAACCACTCCAGTGTAGCTTTAGCAGTATGTTTAGGGTCATTGTCCTGCTGGAATGTGAACCTTCGCCCCAGTCTCAAACCTCTGGCCGACTCAAACAGGTTTTCCTCCAGAATTGCCCTGTATTTAGTATCATCCATCTTTCCTTCAGTCCTGACCAGCTTTCCTGTCCCTGCAGATGAAAAACATCCCCACAACATGATGCTGCCACCACCATGCGTCACTGTAGGAATGGTGTTCTCAGGGTGTTGGGTTTGCGCCACACATGGCATTTCACATGATGGCCAAAAAGATCAATTTTTGTCTCATTTGACCAAAGAATCTTCTTCCATGTGTTTGGGGAGCCTGCCACATGCTGTTGGGCAAACTCGAAATGTGTGTTCTTAAGAAATGGCTTTTTTTCTGGCCACTCTTCCATAAAGCCCCACTCTGTGGAGTGTACGGCTTAAAGTGGTCCTATGGACAGATACTCCCATCTCCGCTGTGGATCTTTGCAGCTCCTCCAGTGCTATCTTTGGTGTCTTTGTTGCGTCTCTGATTAATGCCCTCCTTGCCCAGTCTGTGAGTTTTGGTTGGTGGCCTTCTCTTGTCAGGTTTGTAGTGGTGACATATTCTTTCCATTTTGCTATAATGGATTTAATGGTGCTCCCTGGGATATTCAAAGTTTGGGATATTTTTTATAACCCAACCCTGATCTATACTTCTCCACAACTTTGTCTCTGACCTGTTTAGAGGCTCCTTGGTTTTCATGTTGCTTGCTTAGTAGTGTTGCAGAGTCAGGGTCCTTCCAGAACAGGTTGATTTATACAGACATCATGTGACAGATCATGTGACACTTTGATTGCACACAGGTGGCTCTTAATCAACTAATTATGTGACTTATGAAGTGAATTGGTTGGACCAGCTCTTATTTAGGGGTTTCATACGAAAGGGAGTGAATACTTATACACACTCCAGATTTCTGTTTTTTTTTCATCTTAATTATTGTTTGTATCACAATAAAACAACAATGTGCACCTTTAAAGTGGTAAGCATGTTGTGTAAATCAAATGGTGCTAACCTCCAAAATCCATTTTAATTCCATTGTGTAATACGACAAAACAGGACAAACACCAAGGGGGATGAATACTTTTGCAAGACACTTTATATCCAGTGATCCATAAGTATTCAGATCCACTGGGGGGGAAAAAAACGAGTGATGTTCTGGACTATTTTAATAACAGTTATGGATTGTGCAAAATAGCACTGATGTTGTATTTTATAGTGTTTATATAAGTGGGAAACCATGCCAAGGGGAAAATACATACATTTGTGCAGGATCAGAGTGTGCTATGTACTAACCTGATATCTGTATATTTAACCCTTTGCATGTTAACTCATTGAGGATTTGAGACTGTTGGCAGTCGAGTAAAAACGCATCCAAGTTTGTGAAGCTTCCGCTTTTAAAATATTGACAAAATCTAGAGACAGAGACGGTAGATATATTTGATGCCTCCTAGTTCATTATTTTTTATCACTAAAAATCGATATGAAATCTGTCCGAGAAATCAGACACGTTATTGTGCTGCACTGGAGTGAGTAGAGAATGAGAGAAGGTGATTTGATTAGATATTGCAACGGCATGCTTAATCACACCTGATAATTAAATGCATTCATTCGAACCCAAGCACATAATAAAAACAGATAGACATACTATATACTCCAGTGACGGCTGGTGGTCTTTGAAAGAGGGGAAGCTCAGTTTTTGATCCACGTAATAACATTTTTCAATTATTTGTCAATTTGTTGGTATTTATATGTGAATCCTGCCATGTTTGACTCCGACTCTGCCAAGTAAACTTAAGCGTGCACATGAACTGAAGTGTTCCTTGCTTTTCTCATGCCTTTTGTATGCCCTGTCAAAGTTGGCCAAATCTCCAAAACCCAGTTCTGACTAAATAATCCATCCCTGGGATGGTCTCATTAAGAGACAAGGCCAACAGTACATTCTTGTGGTCAAAGCACTCCGAGTGAACCAGTTTACTTTGTCATACCAAGACAGCTGAAATGAGCGAATGTGTCTCCCTGACTTTTGAATTCAGTCCATCTTGGGCATTGATCTGCCCTGTTTAATTTTGAGCCTCTCCTCATAAGGAAGAGCATCAAATGTCTTCTCCAAAATCAGGTCGACAACATTAGCAACGTTTGCCATTTCGCACAGCTAATAGCTGGCTGGCTAGATTTCCCCTCTATAGAGGCTTTGCACCATCACGTGACCCCATAGCAACGGTAACTACGCCACAATGACAGGGGGCATGCTTGTTGTGCTTCATTCAGCCAAGTTAGTTGTTACTGATTGGTATGGGAAGGTTTTGCTGTGTTTTTGGATATGCAAATCGTTTTGAATGAAACAAAGAAATCAGATTTTTTAAATTACCAAAAGTAATTCATCATCAGGGGGAACAAACAAGAGAGATTTCTAAAGGTAGAAGGGGAAAATGGGGGGGGTCATTCAGCAGGACTCGGTGTCGAACGGAGAGGTAAAAAATCCGATGGTGTATTCACTTCATTTCCACGAAGGTCTCATCTCATTATCTCTAGCCACTTTATCCTGTTCTACAGGGTCGCAGGCAAGCTGGAGCCTATCCCAGCTGACTACGGGCGAAAGGTGGGGTACACCCTGGACAAGTTGCCAGGTCATCATAGGGCTGACACATAGACATAGACAACCAATCACATTCACACCTACGGTCAATTTTTAGAGTCACCAGTTAACCTAACCTGTATGTCTTTGGACTGTGGGGGAAACCGGAGCACCTGGAGGAAACTCACACAGACACGGGGAGAACATGCAAACTCCGCACAGAAGGGCCCTCGCCGGCCCCGGGGCTCGAACCCAGGACCTTCTTGCTGTGAGGAGACAGCGCTAACCACTACACCACCATGCCACCTTCCACGAAGGTAAGAATTTAAAATAAATAAATAAATAAATAAATTTCACAAGCCCTGTGATGACCTGGCGACTTGTCCAGGGTGTACCCCGCCTTTCGCCCGTAGTCAGCTGGGATAGGCTCCAGCTTGCCTGTGACCCTGTAGAACAGGATAAAGCGGCTAGAGATAATGAGATAAGATGAGAAATTTCACAACTGCAGCAAGGTGCTCTTCTCTTATCCAGTGAAGTAATCATGAGCAACAACACAGCAACTCTGCAGAGCCTAACCTTCACCGGGACTTAAAATGTGAATTTACATTCAGGGATCCTTTGGAGCACGTTGTGCATGCGCTTGGGACCCAGTCGTTATGGGAAACACCTAATGCTGATTTGAGTGCAATCAGCACATGGCTGTAAAGACACAGAGGCTTTCCAAAGTACTATCATTATCACGGTCACATTTGTTTGTAGCCATGTTTATGACGCTGTTTTCAGTTTCATTTTTTAACTACCATGCCTGTTAATAAACACTCTTCCTGCACTTAGATTTGTCTACTGCCGCATACCTGACACAATACTTCACAAAGTCTCTGTGAAAACAGCGTCCTTATATGTGTGTGCTGATTGTGCTCAAATCAGCATCAGGTGTTTCCCATAATGACTGGGTCCCAAGTGCATGCACAATGTAAAATGACATATGTACTCTGAAGGATCCCTGAATATAAATGCACTTTTTAAGGTTTGACTCTGCTGAGCCTCTGTGTTGAGGCTCATGTTCACGTCGCTGTATAAGAATGAGCATCGCGCTGCAGTTGTGAAATTCTTTTTTTTTTTAATTCTTACCTTTGTGGAAATGAAGTGCACAGGTGGAGACATTGTTAGAAGATGATTAAGGGTACTGCCTTACTTTGTTATTCTTGATATATAAAGCTACCTAACATTGTTAACAGTGAATAACGTGACTATCAGCTTGTTTATATCAGGTAAGATAAGCATTGACAGATGTCTCCGGCACTGCTCCACCCTCGGCAGATGTCCATTTATCACACTTTACTTGGTGATTAAATTCCACTTATCATCTAATCATGTTATCCAGGTGCGCTTGGTGCAGCAGCTTTTTTGCCAGAGCGGGCATCAAACTCCTACACCTTCCATGTGTTCTGGTGTTTGCATTTTAGCTGGCATGTTGCCCATTCAGCCCTTCAGTTGCTTGAGAGAGGTTATAACAATATAAACTGATTTATGACGATGGTCAAGAATGCTTCGGTTATCAGTGTTAACTCTCAAACCCACTGAGCCAAATCATATACTCGTGTATTTAATGAGCTTCAGCCAATCATAAAGGATCATTTTTCTGTCACTACCCTGTGCTACACCAATTATATCCAGTCCTACACAGGTGTCACGCATGAAGACCATGAGCGATTTGTAGGATTAAAGGAGCACTATGTTATTGTGGATTATGTTTTGAGAAGCTCTATGGATTCAGGGAGTCGTGAGAGGACATGGCGTTGAGAAGGTAATAATGTCCAAGGTAGGTGTCAGACCGTGCACCAGATGGACTCTCGGGCACGCTCCAGACTGTGCACGCGCGATGAAGGTGCAATCAGTGTGCCTACAGTTGTGGTCAGAAGAAGTTTACATACAGGGACATGAATGTCATCTTGGATATGAATGTCATGGCAATATTTGGGCTTTCAAAGATTTCTCTGAACTGTTCTTTTTCTGTGGCAGAATGATTGTACAGCATACATCTTTAAAAAAAATAGAAATCGGTGCGGGCAGCACGGTGGTGTAGTGGTTAGCGCTGTCGCCTCACAGCAAGAAGGTCCTGGGTTCGAGCCCCGGGGCCGGCAAGGGCCTCTCTGTGTGGAGTTTGCATGTTCTCCCCGTGTCTGCGTGGGTTTCCTCCGGGTGCTCCGGTTTCCCCCACAGTCCAAAGACATGCAGGTTAGGTTAACTGGTGACTCTAAATTGACCGTAGGTGTGAATGGTTGTCTGTGTCTATGTGTCAGCCCTGTGATGACCTGGCGACTTGTCCAGGGTGTACCCCGCCTTTCGCCCGTAGTCAGCTGGGATAGGCTCCAGCTTGCCTGCGACCCTGTAGAAGGATAAAGCGGCTAGAGATAATGAGATGAGATGAGAAATCGGTGCACAATTTTCTTTGGGTTTTTTGAAATCAACACAGGGTCAAAAATATACATACAGCGCACCTATGGGTAAAATGTCTCTTCGCAAGATTCACCTTGACCAAACATTTTTGTTTACCATCAACAAGCTTCTGGCAGAATTCTGGTTGGATATTTCACGACTCTTCATGGTAGAATTGGTAGAGTTCAATTAATTTCTTTTTTCCTTGGCATGGACTCGACTTATAAGCATGGTCCATATATTTTCTATAGGGTTGAAGTCAGGACTTGTTTTAAGCTTAATGTTAGCCTGCTTTATCCTCCACAATCAGCTCTGATGCGTGTTTGGGTTCATTGTCCTGTTGTGACTCCCAATAATGTTCAAGTTTCCAATGGTTTGAGGTTATGCTGAAGAATTCTGAAGTAGTCCTTCTTCATTATTCCATCCACTTTGTGCAATGAACCAGTTCCACTGGCAGTAACACAGCCCCAGAGCATGATGATCCTACCACCACCACCAGGTGGTACAGTGTCCCTCTGTACATGGTGATCATTGTGGCCAAACAACTCAATCTTTGTCTCATGTGACCATACAGCTATCCTCCAGAAGGCTTTTTCTTTGTCCGTGTGGTCAGTTTCAAACTTTAGTTAAGCTTGAAGGTGTCAATTTTGGAGCGGGGGTTATTTCTTGGATAGCAGCCTCTTAGTCCATGGTGATCTGAACTGTAGACAGTGATCCATCAGCTTCCAGTTCATGGCAGGGCTGTGCCATGGTGGTTCCCGGGTTGTTCCTGACCATCCGAACCAATTTCCTTTCAGCTGAGGGTGACAGTTTGGGTTTTCTTGAAGCAAAGTGGCTTGGCAAAGTGACTACACCTCACAATAACTTGCACACAATTGGTTGAACTAATCTTGGAATTTGCAGTTGTTTAGAAATAGCTCCAAGAGATATTTTGGAGTTGCGTATATCTGTGATCCTCTTTCTCAGATCTGCACTGAGCTCCTTGGACTTTCCCATTTTACTGTGTATTGGTCAATCCAATGAGTGCTGTAAACAAACCCTTTTTTATGAAGGCACAGAGAAGACTAATCATGATCACTAACAGGAAGTTAAGAGACCTTGGCCTTGGCAAGATAAGAGACATTTTGGAAGTTTCATCACCTCTGAATTAATAATCTAAGTGAGCATATGTAATGACCCTGTGTTGACTTCAGAAGACCCAAAGAAAATTGTGCACTGGATTCAAGTTTTTTTTTTTAAAGATGTATGCTGTACAATCATTCTGCCACAGAAAAAGAACAGTTCAGAGAAATCACTGAAAGCCCAAATATTGCCATGACATTCATATTCAAGATGACATTCATGTCACTGTATGTAAACTTCTGACCACAACTGTATATTAAAACTGTGTTAACCCACACTCAGTGCAAAGTATTGCCCGACGTTACGTACACATTAAGGAGCCTTATTTCCTGTATTGATCTCCTGGTTTCCTGATTCTCGTTCCTGTTCTGTGATTCCATTTTTTGTCTGTGTCCAGGATAGTCTGTTTGTGCCTCGCCCACCTATTGCTTGTTCTACGTTTATGATTTCTGCTCGCCGATTTAGATTGTTTGCCTGTCGTCACCTTTATAAATAAAACTGTCTTCTGCACATACATCTGTCTCCAACCCATACCTGACAGCAGGTTCAAATAATTCCCTACATTCTATTTTGCCATGTTAACATGAATGTGGATGTTTACTCTCAGATAAAGCAATTTCACAGAAAGTACAGGACAGTCAGCACTTCCTGTAAATGGTCTTCAGGACTAAGTGCTATTAAGTCAGGAAACAAATTACACTGATCAGAGAGCACTGATGAAACAGCACTGCAAGTCGAAGTGTGTGTGTGTGTGTGTTCCTGAATCAGTGTAGGAGTACTGTTAATGAGTCCATTAAAAAGAGCTGTTTTAATTCTATCAGCAAAGGAAAAAGTCATGCACTTTGTCAAACTCAAACAAATTTAGACCATTTTACTCCATCAGACATGTGCCTTTCATGCTAAGTACAGCTTTTTTTTTTAAATAAAATCCATGCATATTTCCAGTATTTTCGACTTAGATATCCCAGAACAGCTCAAACCAACATTTAAACTCAATATACTGTATACTTGCTTTCAGTTTGTCTTTGTATGCTATTATTTATCAACTTAAATATTCCTTTTGTAACATTAAAAAAGAACATTTTGTTTCATTTTCTTAAAGCTGTACTGCCTTTCAGATTTTTCAAGTTTAGGTCATAAAAAGAATTTTCCCTGACACCCAATTATTTTTGTTTTATAGACCGAAAGCTACTGAATTAGAATCACAGACTTCCAATTTTATTAGTTTTTTTTTTTAATAGAACAATTAATGAATTTAGGGCCATGTGGTCCTAAATTCTCTGCTATTTCTTCCTGCTTCACCATGACCCAATTCAAGATACTACATCATGCATCATGTGGTGGGCTTTCCCCATTCATACAAGGCATTGTGGGATACAAATTTGAAACAGAAGAGAAAAATGGATGAGGTGAGTGTGTGAATGAAACGTGAAAAGACCAACTACAGTAACAGAAAGCAAGAAGAAAAGATGTTATGTTGCAAAGGAAAGGAAACACAGGACCAAACTAATAAATATCGGTGGTCAGCGAGCACCTCGGTGTGATCAGCTGTTCATTTAGCGACAGAATGATGTAACTGTCAGTGCACGGTCAAGGTAAACCTGTAGATGACAGTAATGCAACACTGGATGTCAGCTGCTGTAAAACCCAAAAGAAGAAAAAGAAGGTAAACCTGCGCATGCACACAAGGATTTCCCCTGTCTGCTTGACTGCGCGAAGTGAGTGATTTCATGCACATTATTTGCGAGGGAATCCCCTCAAATTAAATAACTTCCCAGCCACAGAATGGCATATATCACAATGACTAAATTTCAGTGGGAACTAAATATCACCGATTTTATGAAATCGAAAGGCCGTCTAGCTTTAATAACCAATTATAATTATTTACAGCATTTGTAAAGGCTGGAGTAAAATATAACAACCTATTAACTAAAATATTCCTTTTATTAAAAATGAAAACAGTTAATCACAAATAGGAATTCTTAATAAATTTTTATAAACATTTCAACTATCTCAATTTGCTTCTCTTTCCTTTAGCCTTCAGCAGTCTGTCAAAAGCAAGCTTTGATTTTTTTTGTTAAATCTTTTTGTACAGTCAATCACACAACAGCTCTTTCCCATTTTAGTTCTGTTTTTGTGTGTTTTCACAGCATTAGACCTGTGTTACTTCTGCCTACAGTGAAGCGACATGAATTCCGGCTATTGTACGTTAAACAGCCCTCAGTTTTCTAAACACCATGATTACAGCTCGGAAAAACTACAAGATTATGCAGCCTGATAATCACAATTCACTTTTTTAAATTTAATCAGTTTGAATCGTTATAAATTTGTGTTGCAATTTATCATGGCATGATATATCCTTACATGGCTAAAATTGATCGATGTTTTTTTTTTCTAAACATTCACATTAATTTGCCCCAGGTGATTTTCTTGAATATGAAATTCTGTATAAACTGAAATTCTCCAATGACACATGATCATATGGCATCACTGACACTTTGGACCCTAACATAAGCATCTAATTACTGCTGTATAATTAGCACTGATGATCAGTCAGAGGGAACAGGTCTGGTGTGCAAATAAAACCTTAATCATTACAGGTTAAATGGCAGTAATGTGTGGAAGAAAGTAAAGAAGAGAATGACAGGAACTGAATCTGGAGCATTTTCATGGTTTGCCATCATTGCTATCAGATATCCATTGCTGGTCACATGACTTTTTATGGCGTCAAAACAGGAGGTAATGTTTGCCACAGCTTATTCACCAGTTTCCCTTCTTATCATAATAAAATGTTTCTCAGCAGCCATATTTTAATGACGTTTTTATGACAACAAAGCAGCCTGTGCTTTTTATGCTATTATTATTATAGCCTATATTCTATTTTATTACATTGACACTCGGGTTTTA
Source organism: Neoarius graeffei (assembly GCF_027579695.1). Classification (NCBI taxonomy): domain Eukaryota; kingdom Metazoa; phylum Chordata; class Actinopteri; order Siluriformes; family Ariidae; genus Neoarius; species Neoarius graeffei. Next base: position 49,450,177 of record NC_083572.1, read on the forward strand.
CTGAGAAATACGCCACTTGTATTTTTCATATGAGCTACATCTGGGACATCGAGTGACATATTTAAATAATATTGGCTGGCTTTGAGTGGTATATCAGATATATTCCATTCAGCTAGCATGATACTGAACGAGTCGAAGACGAGTAGCTGAATGGACTATATCTGATATACCATGAAAAAAAGCCAGCCAATGTTATTATTATCATTATAATACATACACATTCCTTTCAGGTGTTCAATGCATCTTTCTCTTTCAAACTCTTCCATATTTAACGAAGCAAACCTGGCGGCCATGTTTGTTTACAAATTGCTAGCACTCACTACCACGGAAGTTTTATGTCTCCGATGTGTGATGTCATGTTGTCTTGACAAACATGCAATATCGTAAACCAAATTCAACGCTCATTCTCCATTGGGTAGAGTGGCGTAATACACGTAGGATAAGCGATATGCTAACAATATTGCATGCTTTCAAACCAAATGAATGAAACCTGCTAGAAGGGAATAGAACACATGTTTTTATTCCATCGAAAAAGTGTCCTGTATGTATAATAATTAAATAATATTGGCTGACCTTGCATGGTCTATCAAATATATTCCATTCAGTTAGCATGATATTGAATGAGACGAAGACAAGTACTAGCTGAATGGAATATATCTGACAGACCACGAAAAAAAGCCAGCCAATATCATTATTATTATAATAACACACACACAGGCGGCACGGTGGTGTAGTGGTTAGCGCTGTCGCCTCACAGCAAGAAGGTCCGGGTTCGAGCCCTGTGGCCAGCGAGGGCCTTTCTGTGCGGAGTTTGCATGTTGTCCGCGTGGGTTTCCTCCGGGTGCTCCGGTTTCCCCCGGGTGCTCCGGTTTCCCCCACAGTCCAAAGACATGCAGGTTAGGTTAACTGGTGACTCTAAATTGACCGTAGGTGTGAATGTGAATGGTTGTCTGTGTCTATGTGTCAGCCCTGTGATGGCCTGGCGACTTGTCCAGGGTGTACCCCGCCTTTCGCCCGTAGTCAGCTGGGATAGGCTCCAGCTTGCCTGTGACCCTGTAGAACAGGATAGAGCGGCTAGAGATAATGAGATGAGACACACACACTCTTTATTAGCATTCTCAAAGGCCAACACTAGCTTACCTGCGACTCAGTGCTGTTGGTGCAGCAGTCCAGTTAGCTTCCAGCCGGTGTAGCACTAGCATTAGCGAAGGCCAACGCTAGCTTACCCACGACTCGGTGCTGTTAGCGCGGCAGTCCGGTTACCTTCCAACTGGTGTAGTGTTAGTGAAGGCCAATGCTAGTGCAGTCAAGCTGAATATTATTATTATTTTCCCTGTATAATTTACTTAGTTACTTTTAAAATCAACATCGACAACTACACACAACAGAGCAACCTGGCAGCCAAAACTCTCTCAAAATCTTCTGCTTTTAATTAAGCAAACCTTGCGGCCATGTTTGTTTCCAAATTGTCACAGTCACTCACTAGCGCGGAAGTTTTACATCTCCAACGTGTCTCTTTTCCAGTTTTTCGATGTCTGTTGGTATGTTTTTCTCTTGTAAACATGCCTGAGAATATATAATGAAGTTTTGGTAGCCTTTTGGGTGTTCAGCACATCTTTAGTTTCAGTTTTCAGTTTATTTATTTAGTGCTTAATCCTAGCATTGGATTAGCCTTGTCTTCTCTCTCTCCTGGCCAACAAAGAAATGATTCTGCACATGTGCAGCAGAAAAAAGTTTTGTCATTGGATCTTCACATGAGCTCCAACGTGTGACGTCGTATTGTCTTGACAATGTGCAATATTGTAACAATATTGCATGCGCATTCTCCAATGAGGAGAGTGGCGTAATACATGAAGGATAAGCGATATGATAATAATACTGCATGCCATCAATTAACCCAATAAAAGGGAATAGAACAGGTTTTTATTCCATGGAAAAAGTGTCCTGTATGTATAATAATTCCCAATATTTCACTCTGATGACGTGACTCGCAGTGTCTTCCCGCTAGCTAGACACGCATTGTCAAAATAGCAAACCGGTTCGAAATTAAAATTCTTTTGTTTAACTTGCTTTTTTTTTGTGGCTGTGTCCATATAATATAAATTACATTACATGGTCGTGCAAAGATGTGACGTTTATCTTCTTGTGTTGAAAAATCTCACTCATTTGTTTCGCTCAGTTGTGAAATATACACTCACCACTCAAAGATAAACTTCATATCTTTGCACCATTGTGTAATATCCTCTATATATACACGGACATCTTCAACACCTCACTGGATCAAGCCAAAGTCCCATCATGTTTCAAGACTGCCACCATCATCCCAGTGCCAAAAAAACCTCATATCGCATCACTCAATGACTACCAGCCTGTCACACTCACTCCCATTATGATGAAGTGCTGCTTTGAGAGGTTGGTAAAGGAGTACATCACCTCCAGACTCCCTCCCACATTCGACCCCTTCCAGTTTGCCTACCAGCCAAACCACTCCACTGAAGACGCCATCTCCTCCGCTCTTCACCTCAGCCTTACACACCTGGAGGAGAACACTCATGTGCGGATGCTGTTCCTGGACTTCAGTTCAGCGTTCAATACTATCATTCCACAGCATCTGGTGAAAAAACGGTCCCCTGGGCTTCAGCACCCCCCCTATGCAACTGGCTGCTGGACTTCCTCACTGAAAGACCACAGTCAGTGCGGGTCAGGCAGAACACCTCCAGTGTCATCACCCTCAGCACAGGCTCCCCTCAGGGCTGTGTCCTGAGCCCTCTGCTGTTCACTCTGATGACACACGACTGTGTCCCCAGGGCTACCAGCAACCACATTGTGAAGTTTGCGGACGGCACAATAGTGGTGGGCCTCATCAGAGATGATAATGACCTGGCCTACAGAGAGGAGGTTGAGCAGCTGGTGGGCTGGTGCAGGGAAAACAACCTGATCCTGAACGTGGACAAAACTAAAGAGATCATTGTTGACTTCAGGAAAAACCAACCCAGCCACGCTCCACTTCTCAACAACACGGCCGTGGAGGTGGTCAATAGCACCAAGTTCCTGGGGGTGCACATCACAGACAGCTTCACCTGGTCTGTGAACACCGCGTCACTGGTCAAGAAGGCACAGCAACGTCTGCACCTCCTGCGTAGGATGAGGAGAGCCCACCTGCCCCCACCCATCCTCACCACATTCTACAGAAGCACCACAGAGAGCGTTCTAACCAGCTGCATCTCTGTGTGGTGTGAAGGCTGCAGTGCCTCTGACTGGAAGAATGTGAGGAGAGTGGTGAGGACAGCAGAGAAAATCATTGGGACTTCTCTTCCCTCCATTCAGGACACTGCACCAAGGTGTTGCATGTCTCGAGCCAGAAACATCATCAGTGACCCCTGACACCCTCACTATAGACTGTTCTCCCCTCTGGCTTCTGGAAAGAGGTTCCGCAGCATTAGGTGCAGGACCACCAGGTTCTGTATCAGCTTTTTCCCCCAGGTCACCAGACTGCTGAATTCCAAACCCAAACTCTAAACTTCTATTTATAACTTGAACATTCCTAATTCCACAGGTCACTTTATACTATTGCACTTAATAAAATTTTTGCTGCTGCATAATTTAATTGAATACACTTCATATTTATTTCTGTGCTGAGCCAAATTGCAACGAAATTTCGTTTGGTGTATACATGTTGCATAATGAATGACAATAAAGGTTGTCTAAGTCTAATATACACTACAAATAAACAGTTAATAGCATTGAGAACATGGTTCATGATTAAGATTTAGTCTGCATATTAATATAGTAGTTTTTAATTCCATATTCCAAACATAATTTAAAAAACAACAGTAAACAAACAAACAAACAAACCAACAGCAATGTCCTGTGTGTGGCGGTCAGAGTGAATAATACATTAGCACGCTGAGCAGAAAGCAGCCAATAGGTCAGAAGTTACAGAGAGCAGCTTTCTAGGATTCTGCTGAGAAGCTCCGATTACTGCAGTCTGATTTTCTGACCTACATCTTATTACACAACTCAAGCTCCCATCTGTTGCCAACCAGCAGGAATGTGGAGGATACTGTTCCTGAGTGGACAGGTCAGGTGAAAGTGTTTGTCGAGCGACTGAATCTAATGTGTGTGCATGTGGACATGCATTTAAATCAACATGAAAATGTGAGATTTGGATAAACCTTGACGCACATGCGTACATACAGTCATGGTTGAAAGTTTGTGAACCAATTACAAACTGCAATTGTTTTTAAATAGAATAATAATTTATTATTAGCATCCACTCAGCAAGGTCATAAACGCAGCACTGCAAAAATGACCAAGTGAAAACGGCGTGAATATAGTCAGTAACAGCTAGTATTATTAGTATAAATGCACAGCTGATTGGAGGAACTTGCACGTGCTGATTGGTCGAGAAATTCAGACTATTTCTCGATAATCACCTCGAGTGACTCGGCAAAATGGCGGCCGATCGCTTTGTCATTGTAAGTCAGGAAGAATAACAAATGATGAAAGAAAATGCTGTTCCTAAAAGCACTAAAGATGCTACGAAGTTTGGTCTAAAACTATACAAAGGTAAGGTGGAATTGTGATTTATTTTATCTATTTCAAAACAAAGAATTTTATATGAGTCGGCATAGATAAGTGACACAAGTCTGCACCACGCCATTATTACATTTGCATGTCGCTTCTGAAGTTGGAAAGAAATTATTTTTTAAAAATACAATTTTATTCATTTATTTTAAATAAATAAATCACCTATGTATTTATGGGAGCGACACGGTCGTGTAGTGGTTAGCACTCACACCAAGAAGGTTCTGGGTTCGAGCCCAGTGGCCGACAGGGGCCTTTCTGTATGGAGTTTGCATGTTCTCCCCGTGTCTCCGTGGGTTTCCTCCGGGTGCTCTGGTTTCCCCCACAGTCCAAAGACATGCAGGTTAGGTTAACTGGCTACTTTAAATTATCCATAGATGTGAATGGTTGTTTCTCACGTCTGGAAATGGGAGGTTTGTGGTAGGAAGGGCATCCGGCATTAAACTATGATCCAATCAATATGACATGTGGATCAATATGTCACATGGCAGTGACCCCACACGCATAAGTGGGAGAAGCTGGAAGAAGTGAGTGTATGACCTGTGCATTTATACTACAACAATTATCCACCTGTTAATTATAAGAATACAATCAACCAAATATAAGATGATTAACTTGACACGTAGTGAGCACTTTATTAGGAACATCTATATACCCACTCATTTGTGCAATTATCTAATCAGCCAATCACATGGCAGAAGCACAGTGCAGAAAATCATGCAGATTCGGCCTGCAGCTTTGGGGAATGTTCACAACAACCATGAGAATGGGGGAAAAAATGTGATCTCGGTGATAAAAAAATAAATAAATAAATCCTCCAAAAAAATTCCCCAAGGAAAAAAGTAATTAAAAAAATAACATCTAGCTATCTCTAAGCCTCCCAAGGTGCCTGATACGTAGATACAGTGGTGCTTGAAAGTTTGTGAACCCTTTAGAATGTTCTATATTTCTGCATATGACCTAAAACATCATCAGATTTTCACACAAGTCCTAAAAGTGGATAAAGAGAACCCAGTTAATGAAATGAGACAAAAATATTATACTTGGTCATTTATTTATTGAGGAAAATGATCCAATATTACATACCTGTGACTTTGCTTTCAGTATCTGGTGTGACCCCCTTGTGCAGCAATAACTGCAGCTAAACATTTCCAGTAACTGTTGATCAGTCCTGCACACTGACTTGGAGGAATTTTAGCCCATTCCTCTGTACAGAACAGCTTCAACTCTGGGATGTTGGTGGGTTTCCTCATATGAACTGCTCGCTTCAGATCCTTCCACAACATTTCAATTGGATTAAGGTCAGGACTTTGACTTGGCCATTCCAAAACATTAACTTTATTCTTCTTTAACCATTCTTTGGTAGAACGACTTGTGTGCTTAGGGGCGTTGTCTTGCTGCATGAACCACCTTCTCTTGAGATTCAGTTCATGGACAGATGTCCTGACATTTTCCTTTAGAATTCGCTGGTATAATTCAGAATTCATTGTTCCATCAATGATGGCAAGCCGTCCTGGTCCAGATGCAGCAAAACAGATCTAAACCATGATACTACCACCACCATGTTTCACAGATGGGATAAGGTTCTTATGCTGGAATGCAGTGTTTTCCTTTCTCCAAACATAACGCTTCTCATTTAAACCAAAAAGTTCTATTTTGGTCTCATCCATCCACAAAACATTTTTCCAAAAGCCTTCTGGCTTGTCCACGTGGTCTTTAGCAAACTGCAGACGAGCAGCAATGTTCTTTTTGGAGAGCAGTGGCTTTCTCCTTACAACCCTGCCATGCACACCATTGTTGTTCAGTGTTCTCCTGATGGTGGACTCATGAACATTAACATTAGCCAGTGTGCGAGAAGCCTTCAGTTGCTTAGAAGTTACCCTGGGGTCCTTTGTGACCTCGCCAATTATTACACGCCTTGCTCTTGGAGTGACCTTTGTTGGTCGACCACTCCTGGGGAGGGTAAAAATGGTCTTGAATTTCCTCTGTTTGTACACAATCTGTCTGACTGTGGATTGGTGGAGTCCAAACTCTTTAGAGATGGTTTTGTAACCTTTTCCAGCCTGATGAGCATCAACAATGCTTTTTCTGAGGTCCTCAGAAATCTCCTTTGTTCGTGCCATGATACACTTCCACAAACGTGTTGTGAAGATCAGACTTTGATAGATCCCTGTTCTTTAAATAAAACAGGGTGCCCACTCATACCTGATTGTCGTCCCATTGATTGAAAACACCTGACTCTAATTTCACCTTCAAATTAACTGCTAATCCTAGAGGTTCACATACTTTTGCCACTCACAGATATGTAATATTGGATCATTTTCCTCAATAAATAAATGAACAAGTATAATATTTTTGTCTCATTTGTTTAACTGGGTTCTCTTTATCTACTTTTCAGACTTGTGTGAAAATCTGATGTTGTTTTAGGTCATATTTATGCAGAAATATAGAAAATTCTAAAGGGTTCACAAACTTTCAAGCCCCACTGTATATGATAGAGAGAACCTTAAGCAGAAGTATAAACTATGAGTCTCTTTTTGGTCAAAAAAAGAACAAGGTTGGCTCTGACTCTGAAAGAGCCTTAAAAGTTCTCGATGGTTAGTCCAAACCTATCTGGGCATAACGAGAGGGGCAATTTTTGCCAAAGAGTTAATACAGAATAGTACCCTAAAACAAATAATAACAAAAACATGTGTCCTTACTGGCAAACATGTGTCCTTACACAGGTGGCGTGAGTTTTCCTGTGTGCCTGAATTTTTCGAACTCTCACCCAGAGCAAGCTGACATCACTAAAGGAAGAAATGTCAAGGAATTCTTGAGAAGAACATTGGGTTTAAAACCCAAAGCTTTTAAAACACAAGCACTCAAGCAAATCCATAAAAATGCCTCAGAATAAAGAGACCTCATGGACTGGCCAAGCCAACACACTGACCTCAGGAGCTGGCATGTTTTGTTTAAAAAAAAAAGTAATTTGGTAAATTCCCTCCAGTAAGATGTCAAACTCTAATAATTGGTCATAGAAAGAAACTGTGAAGTTATTGCTGCCAAATGGAGTGTCACAAGTTACTGCAAAATTAAATGTCACGGTCGAATGAATGATGACAGCAAATCTCTTTAATGTGTGAGACGTCTTTGTTTAGGCTTTTCACTCTTCATACAGAGTTCAAAATTCATAAAATGTTTTTCTATCAAAGCATAGCTGAATGCTCAAATCTGATTGGTCAGATGGTGTGCATTATTTTTTCCGATACCAGCATGGCTCAGAAAGTAGTTCCAGCTGTAGCGTGAATATCAATATTATTATTTTTATAGGAACGGCTCATCCACAGGGTGGATGCTCCACAAAAGCTAAAGCAAAGGTCTCACACAGTCGGCAGATCCGTGAGAACCATGGCTGAGCCTACCGTGGCCATTCCGGCAGATTTTAGAGGTGAGCCGTTGCATAAATTTTGGTGGAGTAAATATGCAAATGAAGCCACGGTAGCCATGACGGTAGCGATGGAAGATGCCAGTAAACCAATGGTGGTCGTGACGTATAGGCTTACGGCACTGTGTACAGTTTTCATGGCTGCAGTATGACATAGTCATGGCAAGTTGAAATAAGCCACGGCTCCTAGGCAAACTTTTCACTTTCTGCAGAATGTTGTTTCGTGAACATTTTGAGCTTGATGGGTGTGATGGAATGCTACAGTAACCCTGGTAGCCTTCATAAGCCTCATGTATACCTCAAGGATGCTCATAGATGCCTTCACGGTTGCGATGGATGAATTCCCCCCGTGCTTGACACACAGCTATTTTCAACACTTTCCGGGGATGGAAGCCATGCCCTCCCAGTTATCAAGGTAGCTCCCCAGCTCTCACGTATTCTGACGGAAGGGCCCGGAACGTGTACCAGTTGTCCCCCAGAAGGCTTAAAATTATTTACTGGCATCTACCGTGAAGGGATTCTGGCTATGTGAGACCTTAGCTTCAGACTGCTAAAAAAAAATGTGTTGTTTACCAAAGTAAAACCTATAATCGTTGATGTGGTGACAGTTTTTGGAAGGAGATGTTTATTTAAGAACCTGTATGGAAAGCATTTTTGTTACAAGTCATTTTTAAGAGTCATGGCGCTTTGCGAAGTTTATCAGCACAGGAAAGTCTTCATGACAGAAGTTTCCACATTATGGTTTCTCAGTAAAATAACAAGCTGCGTTTTTAGAGAAAGAGAGTCGGGGGAGGGGCTGGTGAGGGACTGAATATTTATCGCAGCCATAACATGGGTGAACTAACTTGTCTCTCTGACATTCCACAATGTTCAATCTAACTGTAAACTATTAAAATATGTGGCATTTAATACATTATGAAATTAAATATTATGATTATCACTGGCAAATCACTCTAATATGAGCAGAATGACACACCGCAGACTGTACCGATGGACGAAAATAATGCACTTGGTGTTTGTTTCCTTTGTCACATTACAAGCTAAAATTAAAATGAATTTTTTGGGGGGTAGCACCATTTGATTTAGACAACATGCCGACCACTTTAAAGGTGAAAATTGTTGTTTTATTGTGACACAAACAATAATTAAGATGGAAAAAAAAAAAAACCAGAAATCTGGAGCGTGCATAGGTATTCACCCCCTTTCGTATGAAACCCCTAAATAAGAGCTGGTCCAACTGATTCACTTCGTAAGTCACATAATTAGTTGATTAAGATCCACCTGTGTGCAATCAAAGTGTCACATGATCTGTCACATGATGTTTGTATAAATCAACCTGTTCTGGAAGGACCCTGACTCTGCTATACTACTAAGGAAGCAACATGAAAACCAAGGAGCCTCTAAACAGGTCAGAGACAAAGTTGTGGAGAAGTATAGATCAGGGTTGGGTTATAAAAATATCCCAAACTGTGAATATCCCACAGAGCACCATTAAATCCATTATAGCAAAATGGAAAGAATATGTCACCACTACAAACCTGACAAGAGAAGGCCACCCACCAAAACTCACAGACCGGGCAAGGAGGGCATTAATCAGAGATGCAACAAAGACACCAAAGATAACATTGAAGGAGCTGCAAAGATCCACAGCAGAGATGGGACGATCTGTCCATAGGACCACTTTAAGCTGTACACTCCACAGAGCGGGGCTTTATGGAAGAGTGGCCAGAAAAAGCCATTGCTTAAGAAAACATGTTTGGAGTTTGCCCAACAGCATGTGGCAGACTCCCCAAACACATGGAAGAAGATTCTCTGGTCAAATGAGACAAAAATTGATCTTTTTGGCCATCATGTGAAATGCCATGTGTGGCGCAAACCCAACACCCAGAGAACACCATTTCTACAGTGAAGCATGGTGGTGGCAGCATCATGCTGTGGGGATATTTTTCATCTGCAGGGACAGGAAAGCTGGTCAGGACTAAAGGAAAGATGAATGGCATTAAATACAGGGCAATTCTGGAGGAAAACCTGTTTGAGTCAGCCAGAGGTTTGAGACTGGGACAAAGGTTCATGTTCCAGCAGGACAATGACCCTAAACATACTGCTAAAGCTACACTGGAGTGGTTTAAAGGGAAACATTTAAATGTCTTGGAATGATCTAATCACAGCCCAGACCTCAATCCAATTGAGAATCTGTGGCATAACTTGAAGATTGCTGTATACCAACGCAACCCATTTAACTTGAAGGAGTTGGAGCAGTTTTGCCTTGAGGAATGGGCAAAAATCCCAGTGGCTAGATGTGCTAAGCTAATAGAGACATACCCCAAGAGACTTGCAGCTGGAATTGCAGCAAAATGTGGCTCTACAAAGGATTGACTTTGGGGGAGGGTGAATACCTATGCACACTCCAGATTTCTGTTTTTTTCATCTTAATTATTGTTTGTGTCACAATAAATCAACAATTTTCACCTTTAAAGTGGTAGGCAGGTTGTGTAAATAAAATGGTACTAACTTTCCAAAAATCCATTTTAATTCCAGCTTGTAATGCGACAAAACAAGACAAACACCAAGGGGGATGAATACTTTTGCAAGACACTGTACCTTACTTATTGACAAGTTGACAGAGAAAATCCAGTGAGTGGTGACATGATTCCTTTGTACTTCACTTTGCCGTTTTTTCTATTTTTATGCTCCTGCAGTTTGACTATCAACCCAGCAGAGCATCTAATGAGGACACCAAGTTCAAACGTTTGCTCATATCTGAAGTTAGAGGAGGAGGGAATGATTAACCAGTCAAAGGGAAAAGTTCTCCACAAAATGCTAATGGAATTAGCGTCTCACTCACAGTTCCCCACTTGCAATTGTCATGTCATGTAGGGATTCTCTTCTCTGGACTGACATTTTGGAGTAAATCACAGGGTGTTTGGTGTCATAAAATGTTTGATGGAAAAAACTAATAAATACCAAGAACACCAGGCTTTATGTCATACATGCCCAGCATGAATAATTTATTTTTAGTGTTTTATTTGTGAGGAAAAGTTTCATCATATGGAATACTGTACTTCGGCATTAAAGGACATGGGACATGGATTTTTACCTGGGCATAATTATGTATAAAGGACATAAGAAATGCCATCTAAATCACTGCAGGGCGTCAAAAATGTGAAAATCATCACATTATTCAAGTTTTTCTATACATCAGCGTAAAACAAGGATTCATTAATGAGCTAGGTGGTCACGTGACCCGTGACGTCACAAAAACTTTCCAAGGAGCCAGCGCTTGGGAATCTAATGTAAACAGGTTACCGAAATGGACACCATCGACAGTGACATTCCCGATGTTTCACAGAGATGTGAAGTTAGACCCTATCAATTCGAACCGATAGCTGGAAATTCACATGAACATGGATCTTGTCTTTACTCTGACGGGTCAGATGATTCTGAGAGTGAGAGTTCATTCAGCCCTCATGAAACTGAAAGCGGTCGGCTCGATAACACTTCCTGGTAAGTTAAAAACAATTCTGCTCAAAGGCTAATGATCTGTTGAAAGAAGTATTATTTTTGTATCATACATTGAAAGTTCATCATAGATCTAGCTAAAGTCCGTTGCAAGCTAATTTTTTTTTTTTGCTGATATTTTTCAAGATTGATTGAGATACAATGCTTCCAGAGTCCGAGATGAAAACATTCAAAATGGCGAAACGAGTCAGAATTATGATAATCAATAATTGATACACCCAAAATTATAATACTAATCCTTACCTCGGCTTTCAGTCGCTTAGCGCAGAGGTCTTCAACAGGGGGGTCGCGAAATCGCACCGGATCACTCATATCAACAAAAATATTCCTGCCCTGTCCCCTGGCCTCCGTGCAGGGATGCAAACAGCGCGCCTTTTGGCGGATGCTGCCTTTTTCACGGCTGAATCGCGCAGATCCAATTAAAAAAAAAAAAAATAGCGATGTTGGTTCATGAGGCATGAAGTGTAAGGATGAGACAGAGGCGGTTTGGGTCGGGAAGCTGCGCGCATTTGTGCAGCCTGGCGCAGGTGTGCGCGGCTTCCCGATTTGAACTGTTTTTTTTTCTCATCCTTATGCTTCCTGTTTCATGTTTCGTGAATTAATATCGCTCAGTACCTGAGTATTAATGTTGAAAGAATCCTCAGTGAAATGGTCCGAACACAGTTTGTGGGAAACAGTAGGTGCAAAGTTTTTTTCAACAGGTGTTCTGTAAAGTTGTCCTACCAAGCCTACTGCGCATGCGCGAAGCCTACTGCGCATGCGCAGGTGAGCCCACACTTTCCTCAGCTTCGGGTCCTTGGGGAATGCAAAAAAACTTACTCCAGGGCATTTCCCATTGCAATTATTGCAACCATAAGCAGCACAATACACCATGATGTCCAATGTATGATGTCCAATGTACTTTAAAGACTATAAATACAATTTTCTTGTCATCCACTTCTCCATTCATCTACCCGCTTGTGCTGTGTCCGAAAGTTTTTGTTACGTGTGATCACGTGACAGCGGCTCTTCCGGTTGCAAAAAATGCATATCGGAAGTCGAGCAGAAATGCCATGTAATCATCACGAATATAACGATTTTGCTGAATTTAATAGATGATTTTGTATTTGTTGATGCAATTAATTCATATTTTTAATGGAAAGAAACTGATATAGCGTGCTTTTATGTTTCATGTCCCATATCCTTTAAACAGCAAAGTTTCTCATAGAGAACATAAATAGATAAACCGTAGGAGAGAGTGGGGAGACTTGGGACAGTTTGTATTCCCATAAATTAATTTCAACCAATCAGGCTTTAGATTATATCAGAAGTTAGAGGTTGTCCCTGGCAATAACCGACTTCCTTTGGAGCCATGAAGCTGGACACTGCAGTAACGTTTGTGCAGTTTAATATTTTTATCAAACAAGCCTTGTATTTTCTACTTCGCCTCCACCTTCATTCTATGGTGAAATATACGCTGGAGAATTCAGGATTTGTTAGGAATTAAAGTATATAGCCTAGAGGTACCAGATATAGTATTATTTATTACACTTAAATTCTAGAGATAAAAACATTTAAGGATTTTTTGTTTTTGTTTTTCAAAATGGGGAGAGTTGGGACAGTTCATGTTACAGATTTTTTCTTGCGGTTTACAAATATAAAAGTGTTTAAAATTTTTATTAAAAAGGGGGCACGGTGGTGTAGTGGTTAGCACTGTTGTCTCACAGCAAGAAGGTTCTGGGTTTGAGCCCAGTGACTGATCCAATGGGGGCCTTTCTGTGTGGAGTTTGCATGTTCTCCCCATGTTGGCGTGGGTTTCCTCCGGGTGCTCCGGTTTCCCCCACAGTCCAAAGACATGCAGGTTAGGCTAATTGGTGGCTCTAAATTGACCATCGGTGTGAACGTGAGTGTGAATGGTTGCTTGTCTCTATGTGTCAGCCCTGCGATGACCTGGCGACTTGTCCAGGGTGTACCCCACCTCTCGCCCATAGTCAGCTGGGATAGGCTCCAGCTTTCCCACGACCCTGTACAGGATAAGTGGCTACAGATAATGGAGGTTTGTTAAAAATGTGGGCGTGGACCTTAAACTTATTTAATTCCTTCTTGTGAATGGAGTGGTTTTGTCTCGTCAGGTTTTGGGTAAACTGACATTTTTCTATTGCTGTACAGCATTGTGTGTTCATACATATGTTAGAAGTTTCGAGAATAAATAAAAAATTAAATATGTAGACCTAGGGATTTTATTTTTGTTCCATGCCTCCTCTCAATGTCTCAAGTCTCCCCGCAAACAACGACAGAAAAAGTGAAGCCTGAAGGTCAGTATATGTGACAAGCTGAGAAACTAATGTTGTGGTAAGAGGGTATAGTAAATCCTCTCTAATGTATGAATGTGACGCTACCTGCCGAGAATTTCACACAATCTACAAAAGCTGAAAAACTTGTCCCAAGTTTACCCGCTCTTTCCTACATCAAACTAGTACTTCTTTACAAATATGATGCATGGCACATCATTTTCTTCAAAACAACGAGCCAAACTTCTACTCATTAAAATGGTAGCTACTTCACAGACCCGAACCAGTCATCACTGTCTCTATGAACTCTAGTACAGTGTTTCCATAACAGCCACAGGAAGCTGAAAATATAGTGTACAAAATGCCATTTTGTTTAACTGGGTTCTCTTTATCTACTTTTAGGACTTGTGTGAAAATCTGATGATGTTTTAGGTCATATTTATGCATAAATACAGAAAATTCTAAAGGGTTCACAAACTTTCAAGCACCACTGTACAAGCTATATATAGAAGCTATATACACCCTAGGAATACCAACCTATTTGCCAGAAAGAATCCAGAACAGCGAAGAATTGACCGAGAAGAAGTGATTTTTGTTGAACTGCTCATTAAAGCTTAATTAGTCCATTACTTCATTAATAACTGTAACGAAGCAAATCTGGGTACAAGTTATATGCACCCTAGGTACCCCTACCTTCATGCCAGAAAGAATCAAAATCGGTGAATAATTGAGAGAGAAGAAGCAATTTGTGTGGAAACTGCTCGTTAAGGCTTAATTAGTCCATATCTTCATGATTAATTGCAATTATGCAAATTTGGGTAGAAGCTGTATGCAGCCCAGGCAATCCCACCTTCCTGCCAAAAAGAATAAAAATCGGTGAAGAATTGAGAGAGAAGAAGCGATTTTTGTGAAATATGGACAACGCCGGACAACACATGATGGCACAAGTTCGTCATCTGTCAGCCAGATGAGCTAATAATAATAATAATAATAATTATTATTATTATTATAAAAGTAATAAAACGTTTCATTTATATAGGGCCTTTCACAATCCCAAGGTCGTTTTACCTTGCGTATTATGTATCCGGACATATCTAACAACCTGTTTTCTCTCTCTCTCTTTCCCCCCCACCTCATTCTGTCTGTCCCTCTGAGTTACATGTCAATCCTGAGATCGAGATGCTGACCTCTTCTGCTCCTTGGACCTGCCTGATCCCTCCTGATGCCCTACATCTGGCTGGAGTCTCATCTCATAGCTCCTGTGGAGGATGGCCCCATACGGACAGTCGAAAGTCACACTTGGAAGATGCTCTAGACACTTACAGTAATACTTCTATGTCTGAGGACTTCAGTTGACTTGCTAACTTTAGGACTGCAGTTGCCATGAACAGTTTTGCACTCAAGTTTCCATCAATGAGCATTTGATAACGTCAACAAAATAGACGTTATGCAAAAACTATAATGAATTTCCTGGTTTCACAGTTATATTTTGTGACTATATAGGACACACTTATAGATGCGAGTTATTTATAATCACGCTATCTGTTATCACCCAAATGAGGATGGGTTCCCTTTTGACTCTGGCTCCTTTCGAGGTTTCTTCCTCGTGTCATCTGAGGGAGTTTTTCCTTGCCACCGTCACCACAGGCTTGTTCATTGGGGATAAATTAGGGATAAAATTAGCTCATATTTAAAGTCTTTAACTTTCTGTAAAGCTGCTTTGCGACAATGTCTATTGTTAAAAGCGCTATACAAATAAACTTGACTTGACTTTACAAAAGGGAAAATGGGGGAGAGGGAAAGAAAAAAAAACCTTCATTCCATGTAGGGCTGGGCAATATGATCTAAAAATTATATTGTGATATTAAATCGTGATATTTTCTGACATTTTCATGATAACATTTATCACGATGCATGTTATACTATGAAAATGACAGCATGACAGCAAATGCAGACTGTTTGTCCTGTGAGTATACAGACTCCAGGCAGCCAGGGGGTGCTCACACACTCTTGTGCACACCTGCAGCCAGTTCAGGTTCATTGGATACTGGTCAACGCTTGCGTGCTGCGTTTTTGCTCTCTGCTCCGGAACTCTACCCATAAAATTTGCTTTGTTTTTTGTCCATTGCTGGCTTCAATATATTCGGAACTTTGCAGCCTGAGTCCTCACCCACACTAAAGACGAGCACACATCACCTCTATCCTCCATAACCCCCACTGGCCCCCTGCTCTCTATCACATTCAATATAAAATTTAAAGCACTCCATGGTGACACTCCTCAGTATCTTCTGGAACTACTTCAACCCTCCCCTCCCCTCCCCTTCGCAGTCTTAGATCTTCATCTTCTGGTCTGTTGTCTGTCCCCAAATTTAAACTGTCCACCATGAGTTCCAGGGCATTTAGGGTTGCAGTCCCCGAGCTGTGGAATTCGTGATAGTACAGCTCTCCCTAAATTCAAAACTCATCTTGAAGTCTTATCTTTTCTCTCTGCTATCCCTCCTCTCCTGATCACTGACTGTCCATTCCTTTTTCTGCTCTCTTTACACCCAAGTTAATTGTGATTATGTTGTGTTCCTTTTCTCTGGGCCTCTTATCTGTAATGACTTCATTTGGTTAATATGTTTTTGTGGTAGTGGGTTGTTTTTTTCCACTACTCTGTAAAGCGTCCCTGGGTTATTGAAAGGTGCGATATAAATTAAAGCTAGATGGCCTTTCGATTTCATAAAATCGATGAAATTTAGTTCCCGCTGAAATTCGGTCCTTGTGATACATGTTTATTTCTGTAATATCTAAAAAAAACCCCACCAAAACAGGCCATTCTGTGGCTGGGAAGTTATTTAATTTGAGGGGATTCCCTAGTAAATAATGTGCATGAAATCGCTCACTTCACGCAGTCAGGAAGACAGAGGAAGTCCGTGTTGTGCATGCGCAGATTTACCTTTTTCTTCTTCTTTTGGGTTTTACAGCAGCTGGCATCCACAGTGTTGCATTACTGCCATCTACAGGTTTACCTTGACCGTGCACTGACAGTTCCATCATTCTATCACTAAATGAACAGCTGATCACACCGAGGTGCTCGCTGACCGCCGATATTTATTAGTTTGGTCCTGCGTTTCCTTTCCTTCCCAAAATAACATCTTTTCTTCTCGCTTTCTGTTACTGTAGTCGGTCTTTCACGTTTCATTCACACACTCACGTCCTCCATTTTTCTCTCCTGTCTCACATTTGTATCCCACAATGCCTTGCATGAACGAAGAAAGCCCACCATGTGATGCATGACATAGTATCTTGAATTGGGTCACGGTGAAGCAGGAAGAAATAGCAGAGAATTTAGGGCCACGTGGCCTTAAATTAATTAACTGTTCTATTAAAAAATAATAATAAAATTAAATTGGAAGTCTGTGATTCGAATTCAGTAGCTTTTGGTCCACTAAACAAAGATCATTGGTTGTCAGGGAAAATTCTTTTTATGACCTACACTTGAAAAATCTGAGGGCCATCTAGCTTTAAACTTGTTGTTTTCCATGTTTTTTTTTTTTCCTGCTGCTTAAGTCATCCATTATCTATACCACTTATCTGGCAGGATTGTGGGTGAGCTGGAGTCAATCCCAGCTGGCTCCAGGTGAGAGGTGGGGTTCACCCTGGGCAGGTCGCCTATCTATCACAGGGCTACAGTACACAGAGACAAACAACCATTCACACTCACATGGGCAATTCAGAGCAGCCAGTTGACCTGATCCTCATGTCTTTGGACTGTGGGAGGAAACCGGAGCAGGCATGTGGAGAACATGTAAAGTCCACACAGAAAGGAAGGCTCCAGTTGACCGTGACGTTCAAACCCAGAACCTTCTTGCTGTGAGGTGACAATGATAACCACTGCACCACTATGCTGCCTGTTTCACCAGTTTTGGGTTAATAAAGCCTTGTTTTTTTTTCCCGCCCATGACCCGGCACCTCCTGCTCCGTCCTCCTGCTACTGCTGACAGTAAGATTGTAATATAATAGGCCTAATATTTATGCAGCTAGTTCTAAATATCATGCTACATTATACACTCTTCACTGATGTATGCTTGGGGTGGAAACACTGCAGCAAGCTGTTCATTTCTGGAGGAAAGTTGAGATTTCTGCTAAATTTCGATACTCATGATATTCAGTCGGCTGACGATATGAATGGTCGTACTGCGATAATGACAATTTATCAATATATCACCCAACCCTAGTGCTAGGTCAACCTTACTTAAAATTATGCTTGGTTGACTTTACTGACGTAATGTGAGAAAATCTTAACACACTGTTTTTGAAGCAAATCTCACGCCCATATTGTTTTCAGTGTACGACCGTGACAACGTAAACAGTGCTATGACCGACGATCCAAAACCGGCCTCTGGCAAAAACGTAGATGTCAGGATAATGTGGGGAATATCATGTCATACAAACTTACAAGCATCTCTTACACACAGACAGACGAACACAAACACACACTTCCACTTCCTGGAAGATAAAAGGTGCTTTAAATGTCTGAGCTCTGTTAGCATGCTTGAGGAAAAAATCTGGAAGAAAAAGCCTCATTTAATCTAATTGCTCAGTGCCATTTTGATCAAAATATCATCTCATTATGCTATTTCATACCTAATCGTTATTATTCACGCCTAAATGTATACGGTGACAGCTTAATTCTGAACTATATAAAGGCTGAACAATCGTAGTTCCTGTAGTGCTGACTCCTTCTTATCTTTCACCCATTGCTCTGTCTCTCTACTCCTACTCCACACTTCCTCTCTCTTTTAACAACAGCTCTTCTGGCTTCAGTGAATAAAGCATATGCATCTGCTCTGTCTCATCTCCATCTCGTCTTCCCACACGTGTGCGCACACACACACACACACACACATTCAACTGTCCTGAGAGAAGGACAGATGAGAAGCCTAAGTTAAGCGTGGCTATATAGAACACAAGCAAATAGAAATGTGTGTGCGTGTGACGTCACAGGGCTGACACATAGACACAGACAACCATTCACACTCACATTCACACCTACGGTCAATTTAGAGTCACCAGTTAACCTAACCTGCATGTCTTTGGACTGTGGGGAAAACCAGAGCACCCGGAGGAAACCCACGCGGACACGGGGAGAACATGCAAACTCCGCACAGAAAGGCCCTCGCCGGCCACGGGGCTCGAACCCGGACCTTCTTGCTGTGAGGCGACAGCGCTAACCACTACACCACTGTGCCGCCCATATATATATATATATATATCCACATTCACTAGATATGAGCAATCGTGCACTCTGATTGGCTACTCTACTACTAGGCTATCAGCTCATATACTGTGAGTAGAGAAAATTAAATAAATTGAATTAAATAAATGTCTAAAGCTATTCTGTAGCTCGGCACGACAGCAAAATGGCACTTTCTACAAAAAAATAAAATAAATAAAAACACACCGCTAAAGTCAAGTCATGCAACCACTGAGAGGTTAAGAAGTCTGCCTAAGCAGAAATAATTTTGTCGAACGTTTTGTATAAACTTTTTATTTAGCAAATTTGCCAAAAATAAAAATGCTCTGTTTCTCAAAATCCAGGGAATGTGGATAGAATAAAACAATTATCCCACAAAATCAAGTCCATATATATATATATATTTTTTTTTTTTTTGGGGGGGGGGGGGGGGGGGGGGGTTGTTTTCAAGTAAAGTTTTTATTTCTTTCCTGGTTGGTTTAGCAACATACTCTGCCATTTTGTTTTTCTCTACTCACGATATATGAGCTGATAGCCAAGTAATAGAGTAGCCAATCAGAGCACGTGATCGCTCATATCCAATGAATGTGGGTACACACACACACACACACACACACATGCACACCAATCAGCCACAACATTAAACCCACTGACAGTTGAAGTGAATAACATTGAGCATCTCATTACAATGGCACCTGTCAAGGGGTGGGATATATTAGGCAGCAAGAGAACAGTCAGTTCTTGAAGTTGATGTGTTGGAAGCAAGAAAAATGGGCAAGCATAAGCATCTGAGAGACTTTGACAAGGGCCAAATTGTGATGGCTAGATGACTGGGTCTGCACATCTCCAAAATAGCACATCTTGTAGGGTGTTGCTGGTATGCAATGGTTAGTACTGACCAAAAGTGGTCCAAGGAAGGACAGCTGACACCTTTCTGTTTTAGCGACCATTATCTTTTTCAGCAGTTTGTGCTTCAGTAGCTCTTCTGTGGGCTTGGACCATATGAGATAGCCTTGCTGCCCCATTCGGATCAATGAGCCTTCGACACCCATGACCCTGTCACTGGTTATCCCTCCTTGGACCACTTTTGGTTGGTACTAACCACCGCATACCTTGATGTGCTATTTTGGAGATGCGCAGACCCAGTCATCTAGCCATCACAATTTGGCCCTTGTCAAAGTCACTCAGATCCTTACGCTTGCCCATTTTTCTTGCTTCCAACACATCAACTTCAAGAACTGACTGTTCTCTTGCTGCCTAATATATCCCACCCCTTGACAGGTGCCATTGTAATGAGATGCTCAATGTTATTCACTTCAACTGTCAGTGGGTTTTAATGTGATAGATTAGATTAGATTAGATTAGATTAGATTAGATTAGATTAGATTAGGGTTTGTGTTTAATTATTCATGCTGATTGGACCATCATTTTAGAAAAAGGCAGGGGGCCTAACATGAGATGTCATAACCTTCAGCAAGAGAGGCGTGAAGAGACAGAGCTGGAAAATGGCCCTGTGAGTGTTCGCTGTTCTATTTATATCACTGCTGCTGAGGTAGGTACAGTTTGTGTGTGTGTGTGTGTGTGTGAATGAAGCTGGGCTAATGTTTATTTAACAGTACTGACAGAGAAAGAGGAATACATTTTGCCTTTACCCCCACCAACCCCCTTCTGCATCAGTGTTACCGTAGATGAGCAGTAGTCCGTCGTTACTACTGAGCACGTTCTCGAACACAGTGTCGCCACAGTGAGATCATTCTGACATCATACATCGCACATCTGGCTACAAGCAAACTGCACACACACTAAGGATGTAACTATCTAAATAGCTGGGGTATTTCTTACGTACTATATCCACAAGAATTCAGACAGCATGTCGCGTGCTGAAACAGAAAAGACATCATTGGCAATATTTTGATGCACAGAGCAACACTGTGGTGCTGAAAAAACATCCCAGGAGCTGGCATTTGTCAGATTAAGCCCATTCACACTTGACCGACCACTCTGCCCCACCAGCCGCAGCTCATGTGTGGCGTTCCTCTCGTGCTTTTGTTCACTAGTTTAGTAAATAATAAGTGCACTAATACTGCATAGGTACTAATCGGCATATGATTGTAAAAAGCATTAACACTGATCGCATAACGTTCATTAATCCAGTGAGATTATAATACCTACATATGGTGTATCGCTCTGCTCGTCTGTTTACGGCACATAAAATTCCACTTCCTAGTTCGAAACCTTTACTACAGTAATGTTGATGACATCATCATCAGACATGGCAAATGATACTTTTCAGGAATATCAATTTTGACTTAAAATTTGAAAGCTCATCAGCTGACGATGAAAAGGAACAAGGGACGCCAATTTCACCTGAAGCACCTGTAACGGGAAGGTACAAATCAATGGGAGCTAGCTAGCCAGCGAGCTGACGGGCTAGAAAGTGAGTGTGGCTTCTTTGGGGTCTGTTTCTGCTGGCGGAGCAAAAATAAAGCAACGGCTTCGTGTCTGCGACCGAATCACAGCCGTGCTGATATTCAGTACAACAGCACTCCCTTTCGTGCGATATTGCTTAATTATACTGCAGTGCAGCTGAACGCTGGAATCTGATTGGTCAGAAGATGTGCATTATTTTCGTAATAATATCTTGTTTTTAAAGTAACTGATGATACACAGGGACTTGCATGCTGGAACCTCAACATGAACTAAGACTAATAATATCGATATTTAGGCAGTGCCTAAAAGCAGAGCTCCTGATGAATGGATGAGCAAAATATTTGCGGGGGCACAAAATCAACCTGAATAGAATAATAATAATTGTATCATATGAACCACTGAATTGTGTAGTGTCCAAAAATCTAGTGGACTAATAGAACTGTTTTAACGCATTATAAAACTGTCGTGAATACTTTCTGTAAAATGTAAAAAACAAATTAAAAATGCATCTCAAGGTCAAAGTTCCTCCCATGCCCTGGTCTTCCCAGGCAGTCTCCGGCCCCAGTACTAACAGGCCTGTAAGGCACATTGGGCGACACCGATCTCCGCTTCTATAGCCCTCAGCCTCACCTATTATATAGCTGGGGTTACAGTGGGGGGGCTAGTCCTCTGGTAACTGCAAGAGTTTGACTCCCTACTCGCATCTGTATTGCAACATGCTTTGCCAGATGGCAGTAGGTACCATGTTTATGATGGTCCTTGGTATGACCTGACCATGAGTAGAACTCGTGATCTCCTGATTGAGAGGCAGACATGCTAACCACTAGGCCAACTTGTGGTAAAAACCCATCTATCTTATGTAAATAAAGATACAATGTTGTCCGGTAGTCAAGTGTTTATGAGATACATTGCCTTGCACTTACAATCAGGTTCCCTGTGGTGGTCCACATTCGTTGTTTGTCATATGGTCAAGCTGTCAGAAATCAGGTCAAAGCATTTCTCTTAAGTATGGGGCTCTGCTCCACGCACGTGGGGAGCTCCGCTAATAAACAGGTTTAAAAAAAACTGCATTTGACAAAGTAATCCTTATAATTGTTGATGAGGTGAAGGGTTTTTCTGTTAAGCGACACTGATTTAATATTTATGGGCAGTTGTAAGCACTGTCAGTCTTGGTTATGCTTTCCGTCAGGAATGTAGGGGCACTCTGCCTGCGTGTCGTGCTGTATCGCCCCCCAAACCCTCCATCCCAGTGTGTTATATAAAGAATAACATTAATGACAAGCATTCTAGAAGGGAGAGTCAAATGTAAACCTTAGTTTTGTTTTTTTGCATTGTTTATTTCAAATAAGTGACACAAAAGTGTGTGTATATATATGTGTGTGTGTGTGTATATATATATATATATATATATATATATATATATATATATATATATATATATATATTAGGGTGCATCAGTTGCCCTCACTTTTATAAAATCTGATGCATTTTTGTTTGGGTGTTCCTTTTCACCAATAAAGACATCCTGTAAAATTTTTTGACCATATTCAAAAGTCTAATGGTGGCACCATGAGGTTCATTTTTTGCCAAAAAACGCTTATTTTATGTTTTCGCGTGAGGTTTGAATCACAATGTTGGACTCCATTTATTGATTTCTTGTGAGCCAGAGATCATGTTAAGAACCTTTGCAAGGGATTGAGAAGCATTAATGTGATTCATAATACATTTGTATTGTTTAAAAGTAGTTGAACAATGATTCAATGAACAGCTAAAACTCAAACTGTGCTTGATAATATATTTAGAATATGTACTAAAAATGAGTATCTAAGATATTTGGTATACTCTATAAGGTGCCATAATGTTTCATGAAAAATGATCGAAATTTTGTCATAAAAGTCATAAAATAGCAGCTTTTTCCATAACTTTGAGCTCCTGGTGCCACCATTAAACTTTTGAATTTTGTCAAAATATTTCACCCAGTGTCTTTTCTTACCAAAAGGAACAGAAAAACAAAAATGCATCATGATCGGAGGAACTTTTCATTTTTAGGGGGCAACTGATGATATATATATATATATATATATATATATATATATATATATATATATATATATATATATTTTTTTTTTTTTAATTTAACATAATCTCTATTTGACGTGCCGAGGGTGAACCTGTCCTCTCACCTGAAGTCAGCTGAGCTTTGCCCACGACCCTGGTGGCTCAATGGTATACACTCACTGCCGACTTTAATAGGAACTTGTTCTTGCTGTTGCATGCTGAGATGCTTTTCTGCTCACCATGGTTGTAAAGAGTTGCGATGAGTTACTACATCCTTCCTGGCAGCTTGAACCAATCTGGCCATTTTCCTCTATCTCTTCTCAACAAGGCTTTTATTTCCACCCACAGAACTGTCGCTCACTCGGTGTTTTTTGTTTTTCGCACCATTCTGTGTAAACTCTAGAGACTGTTGTGTGTGAAAACCCCAGGAGATCAGCAGTTTCTGAAATACTCAAACCAGTCCATCTGGCACCAACACCCATGCCACAGTGAAAGTCACACTTTGAGATCACAATTTTTCCCGTTCTGATGTTTGACGTGAACATTAACTGAAGCTCTTGATTTGTATCTGTGTGATTTTGTGCATTGTGCTGCTGTCGAGCGACTGGCTGATTAGATTACTGCATAAAACAGCAGATGGATGGGTGTTCCTAATAAAGTGGCTGGTGAGTGCAGATACTGGATGGATGGAATGCGAATGAATTATCCAGCAGAAACAAGTGTCTGAATACTTTACAGCTGCGTACAGGACATGTATAAGACTATGCAAATGACAGACTGTGCTGTTACATGAAAATAATCCTTTGCTGGCATGCATTATTTCTTCATTAATTCTGTACATTTGTCCAACACAACAGGTTGCTAACATGATGAAAATAGAACTGATACCCACGTTCAAAAGCCATACCCATTCCTCTAAATACTCCTTTACCTCCTTAAACTCTTAACATGATAGTTATTGATCTTAAAACAGGTTATTCAGTGACTGCAGTGAAATTCAAAGCTGAAATATGCAGTTAAAAGAAACAGGAATATACAGTGTCTTGCAAAAGTATTCATCCCCCTTGGTGTTTGGCCTGTTTTGTCGCATTACAAGCTGGAATCAAAATGGATTTTTGGAGGGTTAGCACCATTTGAGCCAAGTTTACATTAGACCGTATCTGTCTCGTTTTCTTCGCGGATGCACCGTCCGTTTACATTAAAACGCCGGGAAACGGGAATCCGCCAGGGTCCACGTATTCAATCCAGATCGTGTCTGGTCCGGTGCTGTGTAAACATTGAGAATACGCGGATACGCTGTGCTGAGCGCTAGCTGGTGTCGTCATTGGACAACGTCACTGTGACATCCACCTTCCTGATTCGCTGGCGTTGGTCATGTGACGCGACTGCTGAAAAACGGCGCGGACTTCCGCCTTGTATCACCTTTCATTAAAGAGTATAAAAGTATGAAAATACTGCAAATACTGATGCAAATACTGCCCATTGTGTAGTTATGATTGTCTTTAGGCTTGCCATCCTTCCACTTGCAAGTGGTAAGTGATATGCGCTGGGATCACACACACAGCGGCTCAGTCCCGAATCACTGCTTGTGCGCTTCACTCGCGCGCTCTGTGAGCTGCGCAGGGCCGGAGTGCGCACCCTCCAGAGGGCACTCGCTGTTCAGGGCGGAGTGATTTGGAGCGCAGGATGCCTGCGGAGCCGAGCGTATCCGTGTATTGGTGTTGCTGTGTGCACGCGAATCGTGTATTGGTGTTGCTGTGTGCACGCTAATCGTTTTAAAAACGTTAATCTGATGATCCGCTGATACGGTCTAATGTAAACCCCACCTTACACAACATGCCTACGACTTTAAAGGTGAAAATAGTTGTTGGGTTTTTTTTTATTGTGACACAAACAATAATTAAGATGAAAAAACAGAAATCTGGAGTGTACATAGGTATTCACCCCCTTTCATATGAAACCCTTAAATAAGAGCTGGTCCAACCGATTCACTTCATAAGTCACATAATTAGTTGATTAAGATCCACCTGTGTGCAATCAAAGTGTCACATGATCTGTCACATGATTTCTGTAGAAATCAACCTGTTTTGGAAGGACCCTGACTCTGCAACACTACTAAACAAGCAACATGAAAACCAAGGAGCCTCCAAACAGGTCAGAGACAAAGTTGTGGAGAAGTATAGATCAGGGTTGGGTTATAAAAAAATATCCCAAACTTTGAATATCCCAGGGAGCACCATTAAATCCATTATAGCAAAATGGAAAGAATATGTCACCACTACAAACCTGACAAGAGAAGGCCACCCACCAAAACTCACAGACCGGGCAAGGAGGGCATTAATCAGAGATGCAACAAAGACACCAACGATAATGCTGAGGGAGCTGCAAAGATCCACAGTGGAGATGGGAGTATCTGTCCATAGGACCACTTTAAGCCGTACACTCCACAGAGTTGCGCTTTCTGGAAGAGTGGCCAGAAAAAAAGCCATTGCTTAAGAAAACACGTTTGGAGTTTTCCCAACAGCATGTGGCAGACTCCCCAAACACATGGAAGAAGATTCTCTGGTCAAATGAGACTAAAATTGAACTTTTTGACTATCATGGGGAATGCCATGTGTGGCGCAAACCCAACACTCAGAGAACACCATTCCTACAGTGAAGCATGGTGGTGGCAGCATCATGCTGTGGGGATGTTTTTCATCTGTAGGGACAGGAAAGCTGGTCAGGACTGAAGGAAAGATGGATGGCACCAAATACAGGGCAATTCTGCAGGAAAACCTGTTTGAGTCAGCCAGAGGTTTGAGACTGGGATCAAGGTTCATGTTCCAGCAGGACAATGACCCTAAACATACTGCTAAAGCTACACTGGAGTGGTGTAAAGGGAAACATTTAAATGTCTTTCAATGCCCTCGTCAAAGTCCAGACCTCAATCCAATTGAGAATCTGTGGCATAACTTGAAGATTGCTGTACACCAACGCAACCCATCTAACTTGAAGGAGTTGGAGCAGTTTTGCCTTGAGGAATGGACAAAAATCCCAGTGGCTAGATGTGCTAAGCTAATAGAGACATACCCCAAGAGACCTGTAGCTGTAATTGTAGCAAAAGGTGGCTCTATAAAGGTGGCTCTATAAACTTTGGGGGGGGAATACTTATGCACACTCCAGATTTCTGTTTTTTCATCAAAATTACTGTTTGTGTCACAATAAAACAACAATTTGCACCTTTAAAGTGGTAGGCATGTTGTGTAAATCAAATGGTGCTAACCCTCCAAAAATCCATTTTAATTCCAGCTTGTAATGCGACAAAACTGGACAAACACCAAGGGGATGAATACTTTTGCAATACACTGTAAGTCTGGACCTACTGAAGGGTTCTGGGAGTTAAGTGTTTAAAAAAGAAACTGCTTATTTGCCGTTTCTTCCTGAGATAATTTAATTGTGATTCTGCTCTGCCTGCCTGTCTCAGGGCAAAAGAAGCGTGAAGGAAGTGCACAGATCTGCCAAACGCTATGCAGTTGGTTTTTCTATTTAGTTTCATGGAAGTAACTTCGGGTAGAAAATAACACATTTTCAATTATTTTTAGCCCTTAACTTTTTCAGGGAAAAGGGAAATATTGGAATAAACTGGCCATGAAGGAAGAGAGGAAGTGAAGGGAGAGCATCTTGTTAGCGGCCCGCTATAGCCCTGGGAAGATTTCTATCAGACGCACGTACAGGGAGAAGCATCCAGTTAGAAAATGACTTTTTCTGCACATGCTGGGCCATTTAGCACACCCTGTGATGACTCCTGTTTGGGCTGGAGATAAATTCTCTCTCTCTCTCTCTCTCTCTCTCTCTCTCTCTCTCTCTCAGACACACACACAGACTCCCTACAACTATTTCATGTGCAAATGTACTAGCTGTTTTCCGCCTGTCCCATCTGTCTACCTGCCCCCCCCCCAAAAAAAGCTATGCAAACACAAAAAGACACAAACACAACTAAACAGGAAAATTGCTCCATTAACTGGGAGACGTATTCGCTTCTCATATCATTTCTTGCCAGGTTTGTGCACAAGCCAAGCGGCAGAAGACCAAAAAATAACACGCTGCAGAGACGAAAAAGAGTGACAAAGGCATAGAATTGCAGCCATTCCTTCCGTTATCATTTGTTTTTATTCCATTTAATCCTATGAATGGGCAACAAATAATCGAGTAAATGTAAGAATTAGTGACACCTGTCATAAAAATGTTCAAAAACAACCGTAAAATGAATATAACAGGCAAGGATTTTTTTATTTTTTTTGCTGGGATGCTTTACAGTTTTATTATGAGTACAATATTTTTCTCATACACATTGTAAACTAGTAGAATTCAACTAGTCTACAGTACCAGTCAAACATTTGGACGCACCTTATAATTCAATGTTTTTTCTTTATTTTTATTAATTAAAAGTCACTTCAAGTCTTAAAGTAATGAAGGATGTCCTTTCTCTTTACTTAGTTGAGCGCTTCTTGACATAATATGGATTACTACACTGTTTGATCTCACTCACATTCATACCTACGGTCAATTTAGAGCCACCAATTAGCCTAACTTGCATGTCTTTAGGGGAAACCAGACCTGTTTACCCCAAATTTGCCCTGTCAGTAGTCTTGCAGTATCTTGTCAGTAGTTTTGGTAAGCTGTCAGTAGGTATTTTACTGGGGTCCAATCTATGTATTGTATCAAAGACAAAAAGTAGAAAGCAGCCTATTAGATAATAGTACTCATTCAAGTTGAAAGTAAGTGATAGATTACATGAACAAAATTTTAAAAATTAAAATCTAGCACTGGTCTTATTTTTTCTGTCAAGTTAAGCACCTGTGAGAACCAAAAAGCAAACCCATGTAAGATTCTAGATCTGCTCCATAATCCTCATATTACCAAGCCTAGACTCTAAGGTCTACTTGTTGACTCCTCATACATTTCATTATTTCAGTATCTCTGAAATAACCAGACGACTAGCAGTAATACTTATTTAGGATGCTACAATAAGAAAAAATATTTCAGAGACCATAAGGCATGGCCACAGATCGTAATAGGAGTCTTTATATTTTTGCGACGACTTCTGGTATTTCTTTGCAGGACTATCAATAATGCCATCGGCCTTTCGCTTCGCGGCCGCCATGATTGTGTGCTCAGAAACCAAAGTTGAAACAATGGAACCTTCCCACAATGCAACGTACGGTAAACGTGGCTTAAACGTGATTAAACATGGCCGCGCCCATGACTATACGATCGATGTTCGATTCCCACAATAAATATGATTATAAAGTAAGTCATGATACATTTGGCAACATTTCGGCCATAAATCGTAGTTTTTGGACAAGAATTCGTAGTCCGTATTTTGTTTTGAAAAATCGTAGGAACTACGGACAAATCGTAGGAGTAAACAGGTCTGGGAAACCCACACGGACACGAGGAGAACATGCAAACTCCACACAGAAAGGCCCTCATTGGCCACTGGGCTCGAACCCGGACCTTCTTGCTGTTAGGCAACAGTGCCTGCTTGGAAGTCTCCATCATTGAATACCTCCTGATACTGGTTCAGTAGGAGATTGATTGATTGAGTTTATTTGCAACAAAGAAATAGACAAACTAAAAATTTACAAGTGCATAGTGCATAAAAAACAACCAAAATACAAATGAAAATTAATAGAATGTCATTGAGGGCGGCACGGTGGTGTAGTGGTTAGCGCTGTCGCCTTACAGCAAGAAGGTCCGGGTTCGAGCCCCATGGCCGGCGAGGGCCTTTCTGTGTGGAGTTTACACACATGTGTCCGTGTGGGTTTCCTCCGGGTACTCCGGTTTCCCCCACAGTCCAAAGACATGCAGGTTAGGTTAACTGGTGACTCTAAATTGACCGTAGGTGTGAATGTGAGTGTGAATGGTTGTCTGTGTCTATGTGTCAGCCCTGTGATGACCTGGCGACTTGTCCAGGGTGTACCCCGCCTTTCGCCCGTAGTCAGCTGGGATAGGCTCCAGCTTGCCTGCGACCCTGTAGAAGGATAAAGCGGCTAGAGATAATGAGATGAGATGAATGAGATGAGAATGTCATTGATATTTTAAAATATAGTTGCAGGATAAAAACGCAATCAAGAGAAAAACAGTCTCTTATTTCCATTGCGGTCCTGTACGGTATATTGTTATAGACACTAGATGTGATTTGTTAACGACAAGATTAAAATAATATTAAAAGTCACAGAATCATCAATATCATATAATAATTGATTAAACTGAGTATAATGAATATATACAAGTTGCAAAAATTATAAGATGGCATATTATTATAAAATTAAAAATAAATTTAAAGTGTGTCAAACAATAGAAAAATTATGAACAAACAGAAAAGTCAGAAATAAAACATATTAAAAACATAAGCATATAAACTGAATATAATTACAACTAAAAAAATGTGCATAATTAAAACAGATAAACAAGTTAGCATAAGATTGCGCATCACAGATTAGAATATATCACATGTGTAGCATTTTTAAGTATAAATGAAATACAGTGGACTAAAAAAGACATCACATATAAACTGACAAATACCACAGATAAAATTAAATACTAAGAGATGGACTAAGAATACCTTTAGTTAAAAAACTCTGCTGGGGAGGTAATATAAAAAAGTAAGAAATGCACAAACACGGCACAATAATTGATTTTTTTTTTTTAATCAAAGGGCTAATTTAAGTACTTCAGGAAGAGGTAGGTCTTTAGACGTCATTTGAAGACAGCCAGTGTTCAGCTGTTTGGATATCTAAGGGAAGTTCATTCCACCAGCTCGGTGCCAGGAAGAAAGCTATCGAAGAAAAACTATTTCAGACATTTGACCTTGCTGTGACCTTGACCCTGTTTGGATCAATTCCTAAATGTGATCAATACATCTGCAGGTTACAAGGAAATTTTTATAGAAAAATCATACACACATTCAACCAATCATTCTTAAGATATCGTGCTGACGAGAATCTCCATTGGACGACTGAAAAACATGCCTCCAACACTGTATGAAACTCCAGAAGTGTGTATAAAAGCTGTTTGAAAGAACTACTGGGCCATTTTACGTAACCAATTATTTAATCGTCAGCACAAAAGACCAGGAAGAGACCAGAGTTGCAAAGGTAAGTAGCCATAAGTGTGATGGCTAAGGTGTGGGTTCTTCACCACGTTCAGAGGTGAATATAGTAATTCACGTGTTTACATTGAGACAAACGTGATGACAACGTGATGTGTTCTATTGTTGTGCAGGAGAGAAAGATTTGCTGCAGTAACCCTCCTTGTCCAGGAAGTGACAAGGTCACGGTAAACCTCCTGCACAGCAGAGGTGAACACAATAGAGCAGAGAAAGGCAAGGGGTTTTTTTTTGCATTCAATCAACTCAGTTTGTCGAGAAGCAGCACTGGCCCATGGGCAGATCCTCCTTTGAGAATTCTGTGACATTTCTGACAAGAAATGGATTTGCAATGCATGGGAGGACTTTACCCAGGATGAAGTCTTCAAAGTGAGTTTTGAATAAGCATGATCCAGATGGTGGCTTTCATCTTTGTGTGTGTGTATGTGTGTGTGTGTGTGGGGGGGGGTGGGGGGTTACTTTGAAAAAATTCATGTGAAGTCCTGTGTCCACGCAATATCCTTTGGAAACAAGAACATGAATTCACACGCTGTGTTATTTCTGACCCCATGTGTGACAATTAAGTCAGTGGGGTGAGATAGTACAGGGTGTTTCAAAAAAATTTGACCTCAATTTGACTTTGCCAATTCTCGTTCAATTGACCTCAAATTTTAACAGCATGTGTGGAAACAGGTCATAATTTTATGTTTAACGTTTTTTGTTTTTATCTTTTTAGGTATAGAAATGCCATTCACTGGAAAAGAAAAGGTGTTTTGTGTGTTAGAGTGCGCTTGAACACAGTCGAATAAGACTGTGCAGCGTGCATTTATGAGAGAATTCTCTCAAAATGCACCAACTGCAATGCAGATTTGGACACGGCACAAAAAGTTCAAAAAGAGGAAGGCTGTCTGTGCAGGGCGAAAGGATCTGGACCACCACCAGCATCGGAAGAAGAGACGGTCGAGCGGGTTCGCGAATATTGAAAATTTGTGAACTTGTTCATGGAATCCACATATCTTTGAATTTCTCATTCAGATTTTGAGGAATAAATCTTATATTGCTCAACAGTAAACCTGTTCAGTTTCATTTGTTTTGTTTTAGAGCTCCTTCAGTGGGAGGTTGCTCCACCCTAAGTGTGTGAAGGAGCGTTACCGCAGATCATTCTTTCCTGCAGCTGTTAGACTGTACAACCCACACTGCTCACAGTAGACTCACATCTGTATGTCTGCCAATAGTTATTGCATTTTTTTTCTTCGGTTATATCTTTTGCAATTATGGCCACCTGATATGTGCAATAAGTGTGTTTCATGTACTGCATAATTCCTCTAATTTAGTATTTATCTTAGATATTTTTTTCTTTTTAATGTATGTATGTATGTATATGTATGTATGTATATACACATACATACATACATACATACATACATACATACATACATACATACACACGAGGGTAAGTTAAAAAGTTCTGAGACAGATATTATAATTTCAAAAGGAATTCAAAAAAGGAATACAAAGAAGGAATTCTCCGATGGAAACATCGCTTGCAGAAGTGTTTAGACTTAAATGGAGGATATGTAGAGAAATAGCTTTGTTATTTTCATAAATAAAGATTTTTCTTGCCGGCACGGTGGTGTAGTGGTTAGCACTGTCGCCTCACAGCAAGAAGGTCCGGGTTCGAGCCCTGTGGCCGGCGAGGGCCTTTCTGCGTGGAGTTTGCATGTTCTCCCCGTGTCCGCGTGGGTTTCCTCCGGGTGCTCCGGTTTCCCCCACAGTCCAAAGACATGCAGGTTAGGTTAACTGGTGACTCTAAATTGACCGTAGGTGTGAATGTGAATGGTTGTCTGTGTCTATGTGTCAGCCCTGTGATGACCTGGCGACTTGTCCAGGGTGTACCCCGCCTTTTGCCCGTAGTCAGCTGGGATAGGCTCCAGCTTGCCTGCGGCCCTGTAGAACAGGATAAAGCGGCTAGAGATAATGAGATGAGATGAGATAATATATTGCACGAATTAACTTTTGACAATGCAGACCTGTTAATTGAAAAGCGTTCCAGGTGACTACTTCATGAAAGCTGGTTAAGATAATGCCAATAGTGTGCAAAGCGTCATCAAGGTAAACACTGGCTACTTTGAAGAATCTAAAATATGAAACATATGTTATTTTTTTTTAACACTTTTTTGTTCACTGTCTAATTCCATATATGTTCCATAAGTTATTTCATAGTTTTGATGTCTTCAGTATTGTTCTACAATGTAGAAAATAGTCAAAATACAGAAAAACTTATGAGTAGGGGTGTCCAGACTTTTGACTGCAACTCTAAAGAAGCACATGCAAGAAATGTTGTTGAGGAAAGGCGCCTTCAAAAATAATGAAATTAAATGTTTCGGCATTTTAAAAAAATTTAAAAAATACTGTAACAAGCAGTAAACAGTCATAAATATTGCAACAAAGTCAGTGTTTGGTGTGAGACAACCCTTTGCTATAAAATAAAATCGTAGTCTCAGGTACAATGAGTGCCGTTTTATCAGAAAATGAGCTATAGATTTTACTGAGCGTCTTGCAGAACCAGCTACAGTTCTTCTGGACACTTTGACTGTCACACTTGCTTCTTAATTTTGCAGCAAAACCCAGCAGCCTTCATTATGTTTTTTCTAAAAAGTGGACTCTGACATAAGGTGCTCATCTCATCTCATTATCTCTAGCCGCTTTATCCTGTTCTACAGGGTCGCAGGCAAGCTGGAGCCTATCCCAGCTGACTACGGGCGAAAGGCGGGGTACACCCTGGACAAGTCGCCAGGTCATCACAGGGCTGACACATAGACACAGACAACCATTCACACCTACGGTCAATTTAGAGTCACCAGTTAACCTAACCTGCATGTCTTTGGACCGTGGGGGAAACCGGAGCACCCGGAGGAAACCCACGCGGACACGGGGAGAACATGCAAACTCCGCACAGAAAGGCCCTCGCCGGCCACGGGGCTCGAACCCAGACCTTCTTGCTGTGAGGCGACAGCACTAACCACTACACCACCGTGCCGCCCCACATAAGGTGCTGCTTCTGTTAAATCTTACATGCTTATGTTTGGAAATCTAAAATGATGTTTACTGACTCTATAATGTAGAAGTCATAAAATATAAATCGAGAACAAATCTATCACTGGTGCACTGAACTGTATATCTGGTCCTTAGTGAATATACTGTAGATATCAGCTTGTTCTCATAGCGAGTGCTGTGTGATTATAGAAGATAGAGAGGAAATTCAGTGCTGTCACAGAACATGGACTACACAGTCATTACACTGTGCAAAACATTCAGGGCTTATGCTCTAAAATGATGCAGCCTAATGAAGCCACTGCCTCTGATTTCACCTCCTACTTCTTGCAATTATTTTGTTCAAACTGGGATTTTGTGTTGTCACAGTGGCATAAATCTTACGCCTTTCTCAATGGGAACAAATGTGTACACCTACACTCACCGGCCACTTTAACCCTCTGGGGTCTGAGGGTATTTTCTGGCGCTCTAATGATTTTGGCATGCTCTGATTTTGGTGTCAATTTTAAGAAATCTTAGCAGTATTTTCAAAGTCATATGACTTTTTTATGTTCAGCACAAGTTCAGCTACAATAATATCAGGGCTGCCAACTTTTCAAAATTCCTTGGAGTGAGATTTTTTTTTTTTGGGGGGGGGGGGTCGACGGCAAAATTTTTCCGCACACCATGCAGTAAGTGGGAATTTTGTATTCAGTTTGATATTCACTTGTCCCCCTGCATTCTGGTTTGTGGGTCGTCCAGCTGGAGATGGCCAATGGGGGGGTGTTGAGATTTTGGATTTAGTAGATGTTCCTGCATTCTGGTGGATTTTTGGAGTGGCCTGCTGTGCCATACCTACATTCTTACACACCCTGACTTGCCAGGCCTTCAGCTTGTGGCCAACAAAAGCACCAAGTTTTGGCTTAAAAGCCCCCACACTAGAAAACTACAGATGACTGCCAATGTTCCTGTAGCCCTATAGACCTGTGTTTCAGATTTAAAGGCAAGTTCATGTTTGAAAATATTTCATCAGCTAAGCCTAAACACCTTCTGAATTGAAACTA
Source organism: Neoarius graeffei (assembly GCF_027579695.1). Taxonomy (NCBI): domain Eukaryota; kingdom Metazoa; phylum Chordata; class Actinopteri; order Siluriformes; family Ariidae; genus Neoarius; species Neoarius graeffei. The sequence goes on from NC_083572.1 coordinate 49,484,936, forward strand.
AATGTTAAGTTTTTAATAACTGTTGCAAAAATAAGATTGTCCCTCACTGACTATTCATTATGCATTTAAGGGCTTTCCCCACGACGGGGTTCAGCAGAAGATTGGCATGGGGAAAAATATCAACAGCAAAAGAACAAATAAAATGCTTAAACAGTAAGCAAAATGTGCATGTGCTACAAGAAACATTAAAATGATTAAGTTTGAACAGTATTGAAACACAAAAAGCTGAACCTTGGCCATAGGTGGGAATGTGCACACAAAGTTGGGCTTAAAAATTTTGGTCATACTTAAATAAGCTATATTAATATATTTCTTAGTAATTTATTTCTTATCTATGTTTCTTATTAGTAATAGAGCATTCGTCAGGGCCTGTTATCTGACAAATATTCTCTACCTGTCTTGCCCTCTTTGAAACCCTGTCTCCTCAGTATATTGTTCTCTGTCTTTTTTTTTAATTATTCGCAAGTTCAAGTTCTTTGATATTACAGGTGACCATGCTTTATTTACTTTAACTGAGCAATTACATACATCATAAATAATTAAAAATAAATACCCTGTAAATAAACAATAAGTATGGTGGCTAATGGCTCTTCTTGCATTTGTAATATTATCTCTTACTTGCTTTATTTTACAACATTTCCAGTATGGCTTCAAATAAAGTCATAAAGTATGATAACATACAGTAAACAAACTAAAAATGCAACTTAATAAACGTGTGCTAAGGAGGTGCTCTCCCATGCTGCTTGTTGGGGAAGATAGAGGCTGTGGCACGGCAGTAGGCCTATAATGATTTAGCATGCCTAGTACACAGCTCTCGAAATGGCATTAAATATTCTCACAACACTTATAGGCTAAAACGATTAAGAAACTTTATATAATTTCATAATTACGCCAGTAACACCACACATTGGTGTGCATATGTATAAACCTGTCTGAGACACCCGTCTTCAACTCGGATACCTTCTTCTCTCTCCTCTTCCTCTAAATTGACGGTAGCCAATTATCCAACTTCCGGCAAGTGCAGCATCATTAGATGCGCCACCTACCATAGGGGAGTGTGTACAGAAGGGAACACCTCTCTGCCTGTTTAGCCATGCGTAAGGTGTACCGTAATTGATCAATCGCAAGTGGTTGGCGCGACGCAATGGGTAGCCTAGATCAGATAGATAAACTAGATTTTTTTCTAGCGTGAGAAATCGGAAGTATGGCGTGTGAGCGTGTGAAGACAATCAAATGCGTGTGTCTCACGCTCATTGCGTGAGAGTTGGCAGCCCAGATAATATCCATGTAGTATGTATGTCATGATTGTACTTTAAAAATAAATAAATAAATAAATGAAGATGTTGTAAAAAGCAGTTTTAGAACTGTGTTGGAACGTGTGACAAAAACATGACCTTACTCATTGGGACAAACTGTTTTGGTCACTTGAGGTGATTCTGTTCAGTCTTAGGAATGTATCAAGCACAAAAACTTAAATCTGCTCCATTGATTTGGACAATTAACTGGCCATCAAAAAATATACACTACTGTTCAAAAGTTTGGGGTCAATTTGAAATTTCCTTATTTTTGAAAGAAAAGCACTGTTCTTTTCAATGAAGATCACTTTAAACTAATCAGAAATCCACTCTATACATTGCTAATGTGGTAAATGACAATTCTAGCTGCAAATATCTGGTTTTTGGTGCAATATCTCCATAGGTGTATAGAGGCCCATTTCCAGCAACTCTCACTCCAGTGTTCTAATGGTACAATGTGTTTGCTCATTGCCTCAGAAGGCTAATGGATGATTAGAAAACCCTTGTACAATCATGTTATCACAGCTAAAAACAGTTGAGCTCTTTAGAGGAGCTATAAAACTGACCTTCCTTTGAGCAGATTGAGTTTCTGGAGCATCACATTTGTGGGGTCGATTAAATGCTCAAAATGGCCAGAAAAATGCCTTGATTATATTTTCTATTCATTTTACAACTTATGGTGGGAAATAAAAGTGTGACTTTTCATGGAAAACACAAAATTGTCTGGGTGACCCCAAACTTTTGAACGGTAGTGTACCGTATGTCCTATTGTTTTGGGATAAAGGATTGGCAGTGGGAGGGGTATTCAATGAGAAGGGTAAAAATTCAATTCCATTCCATTCAATGAGAAGAGTGAAAACCCCTCCCACTGCCAACTCTTAATCCCATCAGGTCAAGTGATCAAAACGGTTCTTCACAATGGGTAAGGTAATGTTTTTTCACACATTCCAACATGGTTCTAAAACTGCTTTTTACAACAGCTTCATTTATCTGGTATTTGACTTTATTTTGGTACTTGACTCTATTCAGTGTGTCTTGAAATTAACTCTTGTACTATTTTACTCAGTTCAGAGCCACAACCAACTCTGTTACACAATTACTGTGAAATTTTGCTCCCACTCCAACTCCATATTTTACTCTCTAAACTCAAAATAGAACAAAAATAACTATTTTTGAGGAAAATACTTTTAACTCTGGAAAAATTGCTCAGTCATTTTTCCTGTGTGTGCGGTACAGTGCACGCATATCAACCAATCTGCTCATAAAAAATAGAAGAAATATTTCTTTTTTTCCCTCCTGCATAAAGACCACAAGTGGAGGCCATCCACATCAGATCTGCTTTAATATCAACGGATCTTCGATTAAGGTACGTGAATCTTTTCATCATGGCACACCTTCAGCCTGTTCAGTGTGCTGAGTGCAGGATGTTTAGTCATTCTTCCTCCGTCACTAATGATAGCCTTATTTGTGATAAGTGCAGATTAGTTAGCTCTCTGATGGAGAAGATTATAGTGTTAGAAGTGCATATCCAGGCTTTAGAGAAGTTCAGTGAGCGTGAGAACAGTGTAGTTTCTGCAGGGGAAAGTCTGGATGCCCTAGGTGGAGTTAATAATCCCCCAACTTCGGCATTAGAGCCCTTACAGTGGGGCGAATGGGTGACGGCTCGGCGGCATAAGCGTAGTGCCAAAGCTACCGCTGAGGCTCGTCCACGGGAGCACCACTCCTCTCCACGTCACGTGTCGAACAGGTTTGCTCTCCTTAGTGATGCACCCACTGAGAAACCTGAAAGAGCTCTGGTTATAGGGGACTATCATATGGCACGTGAAATTAGCTCAGCCTTTAGGGGCACCAGCAGCTTTAGTCAGGTGTATACCGGGAGCCAGGGCGCCAGACATAACAGGTAATCTTAGGGTCCTAGGCAAGCCCAGGTTCTCAAAGATAGTTATCCATGTAGGAGCTAATTATATACGGTACACCTTAGTCAGTCTGAGGTTACAAAGAGTAACTTTGTAGAGGTGTTTAAATTAGCGAAGGCAATGTCTGATGCTGTAGTATGCTCTGGCCCCATCCCAATGCGGCGTGGCGATGTAGCTTACAGCAAGTTATGGTCACTGAACTGCAGGTTGTCCAATACTCAAACCAGTCCATCTGGCTCAAACCAACACCCATGCCACAGTGAAAGTCACACTTTGAGATCACAATTTTTCCCATTCTGATATTCGAAGTGAGCATTAACTGAAGTTCTTGATTTGAATCTGCGTGATTTTATGCATTGTGCTGCTGTCAAGGGATTGGCTGATTAGAGAACTGTATAAAACAGCAGGATTTTGCTAATAAAAGTGGCCCATGAATGTATTTTCCTTCCTGAACACACACATTTTACTTCCTGAACATACAATGTTACGTTTTACCAATTAGTTTGCTAATATATACTACTTATGACAAACTGATTAACTGCAAAGCCGTTGTTATCATAGTGACGTTGTCATAGTGTTACAGCGTCTATGACTGGATCGGGCATGAATCGGAATGAACCAAGTGCTTTGAAGATGAAAATCTAACCTAGAAGGATTTTTTTTGTTCTCTGAGGCTTGCAGAACATAAATCTGGATCACATATAAATGTACGCAGATTTTGTTGTTGATCTACATTTTCATTTAGGTCCAAGTGGATATTATGTGGTGCTATTACAAGAGGCTGTTTTATGTTGGACTAAACCAAATCATCCTGGACATTCATACTGCTTAAGAACAGATCAGATTAATCCCATACGCATGTTACGTAGCTAACCAGAACAATCTCTCTGATAACAGCCCTTGGAAAAACTCTTGGTTTAGTCTGGTGTCATTTCTACGCCACCCAGGACTGCTGCAAAAGCAAATGCTGAAGTCCTTTGAAGACTGTGAAAACACACACACACACGCGCACACACACACACACACACACACACACACACACACACACACACACACACACACACACACACACACACAAGCTGTGGTGCCAAACCATATGCTGAGTATCAGGCTCCCATACTGAGGGATTCGAAGGAGATATAGTGTGTGTGTGTGTGTGTGTGTGTGTGTGTGTGTGTGTGTGTGTGTGTGTGTGTGTGTGCGCGCGAATGTTAGCACTTTGTGTAGACAGAACAGACAGTCTCAGGAGGTGGGCAATGACTAATAATCACTGTCACTGTCATTCAGGAGCACAGAGATCACCAATCAATTAACACAGCAAGTACATCATACTTTAACAAAATGAAAATTCTGGCCCCAAACCAAGTGGATTTATTATTATTATTATTATTATTATTATTATTATTATTATTATTATTATTGTCTATTTGTGGGTTTTTATCCCCCGCTGGCCGAAAGGCCCGAAGGGGGATTACGTCATGGCGATGTCCGTCCGTCCGTCCGTCCGTCCCGGGAAGGGTGCTCACCTTCTGAAATCAACTCCTCTCACAATTTCTGGAGGAATTTCACGAAACTTGACAGGATTCTTTGTTATACGTCAGTAATATGCATATTGCAATTTTGTTAAATTCGGTCACATTTTCCCAGAGTTACAGCCCTTGATTAACACAATTATACTTTGACAATTTCATGAGAGTGCGTTTTCCTTCTGAAATTAACTCCTCTCACAATTTTTGGAGGAATTTCACCAAATTTGGCAAAAGGCTTTGTTATGTCATTAGTATGCAGATTGTTATTTTGTTCAATTCAGTCGCATTTTACCAGAGTTGTGGCCCTTTAGTAACAACGTTGTACTTTCACAATTTCATGAAGGTGTGCTTGGCTTCTGACATCAACTCCTCTCACAATTTTTGGAAGAATTTCTCGAAGCTTGGCAAAAGGCCTTGTTATATGACAGTAATGCACATTTTGCAATTTAATTTTGTTTGTGAAAATTTTACCACAGTTTTGACCCTTGATTAAATAACTTGTACTTTGACAATTTCATGAGGGTGTACGTTCTTCTGAATCAACTCCTCTCACAATTTGTGGAGGAATTTCACCAAACTTGGCAAAAGGCTTTGTTATATGGCAGTTATATGCAAATTGAAATTTCGTTCAATTTGGGCAAATTTTACCAGAGTTATGCCCTTGATTATAAACAAACTTGTACTTTGGCAATTTCATCAAGGTGTGCTTGCTTTCGGAAATCAACTTCCCTCACAATTTTTATCCCTCACCGGCCGAAAGGCTCAAAGGGGGATTATGTCGTGGCGATGTCCGTCCGTCCCGGTAAGGGTACTCACCTTCTGAAATCAACTCCTCTCACAATTTTTGGAGGAATTTCATGAAACTTGGCAGGATTCTTTGTTGTATGTTGGTAATACGTATATTGTAATTTCGTTCAAGTCAGTCTAATTTTACCAGAGAGTTATGGCATAGTTGCCAGCGGGGGATTTTTGATAAAAAATTTTTTTGAAAAATTTATAATTATCCTCATCATACTTTGAATAATAGATTAGCAATTTATTATAAATGTAAGAGCCAAGCAGTAAGACTTACTGATCTCATCTGGTGGGCTCCTGTGACCTGTGGAAGAACTTTCTCCAGTTCCTTCTCTATACGGCTTGCCCAGTGGATCATCCTGAAAGAGAGAGAGAGAGAGATTTAACAGTTGAACCAATTGGTATAGCACTTCCATACATCTCAGAATGCCTCAACTCTTTTCCAAATCATGCTTTAGTGGAGAAAAGCTCCATACTTAAGAGAACATGGTAATGCATTGACTTGATTTTTGATGGCTTTTGCAACCGTATGATGTCCATATGCATGTAAGTTCAAGGCAACGTATCTCATACACACTTTACCACCAGACAACAAAACTTGTATCTTGCATTTTGTAGTTACATAAGATAGCTGGGTTTTTATCCAGCACTTATTTTCAATTTGCTTTCAAAAAAATAACATGGGATTAACACATTCTCCAGAAAATACTGATGAAAAAAATTTTCATAGCGGGTAACGTCTTTTTACTTGAATGATTTCTTACTCTGCACACTCATGTAAATATAATTATTGTACAGTTCAATAGCAATTATGAGCATCTTTCCTTAGCTTTAGATCATGTAAAACTACCACGGATTCATTTCGATTAGTTTTTATGTCCGATAATACTGGATCGTAACTATATACAGTAGTACTGATGTAAAGTGAAAGCACTGGCTCACTACAGTCCACCAGGCTCCCAGCAGAGTCACACCATAATAAATGCCATGGTGTTGTTTCTGGCTCATGACATGTGGTGTTAAAGAAAGGAATAAATGTATCGTAACTGCGATGCACATCTCATTATTGGTCTCACTGTCACAAGACAATGCAGCAATTTATTGATGTGAAATACACGATACTAAACAATTCGATGGTTCATTTGATAGAATGTTATTCTGTTCAGGTCAATTTTGTGCCCTTGCAAATATTTTGCTCATCCACTCATCAGGAACTCTGCTTTTAGATAGTGCCTAAATATAAGATCCTTTAGTGCCTCTCCAGGTTCCATGTGTGAAATGTCAAAAAAAAAGTGATGACGCAGCCATTACTATTAGGGATGTTCATAATTCACCATTTAACTGATAAGAAGAGTTTTAACCAATTAATACTAACAATTAAACGGTTAATTAAAAACACACACACACACACACACACACACACACACACACATACACACACACACACACACAAATACACAAAAGTTTGCAGTGCGGTAAACGCACAGAACAAATCCTCTCAACTGGTGGAGAGCTAATCAGATACGTTTCCCGAGGCTGGCCACACTAGCTTGGCGTTATCTTTGCATACCGGGTACATCAGTGCCATCTGAGTGGGTATTCTCCACCGCGGGTCTCACAGTAAATAGACTGCACACAATCATATCGACATGTTGCTATTTCTTAATAAAAATCAGTAAACAAGTTGTCCGGGTTGAAATAGGCTGTAGGGTTTTTTTGTATGTTTTGGGTTTTTTTGAGGTGTGAAAATGACAACTTTCTGTTTTGTTAAAACCAGTGTTGTAGTCGAGTCACTAAACCTCGAGTCTGAGTCCAGTCTCGAGTCCCAAGTGTTCAAGTCAGAGTCAAGTCCAAGTCATTAAAGAAAATTTCGAGTCGAGTCCACTATTGATCCGAGTCAAGTCCCAGACTCCCACAGCACTGTTTGACGGTGGCTGTTGCTGCCTTTATGTGAAAGTGTCTCTGCTACTGTGTTGGACTACTGTTACTGCTTGACTGCCCCATTTTAGTTATTAGGCTACAGATAAAAAGCTTGTTCATCACTCAGCAAGCCCCGCTATCAACAGGGCAAATAACATGAGAGAGGGTTAACACTTGCTAGTTCATCGATCAGCAAGCCCCACTATCAACAGAGCAATGAACATAGCGTGTCACTTCCTTCTCTGGGTGGAGTCTTGCCAAATGATGATTGAAGTTCGAGGTCGTCCCTGTCGTCTCCTCGATAGTTCTTCTACATATGGAACACACAGCAGTGTATTTTGTCCCACTGCACAAGAAGTCTGTATAAGTAAAGTGGACAATCCTAGGGTCATTCTCTCCAGACATTTTAGCGCCATTAACGTTAGTTTGTTCCTGAACATGACGTATGAACAGGTGAATGTTCATCCTCTTGTACAAAATCAGTATAAAAATTAATGTACAGTGGTGCTTGAAAGTTTGTGAACCCTTTAGAATTTTCTATATTTCTGAATAAATATGACCTAAAACATCATCAGATTTTCACACAAGTCCTAAAAATAAAGAGAACCCAGTTAAACAAATGTGACAAAAATATTATACTGGGTCATTTATTTATTGAGGAAAGTTGTTGAATTCCTCCAAGCCGGTGTGCAGGACTGATCAACAGTTACCGGAAACGTTTAGTTGCAGTTATTGCTGCACAAGGGGGTCACACCAAATACTGAAAGCAAAGGTTCACATACTTTTGCCAGTCACAGATATGTAATATTGGATCATTTTCCTCAATTAATAAATGAACAAGTATAATATTTTTGTCTCGTTTGTTTAACTGGGTTCTCTTTATCTACTTTTAGGACTTGTGTGAAAATCTGATGATGTTTTAGGTCTTATTTATGCAGAAATATAGAAAATTCTAAAGGGTTCACAAACTTTCAAGCACCAGTGTAGATATAAATATCTTATGCCAAATTATGGTATGTTACAAAAAAAAAGAAAAAAAATCAGAGTCCTCGTCTCTAATTTATGAGTCCAAATGCAGTTAGTGCACGAGTCCAGTGCTGAAGTCCAAGTCAAATCACAAGTCCTTAAAATTAGGGCACGAGTCGGACTCGAGTACTACAAGCCTTGTGAAAACACTGGATGTTGATCATTAATTAAATTACATTTATCCAATAGCACAGCCGGTTTTCGTTACACCACTCTCTGTGCTTATACATTAGAAAGTGCGCCCACTTGCTTCCCAACGTAACTCAAAAAGTAATGAACGGATTTTGATGAAATTCTGAGGAAAGGTGGGCTGTGGGCCAAGGACCAATTGATTAGATCTTGATGCAAATACAGATATGTATGCAGATGCAGCTTTTTTTTTTTTTGTCTGTGCCCAATGTAACTCAAAAAATAGTGAACATGTTTTGATGAAATTTTGTGTACAGCTTTAATATTATCCTTAGTTCAAGTGATTTGATTCTGGTATTGGTAATACATGGCTTGGCAGAGGTATGACACTCGACCGAGTGTCCTTCTAGTTACTATTGTTGTTGATCCAACTGTAAAAATCAGTGGATGATTTGAAGGACACAGGACAGAATGAAACATGCACAACATATAATCCTCATGTGGATTGGACTGGCTTCTGTATCAGTTATAAGTTACTTTAAGAACAACGATAATAATAAAACAATGTCCTTCTGTTTGAATATTTCTCTCACCAGAAACGTGTCCTCTTCCTGTTTTCATTGTATTCAGTGGGGAGACAGACCAAATAACACCAAGTATTAAAAACTTTCAATGTCCAGGCCTAGGTCAGGATTTTGAAAATGGTCATCATTTCTGAGTAGAACTAAATTTCCCAAAACATTCGCTGGCTGTGTCAGTCTTAAAGGTTATTGATTACTTGGCAGCTGAATACCACATTGCGGCATCTGATCTCACTAGTGATTATTGTGGGAATTACAGCATGTCGAGACTGCGCAGCTCACATTACTGCTGGGAATGAGTATGCCTGCCTTGTTTAGACACGACCAGTGGCCTTGATACAAACCCGCTGTTACGTACTCTTTCTCAGAAGAGGTCAGTCATTTTTCCCAAGCTAATCACAACCACATGGATGTTATTTAATGCAAATCAGATATTCAAACAAGGGCTGTTTGATAAACTTGGCGCTCATTTTATTATTCTTTGTTGGGCTTTCTAATTATTTCTAATTATCATCACCATTTGCACTTGGTGTAAAGTGATTTGACACTTCATTGCAGGCCTGCGTAATCTTTTTCGGTTGGCAAGTTTACTCTTATTGTTCTTTCAAGCAAAAGCCAATTTTTACCATTTCAGTCTAAATTGTTTGGTGGTATCCATAATAACTACATTTAACTAATGTTAAAGGAGATACGCAGAATCATGGCCTCACTTTTTGTCTATAAATGCCTTGAAACTGCAAGAATGACACAGGAATAGTTTTAAGCATTAACAATAAATCTAATACAGTCATTTTTACGATTAAAATGATTCATATAGATTGTGGTCTGAGTGAATGACCTTGACATCTGTGACATCACAGCAGGAAGGTTATTGGTCTTATCGCCATTTCCGTTATACTAAAACACAGAGCTGACTGCAACTTCGAGCTTCCATTTTGAGCTAATTTATCATCATGCCACATAGGTGTGTTGCTGGAGGGTGCAGCAACACAACAGAAGGTGGATTTACGTTGCATTCATGGCCCAAGAATGTTCAAACTGCAAAGATTTGGACGCGTTTTGCGAGAAGTTCACGGGCACATTGGGCGCCTAACGAAGTGGTCTCTCCTCTGCTTGGCACATTTTACTGAAGACTCGTACGAGACCTCTGATTTGTTGAGGATCGTTGGCTACAAGCCCGTATTGAAAGAGGGTGCAGTACCAACAATTAAAGGAAAAGAAAACTACAAGAAAAGGAAAGTAAGTTTAGTTGCACCAGTTCTCCTGGAGTGTGAGGCAAGGGTTGTTGCTAAAACCCAGGACGGAACAGGATCTGATATTATCGCTCCCGTCCCGAGTTTTAGTAATTGCCTGACCAGAGCAGTAATGGCGGAGTACTCAGTATGGAGAAAATGGAGAATGAGTGGACCAGCTGTCTGATTTCTCCGCTGAATATGTCCCCCCCCCTGCTGGATATGCTTGCCTTAGCAGTAATATCTCGCCCTTGTGTGGAAGAAGTGAATGAACGGAGGACTGAACAAAAAACTGAAAGTCAGATTGTTTCAAAACAATCGGCCACAAGTTTGGCCTTCAAGAAGTGAGAACACCGATGGGTTAGCTGCAACTCATTTGTTTACCTGCATTTAGATTAATACATGTAACTTGTATTGTGTGTTTAAGTCACCGGTAGGGCGGCATGGTAGTGTAGTGGTTAGCGCTGTCGCCTCACAGCAAGAAGGTCCGGGTTCGAGCCCCGTGGCCGGCGAGGGCCTTTCTGTGTGGAGTCTGCATGTTCTCCCCGTGTCCACGTGGGTTTCCTCCGGGTGCTCCAGTTTCCCCCACAGTCCAAAGACATGCAGGTTAGGTTAACTGGTGACTCTAAATTGACCGTAGGTGTGAATGGTTGTCTGTGTCTATGTGTCAGCCCTGTGATGACCTGGCGACTTGTCCAGGGTGTACCCCGCCTCTTGCCCATAGTCAGCTGGGATAGGCTCCAGCTTGCCTGCGAGCCTGTAGAACAGGATAAAGCAGCTAGAGATAATGAGATGCGATGAGAAGTTACTGGTATAAGATTATTTAATTTGCTTCAGAATGTGATTGTCTCAGTTCATCTGATTATTTAATTAGCCTTTTACGTTTTATCAGTGAAAATGCATGCATGTACATGTATGTTGCATACCGTAAGTTATAACACCTATCCTGTTTTAATGAGAGTCAACCCACAATCAATGAAGTCAAGTCAGTCTTAGTTGAGCAAGTCGGTAATGGTATTTCTTACTTTTACCATAAATTTTTATTTATATGACTTTGGTCTATAGCTGTCAAAGGCCTCGGCCTTAAAACCGGTTACCGCTGTGACGTCACGCACTCAGGGCTGGCTGGCTCAGTGGGGCAGCTCGAATGCCAACTTTGTGGTTGATTTTAACTCTCAAAAATATATATTTATTCCCATTTATGCAGCAAACAAGAGTCAAGGATGGAGATACTATCCACTCAGAAATGTATTTAAAAATAAAGGTTCTGCGTATCTCCTTTAAACATACAGTATCTTGGTCTAATGTTAGCCAAGTCGAACATTCACTGATAGATTTTATTTCATGTTAATGAACTCAAAACATTCTCCATTTGCTTGGACTGAAAGTGAGGGCAAGTCAAGATCATGTGAATTGTAGGGAAGGGGACCGGGCTTCCAGGCAATGTCAGTTAAATAGTTTAAAATATTTATCAGTGATAAATTGTGGCCATCCGAGAAAAAATTATTTTAAAAAGGTTGGCGGTTCAGGTAATACTGTATAATATACTCAGAGTAAACATCCCTGGATGTCACGGCAATGTAATGATGTGCAGAGTTGATAATATAATTTTAGTATAAATACACAGGTGATTATAATAATAATAATAATAATAATAATAGGCGGCACGGTGGTGTAGTGGTTAGCGCTATCACCTCACAGCAAGAAGGTCTGGGTTTGAGCCCCGTGGCCAGCGAGGGCCTTTCTGTGCGGAGTTTGCATGTTCTCCCCGTGTCCGCGTGGGTTTCCTCCGGGTGCTCCGGTTTCTCCCACAGTCCAAAGACATGCAGGTTAGGTTAACTGGTGACTCTAAATTGAGCGTAGGTGTGAATGTGAGTGTGAATGGTTGTCTGTGTCTATGTGTCAGCCCTGTGATGACCTGGCGACTTGTCCAGGGTGTACCCCACCTTTAGCCCATAGTCAGCTGGGATAGGCTCCAGCTTGCCTGCGACCCTGTAGAACAGGATAAAGCGGCTAGAGATAATGAGATGAGATGAATAATAATAATAATAATAAATTTTATTTATAGGTGCCTTTCAGGAGACTCAAAGTCATCGTACAAAGACAATAATAAAAGCAATCGATAAAATAAAAAACATAATCAAAATAGTGCAAAACATTAAAAAAACTGAAATAAAGTGCAACGGTGGGGTCATTCCAGACCCAGATTAAAGGGAATATGCTTGTCGGAAAAGGTGGGTTTTGAGGCGAGATTTGAAGGAGATGATGGAATCAGAGTGTTGTATGTCCTGTGGCAGGGAGTTCCAGAGACGGGGGGGCCGAGCGGCTAAAGGCTCTTGACCCCATGGTGGACCAGCGAGCAGGTGGGTTGGATGGAGGAGGAGGACCTGAGAGTACGGCTGGGTATGTTGGTGTGGAGGAGCTCAGTAAGGTACTGGGGGGGGGGGGCGCGAGGATGTTGATGGCCTTGAAGGTAAAAAGTAGCATTTTATCGATGATGCAAAATTTGATAGGAAGCCAATGGAGTTGCTGCAGGACAGGTGTGATATGACTGAAGGAGGGGATTCTGGAAATAATTCTTGCGGCAGAGTTTTGAACCAGTTGCAGTTTATGGATGGACTTGTCAGGTAAACCAAAAAGAAGAGAGTTACAATAGTCAAGGCGGGATGTAACCAGGGCGTGGACCAGGATAGCAGTACTGTTGGGTGTGAGGGACGGGCGCAGGCATGAGATATTACGTAGATGCAAGTAAGCTGACTGAGCTGATTATAGGAAATTGCATGTGCTGATAGGTCAAGAGATTCAGACTATTTCTCAATAGTCACCTCAAGTGACTCGGCAAAATGGCGGCCGATCACTGTCACCGTAAATGAGGAAGAATACCAAATTAAGAAAGAAAATTTTGTTCCAAAAAGCACTAAAGATGCCACAAAGTTTCGTCTAAAACTATTCAAAGGTAAGGTGGAATTGTGATTTATTTTATCCATTTCAAAACAAAGTATGTGAGTCGGCATACATAAGTGAAAAGTCTTTAAATACTTGATAACAATTAAAACAAATAAAATAACAAATAAAAACTCTGCCCGAAAACAAAACCCCAAAAATTGTTATCAAGCATTTAAAAGATATATATAAAGTCCCCCCCCCCCAATATCTCCTGTTCCATACTCCAGCCCAGTTGGTGGTGGTAATTCACATTAAAGTTGGTTTGCCAACCACCAAAAAACCCGAAAGAGTAAGAAACCCCCCAAAAAACAAATAAACAAAACAAAAAAAAAGCACAACAAAATATGGAATGAAAGTATTTGATGGTAAGAAGGTCTTTTTTTATTTTTCAAGAATTATTATTACAGCATTTTTCACAAAGTGCTATTGTCATTTCGCTGGTTTGTTTACATTCTAAGCAGAAATGATTTTGTCGGATGTTTTATATAAAAGTTTTTATTCATCGAATTTGCAAAAAATAAAAATAGAAATGCTCAGCGCTATGCTCCTCATTGGCTATCAGCTCATGTACAACTTGATTTTGAGGAATAACTTTTTATATACAATATATATATATATATATATATATATTATTTACCGGGGCGGCACGGTGGTGTAGTGGTTCGCGCTGTTGCCTCACAGCAAGAAGGTCCGGGTTCAAGCCCCGTGGCCGGCGAGGGCCTTTCTGTGTGGAGTTTGCATGTTCTCCACGTGGGTTTCCTCCGGGTGCTCCGGTTTCCCCCACAGTCCAAAGACATGCAGGTTAGGTTAACTGGTGACTCTAAATTGACCATAGGTTTGAATGTGAATGGTTGTCTGTGTCTATGTGTCAGCCCTGCGATGACCTGGCGACTTGTCCAGGGTGTACCCCGCCTTTCGCCCGTAGTCAGCTGGGATAGGCTCCAGCTTGCCTGCAACCCTGTAGAACAGGATAAAGCGGCTCGAGATAATGAGATGAGATGAGATGTTATTTACCAGCTGGGAGGTCCGTATGGTGAAATACCGTGACCGAGGTCTTGAAAGTACTGAGCGAGGCCCTCTGGTAAATAATATATTTATTTTTTTCTTTACCAAATTCTAACAGAAAACGAGAGCACCCGAAAGGGAAAACCGAGCCGAGCCACCATTTTGAATTCTCATTCACGGCTGTAATGCAGATGGCTTCCTCCTCAGTATACAAGTGCACTTCCATGGCAGGGAAAAAAAAAAACCTACATTTTGCCACCTATGTAGTCCCCTATTTATACAAAACTGAGTCATTCAGGATTCAGCCTTGTTTTTGCTCGGCGTTAGCAACAGTTTTTAGCTTTCTCCTGAAATGTTTTCTTTTATTTCTTCTTCCTCAGGGTAGTAAAACTCGCTTTCGCTGTAAATAAATCTTATAAAAAAGATAAATGTTGACAAAAATTGCTACTATGTTTGTTGTTGTTGTGAACGAGCAAGTCGTCAGAGGTCCGTAACCGGGGTCCGTAACTGGGGTCTGTACTGTAGGATATGGACCAGCTTGCCAGCCGATCAGAGAGCAGGATTTGATGAAAACCGCACCGCGAAAAAAATAATTACCGATATTCATTTTGTCTTCGATAATTCTGAATTATCACACAAAACTGATCTTATACCGTACCTTCATTTTACGTTCCATAAACTCCTGAAATTCTTAGGTATGGAATCTCCTTAAACCCAGCCTGGTTTTTCAGTGTGCAATATGTTTGGCTAATGTGCACTATTAGCAGTGTGCAGTGTTGTCAATTTTAATGATAGTGGCACAATTCCTATTTACAGGCTATATCTACAGAAATGCATTCACTGTCAATGGGGTATTTTCACACATCGAAGGTATCAGACATTGGCAGACAACAACGTCATGTTGCAGTGTGACAGGAACCTTTTAACAGCTTTATCTAAAAGTCCTAATGGTCTGAGATTTGCAACCAGGGCCTGCAGTGTGAAATTAGGCTTATCTACACTATGCAGCCTTAGAACACCCTTACTGTGTGTGTGTGTGTGTGTGTGTGTGTGTGTGTGTGTGTGTGTGTGTGTGTGAAACAAATTTATCAACATAATAGCATTGTTTTATAGGTTTTAAGTGCCATATGAAGACCAAATATCCACATAATAACAGGAATATGTAACCGTGTTGACCTTGTGGGGACATCTGACAGGTCCTCATAAATTAAACTGTCTTTACTACTACTACTATCCGGTTTTACATTAAAGAAACTAAACTTTCGTTCCAACACATAAGGACTCGAACTTACCCGAATTTCTGACTGGCTTACTCCAGTCCGTGTCAGAGAATGACCCTCTGCTTCCGAACACAAACGATCCGGCTCGACAACATCAGAGGCATCACAACACATCCATTTAGAATCACCGGGACATACAGTCACGCTCGACACAGTGGAAATACTAGACAGTGAAACGGATTTCTTCGCTAGAGGAGTAAAAGAAGCCATCTATATCAGGGCCCTTCAACCGACTCTAAACAAAGACGGGGGGAGGTTCCGGTTATCGACAACCTTTGATCCTCTGCCCCAATCGCATAAAGTCACGTGCTGGAAGCAGAGGGTCATTCCTTGACAAGGACTGGAATAAGCCAGTTGAAAATTCAGGTAAGTCCAAGTCCTTATGTGTTGGAACAAAAGTTTAGTCTCTATAATGTTGTTTACCAACACAGATGAGTCTACACATGAATATCCAGTTTTACGTCGATTTCTCCACCGGGAGGCAGGTACGACGTTGCATGGCAATTTTGGTTTTTCTTTTCCATCCCCGTCTATCCAATGTGTCAGAGGCCTCCAGCTTATATTCATGGAGGTCACTCTGGATGACTTCCGCCCAGGTTTTCCATGGCCTGCCCCTAGGCACCCGTCCCTCCACACTAAGGCTGGTCAACTTGGCAATCCATGAATTGCTGCGTTGCATGTGTCCAAACCTTCTTTAGAGTCTGCTTGAAATGGCTGTCCTCAGGTCTGTGATTTCAAGCCACTCAGATAGGTTGGGATGTCTTTGTCTTCTCTCGGTCCGCAAATCCACCTGACCATTGATCGCTCGTTCCTTTGCAATCTACAAAAGTCAGCCTTCTTCAGGGCCCAGCACTTGCTGGAAGATAGCACTGCACCTCTCATGCAGATGTTATAAATACTGCCCTGGGTTCTCATGGAAACAGCGTATTGGCTAACTTTTTTTGAGCACTCACCAAGGACTGGTGTAAGCCAGTTGAAAATTCGGGTAAGTCCAAGTCCTTATGTGTTGGAACAAAAGTTTAGTCTCTATAATGTCGTTTACCAACACAGATGAGTCTACACATGAATATCCGGTTTTACGTCGATTTCTCCACCGGGAGGCAGGTACGACGTTGCATGGCAATTTTGGTTTTTCTTTTCCATCCCCGTCTATCCAATGTGTCAGAGGCCTCCAGCTTATATTCACGGAGGTCACTCTGGATGACTTCCGCCCAGGTTTTCCATGGCCTGCCCCTAGGCACCCGTCCCTCCACACTAAGGCTGGTCAACTTGGCAATCCATGAATTGCTGCGTTGCATGTGTCCAAACCTTCTTTAGAGTCTGCTTGAAATGGCTGTCCTCAGGTCTGTGATTTCAAGCCACTCAGATAGGTTGGGATGTCTTTGTCTTCTCTCGGTCCGCAAATCCACCTGACCATTGATCGCTCGTTCCTTTGCAATCTACAAAAGTCAGCCTTCTTCAGGGCCCAGCACTTGCTGGAAGATAGCACTGCACCTCTCATGCAGATGTTATAAATACTGCCCTGGGTTCTCATGGAAACAGCGTATTGGCTAACTTTTTTTGAGCACTCACCAAGGACTGGTGTAAGCCAGTTGAAAATTCGGGTAAGTCCAAGTCCTTATGTGTTGGAACAAAAGTTTAGTCTCTATAATGTCGTTTACCAACACAGATGAGTCTACACATGAATATCCGGTTGTTAGGACTAGGACTGTTTTGGCCTCTAGAGGCCGCTGTTATTTCCTTTTCATGTCGTGTTTATTTTGGCCTCTAGAGGCCGCCACTGTTCCTGTGTTTTGTGTTTGTGTTAATTGCCTAATTATCTTCACCTGTGTCCTTAATTAGTTTGTCTATTTATACCCCTGAGTTCAGTCCTCTTGTCACGGAGTCTTTGTGCTGTTATGTTTATCTCCAGTTTCCTTTGTACTGTGTTTTTTGATCTTCTTAGCTTTTGTATTTTTGCACTTTGCTTTTCTTTTGGATTATACTCTTTGGTTTTTTTTTGTCTTTTGTTTTGCCCTGTATATAGTGTATATAGTTTAAATAAACCTTTTGATTCTTTTTCTACTTCCGCCTCACGCCTCTGCATTTGAGTCATCCCCCTGGTGGCCTAGTGGGGGTTTGCTGGATTATCACACCAACGAACCAGGTTCGAATCCCAGCAAAACCCTAACACCGGTTTTACGTCGATTTCTCCACCGGGAGGCAGGTACGACGTTGCATGGCAATTTTGGTTTTTCTTTTCCATCCCCGTCTATCCAATGTGTCAGAGGCCTCCAGCTTATATTCACGGAGGTCACTCTGGATGACTTCCGCCCAGGTTTTCCGTGGCCTGCCCCTAGGCACCCGTCCCTCCACACTAAGGCTGGTCAACTTGGCAATCCATGAATTGCTGCGTTGCATGTGTCCAAACCTTCTTTAGAGTCTGGCTGAAATGGCTGTCCTCAGGTCTGTGATTTCAAGCCACTCAGATAGGTTGGGATGTCTTTGTCTCCTCTCGCTCCACAAATCCACCTGACCATTGATCGCTCGTTCCTTTGCAATCTACAAAAGTCAGCCTTCTTCAGGGCCCAGCACTTGCTGGAAGATAGCACTGCACCTCTCATGCAGATGTTATAAATACTGCCCTGGGTTCTCATGGAAACAGCGTATTGGCTAACTTTTTTTGAGCACTCACCAAACCTGTTCAACACTCGCCACATGTATCAAGCCTGTACATGACTTAACTTGGGGGGGGGGGTGTCGTCATTTTAACAATTGTTCATGAACTATCCTTAAGTTCTGTATAATTTAACTCCTTAATATTTCTTAAAATGCCTCATATTATCCTGTTGGGCCACCTGAGAGGGGCCCAATAATGCACTTTACAGGCCTGCGATACGCGCAAAGCAGTGTTGAGCCCCCTCTTAGAAAACTTCTGGATCCATCGGTGAGTCCATTTAAAAAGCTCTCTGAGGCATGGATTCTGTATATTTCAATGTAATTTGATAGCACTGTGTTCATTCTCAATCATTTTTTTAATGATTCAAATAAATTAACTGATTAAAAACTGCTCAGGTATTGTCTCCAATACTTGTTTTACACATCTTGACTTTTTTTCATCCAATAAGAATATATTTCCATTCATAATTGTGTTATTTCTCTCATCGTTTTCTGTGTTGACTTACCCTTTTGTTTTGACAGGACTGGCACACTGACCTTGGATGCTGAAAATCATCAGGACAGGGGTCCCAGATGGGATGATGTAAAAAAAAAAAAATGGGGGTCTACCATGCTAAACTCCTGCTTAAATCACGATTTATATACCTAATAACCTATATGTACAGTACAGTACCTCCCACATAATAGTTGAGGCCCCAAAAAAGAATATCTGGCAAGTGCAAGTATAGATTTTCTATGTAATCTGGTCTAATAAAAATGATCTCTCCCTACAAGCGACCCCAGCCGAGCACGCCCGAAGTTGACACTTGCCGATTCCTGTCATTTCGTTTTCATTTTGCAATGGTGGCCCCCAACATGTGCGAGGAAGGAGTTTTTGTCGAATAGTTCTTGAATTTTACATGAATACTAAGTAGGAACCCATCGTTTTGACCACACTCACTGAGAAAGGCGAGTCTGTGGGGATCTTTACTCGCCATTAGATATCGCAACTTGCATTTGGCGAGTGGTTAAACTACATGCTGTGGAAAGGCTTTTGCTTGTCAGGATGGGTATGAGTTCATGGAATTTACCCCAGGCAGTTCTTACTTTAGTGATAGTAGCAGCGTCACAGCCACCTCCAGCTGAGATTGAGTCTCCCAGGTAACAGAAGGAGTCTACCACCTCTAGCTTGTGCTCATCAACCAACCATCGCATGGTCGATGGGTCTGTCATCGATGGGGCGGGCCGTGCCAAGGCAACGGCTGCATTTGAAGTCAGGGTCAATGGCTGCACCAAGGCAAAGGCTTTCCAAAACAATACTAAAAGAGCCAAAAGATTTGAACTTTTTATGTTTGACTTGAAGGTCAAAGCATCAGATCATTTAGCGAGAGTAATCCACATGAAATGAAGCAACTCACAAACACGGTAAAACCAACTGCGTGTGTGTTTCTGCTACATTTACTCTCTCTCATCTGATCAAGCATCGAAAGCATCTGATCAAGCATCGAGAGAGCTTCCCCATTCTCTTTCTCTCAACTGCTTGCAATAAAAAAGTCCAGTGCTGACACAAGTGCTACCCTAAGCAGCACTAAACTGAGCCAGCCCAGGAATTACGACATCAAGTGTACTCACATCAGCACAGTATATCTCTTCTCACTCACACACACACACACACACACACACACACACGTTCCCAAAAGCACTTAACACAATAAGATGTCTACCAAGATTCTGCTGATGCTGACAGGAGGATTGACAAACAGAGAGAGAGAGAGCAGTGAGAAGGAGAACAACACCCTCATGGAGACACACATCCTGTTAAAGTAACGATATATCAGCCCATACTTTACTGATACATTTGATTGAACAGATTATTGACATACAGGATATACAGTGGTGCTTGAAAGTTTGTGAACCCTTTAGAATTTTGTATATTTCTGCATAAATAGGACCTAAAACATCATCAGATTTTCACACAAGTCCTAAAAGTAGACAAAGAGAACCCAGTTAAACAAATGAGACAAAAATATTATACTTGGTCATTTATTAATTGAGGAAAATGATCCCATTGCCAATTATAAATTTAATGCCTTTGGTGGTTGAGGCCCAATTTCTAACTCCTTATAGTTATTTCTATGCAGTGCTCACTCACATAACGTTAGGTCTATGGAACAGAATACTGTTAATTCTTTAGTTGAGATGTTGGTAACTGGCAGGATGAGATTGTGATCTCAGAACCTGGGGCTAAAACATGCACAAAACTGTGTCTTGTTGCTTGCTGCTGGTGTGCAAGCCCTGGCCTGGCATAACGGTGTGAAATTTTAGATTCAGAGGTATGTTTACGTAAGCTTGTGAACCTTACATCTGTATCGTGTGAGTTGAATATCTCTCCTTGTGTTTAACACAGAATGGCATTGTAACTATCACGAAGCGGGTGCATGTGTGTACATGTGACAGGAATGTTCCAATAAGGGCACTCGGCGAGCTCAGACCTCCGCTAAAGCCAAATGTCGCAAAGTTGGTGAATGTGATACTAGATTTGTCAAGCTGCCCTGGGAGTCGGATGCACGCCAAAATTTAACGAGTTCTTCCAAGGTCCATGCTGCACAGGGGTCGAAATTAAGCATGTACCGACGGACATGGGCAAGTCATTCTCATACTCGGGCAACAATAAAATTATCACTAGTTGTCCGTCGGACAACTGTGTTTGAATATCTATTTTGCCAAGAAAAATTAAGTTGTTGTGATTCCTAACAGAAACAGAACGAAAACTTTATTTTTCCCCATCTTCTCTTTCGTTTGTCCTTGACTTTGGTTCATTGCGGTAGTTGACGCTTCCATTCGCGACATGATGATATGATTATTCACACGAGGCACCACTGTCACATAGGCTAGAACGAACGAAGCGTCTTTTTGGACTGATTTTTAATTCTGATTTGATCAGTTACACTTGACCATGATGACATGATGTTTTCTGACTGTTTAACATGTTTAATAGAAGATACTAGTAGTTATGCCTAGTTGTTTTACTGTTCATCATGATGAAATAAACACCAAACAAATATGAGTGTTATAACTTTAATTCTATCAATCAGTAATCAAACAATGGCAAAACAAGTTGAAATATTTTATTGCATACTCTATAATATACATCCAGATTGCTTTTTATGCAAATTACTTACCCAGTCAACCTGCAGAAAAGTAGGGCAACTGATACATGCATGCGGGCAAGTAAATTTTTGGGGTTGGTTGCCCTGAGGGCAAGTACATTCAAAAGTTAATTTCGACCCCTGGCTGCAACTTTCCACCAAGTTTCATGAAATTCTGGCCTGTAGTTTTTGCATACATTCGATTCTTCCATCTAGTTCCATTCAAAGTTGAATTCTTCCATCAAGTAAGCAACACTGAAGTGCTACAAAGGACCAGACAAAAGCCAATCCAAATTCACCTGGCAGTGAGATGTTTGAGATGCTTTGGGCATGTTGGCCGCATGGACAACTCACGCCGACCAAAGTATCTATGAGAGTGGGGGCCATGGCATGGTCACTTGGTTGAAGTGCGTTGAGGAGGACTTGGAGTTAGTGACTGGCCACACCGGCATCCAACATGAGCAAGGCAAAGTGATGGCTACAGACAAGAGAGCTTGGGAGGCCATGCTGCAAAATGTGACCAGTTTCGATGGTGGGCAGCCATATCCAAGATGATGGACAAGAGCTTCTCAAGTAAAAGTAAGTTGTTGCATAATCCTGCTTACAGTCAAACAAGCAAAGCAAAAGCATAACCTCCTTGGTAGAGTTAATTAAATTGTGGCGGCACATTAATGGATAATCCTAATGTTCAGAGTGCGCTCACTGAAAGGTCAAGCAACCCCATAGCACGAGCAAAAGAATATCTCTGGCGCTGCCTCTGGTTTGCGGTGACGTAAATGATGTAGTGATATTGCAGCAACACTACCCATACTGCCTCAATGTAAAGCACTGTTTCTCAAAGTGTGGTCTGCGGACCACTGGTGCGACCCCTGGTGGTCCACGAGTTGATGTCATAAAATATCACGTTTTATCAGTGTTTCTCAAATCGCCTATGTGACTCCAAAAGCAAAAGTTATGAGTAGCACAGATGAGTTGTTTTCTATATTGAATAAAGTCCTATGTAAATTCAAATAATATCCTATTATTCAAATTTGTCTGACATTAAGCAAGCTAACAGTTTTGCGACACTGCCTATAGCTATGTCAGTTTAGGTTACACCTTCATAATCAACGTCACCTCTGAATGTGGAGGGAATGTGGAATGCGGAGAACCTATGAGTGACCAAGTTAGACTTGGCATCAAACTGTCAAAAAGATAATGGCTCGGTGGCTGAAGACTAGGTCAGTCAAAAGAAAAGCACAAGAAACGTCTGACACAAGCACGGATAAAAAGTGCGAAGACATGATGATTCAGTTAGCATCGATATAGAGTCCTAGGATAGTTTGCTGCAGGAGCTACCTCAAAGTAGTAGTGAAGCTCAACATGACCATAGAAAATCGAGTGCTAAAATGAAACAAAAATACCACAGCGACTACATCAAATTTGGATTTTTTGGTATTGGGAATGCGGAGTATGACAGAATGCATAATTTCCGATGGCTCGCAAAATCAGCTTATCTTGCTGATATTTTCAGCGCGCTCAATACCTTGAACTTAGCGCTGCAAGGAAAAGCGATCACAGTCTTTCCTGTCCAGGACAACATTAAAGCCGCACGCCTCGAGATGGAACTGTGGTGTGCCCATCTCGATCGCCAAGAATTCGATAATTTCCCTGACGCTGGCAGATTCTCTTCTCGCTGCCGAGGAGGTCCTGGATGTCAGCCTTTAAAAGGGAACTGAAGTCATTTTTAAACTTGCTTTATTTCTTAATTAACGTGTTATTCAATTACGTTTTCGGTTTTAGTAACCTTATATCGTAACTCGTATTGGCAACTAATTGCAATTAAATATTATACTTATTGGCCTATTTGGTTTTTAGCCATGTTGGATTTAGTTCGTTTGGTCCACGGCAGGCGTCGCTTATCCGAGCGATCTTCACGAGACTTGTGCGAAACTTCGAAACGTGAAGTGTCAGCCAGACCACAACTAGGTGCAAAACACGTACTCGTCATCTTGTGTCACATTTATTCCACCAAATGAATTGTTTTCCAAACGAAATATTGCATAAAAACAAGTTTAAATGACGATTACTGCCTATTTTTTTTTAAACTTTCCTGATTGCTATCAAAACAAACAAAACCTCCAGCTTGATTACGTCAGCATTCGAAAGACGGTGCGCACGTCTTCTGACAACGTTGGCAGATGTTGGTCACTTTGATTTCCGCTGTACGTTTTACTTCCGTCCTACGATGTCTCACACAGGTCTCAGCGAATCTCATTTACGGCCATTGCTTTGACATCTCATCTCATTATCTGTAGCCACTTTATCCTGTTCTACAGGGTCGCAGGCGAGCTGGAGCCTATCCCAGCTGACTACGGGTGAAAGGCGGGGTACACCCTGGACAAGTCGCCAGGTCATCACAGGGCTGACACATAGACACAGACAACCATTCACACTCACATTCACACCTACGGTCAATTTAGAGTCACCAGTTAACCTAACCTGCATGTCTTTGGACTGTGGGGGAAACCGGAGCACCCAGAGGAAACCCACGCAGACACGGGGAGAACATGCAAATTTCGCACAGAAAGGCCCTCGCTGGCCACAGGGCTCGAACCCGGACCTTCTTGCTGTGAGGCGACAGCGCTAACCACTACACCACTGTGCTGCCCGGACTGATATATTACATAGCATATTTCAAATACTCTTAACTTGCTATAGCAGTGACAAAATAGCTATCAAAAATGCATTAATAAAATGAGATAAATAGAATTTTGATAATAAAAAAAATTTGCCTTCAGTTCTCCTTTAAGGAACATTTGCAAGGCCTTCACTCACAACTAGGGAGATACTTCCCAGAATTAGATGTGGGCTTTGAGTGGATCAGAAATCCATTTGGAGACAAAACACACATTGAGCATGTCAGTTCCAAACTATCACCAAGAGAGGTTGACAGTCTTGTGGACATTACGTCAGATGGGACACTGAAGATAACATTTAAAGAGAAGTGCTTGACAGACTTTTGGGTCCACATCCAACCTGAACATCCTGAGCCGGCTGACTCTGCTTTCAAACTGTTAATGTCATTTTCAACCATATACAACTGAAAAGTTGGATTTTCCACTCTGGTTGGATTGAAAACAAAGCAGCGCAACCGGATCAATGTGGCCCCCGGCATGAGATTAAAACTGTCCAGTTTGGAGCCAGACACTGCTTCACTGATGTATCAGAATAAGCAGCACCATTCTTCCCATTAAGATAAGGACAACAATGAGGGAGTTGGCGATACCATTTCTAAAACTGTCATTTCATTAGTGTGTAATTTGTAATATACTGTTGATGTAGGCTCATTGTTTGGGATATTTAGGGGGTTAGCTGGTCCACAATTTATTTATTTATTTATTTATTTTTTAAATGGATAAAGTGGTCCTTGGTCTGAAAAGTTTGAGAAACACTGAAAAGCAACCAGCAGCAAACTCAAAACAACAAGCAAAGAAAATATTGGCAGATACAAGCAAAAATGTTATAAACAGCCTTCGGCTTAAACAAAAAAATGTTCAGAAACAGGAAGAGAACTCTCTCAACAGAGACGTGATGCAACTCGACTGGTGCCATGTTGCTAACTAGCTAATGTCTCAGCTTGAGCTTTTCACAGCAATGCACTTGCCGCCTTGTGAATTATACGATATGTCTGGTCTCGCAGGATTTGCACATTCCATTAAATACAGTCGGGTGTGAATACATAATATCTGTTACTTTTCCATTACGGAAGACTGAGTGGGAATGAAAATTTGGGAATGAATGATTGGATGTTGTTTTTGCCTCATACAATAACAGTTCGTATGTGAAAGGGTCTATAGTGTCACTGCGTCACACACTTACAGCTCTTCCACCCTTAGAAGCACTTGCTTACGTTAATGAGGTTGAAGAATTAACTATTGCAGGAAGCACAATGCTAAACAGATACCCTGAAGCAATGTCAAGATTGTTGGCATGGGTGGGGTAGGATGAGGGTCGAGGTTATCTAGTCTTGCCTCTACCACAAACATTTTTCCATTCCATTCGTGGTGAGCAAAGTGCTGAAAAATGCAAATCGTATAAATAGAATTTGTCGTCAAAAATGAAACAATTTAGAATTTATCTTCAAGTCTCTCAATAAAGTGGGCGGCATGGTGGTGTAATGGTGTAGCACTGTCGCCTCATAGCAAGAAGGTTCTGGGTTCGAGCCCAGCGACTGACGGGGGCCTTTCTGTGTGGAGTTTGCATGTTCTCCCCGTGTATGTGTGGGTTTCCTCTGGGTGCTCTGGTTTCCCCTACAGTCCAAAGACATGCAGGTTAGGCTAACTGGCTACTCTAAATTGCCCTTGTGAATGCACAGAAAGGAATTGGCCACTCTACTGCTGCAATTCTGGCCAAGTCAACCAAGCATGGTTCGCTTGGATCAAGCCCGGATCGGGTTTGGCAGTGACAATGACGACAACTCTCAAGTAACAAGTAACTTGATCACAAAGAAATGCTTTCACTTAACTACAGGAAATGATAAATTTGCTATCATCCAACGCTGTGATAAACGTGTTTGGGGAGGATTTTCTCAGACAGACACAGTCAGAGTGCTGACCAGTTTCTGCTTCGCAGTCAGTCAAGCTCTATCATCAATCACCAAAGAAGTGATCTACCGTATTGTGCCTTATCGGACACTGTGAAGGTATCAGAAGCCTGTTCAGATTGAAGCATAAATCAGGCTTCAGAATGCTGCAAACCACAATTTCAGGTATAACTCGCAATGCAAGCAAAATGTTTCAGGATGGCACAAATTAGCATTTCTTATGTTTTAAAGCAATTAACCAGAAAATGTTGAAATTACAGGGTTATAAAATGTCATCATCGTACATTAATACAAGATGTTCGAGATGAAAAAAAATAAGCAGACTTTCGCTTAAAGGAGAACTGAAGGCAAATTTTTTGTTATCAAAATTCTATTTATCCCATTTTATAAAATGTAGGAATGCATTTCTGACAGCTATTTTATCACTGCTATAGCAAGTTGTGAGTGTTTGAAATATGCTCTGTAATATATCAGTCCATATGTCAAAGCAATGGCCGTAAACAAGATTCGCTGAGACCTGTGCGAGACTTCGTAGGACAGAAGTAAAACGTACAGCGGAAATCAAAGTGACCAACATCTGCCAACGTTGTCAAAATACGCGCGCCCTCCTTCAAATACTGACGTAATCAAGCCGGAAGTTTTCCCTGTGTCCAAAATTGCTCCCTACTCACTTTTTAGGGCACTGTATAGTGTGGACGCTATTTTGTAGTGCTGTCCGAAACCTTAGTGAGGATTAATGTGGGAAATGCGCTCAGTATAATATGGATTTATCACAAAAATACATGCATGTATTTATTATTTTGAAAACCCACCAGCCGCCTGATCTGGCACGTTTTAATTGTGCGACAGTAATGACGTAAATACCAGCACAACGGACTAGTCCTTATCCTGTCGTCGTTCCAACTCTTCTCTACTCCACATTGGTTCGAAGTCGTATGGAATAATCTCCATCACTGATGAAATCTCGAAATGAATCTAAATTGGAATGATACGGCGATCTGGCTTCTGTATAAATAGTTTTCAAAATGGCGGCGCTGACACTTCACGTTTGAAGTCTTGCACAAATCTCGTGAAGATCGCGCAGATAAGCAACGCCTGCCGTGGACCAAACAAACTACATTCACCATGGCTAAAAACCAAAAAGGCCGATAAGTGTAAAGTAATATGCCAATATGAGTCACAATATAAGGTTAATAAAACCGAAAACATAATTGAATAACAGGTTAATTAAGAAATAAAGGAAATTTAAAAATGACTTCAGTTCCCCTTTAAAAAACATGCTAAAGTTGTAATATCAGTCCGTTGGGCCATTTCCCCAGGGACAGCCAAACTGGATTAGCCAGATACATGGATGTATTAGGAGATGAAAACAAGGGTGGTGCTGTGTGACGTAGGATTCTGCACATCTTCTTCATTCCATCCTAGATCTGAGATGTTTGGCTTTGACGAGTGGCTTCATCAAGTAAAGCGAGCAAACTTTACTCCTGGAAAAAGCAGCAAGGGTGTGTGCTCTCCCCACTGCTCTTCTCCCTTTATACCAACGACTGCACCTCAAGAGACCCGTCTGTTAAACTCCTGAAATTTGCAGACGATACAACGGTCATACAATACAATACAATAGCTCTTTATTATCCCATAGTTGGGCAATTTGTAGTACGACAGCGGTCGAGTTAAAAAATTACAAAATATAAAATAAAAACTTAAAGGACAGAAAGAACATTGTACATATACCCAATCAAAAATCACTATAAAAACGAACGAATACATTAAAAACAGGTATACAAAAGTTGTAAACTGAGATACATAAAAAAGTTATAAAGAATGAAAATCAGACAAAAGGGGAGATTCAAAAACAATAAAAGTACTGTTACTGAATAATAAAAACAATTAAAACAGTGGACTAATTTAATTAAAACATATCTAGTTGCTTCTCTTTTGATTTAATACGCAGTGGGAATGAATGATTGCTTTGATCTGTTTGTTCTAGTTTTGGGGACCCTATAACGCCGACGAGATGGTAAGATATTGAATTCCTGGTAAAGTGGGTGTTGTAAAGCGGATGAGAAGTCAACAAATAAAACCCGGGCATGTGTCTTGCTACCTTCTATGTGTTTGTAAATTAAGTTAAGGAGGGTCAGAGTGGCATCCTCTACTCTCCTACCTGCTCTGTAGGCGAACTGCAAAGGATCTAACATGTTCTGGGTTTTGTCTAAAATATAACTCTTGATAATTTTTTCGAAGGATTTCATCACAAGTGATGTAAGAGCCACGGGTCTAAAATCATTTAAAACAGGTGATGCTTTCTTTGCAATAGGTACTACGGTGGTTTGCTTCCACAAATTTGGTATTTTCTGAAGATCAAGGGACCGTTGGAAAATGAAGTGAAAAATGTCACATAACTGATTTGCACATGATTTAAGAATATGACCACTAATGCTGTCAGGACCTGGGCTTTTCCTAGTTTTTGTATTTTTAAGGGACTTGCGCACATCGTCTAATTTGATCAAATCTCGCTCATTGGTGATAACAGTTTCCCTAATTTTTCTCTGTTCCTGCTGAAAATTGTGAACATCAAATCTTGAATAAAACATATTTAATGCATCTGCAAACTCTTTGTCTGATTTGTTACCCCACTTAATATTATTCCTGTTCCCCTTAGGCTGTAGACCCGCCATAGTTTTTATCCCATCCCAAGCTGATTTCAGGGACCCAGAGCAAAATTTGTCCTCAATTTTATCTTTATAACTATCCTTAGCTTTTCTAATTTCTGATTTCAACTCTCTCTGAACTTCCCTATATTCAGTAAGATTACCCTCTTTAAACATCCTTTTCTTCTTATTTAGTAATAGTTTAAGGGATTTGGTAACCCATGGTTTGTTATTTGGGTAGATTTTACAAAGTTTCTGAGGCACTGTGTTACTCTCACAGAAAGAGATGTAACTGCTAACAACGTCAGTAAGTTCATTTATGTCCTGACAAGTGTCTTTAAACAAGTCCCAGTCCGTGCATTCAAAACAGCTCTGTAGAGACTGTATACTGTCTTCCGACCATACCCGAACTTGTCTTGTCTGCAACTTCTCTCTCTTGAGCACAGATTTGTAGACTGGTACTAAATACACTGTGTTGTGATCAGCAGAACCTAGAGGTGGCTTACCGTAGGATTTGTAAGCTCCTGGGATCGAACCATAGCATAGATCTAATGTTTTATTGTGGCGAGTTGAACAAGTAACATATTGGTGAAAAGTGTGTAAGGTCTTCTTAAGAGAACATTGATTAAAGTCACCGAGGATGAAGTTAGGCGCATCAGGTGAAATTGACTGCATTTTCTGGGTAACGTTGAATATTGTATCAACTGCATTGTTAACACTGGCCTTGGGGTGGATATAGACAACAGTGACAAACAGTTGTGGAAATTCCCGAGGTAAATAGAAAGGACATAGCGAGACTGTCAAGAGCTCGATATCCGGAGTGCATATTCTTTCCCTGATAACAAGAGTCTTACATCAGCGCTGATTCACATACAAACACACTCCACCTCCTTGCACTTTACCTGTTGTTTCTTTGTTCTGGTCAAGGCGGACAGGATAGCCAAAGCTGTCAACAAATAACTCAGAGTCAGGGACAGCACTGTCCAACCACATTTCTGTAAAGGCGAGTAAACCGGCATTTCTGTACTCATGCTGGAAACGGACGTTTGCTTGAAGTTCATCAACCTTTCCTTTCAGTGATCGTACATTCGAAAGAACAATGGTCGGAAGCGGCATGCGCTTGAAGCCCTGTTTCTTTAACCACAGACGTACTCCACCTCTCCTACCTCGTTTCCTTGGTTTGACAAAACTGTTTCCTTCCTGAGATGCACGATATTTGAGGTGTTGTGGAACCACATTGTCGGATATCCAGATGTCCTGAGTCTGAAAAGTGTTCGTTTGAAGACTGAGAAGAAACTCACGGCTATACTGTAGTCGGCCATCTTGTTGACACTGGTGTTCACTGGTGTCATCGGCCTCATCCGGGACGGTGACGAGTCTGCATACAGACGGGAGGTTGAACGGCTGGTCTGGTGGTGCAGTCAGAACAATCTGGAGCTGAACACGCTCAAAACTGTGGAGATTACAGTGGACTTTAGGAGGAGCCCCCCACTCTGCTGCCCATCACCATCACCAACAACACTGTGACTGCCGTTGAAAGCTTCAGGTTCCTGGGTTCCACAATCTCTCAGGACTTGAAGTGGGAGACAAACACAGTCACTATCATCAAAAAGGCTCAGCACAGGTTGTACTTTTTGCGCCAGCTCAGGAAGCTCAACCTGCCTAAGGAGCTGCTGACACAATTCTACTCTGCCATCATTCAGTCTGTTCTCTGCCCTTCCATCACTGTTTGGTTTGGATCGGTCACCAAACAGGAGAAGAACAGACTGCAACGGACAATAAGGTCTGCAGAGAAAATTATTGGTGTCAACCTGCCCTCCATCCAAGACCTGTACCTGTCCAGAGTCAGGAAATGGGCAGGTAGCATCTCTGCGGACCCATCACACCCTGGTCACAATCTGTTTAATCTTCTCCCCTCAGGGAGGCGATATAGATCACTGTATGCAAAAACAACCAGACACAAGAACAGTTTCTTCCCTCAGGCTGTCTCTGTGATGAACAGCTAAAATCCAGATTCATATGTCAGTAATATCACTTGCAAAATATCTGCACACTCATACTGTCATTCTGTGCTCACTGTTACTTATATTTATACTTATTTAAATGTACTATTCATCTTTGCACTATGCACCATATTGCACCAAAAGGGAAATCCTTTCTGTGATGAACAGCTAAAATCCAGATTCATATATCTGTAATATCACTTGTAAAATATCTGAACACTTATACCATCATTCTGTGCACACTGTATACTTTATATTTATTTAACTATTCCATACTTGACTTACCTGGATTACTTTGCACTATGCACCTATTTTTGTTGTTGTTGTTTGCTTGTTTGTTTGTTTTGTGTATACGCTTTTTTTTTTAATCTGTTTTGTACTATGAGAGCTAAGTGAACCGGAGTCAAATTCCTCGTGTGTGTCCACATACCTGGCAATTAAAGTGTTTCTGATTTTTTGATTTCAAATTGTGCAGTGAGCATTTTACAGAAGGTTGTTTTGTGGAGGACTTGTATGAAAAAAAATCACTGGGAAGAAGCAAGACGCGAGGCAGAAACGACAACTGAAGCCAGATGCAATCCTGACTTTGTTTCACCACAAAACACCAGCAGCACAACAGCATACCGTGTCACGCATCAAACAGATGAAAGATAAGCAGGTACAGTAAATATATATATTTTTTTCAATCAACAGGCAATAAACTATCCACTACTTTATTTTGATTCATTTTCTAATATTGCATTGCTGTAATTTTTGTGGAGAAATGCAAACAAATTGACCAAGAAGTCACGCTAGACCATAATATTATACGATAGTCTAGTATAGCATGCACTTGTACACCTTCGCTGTGCTCGCGGAAAATGACATCACGAACGATGGAGTTATGGCGGCCTCCTGGACAAAAAATAGTTCCGTCTATTTTCATCACTTTAGTGGGTATATCGTTAAGAACAAATTCAACATGCAGCTTTTTTTAATTTTTATTTTTTATAAAGGACAGACATAAAGATCGACTTTTAGCTCAAGTTGTTTATTTGCGAGATATTTCCTTTAAGATTTTCTGTGGTTTAAGACTTAAAGGAGATACGCAAAATCTCTATTTTTATTTATGCTGCATAAATGGGAATAAAAAAAATATTTTTCGAGAGTTAAAATCGACCACAAAGTTGGCATTCGAGCTGCCCCACTGAGCCAGCCAGCCCTGAGTGCGTGACGTCATAGCGGTAACCGATTTTAAGGCTGAGGCCTTTTACAGCTATAGACCCAAGTCATATAAATAAAAAATTATGGTGAAAGTAAGAAATACCGTTACCGACTTGCTCAACTAAGACTGATTTGAATTAATTGATTGTGGGTTGATTCTAATTAAAACAGGATAGGTGTTATAACTTATGCAACGTACATGCATGCATTTTCACTGATAAAACGTAAAAGGCTAATTAAATAATCAGATGAACTGAGACAATCACATTCTGAAGCAAATTAAATAATCTAATACCGGTAACTTAAACACACAATACAAGTTACATGTATTAATCTAAATGCAGGTAAACAAAGAGGTGTTGTTGTTTTTGTTGTTTTGTATCCAAATGAGCGTTGCATCTTACCCATCTGTGTTCTTGCTTCTTGAAGGCCAACTGTTTTGAAACAATCTGACTTTCAATTGTTCGTTCAGTTCTCCATTCATTCGCTTCTTCCACGTAAGGGCGAGATATTGCTGCTGAGGCAAGAATATCCAGCAGAGAAATCAAACGGCTGCTCCACTCATTCTCCATTTTCTCCATACTGAGTACTCCACCATTACTGCTCAGCTCAGGCAATTACTAAAACCCAGGACGGGACGGGACGTCACTGGTTTTAGCAACAACCGCGGTCACTGCCCGAGCAATAATATGTCATGTCCTGTCCCATTCTGTCCCAGGTTTTAGCAACAACCCTCAGCTCACACTCTGGAAGAACTGGTGCAACTGAACTTACTTTCCTTTTCTTGTAGTTTTCTTTTCCTTTAATTGTTGATACTGTACCCTCTTTCAATACGGGCTTATAGCCAACGCTCTTCAACAGATCAGAGGTTTCGTACGAGTCTTCAGTAAAATGTGCAGAGCAGAGGAGAGACCACTTCAAAGGTGCCCAATGTGCCTGTGAACTTCTCGCAAAACATGTCCAACTCTTTGCAGTTTGAACATTCTTGGGCCATGAATGCAACATAAATCCACCTTCTGTCATGTTGCTGCACCCACCAGCAACACATCTACGTGGCATGGCGATAAATTAGCTCAAAATGGAGGATAGGAGTTGCAGTCAGCTCTGTGTTTTAGTATAGTGGAAATGGCGATGAGACCGATAGACTTCCTGCTGTGACGTCACAGATGTCAAGGTCATTCACTCAGACCGCTACCTATATGGATCATTTTAATCATAAAAATGACTATACTAGATTTATTGTGAACGCTTAAAACTATTCCTGTGCCATTCTTGAGGTCTCAAGGCATTTATAAACAAAAAGTGAGGCCATAGTTCTGCGTATATGCTTTAAAGTCCTTCCCATGCCAGGATCTGATCTTGCCAGGCAGTCTCCTGTCCCAGTACTAACCAGGCACTTAGTGCACTGGGCGGTGCCGATCTCAGTTTCCACAGCCCCTGGCGTCTTGCCTATTAAATAGCTCGGGTTACATTTTGGGGTGAGTCTTCTGGTAAGCGCAAGAGACTGAGACTCTCTGGTTTAAAACTTAAAACAGAGAAAATGCTCGTTTTCTGTGCCTTTTGGGGCTGAAACGTTTTGCCTGATGAAATACCACAAGGTCTCAAAAGGTATCACTTTACACATCGTTTCAACTTTTTCAATACCAAACCATCTAAAATCACGTTGCACACAGAATACTGTCCATCCAACCTGGCAAACATGAATCAATCTGGTGCCTGATCTGTCCCCAGTCTGTAAACGATATAATTTCACCAGCAATGCCCAGTCCATACTGTACACACATAAGAAACTCAACATTGTGAGCATTACTAAGCTGGAATTAAGGACAGAACTGCCGTATGGAGATACTTTAAAGCCGAGGCTAATCCACAAAGACACACATTCTTGTGTAATGATCATAAAATCTGGAGCCCTCGGCAGTGGGAAAATGTAATACAGTTAGCTGGTTCATCTTTCACTCTTTTCCCTACAATTGGATACGCGTGCGTTTTGAGAAAGTGAAAGGCAAACCAATCACCATTTTTAAACATCTCTGTAGGTAGTCCTGAAGCTCTTGGCATAAGTAGATGAATGCGCTTTCATTTCTCCAAGGACTGGAGGCTTTTTGCTCTGGAAAGATGAGCCCACAACAACCCACAATGTACAGTAGCTTAAGACACTGTTAGGTGTTTCTCTTATTATCTACTCTTTTTTTTTTTATGTAACCCAGTTTCATACACACTCACTCTCAGAAAACCTTACAGCAAAGTGCATCGAAACAGGACACAAGAACTACAATTAAAGCAATTACGACAGAGCTAATAACATACAAACACAATTAGACCTCTCCAGTACTGTCTACACACCAGTTCATACCAGCACTCTGAATCAGATCAAAACACCCACGCATAATTTCATACCGTTTATCACATTTGGCTAAGCCAATCTGCAATGACTACAGCAACCTTCTCTAATTAGGGCCCGAGCCCTATAGGGCGAAGGCCCTATTGTTCTTGTAAGAGTTCACTATTATTAGGGCCCGAGCCCTATGGGCGAAGGCCCTATTGTTCTTGTAAGAGTTCAATATTATTATTCTTCCGTCTTCTTCTTCTTCTTTATTTTTCTCCGCTGTTGGGCCATTTTCGGGGCGCTTGCCATGGGCGAAAACGCACGAAATTTGGCACCAGTTCCGAGAATTGCCACCGCTACTCAGAACCAAAAGCCCAAACTTGGCCGGGGCTCAGGGCCTCTATAGCGCCCCCTAAGTCGTTGTGATTTTGGTCTCCCGCATTAAGGTGCCTGGTTGCCATGTAGTTTGTAGTAGTGGCATGCCATTTGGTACGCATATGTATCTCACTAAGCCGGACAAAAATGTAATGCCAATGCATTAGCCACGCCCAACAGGAAGTGAGGTAATTTCACTTTTGTGCGAAATGCGTGGCCACGAAGACGGCGCAACTCCTCCTAGACCGTTCATAGGAATGTCACCAAAATTGATTGACATCATCTACAGACATGGCTGACAAAAGTTACTAAATACGTTTCACGTAGCATAAACCGTTCAGAAGTTATACGTCAATCAATTTTCGATGCAAAATTTTACATGCTTAAAAATTCATAACAAATCTTCTAGTTGCTCAAAACTGCTCATACTTCACACGCACATCACTCATTGGGCTTCTGACATGTTACCCAATTTCTGTGATATTTCGCCACTGGGGGCGCTATTTTTGGGCAAAAAATCCAATCTTTCCTCAAATTTGGTCAAACTTCACGGCCACCCTCTTACTACCTCCCATGTCATGTATACCACATTTTGGGTATTTTCGTCCATGGGGGGCGCTGTTTTTGGCCGACGCAATTGCTCCAAAACGGGTTTTTGGTAAATTATTCCATAATGCTTTCCCTTCACACCACTACCTTGTGATAGTACGTTGCTGTTGTAGACACTTATTTTTCCAACTCATAATCGCTCATGTGCCGCATAGCGCCACCTACTGACATGGGAAAAACCAAAAAATTTATTCTTCAAAAATCTATATCTCATCTTCTATTTACTCAATTGTCATCAAACTTCATACGCTAACTCTTCATAGCTCACCTGACATATACGCCAAATTTTGTGCACTTTCGCCCCTGGGGGTGCTGGTTATGGCAAAAATGATATTGCAGCTTCTGATTTGTCAAACTTGGCAAGCAAATTCTTTACAAGACCCTTTTTGGGGCGCTTGCCATGGTCGACAACGCACGAAATTTGGCTCCTTTTTCTTAGACTGCCACCGCTACTGAGAACCAGAAGCCCAGATCCAGGCGGGCCTCAGGGCCTCTATAGCGCCCCCTAAGTCGTTGTGATTTTGGCCTCCCGCATAAAGGTGCCTGGTTGCCATGTATTTTGTAGTAGTGGCATGCCATTTGGTACCCATATGTATCTCACTAAGCCGGACAAAAATGTAATGCCAATGCATTAGCCACGCCCAACAGGAAGTGAGGTAATTTCACTTTTGTGCGAAATGCATGGCCACGAAGACGGCGCAACTCCTCCTAGGCCGTTCATAGGAATGTCACCAAAATTGATAGTCATCATCTACAGACATGGCTGACAAAAGTTCCTAAATACGTTTCACGTAGGATAAGCCGTTCAGAAGTTATACGTCAATCGATTTTCAATGCAAAATTTTACATGCTTAAAAATTCATAACAAATCTTCTAATTGGTCAAAACTGCTCATACTTCACACGCAAATCACTCATTGGGCTTCTGACATGCTACCCAAATTCTGTGATATTTCGCCACTGGGGGCGCTATTTTTGGGCAAAAAATCCAATCTTTCCTCAAATTTGGTCAAACTTCACGGCCACCCTCTTACTACCTCCCATGTCATGTATACCTCATTTTGGGAATTTTCGTCCATGGGGGGCGCTGTTTTTGGCCGACGCAATTGCTCCAAAACATGTTTTTGGTAAATAATTCCATAATGCTTTTCCTTCACACCACAACCTTGTGATAGTACGTTGCTGTTGTAGACACTTAATTTTCCAACTCATAATCGCTCATGTACAGCATAGCGCCACCTACTGACATGGGAGAAACCAAAACATTTATTCTTCAAAAATCAATATCTCATCTTCTATTTACTCAATCTTGATCAAACTTGATACGCACACTCTTAACAGGTCACCTGACATATCTCCCAAATTTTGTGAACTTTTGCCACTGGGGGCGCTGTTTTCGGGCAACAATTTATATCTCGGCTTCTGATTGGTCAAACTTGATCAAACTTGACACAACAACTCTTCATAGGTCCCTTGACATGTATACCAAATTTGGTGAACTTTCACCACTGGGGGCGCTCATTGCGCTGTAGAAGTTGCAGGAGAGGTGTTTACAATCATGAGGCACCAGGAGTATGTTGTTTTGGTTGCCTTAAACACACATGACTTGTGGGGAATGGGTAGGCAGTCGGGAGCAAGTGTTGCAGCGTTACATACAGACTAATAGATGTCTAACAGAAGACAATCCTATGTAGCTATAGCTTGGTGACTGATGAGGTAAATACATTAATTTGGTTGGGAAGCCATGGCATAAAATGTTCTGTCCATGACAACATCTCAGCGCACCGTGTACTCTGTGTCCAATTCTGTGCTTTGTCGCCATTGTGGGAGTAATGTCTCTTGCCGAAGACGCTGTGGAAGGTTTTTCGCGGGGACGCATGCCCCCGCCCCCCTTGGCCGCTGGCGCGAGGGCCCGTCGAGGCCGCTTGCGGCTTTAATTAGGGCCCGAGCCCTATGGGCGAAGGCCCTATTGTTCTTGTAAGAGTTCACTATTATTATTCTTCCGTCTTCTTCTTCTTCTTTATTTTTCTCCGCTGTTGGGCCATTTTCGGGGCGCTTGCCATGGGCGAAAACGCACGAAATTTGGCACCAGTTCCGAGAATTGCCACCGCTACTCAGAACCAAAAGCCCAAACTTGGCCGGGGCTCAGGGCCTCTATAGCGCCCCCTAAGTCGTTGTGATTTTGGCCTCCTGCATTAAGGTGCCTGGGTGCCATGTAGTTTGTAGTAGTGGCATGCCATTTGGTACGCATATGTATCTCACTAAGCCGGACAAAAATGTAATGCCAATGCATTAGCCACGCCCAACAGGAAGTGAGGTAATTTCACTTTTGTGCGAAATGCATTGCCACGAAGACGGCGCATCTCCTCCTAGACCGTTCATAGGAATGTCACCAAAATTGATAGACATCATCTACAGACATAGCTGACAAAAGTTACTAAATACGTTTCACGTAGCATAAGCCGTTCAGAAGTTATACGTCAATCAATTTTCGATGCAAAATTTTACATGCTTAAAAATTCATTACAAATCTTCTGATTGCTCAAAACTGCTCATACTTCACACGCAAATCACTCATTGGGCTTCTGACATGTTACCCAATTTCTGTGATATTTCGCCTCTGGGGGCGCTATTTTTGGGCAAAAAATCCAAACTTTCCTCAAATTTGGTCAAACTTCACGGCCACCCTCTTACTACCTCCCATGTCATGTATACCACATTTTGGGAATTTTCGTCCATGGGGGGCGCTGTTTTTGGCCGACGCAATTGCTCCAAAAAGGGTTTTTGGTAAATAATTCCATAATGCTTTTCCTTCACACCTCTACCTTGTGATAGTGCGTTGCTGTTGTGGACACTTATTTTTCCAACTCATAATCGCTCATGTACAGCATAGCGCCACCTACTGACATGGGATAAACCAAAAAATTTATTCTTCAAAAATCTATATCTCATCTTCTATTTACTCATTTGTCATCAAACTTCATATTCAAACTCTTCATAGCTCACCTGACAGGTACGCCAAATTTTGTGCACTTTCGCCCCTGGGGGTGCTGGTTATGGCAGAAATGATATTGCAGCTTCTGATTTGTCAATCTTGGCAAGCAAACTGTTTACAAGACCCTTATTGGGGCGCTTGCCATGGTCGACATCGCACGAAATTTGGCTCCTTTTTCTTAGACTGCCACCGCTACTGAGAACCAGAAGCCCAGATCCAGGCGGGCCTCAGGGCCTCTATGGCGCCCCCTAACTCGTTGTGATTTTGGCCTCCCGCATTAAGGTGCCTGGGTGCCATGTAGTTTGTAGTAGTGGCATGCCATTTGGTACGCATATGTATCTCACTAAGCCGGACAAAAATGTAATGCCAATGCTTTAGCCACGCCCAACAGGAAGTGAGGTAATTTCACTTTTGTGCGAAATGCATGGCCACGAAGACGGCGCTACTCCTCCTAGACCGTTCATAGGAATGTCACCAAAATTGATACACATCATCTACAGACACGGCTGACAAAAGTTCCTAAATACGTTTCACGTAGCATAGACCGTTCAGAAGTTATACGTCAATCAATTTTCAATGCAAAATTTTACATGCTTAAAAATTCATAACAAATCTTCAAATTGCTCAAAACTGCTCATACTTCACACGCAAATCATTCATTGGGCATCTGACATGTTACCCAATTTCTGTGATATTTCGCCACTGGGGGCGCTATTTTTGGGCAAAAAATCCAATCTTTCCTCAAATTTGGTCAAACTTCACGGCCACCCTCTTACTACCTCCCATGTCATGTACACCACATTTTGGGAATTTTCGTCCATGGGGGGTGCTGTTTTTGGCCAACGCAATTGCTCCAAAACAGGTTTTTGGTAAATAATTCCATAATGCTTCTCCTTCACACCACTACCTTGTGATAGTACGTTGCTGTTGTAGACACTTATTTTTCCAACTCATAATCGCTCATGTACAGCATAGCGCCACCTACTGACATGGGAAAAACCAAAAAATTTATTCTTCAAAAATCAATATCTCATCTTCTATTTTCTCAATCTTGATCAAACTTGATACGCACACTCTTAACAGGTCACCTGACATATCTGCCAAATTTTGTGAACTTTTGCCACTGGGGGCACTGTTTTCAGGCAACAATTTATATCTCGGCGTCTGATTGGTCAAACTTGATCAAACTTGACAAAACAACTCTTCATAGGTCCCTTGACATGTATACCAAATTTGGTGAACTTTCACCTCTGGGGGCGCTCATTGCGCTGTAGCAGTTTCAGGAGAGGTGTTTACAATCATGAGGCACCCGGAGTATGTTGCTTTGGTTGCCTTAAACACACATGACTTGTGGGGAATGGGTAGGCAGTCGGGAGCAAGTGTTGTAGCGTTACATACAGACTAATAGATGTCTAACAGAAGACAATCCTATGTAGCTATAGCTTGGTGACTGATGAGGTAAATACATTAATTTGGTTGGGAAGCCATGGCATAAAATGTTCTGTCCATGACAACATCTCAGCGCACCGTGTACTCTGTGTCCAATTCTGTGCTTTGTCGCCATTGTGGGAGTAATGTCTCTTGCCGAAGAAGCTGTGGAAGGTATTTCGCGGGGACGCATGCCCCCGCCCCCCTTGGCCGCTGGCGCGAGGGCCCGTCGAGGCCGCTTGCGGCTTTAATTATTCTTCTTCTTCCGTCTTCTTCTTCTTCTTTATTTTTCTCCGCTGTTGGGCCATTTTCGGGGCGCTTGCCATGGGCGAAAACGCACGAAATTTGGCACCAGTTCCGAGAATTGCCACCGCTACTCAGAACCAGAAGCCCAAACTTGGCCGGGTCTCAGGGCCTCTATAGCGCCCCCTAAGTCGTTGTGATTTTGGCCTCCCGCATTAAGGTGCCTGGGTGCCATGTAGTTTGTAGTAGTGGCATGCCATTTGGTACGCATATGTATCGCACTAAGCCGGACAAAAATGTAATGCCAATGCATTAGCCACGCCCAACAGGAAGTGAGGTAATTTCACTTTTGTGCGAAATGCATGGCCACGAAGACGGCTCAACTCCTCCTAGACCGTTCATAGGAATGTCACCAAAATTGATACACATCATCTACAGACATGGCTGACAAAAGTTACTAAATACGTTTCACGTAGGATAAACCGTTCAGAAGTTATACGTCAATCAATTTTCGATGCAAAATTTTACGTGCTTAAAAATTCATAACAAATCTTCTGATTGCTCAAAACGGCTCATACTTCACACGCACATCACTCATTGGGCTTCTGACATGTTACCCAATTTCTGTGATATTTCGCCACTGGGGGCGCTATTTTTGGGCAAAAATTCCAATCTTTCCTCAAATTTGGTCAAACTTCACGGCCACCCTCTTACTACCTCCCTTGTCATGTATACCACATTTTGGGAATTTTCGTCCATGGGGGGTGCTGTTTTTGGCCGACGCAATTGCTCCAAAACGGGTTTTTGGTCAATTATTCCATACTGCTTTTCCTTCACTCCACTACCTTGTGACAGTACGTTGCTGTTGTAGACGCTTATTTTTCCAACTCATAATCGCTCATGTACAGCATAGCGCCACCTTCTGACATGGGAAAAACCAAAAAATTTATTCTTCAAAAATCTATATCTCATCTTCTATTTACTCAATTGTCATCAAACTTCATACGCAAACTCTTCATAGCTCACCTGACATATACGCCAAATTTTGTGCACTTTCGCCACTGGGGGCGCTATTTTTGGGCAAAAAATCCTATCTTTCCTCAAATTTGGTCAAACATCACGGCCACCCTCTTACTACCTCCCATGTCATGTATACCACATTTTGGGAATTTTCGTCCATGGGGGGCGCTGTTTTTGGCCGACGCAATTGCTCCAACACGGGTTTTTGGTAAATTATTCCATAATGCTTTTCCTTCAACCCACTACCTTGTGATAGTACGTTGCTGTTGTAGACTCTTATTTTTCCAACTCATAATCGCTCATGTACGGCATAGCGCCACCTACTGACATGGGAAAAACCAAAAAATGTATTCTTCAAAAATCTATATCTCATCTTCTATTTACTCAATTGTCATCAAACTTAATACGCAAACTCTTCATAGCTCACCTGACACATACGCCAAATTTTGTGCTCTTTCGCCCCTGGGGGTGCTGGTTATGGCACAAATGATATTGCAGCTTCTGACTTGTCAAACTTGGCAAGCAAACTCTTTACAAGACCCTTATTGGGGTGCTTGCCATGGTCGACAACGCACGATATTTGGCTCCTTTTTCTTAGACTGCCACCGCTACTGAGAACCAGAAGCCCAGATCCAGGCGGGCCTCAGGGCCTCTATAGCGCCCCCCGAGCACCGTGCAGTGCGAGACCCTTTTGTTACCATGTGTCCAATTCTGTGCTTTGTCGCCATTGTGGGAGTAATGTCTCTTGCCGAGGAAGCTGTGGAAGGTTTTTCGCGGGGACGCATGCCCCCGCCCCCCCTTGGCCGCTGGCGCGAGGGCCCGTCGAGGCCGCTAGCGGCTTTAATTTCTCTTTCTTCTATCTCCTGCATCAGCATTGGGCCACAGCCACGGTGTCATCAAATAGCAGTGACACAAAATAAATATCGGTTTGAAATGTCAGCCTAATTTGTATGACAGGGATGGACTGATCAGCAAAAGAAAGAATCACAGAGGTGATACAGTAGACAAAGTCTGCTAAGACGTGGGCTTTTTAACAGGAACCCCACCCCACAGCTGCCAAATATCATTTATATATCACAACAACGGAGGAGTAATTTATCAGGATTTGTATTAACAACTTTACCTTTTATTCAGCTTCAGTAACCACTTTATCTCAGTGTGGGTTGACACGCACATATAGATACACACACATTATATATGTGTGTGTCTATCTATCTATCTATCTATCTATCTATCTATCTATCTCTCTATATATATATATATATATATCACACACACACACATCACATTATCTCTAGCCGCTTTATCCTTCTACAGGGTCGCAGGCAAGCTGGAGCCTATCCCAGCTGACTACGGGCGAAAGGCGGGGTACACCCTGGACAAGTCGCCAGGTCATCACAGGGCTGACACATAGACACACACAACCATTCACACTCACATTCACACCTACGGTCAATTTAGAGTCACCAGTTAACCTAACCTGCATGTCTTTGGACTGTGGGGGAAACCGGAGCACCCGGAGGAAACCCACGCGGACACGGGGAGAACATGCAAACTCCACACAGAAAGGCCCTCGCCGGCCCCGGGGCTCGAACCCAGGACCTTCTTGCTGTGAGGCGACAGCGCTAACCACTACACCACCGTGCTGCCCCATATATATATATATATATACATATATATATATACATATATATAGTGTGTGTGTGTGTGTGTGCGCGCGTGTGTGTGCATACAGTTAGGTCCATATATATTTGGACACTGACACAAATTTTGGTTTTTTTACCTGTTTACTGAAACATATTCAAGTTATAATTATATAATGGACAAGGACATAAAGTCCAGACTTTCAGCTTTCATTTGAGGGTGTCCACATTAAAACTGGATGAAGGGTTTAGGAGTTTCAGCTCCTTAACATGTGCCACCCTGTTTTTAAAGGGACCAAAAGTAATTGGACAATTGACTCAAAGGCTATTTCATGGGCAGGTGTGGGCAATTCCTTCGTTATGTCATTCTCAATTAAGCAGATAAAAGGCCTGGAGTTGATTTGAGGTGTGGTGCTTGCATTTGGAAGATTTTGCTGTGAA
Organism: Neoarius graeffei; assembly: GCF_027579695.1. Lineage (NCBI taxonomy): Eukaryota > Metazoa > Chordata > Actinopteri > Siluriformes > Ariidae > Neoarius > Neoarius graeffei. The sequence continues at coordinate 49,527,897 of NC_083572.1, forward strand.
GAAAACATGCGGTCAAAGGAGCTCTCCATGCAGGTGAAACAAGCCATCCTTAAGCTGCGAAAACAGAAAAAACCCATCCGAGAAATTGCTACAATATTAGGAGTGGCAAAATCTACAGTTTGGTACATCCTGAGAAAGAAAGAAAGAAAGAAAGAAAGAAAGAAAGAAAGAAAGAAAGAACTGGTGAACTCATCAATGCAAAAAGACCTGGACCCTCACAGAAGACAACAGTAGTGGATGATCGCAGAATAATTTCCATGGTGAAGAGAAACCCCTTCACAACAGCCAACCAAGTGAACAACACTCTCCAGGAGGTAGGCGTATCAATATCCAAATCTACCATAAAGAGAAAACTGCATGAAAGTAAATACAGAGGGTTCACTGCACGGTGCAAGCCACTCATAAGCCTCAAGAATAAAAAGGCGAGATTGGACTTTGCTAAAAAACATCTAAAAAAGCCAGCACAGTTCTGGAAGAACATTCTTTGGACAGATGAAACCAAGATCAACCTCTACCAGAATGATGGAAAGAAAAAAGTATGGCAAAGGTGTGGTACAGCTCATGATCCAAAGCATACCACATCATCTGTAAAACACAGTGGAGACAGTGTGATGGCTTGGGCATGCATGGCTGCCAGTGGCACTGGGTCACTAGTGTTTATTGATGATGTGACACAGGATGAATTCTGAGGTATTCAGAGACAGACTGTGTGCTCAAATCCAGCCAAACTGATTGGTCGGCGTTTCATAATACAGATGGACAATGACCCAAAACATAAAGCCAAAGCAACCCAGGAGTTTATTAAAGTAAAGAAGTGGTATGTTCTTGAATGGCCAAGTCAGTCACCTGATCTCAACCCAATTGAGCATGCATTTCACTTGTTAAAGACTAAACTTCAGACAGAAAGGCCCACAAACAAACAGCAACTGAAAACCACTGCAGTAAAGGCCTGGCAGAGCATTAAAAAGGAGGAAACACAGCGTCTGGTGATGTCCATGAGTTCAAGACTTCAGGCAGTCATTGCCAACAAAGGGTTTTCAACCAAGTATTAGAAATGAACATTTTATTTACAATTATTTAATTTGTCCAATTACTTTTGAGCCCCTGAAATGAAGGGATTGTGTTTAAAAAAAAATGCTTTAGTTCCTCACATTTTTATGCAATTATTTTGTTCAACCCACTGAATTAAAGCTGAAAGTCTGAACTTCAACTGCATCTGAATTGTTTTGTTCACAATTCATTGCGGTAATGTACAAACCAAAATTAGAAAAATGTTGCCTCTGCCCAAATATTTATGGACCTAACTGTGTATATATATATATATATATATATATATATATATATATATATATATATATATATATATATATATATATATATATAATGTGTGTGTGTGTGGACACGTATATGTGCGCGCGTGTATCTATATGTGCACATGCGTGTGCGTTTATATACACACACGGTGGACACATATATATCATCTCATCTCATTATTTCTAGCCACTTTATCCTGTTCTACAGGGTCGCAGGCAAGCTGGAGCCTATCCCAGCTGACTATGGGCGAAAGGCGGGGTACACCCTGGACAAGTCGCCAGGTCATCACAGGGCTGACACATAGACACAGACAACCATTCACACTCACATTCACACCTACGGTCAATTTAGAGTCACCAGTTAACCTAACCTGCATGCCTTTGGACTGTGGGGGAAACCGGAGCACACCCACGCGGAGAACATACAAACTCCGCACAGAAAGGCCCTCGCCGGCCACGGGGCTCGAACCCGGACTTTCTTGCTGTGAGGCGACAGCGCTAACCACTACACCACTGTGCTGCCCAGATATATATATATATATATATATATATATATATATATATATACACACACACTTTCACTCATCCACACCCCGGGGCAATTTACTGCAGTGTTTTTGGGAGGTGTGAGCCAAAAACACAAGAAGAACAGGAAAAACTCCAGAAAGAGAGCAGACCGAGCTTAGGCTCGAACCACAGACCAGAGCTATGAGCCCACAATGGGATTCACTGTGTCTCCGTGCCACTCAGAATACCGTTATTGTTTTGCATCATTTATTAAAACCAATCTTTAAAGCATATACGCAGAACCATGGCCTCACTTTTGTTTATAAATGCCTTGAGACCTCAAGAATGGCACAGGAATAGTTTTAAGCGTTAACAATAAATCTAATATAGTCATTTTTATAATTAAAGTGATTTATATAGGTAGCGGTCTGAGTGAATGACCTTGACGTCTGTAACATCACAGCAGGAAGTCTATCGGTCTCATCGCCATTTCCGCTATACTAAAACACAGAGCTGACTGCAACTCCGATCCTCCATTTTGAGCTAATTTATCACCATGCCACGTAGATGTGTTGCTGGCTGGTGCAGCAACACGATAGAAGGTGGATTTACGTTGCATTCATGGCCCAAGAATGTTCAAACTGCAAAGATTTGGACGCGTTTTGCGAGAAGTTCACGGGCACATTGGGCGCCTACGAAGTGGTCTCTCCTCTGCTCTGCACATTTTACTGAAGACTCATACGAGACCTCTGATCTGTTGAGGAGTGATGGCGATAAGCCCGTATTGAAAGAGGGTGCAGTACCAACAATTAAAGAACTAGATAGAACTCAACGCCAACGGTGTCGATGGGGATGCCTCCGCCTGGTAGACTACACGCCTTATGAAGTTGTGATTTGGAGATGGACATTTGACCTCACAGTAATCTTGACCTGGTGAAATTACTTGTATTAGCCTTGGAGATATTGTGTTCACAAGGTTTTCGGACAGACATTTGACCTCACAGTGACCTTGACCTTAGACCTTTTGATCTCAAAATCTAATCAGTTCATGTTTGTCCCAAAGCGCACAAATGGTGAAAGTTTGGTGAAATTCCTTTCATCAGCCTTTGAGATATCACGTTCACAAGGTTTCGGGACGGACACACGCACGGATGGACGGACGGATGGACGGGCGGACAGACGCACGGACAGACGGACAACCCGAAAACATAATGCCTCCTGCACTTTACGGTGGCGGAGGCATAAAAAGAAAACTACAAGAAAAGGAAAGTATTTATTATATATATATATATATATTTTTTAAAAAGGAAAGTTCAGTTGCACCAGTCCTCCCAGAGTGAGCCGAGGGTTGTTGCTAAAACCCAAGACAGAATGGGACATGACATATCGCTCGGGCAGTGACCTCCCCGTGGTTGTTGGTAAAACCGGTGACATCCCGTTCCGTCTCGGGTTTTAGTAATTGCCTGAGCCCAGCAGTAATGAAGAAAACAGTGAATGAATGGACCAGCCATCTTATTTCTAAACTGGATATCGCTGCCATCTCGCCCTTACGTGGAAGAAGTGAATGAACGGAGAACTGAACGAACAACTGAAAGTCAGATTGTTTCAAAACAAATCAGCCACAAGGTCGGCCTTCAAGAAGCGAGAACACAGACGGGTAATCTCTGACTCTCATTTGGATTAAAAAACCAACACGTTGTTTACCTGCATTTAGATTAATACATGTAACTTGTATTGTGTGTTTAAGTTACCGGTATTAGATTATTTAATTTGCTTCAGAATGTGATTGTCTCAGTTCATCTGATTATTTAATTAGCCTTTTACGTTTTATCAGTGAAAATGCATGCATGTACATGTATGCTGCATAAGTTATAACACCTATAACAACCCACAATCAATGAAGTCAAATCAGTCTTAGTTGAGCAAGTCGGTAACGGTATTTCTTACTTTCACCATAAATTTTTATTTATATAACTTTAGTCTATAGCTGTCAAAGGCCTCGGCCTTAAAACCGGTTACCGCTGTGACGTCACGCACTCAGGGCTGGCTGGCTCAGCGGGGCAGCTCGAATGCCAACTTTGCGGTCGATTTTAACTCTCGAAAATATATATATATTTTTATTCCCATTTATGCAGCATCCAAGAATGAAGGATGGAGATACTATCCACTCAGAAATGTATTTAAAAATAAAGGTTCTGCGTATCTGCTTTAAAATACTGAAAAACATTAAATTAAATAAATAATTAAAAAAAAGTCACCTACTGTATGTTTTCCATGACACTCTCAAAATAAACTCCTGAAGTGCTTGAGAGGCCGACCTGGTTAAGTATGTATGACCAATTGTTCTATGAAAGTATAGGTCAGTAATATGTCAGTATATTGGACAGTATAATCATATGGTGTTGAATATCGTGATATATAATATGACAAATTATCAGTCCTTTTCCATACCCAGCGAACCAATCAGGAGCCAGTCTATACAGGACACCACTGTGACCTATTAGTAGACAACGGTGAAGCAAAAGGATAAGGCCAAGAACGAGCTCTTGTTTCAGTTTCCAAACATAACACCCTGTCTATTGTTTCATATTACCAAGTCGAGATATTTGGACTTAACTTACTTATCAACTTACCCTCAACATTACTACTAAAAGCCAGTTTAAGACCTGCAGTCATAACTATCATACCTGCTTTAGGCTCTGGCACATCTCTAAATGTGGAATAAAAGTTGCAACCAGATAAATAGTGGAGTGAAAATGTAGGAACTGTAGAATGTGTGTGTTCTGTTTGAGGCAAAGTGGCAATATTAATTCCCCGCCTTGTAATAACACCACTTTTTTAACAGCTTTATTGGCCTTCAAACACCAAAACTACAAATTTATAAGACATGCAAATGAAACACAACCATGGAGAAAGCGAACAGGACCTAGAATCCCATGCAAGGTACCTCCCTAGTAAAACATTAAAAATCTCGAAGGACGTAGGAAAAAAACAAAAAACAAAACACAAGTTAAATCTATTGTTGCCAGTGGCAACTACAATTACGACAAAGGCTCCACGAGCAAGGCCTATCAGTATCAAAAACATTAAAGGTAGACTGGCTTTCAGATTTTTCAAGTGTAGGTCATAAAAATATTTTTTCCTGACACCCAGTTATTTTTGTTTAGTGGACCGAAAGTTACTGAATTCGAATCACAGACTTCCAATTTTATTAGTTTCTTTTTTTAATAGAACAGTTAATGAATTTAAGGCCAGGTGACCCTAAATTCTCCGCTATTTTTACCTGCTTCACCATGACCCAATTCAAGATACTACGTCACGCATCACGTGGTGGGCTTTACCAGTTCACGCAAGGCATTGTGGGACACAAATTTGAAACAGGAGAGAAAAATGGAGGACGTGAGTGTGGGAATGGAACGTGAAAGACCGACTACAGTAACAGAACATGAGAAGAGAAGATGTTATGTTGCAAAGGAAAGGAAATGCAGGACCAAACTAATAAATATTGGCGGTCAGAGAGCAGCTCGGTGTGATCAGCTGTTCGTTTAGTGACAGAATGATGGAACTGTCAGTGCACGGTCAAAGGTAAACCTGTAAATGGCAGTAATGCAACACTGGATGCCAGCTGCCATAAAACCCAAAAGAAGAAGAAGAAGGTAAACCTGCGCATGCGCACATGGACTTCCTCTATCTGCTTGACTGTGCAAAGCGAGCGAATTCATGCACATTATTTGCTCGGGAATCTCCTCAAATTAAATAACTTCCCAGCCACAGAATGACCTGTGTTTTTTTTTTTTTTTTGAGATGTTACAGAAATAAACATATATATCACAATGACTGAATTTCAGAGGCAACTAAATTTCACCAATTTTATGAAATCGAAAGGCTGTCTAGCTTTAATTAAAGGAACAGTCCACCGTACTTCCATAATGAAATATGCTCTTATCTGAATTGAGACGAGCTGCTCCGTACCTGTCCGAGCTTTGCGCGACCTCCCAGTCAGTCAGTCAGACGCGCTGTCACTCCTATTAGCAATGTAGCTAGGCTCAGTATGGCCAATGGTATTTTTTGGGGCTGTAGTTAGATGCGACCAAACTCTTCTGCGTTTTTCCTGTTTACATAGGTTTATATGGCCAGTGATATGAAACAAGTTCAGTTACACAAATTGAAACGTAGCGATTTTCTATGCTATGGAAAGTCCGCACTATAATGACAGGTGTACTAACACCTTCTGTGCGCTTCGGCAGCGCATTGATATCTGAGCTCCGTATCAATGCGCTGCCAAAGCGCGCAGAAGGTGTTAGTACACCTGTCATTATAGTGCGGACTTTCCATAGCATAGAAAATCGCTACGTTTCAATTTGTGTAACTGAACTTGTTTCATATCACTGGTCATATAAACCTATGTAAACAGGAAAAACGCAGAAGAGTTTGGTCGCATCTAACTACAGCCCCCAAAAATACCATTGGCCATACTGAGCCTAGCTACATTGCTAACAGGAGTGACAGCGCGTCTGACTGCGTCTGGCTGACTGGGAGGTCGCGCAAAGCTCGGACAGGTACGGAGCAGCTCGTCTCAATTCAGATAAGAGCATATTTCATTATGGAAGTATGGTGGACTGTTCCTTTAACTAATCCTTGTACACATTAGTAACAAAAACCGTGAAAGACTTTAAATTAGGAAATGATTAGGTGTCGCTAATTTGCATATGAGGTTCCAGAGTTCAGCACCGTGAATGAAAAAAGAGGACTGAAAAGTAGTGGTTTTATAAAAAGATGTTTCTAAGTACTTAATTTCACTAGACTGGGATTGTCGTGTGGGACCATGACTCGCATATTTTAAAAAACTACTATCAGTGTCAACATGTCCGTATAAAGCCTAATAGAGAAAAACTAAGTCCTTGACTTTGTGGTCATAGGTAAGAGGTAACAGATCCAATTGAATGAGTCTTTCTTTATACGATAGTTCTCTTTGCTTTACTTGTAGGATCCAATATGGAGCTCTTCCCCGTATCCTTTCAGCTTCAAATGTGCACCGAACACAACCTGTCCCTTCAACTGGAAATTTCTTCTTGTCAACTTGGGGTAGTCTTCTCAATGACCAGTTTCGTCCTCGTTTATGGAGTGGCGTCAAGTGTACATGACCACACGCATGTATGCAGTATAAACTACTCCTACTTTTAAATTAGTTTATAGTGGTACTGGTTGTAGGTTAGGTAAGGTTAAGGTAAGGTAAAGTATTGACCATGAAGGAAATTTAGCTACAACCCAGGTTCCAAAAAAAGTTGGGCACGGTGGTGTAGTGGTTAGCACTGTCGCCTCACAGCAAGAAGGTTCTGGGTTCAAGCCCAGTGGCCGACGGGGCCCTTTGTGTGGAGTTTGCATGTTCTCCCCATGTCTGCGTGGGCTTCCTCCGGGTGCTCCGGTTTCCCCCACAGTCCAAAGACATGCAGGTTAGGCTAACATGAGGTTGGGCTGAAGTGCCCTTGAGCAAGGGACCTAACCCCAAACTGCTCCCTGGGCACTGTAGTATAGCTGCCCACTGCTCTTGGTATGTGTGTGTGCTCATTGCTCACTTGTGTAATTAAATTTCACTGTGTGCTTAAGTCTGTGCTTGAGTGTACGTGTGACATAGTCTAGGACAGACCTGGGCGTTTTCCGGCCCGCGGGCCGCAACCGACCCTTTGGTTCATTCTGACCGGCCCGCGTAAGGTTAATTAGAAATTACAAAATAAACGTATTTTCTAATTTTACCTCATGCATGGACTGAATGTGCATTGCTTTTATTTTGAAGTTGTGTTCAACAAAAACGCAATGCGCGCGACAGGAACATGACATGAAATCCCACGAAACCTAATCCCGCGATAACTACTTCCGTAATTTGTCCAGACCAACCACAAACTTGTACGTCATCCTTCAAACGGTCCAGCCAATCACATCGTGTGATGTCACCAGCAGGCGCCGGAGCCCGAGCCGATCTGTAGATCTGATTCCTACACCGAATCGACTGATGATCATCTGTCAGCTGTGCTTCGCATCTCCACCTCAGACATTCAACCTGACTCTGATGCACTTGTTAAAGACCAACAGAGACTAGATTTCTCTCACTGAACAAATAAAAAACACCAAATGAGGTGATTAGACTACAAATGTGGGCATCATAATATGATGTATCTTGTTTGATATTTGGAGTAGAAAGACAATATTGTGATGTCTTTATTGTGTTTTGGGGTGAATGTGACTGAAAAAAAAATGGTACAAACGTTCACATTTTGTTAACCATTGTTTTGGGAAATTTGATTGAATAAATGACATTTTTTGTAAGGCAACCTCGTTTTTTCCATACTCTTACCAGTCTTAGCAGCTTGTAAAAACAATGATATTTATTGCTTTATATAAAGAAATACAATTAATATTATGCAGAATTTAGTTCAGCCTTATGGTCCGGCCCTCCACAAAGTTTTCTGTTTCTCATGTGGCCCTATGGAAAAAATAATTGCCCACCCCTGGTCTAGGACCTGGCTTAGACATGTATGCACATAATTTAGGAGAGGATAACTCAACTGTTATAGGCTAATTTGACCCCAAGGAATAACTTGGGATGTGTGCCAAAATCGCTATCCAGGGCAAACAGCCTGAAAAATACCACAATGGCCACTGGTATTACGGTATTATTATTATTAGTGTGTTCCTCTTCGTGTTCCTGACCCTGGTTTATGTGACACATAAACAGTAATAATGTGATGTTAAAAGTTGTGTTGTTGGCTGCTAAACATCAAGGCTCTAAAGATATTGCTGCCTACTAAAGTAAAGTTTTGTGTTGTATTTTTCACTTTAAGTTAACATTCCATTGATCATAATAGTATGATTGAAAATACAATTTCTTTATATTAATCAAATGCTTGCTTTCTTATACTCTCCTGAATTATGTGCATACGTCTCCCAATTCCATGATTTCATGTTTGAGGTAGGGTTATTCTGTTTTTCTCATGTTTTCTGCGAAACTGCAATTTTGGCCAATTTTTTTTTTTTAAACCATGCCCTTGAGCATAGCTTGTTCCCTTTTCCTTCAATCATGAAAATGATGTAGCTAATGGATTCCCCATACCCAAAAACCCATAAAATGAGGTATTGGACATACTTCTGTGGTGAGTGGTTCAAAAATGGATATTTTCAATATGGCTACCAGCAGCCATATTGGATTGGTAATTTTTGGCCTGTTTGGCCCGGATAGCGATTTTGGCACACATCCCAGGTTGTTCCTTGGGTTTAAATTAGCCTACAGTGGTGCTTGAAAGTTTGTGAACCCTTTAGAATTTTCTATATTTCTGCATAAATAACCTAAAACATCATCAGATTTTCACACAAGTCCTAAAAGTAGATAAAGAGAACCCAGTTAAACAAATGAGACAAAAATATTACACTTGGTCATTTATTTATTGAGGAAAATGATCAAATATTACATATCTGTGAGTGGCAAAAGTATGTGAACCTTTGCTTTCAGTATATGGTGTGACCCCCTCGTGCAGCAATAACTGCAACTCAGTGTTTCTGGTAACTGTTGATCAGTCCTGCACACCGGCTTGGAGGAATTTTAGCCCATTCCTCCGTACAGAACGGCTTCAACTCTGGGATGTTGGTGGGTTTCCTCACATGAACTGCTCGCTTCAGATCCTTCCACAACATTTCGATTGGATTAATGTCAGGACTTTGACTTGGCCATTCCAAAATATTAACTTTATTCTTCTTTAACCATTCTTTGGTAGAACGACTTGTGTGCTTAGGGTCGTTGTCTTGCTGCATGACCCACCTTCTCTTGAGATTCAGTTCATGAACAGATGTCCTTTGTGATCTTTGTTGGTCGACCACTCCTGGGGAGGGTAACAATGGTCTTGAATTTCCTCCATTTGTACACAATCTGTCTGACTGTGGATTGCTGGAGTCCAAACTCTTTAGAGATGGTTTTGTAACCTTTTCCAGCCTGATGAGCATCAACAACACTTTTTCTGAGGTCCTCAGAAATCTCCTTTGTTCGTGCCATGATACACTTCCACAAACATGTGTTGTGAAGATCAGACTTTGATAGATCCCTGTTCTTTAAATAAAACAGGGTGCCCACTCACACCTGATTGTCATCTTATTGATTGAAAACACCCGACTCTAATTTCACCTTCAAATTAACTGCTAATCCTAGAGGTTCACATACTTTTGCCACTCACAGATATGTAATATTAGATCATTTTCCTCAGTAAATAAATGACCAAGTATAATATTTTTGTCTCATTTGTTTAACTGCGTTCTCTTTATCTACTTTTAGGACTTGTGTGAAAACCTGATGATGATGTTTTAGGTCATATTTATGCAGAAATATAGAAAATTCTAAAGGGTTCACAAAATTTCAAGCACTACTGTAGCTTTGTATGAGCTTTACATGTTCTGACAGAGAAAACAAAAGACACACTTTCATGAAGGCATCATGTTGTTGTCCCCCCCCCCACACACACACTTTGCACGTCGAACATCCTGAGGTAGGAAATGACGTTGTTACAAATTGCAAATTACCATTTCCAAGGCACCATGAGCACAGCAGAAGATTTACAGAGGCAACAGTGCTGAAGAAACACTGGCTAAGAAAAGGTCAACCAGGAGTAAAGTGAGAGAACCCTCAAGAGAGGGAGCACTGTGCTACACACACTACTGATACTAACTGCTAGTGACAACACCTCTGACCCCAAGCAATACACAGTGCACGTGTATGTGTGCACTGTTGGATGGATGCACTTTTTGTCCGATACTATGTGAACTGTTTTGTTCTCTAAAGCTACATGTTTGCTAATCCTGCCCATGAGCCCAAGCACTGCATCATGCGACGTGTGTGTGTGTGTGTGTGTGTGTGTGTGTGTGTGTGTGTGTTATTTATCATCGAGAGATACTCAAAGTGCTAAACTGGGTGTCTCTCTATGTGGCTGTGTGCATATGGATGTATGGAAATTTAATGTCTGCATCACTCATTTTGATATTTTTAGCTTGTTTGCTCTGTTCACTCGTCATCAACTGAAGCTCTAAGACAAGTGAAAGAAAGAGATTTTCTTCTTTTAGTCAACACTCAGTAAAATGGGAGTTGTGTCAATGTGCAAAATAAAGTCTGTATGCACATCATACTTCTATAATACCAGAACAGCAGACTGGCTATTTATATCCTCAGGGTTGTAAATACTTTGACCATTTCCCAAAATGCATGTTACTACTGTACTAAAGTAGTGATACAGTACTGTGCATCTGGTAGACATTTGGTGTCCTTACTACGTACAGTCAGTGCCAGAACCTAGCACCCTTAACAAGATGAGTAACAGATTATTAAAAATGCCTTTGTTCCTCAACACAACAACAACAAAATATAAATGGAGAAGGCTTCAACGACATTTTGTTCAGAAGAATTATTAGGCCTACGAATACACATACACTCACCAGTCACTTTAATAGGAACTTGTTCTTGATTCTAAGCTTCCTGTTCTTGGCTGGCAGGAGTGGAACCCAGTGTGGCCTTCTGCTGTTGCATGCTGAGATGCTTTTCTGCTCACCACGGTTGTAAAGAGTTGCTATGAGTTGCTATATCCTTCCTGGCAGCTCAGACCAACCTGGCCATTTTCCTTTGACCTTTCTTCTCAACAAGGCTTTTATTTCCACCCACAGAACTGTCATTCACTCAGTGTTTTTTTTGTTTTTCACACCGTTCTGTGTAAACTCTAGAAACTGTTGTGTGTGAAAACCCCAGGAGATCAGCAGTTTCTGAAATACTCAAACCAGTCCATCTGGCTCAAACCAACACCCATGCCACAGGGAAAGTCACACCTTGAAATGACAATTTTTCCTGTTCTGATGTTTGAAGTGAACATTAACTGAAGCTCTTGATTTGTATCTGCATGATTTTATGCATTGTGCTGCTGTTGAGGGACTGGCTGATTAGAGAACTGCATAAAGCCGCAGGTGGATGGGTATTCCTAATAAACTGGCCAGTGAGTATATACACGTATATGTAGTTTACACAGAATGGTGTGAAAAACAAAACACAGACAGTGAGCGGAAGTTCTGTGGGTGCAAAAACCTTGCTGATGATGATCGTTTGAGCTAACAGGCAACTCAAATAACCACTCTTTACAACCGTGGTGAGCAGAAAAGCACCTCACAGCACATCAAACCTCGAGGCGGATGGGCTACAACAGCAGAAAAAGAAAAGCAAATAAAGGAATCGGAGGCTACAGCAGGCACAGGCTCAGATAGACAGACAACATTTACTTTAATTACAGGTTAAATTTCTCTCATATTTACAGTGTGAGATTAAACACACTCAATTAACCACAGCCCGAGCCTTTTCACCCATCTGTACCAAGGGGGCCAATACTTCTGGTGCTGGCTATATCTAAGCCAGTACATGATGATAAATAGATCACGTTTTAGAGCTAGTATATAAAAATATTGTATTGGAAAAGGACTTTTATGAACGTACCTGTGTATATCTGACAGCCTAGGAAGTGAAACCCTCTAAAACCTATGATGTTTGGTTTCATCATCTCTATTTCAGCGTAAACAGAGACTGGCAGCTTGGAGACAGGGGGAATTTCAGAGCACCTGGTGTCTGGATAAAACACACAGCTCGTGGAATGAAAGAAGAGCTTTACAGTATCAAGATTCAGGCTTAGGCTAGATTGTCTATGTTGACAAAACCTTTTTTCTCAACTACCAGTGCATGTAATCCTACAAGAAGAAGCCATGCTACAGTCAGAATGCAGCTTTTTTTTTTGTTTTTAAGTGCTGTTGCATTTCATTTTCTTTCAAATCTTGAACTAACTAAGAAAAATGCTAAGTGACGTCAAGTTACTTTTTCATCGCCTGCCCAATCAGGAAAACTGACATCAATCCAAACCATGTGTCCGAAATTGCTCACTTGTTCACTACTCCCTATAAAGGGAATTACTATATAGAGGACTATATAGTGAGCTCATTGGTAAAATGACACACGCTTTCGGACATTAGTCTGTCATGCTGGTATTTATGTCATTACTGTTGCACAATTAAAACGTGCCAGATCAGTCGGCTGGTGGGTTTTCAAAATAATAAATACATGCATGTATTTTTGTGATAAATCCATATTATACTGAGCGCATTTCCCACATTAATAAATACAAAGTACCTGCATCTTTCAGGTTTTTTTAATCAAGGTGGAATACTTTCTTCTTTGCCACTGCCTTTTATTAAATCGAATTTGAGACTTTTCATTTCATTTCTTTCAGCGCGACTGCAATGCATGATGGGATATACTGCTTTGGTTAGTGACCATTATTGCACACTACTGTTCATGGGATACTTTGAGTGCACTATATAGGGTGTAAATAATCCTCACTAAGGTTTCGGACAGCACTGCAAAATGGCGTCCCCACTATATAGTGCTCTATTTAGTGAGTAGGGAGCGATTTCAGACACAGGGCAAGAGATTTTAGTCCACAACAGAAAGCTGGAATTTGGGCACAAATCAGATGATTACTGTGCATAACTAATAGTCAATGTTATGCTTTAGCACAACTCAGTTTCTGCTGTTAGATAGAATCAGCTAGCTAGCATCAATGTTATAGTTACAATGTTGGCATCGGGTGAGCTGTTCTCTCTGAACAAAACAGGCTCGTGTGAACACGGCTCTGGAGTACATCAACATCTGAGGTCTAAGCCAAATGTCAATGAGTCAAGCTGTTAATGTGCTTCCAGGGCTACTTCATAATTAGAAACACAACCAATATTCATTAAAAGGACATTACCTTTAAAGGGCAACAGAATTGCATTATAATGAGTCTTTCTGTTCAGTTTGATATAATAAGCACTTTAAATTCCATACTATGGACAGTGATAGACAGACATTGTTCTGCTCAATTGCGGGTTGACTTTCAGCACCATGGAGAGCTCTATGCTCACCGTACACTATGAGTAAAGCCAAGCGCACACAACCTGACGTCAGCTCCGAGTCGTGGGGTTCGGCATGTTCAGCAACGATAGGCAGCCAATGAGACATCAAATACTGTATATCTGCTCTCATTACCAAGTTTATCATCTACTTTTTTAATTGGAGTTCGAGGGCAAAATATAATAATAATAATAATAATAATAATAATAATAATAATAATAATAGTGTCTTTCTCACACCCAAGGTCGCTTTACAATTGCCAAAAAAAAAAAAAAGTCCACCAAAAGAGGGTCAGGATGTTATTCCAATGGTGTAGCTACCCACAATCCCATCAAAAGGCATACAAAAGTATGTCCCACACCGCCTGTACAGCCGCCGTGATGCCACCGGGCAACATCGCTTGGAACACCATGCCATGGATCCACAAAGCGGGTGCAGCAGCACCGCCACACAGATCGCTGGTATGTCCCAAACTGCCTGCATAGCCACCGCGATGCCTCCGGGCAACATCGCTCGGAACACCACACCAAGCACAGGAGCACCGCTGCACAGAGCGCTGGACAACCCTGATGTTAATAGAGCAATGAGCTCACTGCAGTCCATAGCGAGGAGCACAGACATCACCCACGGCGCACCAAGGCCTGAAGGAAACCAACGCCCAAAACTGGGTCTGGAGCTACGCCACAACCGGTGGACAAAACATTCAAACAAAGAACAAACACCCAACTTTCCAAACACAAAAAGAAAAACAAAAGGGAAAAAAAAGAAAAATAAAAAGCTCTGGTGAGAAGCGGGGCGGCACGGTGGTGTAGTGGTTAGCGCTGTCGCCTCACAGCAAGAAGGTCCGGGTTCGAGCCCCGTGGCCGGCGAGGGCCTTTCTGTGCGGACATGCAGGTTAGGTTAACTGGTGACTCTAAATTGACCGTAGGTGTGAATGTGAGTGTGAATGGTTGTCTGTGTCTATGTGTCAGCCCTGTGATGACCTGGTGACTTGTCCAGGGTGTACCCCGCCTTTCACCCGTAGTCAGCTGGGATAGGCTCCAGCTTGCCTGCGACCCTGTAGAACAGGATAAAGCGGCTACAGATAATGAGATGAGATGAGATGAAGAGTAGTGCAAAAGTACTAAGTATACAAAAAAGGATATATACACAGTGTAGTGGTTAGCGCTGTCGCCTCACAGCAAGAAGGTTCGAGCCCCGGGGCCGGCGACAGCCTTTCTGTGCGGAGTTTGCATGTTCTCCCCGTGTCCGCGTGGGTTTCCTCCGGGTGCTCCGGTTTCCCCCACAGTCCAAAGACATGCAGGTTAGGTTAACTGGTGACTCTAAATTGACCGTGAGTGTGAATGGCTGTCTGTGTCTATGTGTCAGCCCTGTGATGACTTGTCCAGGGTGTACCCCGCCTTTCACCCGTAGTCAGCTGGGATAGGCTCCAGCTTGCCTGCGACCCTGTAGAACAGGATAAAGCGGCTAGAGAAAATGAGAGGAGATGAGATGAGATGAGAAGCGGCAGCCAAAATGTGCACAGCATATTCTCAACCAGAAACGGAAGGAAATATAAGCACAATAATACTACTTCTAAAAGAAACTGGCACATCATACCCAAATGGTCATTAGGAACAACACAAATTAATTAAATAAATAAATAAATAACCCACATAGTACAAAAACAGCTTCATTGTTTTTCACTATACCTGCAGTTCTCTTTACAGAACAGAGAATTTTCTCTGTCCACATCTCCCCAACCAAATCTTGCTCCACATTTTCTCTTCTTTCTTTTTTTTTTTGATGTACAAAATGGTGACAAAGTCACATTGAATATATAGCATGTGTGTGCCTCATTTTAAGTGATCTTTTTGGATTCACACACCAAACAATTGATTATATGTGATTCAAGTTGTGTAGTGTGAAAGAGTTAGTGAATGTAAGCTCCATGAGGTCATGTGTGCATTCAGCTGAAGGTATCAAGCTGCTCCACCAACATGAAAACTTCGCAAGCCAGATCAATAAACAAATATTTAGAAAGTCATTCGAATTTTTATGAAACCAGGCTGTCTCCAGCTTCTTTGAAAATCATATTACTCTGGCTAGCTGTTTGCTGCATCACAGTCAGGAGGATGAGTGATCAAGCACTGCAAGTGTTACCAATTCTAAAACATGCAGAAAAATCTCTCTGCTTAATATAGTAACATGCACAAACTGCATGTTAACAGGCCAGGAAAAACACCCTTCAACATTATCAGGGAATTCGGAAACATCTCAGTGTGTAAAGGACAAGGTCGGAAACCACTGCTGAATGTGCGTGACCTTCAAGCCCTCAGGCGGCACTGCCTGAGAAACCGTCATGCTAATGTGACAAATATAGCCACATGGGCTCAGGAGTACTTCAGAAAACCGTTGTCACTTAACACAGTCTGTCACTGCATCCAGAAATACAACCTGAAACTGTATTATGCAAAGAGGAAGCCATTCATCAATTCTATTCAGAAATGCTGCTGATTTCTCTGGGCCCAAACAAAAAAATGACACGTATGCTGTGGTCAGATGAGTCCACATTTCAGCTCATTTTTGGGAAAACCAGATGTCGAGTTCTCAGTGCCAAAGGTGAACACGACCATCCAGTTTATTATCAGAGAAAGGTGCAAAAGCCAGCATCTGTGATGGTATGGGGTCATAGCATGGGTGAGTTGCATGTGTGTGAAGGTACCATTGATATATTGGGGTATATATTGGGACTTTAGAGAGACACATTCATCAAGGCAGTGTCTTTTCCTGAGAAGTCCATGCTTATTTCAGCAGGACAATGCCAGGCCTCATTCTGCACAGGCAATAACAGCATGGCTTCGTAGACACAGAGTGCATGTGCTTGACTGGCCTGCTGACAGCCCAGATCTGTCTCTTACTGAGAATGTATGGCACATCATGAAGAGAAAAATCAGACAACAGCAACCACAGACTGTTGAGCAGCTGAAGTCTTGTTCAAGCAAAAGTGGACAAAAACTCCAATTGCAAAACTGCAACAATTAGTATCCTCAGTTCCCATACAATTAAAAAGTGTTATTAAAAGGAAAAGTGATGTAATACAATGGTAATAATGCCTCTGTCCCAACTTTTCTGAGAGTATTGCAGGCATCAAATTCTAACTTTGTTTATATTTACAAAACACAATTAAGTTGGTCAGTAAAACTATTGAAAATCTTTTGTCTGTACTTTTATCAGTTAAATAAAGGTTCATCTGACTTAACACATGGCAAATTCATGTTTTTATTGCATTTTGGAAAATATCTCAACTTTTCTGGACATGGGGTTAGATACCCGTATATGATTTATACCAGTAAAGTGATTCCTCAATCCACGTGACACATAAAGCACAAAATATCCATGAGGTGGTTTACAGATATCAGTCTGACCCAAAGCATAACCAATGCTCAGCTTTTCATCTCCCAAATGTTGCAACCAAATGTAGCCGAGATCAGGCTATTACTGACGCTGTTAAGATTTGACATAGTAATGTTATTTTACTGCCAGGATTTTAGTGTATACACATAATTACAAATGCACATTCAGATGTATTTTGCTTTGTGAACAGGTTATGCTATGTTTGTGCTGACCCCTATATAAATGTGTGAAACTGAGTACACTATACTGTTATATTTAAACTGTGTACTATTAATTTAATCTACACTAGTAATGACGATGAGCTTGTCTATTAAAATATGCTACAACATTGTTGCAGCCTACTTTTTCCAGAGATATTATTTTGACAAACTACTGAGGGTTCACAAAAAAAATTAAATCATCTTTTCATTTTATCCCCATTATATGCCACTCAACGTCATCCTTTCTAAAAATGGGACACATAAAATGACATACAAAATACTGAGATACAAACTGAAACTTGTGTTGTGCTAGGATATGTATCCCTAATATCAAGGGAAGTTAACGTCTCCCAAATATCTGTGGTGTTTAACATCAATTTACATCACCCCAATTTACTTTTCGCGATTTTTATCACACTTTAATAACGCTAGTCTGGCAGTTAACAGTGAAAAATGACCAACTCAGACCTGATTCCACAGTACAAATTACAAGCTCCTACACTAGCCTGAAAAAACTGACAAAACAAATTTCTCTTTATTAGCGAGCTAGCTAACATGAGAAAATGCTAACATTCCAAACTGAATACAATATTTTACTGCTAAGACAGAGCTTCTAAAAGCTATCCTGCTAATCAACGTTAATTGTTGGCATTTGCACGGCTGTTTGAATACGTGTAGTGGCCTTAAGGTCTGTAATTTTTGTCACAACATCACCAAAATCTGACAATATTACCTCACTGCAAATGTTTGCAGTGTTTATGTCCAAACAAACCTTGCTAACTTATGTACAAAAATCATAATTACAGTAGGCTAGCTAACCAGCTAATGTTTTAGAAAATCCCAAACAAAAACTGCTAACAAACTAGATAGCTAACATTTAAAAAACACACTCTGTCATAGGAGAGTCAGAAACAGAATTAGCTAATTAGAGCGGCAGTTACAATTATTGACAGTTCATAATTATCGACCCTTTCAGATTTACCAATAAAAAAGTCAATTTTACAAAGGTGAGTTTCAGTTACAACAATAATTATTGGTTAATTAATCAATCGGAAGACCGCCCTCACCCTTTGACCTTGTCATCTGATGACAGCTCGTTACCTGAGATGAAATTTTTTAGCACGATCAGCAATTTGAGGAAAACCCAGACGTTATCATCGCAGGTAAGCACGGTGGAAAGATCATGGACATGTTTTTACTGATCAAATTCACCAATATTTCATGATCTCCTTGTCGAAACTTGCTTTGTTTCTTCCTATTTCCTCTTTCATTTGACAGTCGTCATTGTATCTAAACGCGCGTTTGAGAAGTCACGTTATTATCGACACCCTGTGGAATTAAGTGACATTTACAACTGTTATGGATCGATCTTTGTGTAACATTGTTGAAGTAGATGAAGTACTTTAAAAAAATAAAAGTGCTCTGTTTTATAATAATTTTTTTCTGATTCATAACAGAATGGAATGTTTATAGAGTATTTGGAATCCTATTGCAATAAAAAGAATTAGAGCAGAATTAAATTCCTAGCATATAAAAAAATTTGCATGCTTGAAATATTCAAATTTTTCTATTCCATTCAAATTTTTTTTTTTTTGCAGTTTATTGTAAATATCTACCACATATTACAATATCAGTAGACATTTTATATTTTGGTTCGAGGAATGACATGCAACCTTTGACCTGGACTTCCATGTGGTTACAATGTCGATTGCCTGTTGATATTTATTGGTAAACTACAAAACTAGAAATTAATACAAACAACAACGAATGATTAACAAAATGTGATCTATGAAAATCCTTAGAAAGTGGGCAGAAAATGGAACAAAAAGATTTTCTGACAGGTTAAACATCACTTCATTTGTTTACAAACATTAGAATTACTTCCTCGTTTACGTTCAGCACCGACATCCATAATTATATAAAAAGATATTTTGTACTAAATATAAGTCTGTGTAAAACAAATTTTAAATAAAAACTATGTTTTGTTAACTTAATACCACATACACATTATTTTTTAATAAATATCCATCTGGATGTCAATAATTGTGGAACGGTGTCGATAACTGTGGACAAAGGTGTCGATAATTGTGGAACGGTGCCACGTGATCTGATATGCTGAGTAATCAAGAATCAACTCTTTTTTTTTTTTCCAGTGGAAGTTTGAGTAATTATTCGTGCACAATTTACGTATTGAAAGTCTTTTCTACTTTTGCAACGGCCAAAAGATCGTTCAGGCGTCGATAATTGTAGCTACTCCAACAGAATTACCTCAGCAATGCTGGAAATGTGTCATTCTGGAATGTGACATGTTTCTATAACTAGCCAGCAAGCTATGATAAAACTCAGAGTAGCTGAGTCATTCATTTACTCAGGTATTTCTATCCATATGAACCTGACACACAGGACACATCTGAGATGCGCACATTCCAACCATCAGGAGAGAAAATTCAAATGAGGGCAGCATACAGCCTATGTATTTCCAAGAGTGCGTATACTGAATGTGAGTAATGCCGAGCTGAAGGAAGAAACCACAGAAGTGAAATCAGTCAGTGAAAATGACTGTGCTTCCAACGTGCGGTAGAAAATAACGCAATACTACAGTGATCACTTTTGAGACACTAAATGTTGTCGATTGTACGTAACCCTACTGTTATTTTACTCCCACAATACAGCAACCTTAATAGCAATAATGGAAATACATGGCATGGAATCTAGCTTTGTTCAAGGGGAGAGGGTTCCAACATTCAAACAGCTGTGTAATTTGAGCAGAGAGAGAGGACCATCAAGCAAAATGACTCTCTCACACACACACACACACACACACACACACACACACACACACACACACACACACACCTGTTGTTTGTACAATGAGGTCAAATCATCTTTGTCTTAAAGGAATATAATTTATAGGTTGTATTCTTTCAGAATAATCTGTAAAAATGGGCAAAATTATATATGCTACAGGATATCAATTTGATACTGACCTGAAATGCTGGACCGGTATCGGATTAAAAATGAGCAGGTCACAACAATATACTATTCACAGCATGGCAATGGACAGATTTGTGAAACGTATAGCAAATATAATACTGATACAAGTCCAGCATTTCAGGTCAGTATGAACCCGACACTTGCAAAGCTGGTTTAGTAACTAGGAAAAACATCTGTTCAGTACTTTTATCCATCCGTCTATCCATTATCCATAACTGTTTATCCTGTGCAGGGTCGCAGGCAAGGTGAAGCCTATCCCAGCTGACTGTGGGCAAGAGGTGGGGTACACCCTGGACACGGTCAATTTAGAGCTAACCTGCATGTCTTTGGGGCAAACCGGAGCACCCGGAGGAAACCTACGCAGACATGTGGAGAACATGCAAACTTGACACAGAAAGGGCTTGAACCCAGAACCTTCTTGCTGTGAAGCGACAGTGTTAACCACTACACCACCGTCCCGCTCTTTCAGTACTTTTAATCTACTTTTATACTCAAAGCTTTAATATCGGTATCGAAAATGATTACGGCGTCTCTAGTTTCTGAAGTATTGTTGACTCGATTTTGAGCACAGCTTTGCATTGTTCTTAGGGGCAAACCAGAAGCATGCTGGTGTCCAGCCAGGATCTCTACAAGTCCTCAGCAGCCTCGACAAAGCGCACAGCTCAAATCAACCTCTGACTTTATCCTAGAGTCTATTTGTGAAGTCAGAGGCTGCGTCTAGTCTATATGAGTGCAGAGTGGTTTACAGTACAAGGCAGTACTGTATATGGTGGAGTGAATCAAGTGGCAGCTCTTTTCCAAGTAACTTTATGAAGTCCAGCGTGCATGATGGAGAAGTAGAGAGAGATAAAATAAGATAGTCTTTTATTATCTCCCAAGGGGAAATTTAAACTGTTACAGCAGCAATATATCTCATCTCATTATCTCTAGCCGCTTTATCCTGTTCTACAGGGTCGCAGGCAAGCTGGAGCCTATCCCAGCTGACTACGGGCGAAAGGCGGGGTACACCCTGGACAAGTCGCCAGGTCATCACAGGGCTGACACATAGACACAGACAACCATTCACACTCACATTCACACCTACGGTCAATTTAGAGCCACCAGTTAACCTAACCTGCATGTCTTTGGACTGTGGGGGAAACCGGAGCACCCGGAGGAAACCCACGCGGACACGGGGAGAACATGCAAACTCCGCACAGAAAGGCTGTCGCCGGACACGGGGCTCGAACCCGGACCTTCTTGCTGTGAGGCGACAGTGCTAACCACTACACCACCGTGCCACCCATATATATAAAGAAAAAAAAATAAGGCAGTGAAGGAGTAGTGCAGGCGGCACAGTGGTGTAGTGGTTAGCGCTGTCGCCTCACAGCAAGAAGGTCCGGGTTCGAGCCCCGTGGCCGGCGAGGGCCTTTCTGTGCGGACATGCAGGTTAGGTTAACTGGTGACTCTAAATTGACCGTAGGTGTGAATGGTTGTCTGTGTCTATGTGTCAGCCCTGTGATGACCTGGCGACTTGTCCAGGGTGTACCCCGCCTTTCGCCCGTAGTCAGCTGGGATAGGCTCCAGCTTGCCTGTGACCCTGTAGAACAGGATAAAGCGGCTACAGATAATGAGATGAGATGAAGAGTAGTGCAAAAGTACTATACAAAAAAGGATATATACACAGTATAAAAGAAATAAACTACAAATTTAGAGATACAAAATTTGCATAAATTAACAGGTTATTTTAGAGAAAGAAGAAAGATAATCACGTCGAATTTTCAAAGTGTCAGATATCTACAATAAGCGCTCGAGCGCAGCCGTAAAGCAGCTCCATGTGTCGAGAGAAAGAAAGAAAGCGCGCGCCTCCTCGTCACTGACGCGCGACAGATCCGCACAGCTGAAAGTGCAGTGTTTACTTAACAGCAGGGCAGCAGCTGCGCCGGAAAGAGCAAACACCTTTGTTGATTTTTGCGTCAACCGAAATTTAAAAATCTCATGATACACAATAAGGTTTTCATGCTTTCAACCATCGCCACGCTTACTAACAGGTCAACAAAAACACAGCGCTCCGATCAATAATTGAAAGCGCGACTTATTGGTTCGCGGCGGCCACCTGTGAGTGAGAGTCAGAGAGTCGCTCAGCAACACCGCTTACACGACCGGAGATGGTGAACGGGGTCGGTGGCTATAAACAGCAAACTGACCGCGCAGGACGGGATTCATTCTACCATAACACACACACGCGCGAGAGAGAATAGCGCGACATGAAAAAGCGTCTGGCGCTAAAGCAGCGCAGGTGCAGCCACCTGTCCGCCCACAGGGACCGAGCTCACTTACGTGTAGTGCTGCGGGAAGCGGAGTGTCGCCGTTCCGGGCCAGGACGCGCACAGAATCAGCACCGTTTGCACCGAGAAGATCCAGAAGAGACTCGAGGACTGAGCGCAGATCGCCATTTTCACTGAAACATTCAAGACAGCTGGAAATAATAATAACAATAATAATAATAGAATAAAATAAAGCAAAGAGTCGCGTTTGCGGGCGCACCGGGACTCTTCAGGTCGAGACTTCCGGAGACCCGAATCGCCTTTTAAACCTGAGAGTCGGAGTCGGATCGTGTGTCCTGGAGCTCTGATACACAGAGAGAGAGAGAGAGTCAGCAGCACACTGATGTGTCGAGGCTGCTGCTGTACTGGTGCCTAGTCCTCGGCAATTCTCTCTCTCTCACACACACACACACACACACATCCTCTGTGTTATTCCTGTGTGTCAGACGGGGGGCGCGCGTGAGGCGGAGCTTCTTGCAAAACCCGCACAAAACTACGGAGTGAATTATACATTTTGACAATGACGTTCTGCAGTCTTCAACAGAATATACATATTAGTTTATGGATTAGTAATTATTTTGTATGGTGTATATTGTTTCGTGCAAGCGTTTCTGATCATTTATTGATTGATTCATTCATTACCTCCGCCAAGGAGGTTATGTTTTCGGTAGCGGTTTGTTGGTTTGTCTGTTAGCAACATTACGGAAAAAGTTATGAACGGATTGCTGTGAAATTTTTTTCCAGAGGTGTGACTGGGCACAAGTAACAATCCATTAAATTTTGGCGGTGATCCGGATCACCTTCTGGATCCGGGATTTTTTAAAGGATTCTTGGCGGAGGTCTGCGCTCTCCGAGTGCTTTTCTAGTTTATTGATTCGTTCGTCCATTTATTCATTTATTGATTCATTTGTTCATTGATTCACTTATTGATTCATTCATTAATTCATTCATTAATTCGTTTATTGATTCATTTATTGATTCAGTCATTCGTTAATTGATTCATTTATTTATTCATTTTTGTCCATTGATTCATTTATTGATTCATTTGTTCATTGATTCATTTATTGATTCATTTGTTCATTAAATAAATCAATGAACAAATGAATCAATAAATAAATCATTGATTAATTTGTTCATTGATTCATTCGTTAGTTGATTCATTTATTGATTCATTCGTTCATTGATTCATTTATTGATTCGTTTGTCCATTGATTCATTTGTTCATTGATTCACTTATTGATTAATTCATTGATTCATTAATTCGTTCATTGATTCATTTATTGATTCATTTATTGATTAATTCGTTCATAGAATCATTTATTGATTCATTCATTAATTTGTTCATTGATTCATTTATTAATAAAGTCGTTTGTCCATTTATTCACTTATTGATTCATTCGTTCATTGATTCATTTATTGATTCATTTATTAATTTGTTCATCAATTCATTTATAGATTCATTTATTGATTCATTTGTTCATTGATTCATTCATTCTTCCATTTATTGATTAATTCATTCGTTCATTGTTTCATTTATTGATTCATTCATTAATTTATTGATTCATTCTTTTGTTCGTCCATTTATTGATTCATTGGTTCATTGATTCATTTGTTGATTCATTCGTTCATTGATTCATTTATTGATTTATTGATTCATTTATTGATTCATTCATTTGGTCATTCGTCCATTGATTCATTTATTGATTCATTTGTTCATTGATTCACTTATTGATTCATTCATTAATTCATTCACTTATTCATTCATTAATTCATTTATTGATTCATTGGTTCATTGATTCATTTATTGATTAATTCATTGGTTCATTGATTCATTTGTTCGTCCATTTATTCATTTATTTATTCATTCATTTATTGATTCATTCTTTTGTTCATCCGTTTATTGATTCATTCATTCATTGATTCATTTGTTGATTCATTCATTTGTTTATTGATTCATTCATTGATTCATTTATTGGTTCATTCGTTCATTGATTCATTTATTGATTTATTCATTCGTTTATTGATTCATTTATTCATTTTTGTCCATTGATTCATTTATTGATTCATTTGTTCATTAACTAAATCAATGAACAAATGAATCAACAAATAAATCATTGATTCATTTGTTCATTGATTCATTTATTGATTCGTTCGTCCATTGATTCATTTATTGATTCATTCGTTCATTGATTCATTTATTGATTCGTTTGTCCATTGATTCATTTATTGATTCATTTGTTCATTTATTCATTTATTGATTCATTTATTGATTAATCCGTTCATAGATTCATTTATTGATTCATTCATTTTGTTCATTGATTCATTTATTGATTCAGTCGTTCGTCCATTTATTCACTTATTTCATTTGTTCATTGATTCATTCATTCATTGATTTATTGATTCATTCATTCATTGTTTCATTTATTGATTCATTTGTTCATTGATTCATTTATTGATTTGTTCGTCCATTTATTCATTTATTGATTAATTTGTTCATTGATTCATTTATTGATTCATTCATTTGTCCATTGATTCATCTATTGATTCATTCATTTGTCCATTTATTCATTTATTGATTCATTTGTTCATTGATTCATTTATTGATTTATTCATTTGTCCATTGATTCATACATTCATTCATTCATCCATTGATTTATTTATTGATTCATTCATTCGTCCATTGATTCATTTATTGATTCATTCATTTATTGATTCATTCATTTGTTCATTTGTCCATTGATTCATTTATTGATTCATTCGTTTGTTGATTCATTCATTAATTCATTCGCTGATTCATTTATTGATTTATTCATTCATTGCTTCACTTATTGATTCATTTGTTAATTGATTCATTTATTTATTCATTCATTAATTTGTTCATTGATTCATTCATTCATGCATTCATTCATTCATTTATTGATTCATTCATTAATTCGTTCATTGATTCACTTATTGATTCATTTGTTCGTCCATTTATTTGATTGATTCATTCGTTCATTGATTAATTTATTGATTTGTTCATTCATCCATTGATTCATTCGTTCATTGATTCATTCGTTCGTCCATTTATTGATTCATTCATTCATTGATTCATTTATTGATTCGTTCGTTTGTCCATTGATTCATTTATTGATTCATTCGTTCATTGATTCATTCATTTGTTCATTCATTGATTCATTCATTGATTCATTTGTTCATTGATTCATTCATTCGTTTGTCTATTGATTAATTTATTGATTCATTCGTTCATTGATTCATTTATTGATTCATTCATTCATTTGTTTGTGCGTTCATTGGCGTGTGCTCACTTGCGCATGTGCAAAAAAAAAAGGTGTGTGCCTGCATGTAATAAAGTGCATGGAGTCTGTGATGTGGCCTGTCTAAGTTTAACGCGTCCTTACGCCAAAAATATCTAGGTTAGCTTTATGGATCACTTCCAAGCAAATGGAAAGCAGAAGAAGACATGTGCCATAGAACGAGCATACTGTATATAATTTGTAAACTAGATACACTGGAACAGTGTTGACCAACTGAATAAATGAGACAGAGGTTAATTTGGAAATTAAAGCTGAAGTTAAATGTCAACTTTTTTTCAAATCAAGTAATATGACAAAACATTGAAAGCAGAAAAGTGACCACTGAATATTTGTCCAAAAAAATAGCTAAATCTTTGGACTTTCCTTGTGGCTTTTTGGTGGAATGATGGTTATGAAGGGACAAGTAATGCATTTGTGAATCTACTCTATAAAAGGTTTTAAATAATTAATCCATAGCCTTATAGCTTTCCTTGGTGCCTGCTCCAGCTCCAAATTGTGATCTCAGTGCTTGTGACCCCTGTGGCCTCTTTGATCCTGACCTGCTAATTTTGGAAACACCTTAATAAAAAGACTTTCTATTTACCTTCTGTCACATCTGGTTAACTCGTCCTTCTCCTTGATTAAACTATGAAACAGCACTCCCTGGTAATTATAATTATTTAAAAGATAGTGACATGGTAACTGTGTAAATAATAGATATTTGGATCAAAACAAGTTGTAAATCACCTTTGGCAAGAATTGGTTATACTACACTTTTTATAGAAGATATTATATAGGCTAATTCCATAACAAAAAAATAAATAAACTCAGACGAATGGATTACAAATAAATTCCTATCATCTAGACATCTCAAATATGCACAAATGCAAATCCACCATCAAAAAACTCCACAGTTCATTGCTGCCTTCACTTCGTGTGTCACAGCTATTCTGGGTAAGGCATGTGGCTATCTTGTCGGCAGGTCACTGGAGAGCAGATGACACAGTCCATCTTAGGCAGCAATGTTTCCCATGTGCCCTTGAGTTAGGATTCTTTCTTTCTTTCCCAAGGAAACCAGAAATAATAAAAGAAGCTGATTATTAAAGGAAGAGAGACTACACACGTCTTTGTGTATGTAAAATGGAATCCTGGTATAGCCAATATTGGAAATGTATACAAATTCATGTATTTGCATGTTTTCAAACAAAAATGTCTACTAGAGTGGCAGCTACAATTATCGACACCTTAATGATCTTTTGGCCGTTGCAAAAGTAGAAAGACGTAAATTGTGCATTAATAATTACTCAAACTTCCACTGGAAAAAAATGAGTTGATTCCCGATTACTCAGTGTATCAGCTCATGTGACACCGTTCCACAAGTATTTGTCCACACCCTTTGTCCACAGTTATCGACACCGTTCCACAATTATCAATATCCAGATGATTATTTCTTAAATAAATAATGTGTATGTGGTAAGTTAACAAAACAGTTTTTATTTAAAATTTGTTTTACATAGACTTATATTTAGTACAAAATATCTTTTATATAAATATATGGATGTCAGTGCTGAACATAAATGAGGAAGTAATTCTAATGTTTGTAAACAAATGAAGTGATAATGTTTAACCTGTCAGAAAATCTTTGTTGCACTTTTGACCCACTTTCTAAGTATTTTCGTAGATCACATTTTGTTAATCATTCGTTGTTGTTTGTATTAATTTCTAGTTTTGTAGTTTACCAATAAATATCAACAGGAAATCGACACTGTAACTGCATAGAAATCCAGGTCAAAGGTCGCATGTCATTCCTCAAACCAAAATATAAAATGTCTACTGATATTGTAATATCTCATCTCATCTCATTATCTGTAGCCGCTTTATCCTGTTCTACAGGGTCGCAGGCAAGCTGGAGCCTATCCCAGCTGACTATGGGCGAAAAGCGGGGTACACCCTGGACAAGTCGCCAGGTCATCACAGGGCTGACACATAGACACAGACAACCATTCACACTCACATTCACACCTACGGTCAATTTAGAGCCACCAGTTAACCTAACCTGCATGTCTTTGGACTGTGGGGAAACCGGAGCACCCGGAGGAAACCCACGCGGACACGGGGAGAACATGCAAACTCCACACAGAAAGGCCCTCGCCGGCCACGGGGCTCGAACCTTCTTGCTGTGAGGCAACAGTGCTAACCACTACACCACCGTGCCACCCCTGTTATGAATCAGAAAAAAAAATTATTATACATCACAGCACTTTTATTTTTTTTAAGTACTTCATCTACTTAAACAATGTTACACAAAGATTGATCCGTAACAGTTGTAAATGTCAGTTAATTCCACAGGGTGTCGATAATGGTGGACACCGATGAAAGTGATCACTATTATCGACACCATACGTGATTCTCAAACACGCGTTTAGATATAAAATGGCGACTGTCAAATGAAAGAGTCAGAAACAAAGTAGGTTTTGACAAGGAGATCATGAAATATTGGTGAATTTGATCAGTAAAAACATGTCCATGATCTTTCCACCATGCTTACCTGCGATGATAACGTTTGGGTTTTCCTCAACTTGCTGATTGTGCTGAAAAAAAATCCATCTCGGGTAACAAGCTGTTATCAGGCAACAAGATCAAAGGGCGAGGGGGAGGGGGGTCTTCCGGTTCATTAATTAACCAGTAATAACTGTTGTAACTGAAACTCACCTTTGTGAAATTGTTTTTTATTGGTAAACCTGAAAAGGTGTTGATAATTATGGACTGTCGATAATTGTAGCTGCCGCTCTATAACTTAAAGGCATACTAAAACTAGAGACTCTACCAAGGATATTTACTGTAAATATGGTCATGGTGACAATGAATTAGGAAATGTTTAGGATTCAGTACAAAGACTCAACTCAGCTCTCAGAGGATAGAGATTTAAATAAACGAAACTGTATTTTGAAGTCTGAAAAGTCATTTCTTTGGATATACATTTCACATTAATTAATTCCCAGTGTAATAAAATTTTATTAAATTTTCCTCATGAAAAAGCAACTAGATTGATTTCAAAGCCAATAGTTGGACAGATATTTTCTTGAACAAAGATTTAAAAAAAAGTTCTATGACAGAAGCACAATATAATAGCTACCTTTTATGATGAGACATAAGCATGAATAAATATTCGTTGATCATTCATAACATTAAAACCACTGACAGGAGAAGCAAAAAACTTTGATTACAATGGCATCTGACCTGTCAAGGGGTAGGATGTATTAGGCAGCGAGGGAAGAGTCAGGTCTCAAAAATGGGCAAGTGTAAGGCTCTGAGTGACTTTGACAAGGGCCAGATTGTGATGGCTAGATGACTGGATCTAAAATGGCAGTGTCACATGTGGAGGTTGAACCCAGTTGCAGCACAAAACACTACAGGTAGAGTTGGTAATGATCTTTATTCCAGATAATAGCAGGTACTGTATGAAGGGTAACAGGAGGACTGCAGCGCAAAGTTCAGTTTGTTAGGCAGGGGAAACTCACACTGTGAAGTAGTAGCAGCAGAACACCAAACAGCCATTGGGACAGGCAGACAGAAACCTGGAGGTACTGAGGCAGAACCCATGGTCAGGGACAGAAGGCTGAGGCGTTTACCAGGACAGAGACGAGGCAAGGTCGGCAACAGAAGATCAGGGGTGGGTTTCCCAAAAGCATCATAGCACAAAGATCATCGTTAAATGGTAGAGCGAGCATCACAATGAACACTCTCTCTCCTAGTTAAGCTACTCTTAGCATTAAGAGGCTTTTGGGAAACCCACCCCCAGTCCAGTGAAGAGTGCTGGAGAGTCTTGCATGGAAGCACAAAGAGTGAGCAGGCAGGAGTTGGTTTGGTGCAGATAAGTTCCAGGTGAATAGAGTTGGCTGATGAGGTGGGTGTGGTTTACTGGCAGAGTGGAGGTGAGTGGAAAAATACCAGAACAGCAGATGAAAATATGGAATAAAAGTATTTGATGGTAGGAACAAGTCTTTGGGTTTTTTTTCAAGAATTATTATTATAGCATTTTTAACAAATTGTTACTGTCATTTTGCTGGTTTGTTTACATTCTAAGCGGAAATTATTTTGTCGGACATTTTGTATAAAGTTTTTATTTATCGCAAACAACAAAAATAAAAATGATCTGTTTCTCAAAATCCAGTGAATGTGGATATAATAAAACAGTTATTCCACTCAATCTTGTCATGGCTTATCGCCAACTCGCTATGTGCCTCGCTGGCTATCAGCTCATGTATGGCTCGATTTTGTGGAGTAACTGTAATATATATATATATATATATATATATATATATATATATATATATATATATATATACAACCCCGATTCCAAAAAGTTGGGACAAAGTACAAATTGTAAATAAAAACGGAATGCAATAATTTACATATCTCAAAAACTGATATTGTATTCACAATAGAACATAGACAACATATCAAATGTCGAAAGTGAAACATTTTGAAATTTCATGCCAAATATTGGCTCATTTGAAATTTCTTGACAGCAACACATCTCAAAAAAGTTGGGACAGGGGCAATAAGAGGCTGGAAAAGTTAAAGGTACAAAAAAGGAACAGCTGGAGGACCAAATTGCAACTCATTAGGTCAATTGGCAATAGGTCATTAACATGACTGGGTATAAAAAGAGCATCTTGGAGTGGCAGCAGCTCTCAGAAGTAAAGATGGGAAGAGGATCACCAATCCCCCTAATTCTGCACCGACAAATAGTGGAGCAATATCAGAAAGGAGTTCGACAGTGTAAAATTGCAAAGAGTTTGAACATATCATCATCTACAGTGCATAATATCATCAAAAGATTCAGAGAATCTGGAAGAATCTCCGTGCGTAAGGGTCAAGGCCGGAAAACCATACTGGGTGCCCGTGATCTTCGGGCCCTTAGACGGCACTGCATCACATACAGGCATGCTTCTGTATTGGAAATCACAAAATGGGCTCAGGAATATTTCCAGAGAACATTATCTGTGAACACAATTCACCGTGCCATCCGCCGTTGCCAGCTAAAACTCTATAGTTCAAAGAAGAAGCCGTATCTAAACATGATCCAGAAGCGCGGACGTCTTCTCTGGGCCAAGGCTCATTTAAAATGGACTGTGGCAAAGTGGAAAACTGTTCTGTGGTCAGACGAATCAAAATTTGAAGTTCTTTATGGAAATCAGGGACGCCGTGTCATTCGGACTAAAGAGGAGAAGGAAGACCCAAGTTGTTATCAGCGCTCAGTTCAGAAGCCTGCATCTCTGATGGTATGGGGTTGCATTAGTGCATGTGGCATGGGCAGCTTACGCATCTGGAAAGACATCATCAATGCTGAAAGGTATATCCAGGTTCTAGAGCAACATATGCTCCCATCTAGACGATGTCTCTTTCAGGGAAGACCTTGCATTTTCCAACGTGACAAGGCCAAACCACATACTGCATCAATTACAGCATCATGGCTGTGTAGAAGAAGGGTCCGGGTACTGAACTGGTCAGCCTGCAATCCAGATCTTTCACCCATAGAAAACATTTGACGCATCATAAAACGGAAGATACGACAAAAAAGACCTAAGACAGTTGAGCAACTAGAATCCTACATTAGACAAGAATGGGTTAACATTCCTATCCCTAAACTTGAGCAACTTGTCTCCTCAGTCCCCAGACGTTTACAGACTGTTGTAAAGAGAAAAGGGGATGTCTCACAGTGGTAAACATGGCCTTGTCCCAACTTTTTTGAGATGTGTTGTTGTCATGAAATTTAAAATCACCTAATTTTTCTCTTTAAATGATACATTTTCTCAGTTTAAACATTTAATATGTCATCTATGTTCTATTCTGAATAAAATATGGAATTTTGAAACTTCCACATCATTGCATTCCGTTTTTATTTACAATTTGTACTTTGTCCCAACTTTTTTGGAATCAGGGTTGTGTGTATATATATATATATATATATATATATATATATATATATATATATATGCATTGACTGCACTCACCAGGAGGGTAGGATGAGCGTTGTGCAGCTCTCTGCAATAATTTAAACATGGGTTGACATAGGCAGTCAAAGAATATTATGTCAGTGGTCTGATCTTGTTTGTGGCAGATCTAAATGCTTCTGGTCGTCGAGAAATCAAAATAATTTTGTGCAACCAAGCCATATATGAAGACCCATACTCACAAAGACTTTGCATCTGATTATACTGACTGAAGATTCAGAAAAATCTGTTATAATTTGCAGAAGAGCATTTCTTAATGTGAGATGTGCCGCACTGATTACTGAACAGCAAGTGACTACTCAATCAAGAAACGCTCAAGATTGTGTCTCAAACTGTCTACTAGGAACTAAATAGTGCATTGAAATAGTAA
The DNA here is from genome assembly GCF_027579695.1 of Neoarius graeffei. Lineage (NCBI taxonomy): Eukaryota > Metazoa > Chordata > Actinopteri > Siluriformes > Ariidae > Neoarius > Neoarius graeffei. Next base: position 49,560,252 of record NC_083572.1, read on the forward strand.
GCACACCTCTGATGTATTATTTAGTACAGTAGTGTGAGGTTTGGGAGGTAACCCAAGGATTCAAGCTTCAAGGAATGTGCTCTATTATTGTCCTCTTACTGTATGTACTTGGTTTCAGTAACCAATTTATTCTAGGCAAGGTCATGGGGTCGAACCAGCAACCCTGAAGCTGTGAGGCAGCAATGCTACCCACTGCACCACAATGCCATCCCCATTAATGTCCTCTCCTGAGTGTTACATAAGTGTTATGAAAATAAACTCCATTGTGCAGATCAACATTCATTATGATAGTCTCAGGTTGTAAGAGTTCAGCAGCTGATGGTGAGTACACTGTATGAGCAGATAGCTAAGAGAAAACCCTGAAACTACTGTAAGTTAAAAAAAAAATACACTGAAAAGTGACTGTGTGCAGCACCTTTCTAGGTCTGCAAACAATAATTAGGAATTATAATTGGTATTCATTCAGCTTTATGACAGTGTTCATGAAGTAGCTGGCTCATGCTAATTCAACAACTAAAACACAAAGAAACAAAAAGACGTGACTCACTCAACTCACTCATTCCCACTTGTTATCACCTTTGAAGCACAAAAATTACAAAACCTCATACAGTTAGCTGCTAGCCTACTATAGAGAGCACAAAGGCTAAAATAAATTCAAAACAATAGCTACAGATTCCACAGTCAGTCAGCTATACATTCACTGGACACTTTATTAGGTACACCCATCCACCTGCTGTTTGATGCAGTGATCTATCAGCCAGTCTCTTGACAACAGCACAATGCATAAAATCATGCAGATAGAAATCAAGAGCTCCAGTTAATGTTCACTTCAAACATCAGAATGGGAAAAATTGTGATCTCTGTGACTTTCACTGTGGCATGGGTGTTGGTGCCGGATGGACTGGTTTGAGTATTTCAGAAACTGCTGATCTCCTCGGGTTTTCATACACAACAGTCTCTAGAGTTTACACAGAATGGTGCGAAAAACAAAAAAACATTGAGGGAGCGATAGTTCTGTGGGTGGAAACGCCTTGTTGGAAAGAGAGGTCAGAGGAACATGCCCAGATTGGTTTGAGCTGCCAGGAAGGATATAGCAACTAATAGCAACTCTTTACAACTGTGGTGAGCAGAAAAGCATCTCAGCATGCAACAGCAGAAGGCCATATGGGGTTCCACTCCTGCCAGCCAAGAACAGGAAGCTTAAAATCAAGAACAAGTTCCTATTAAAGTGGCCGGTGAATGTATATTGCCAGCTAGCAGGATAATTAGAGAACAAATTTACCCATACATGATTCTTGAATAGATTTCCCTTTTTCCTGTTATAAGTGTAATTATAATAATAATTGTTATACTTTTTCATTCCTTCTCCATTACCTTTGCAGTGTAATATAAAATGTTGTTCATGCTTTTTGCCTCATCTGTAAAATTGTAAACATTTAATGCACCAAGTTGTCATTGTTAAAATGTAATGTCTGTCAGTTTTTATGCGAGCAACTTTTGCACATATTGGAGCAGTTGTTGTTGTTGTTGTAGCTGTTGTATTAAATTTTTCAGTAATAAGCCACAGTGGCAGGTTTGTGACTTTTAAATGAAGTACATTGTATTTAAACAGTTTTATCAACCATTCTGGGACCTTGACATTTATTCAAAAAGAAAATCCTTCCTGTTTCAATACAAACGACACATATACAGCTGGGGCGGCACGGTGGTGTAGTGGTTAGCGCTGTCGCCTCACAGCAAGAAGGTCCGGGTTCGAGCCCCGTGGCCGGCGAGGGCCTTTCTGTGTGGAGTTTGCATGTTCTCCCCATGTCCGCGTGGGTTTCCTCCGGGTGCTCCGGTTTCCCCCACAGTCCAAAGACATGCAGGTTAGGTTAAGTGGTGACTCTAAATTGACCGTGAGTGTGAATGGTTGTCTGTCTGTGTCTATGTGTCAGCCCTGTGATGACCTGGCGACTTGTCCAGGGTGTACCCCGCCTTTTGCCCGTAGTCAGCTGGGATAGGCTCCAGCTTGCCTGCGACCCTGTAGAACAGGATAAAGCAGCTAGAGATAATGAGATGAGACATATACAGCTAGCTATAATTCATCTGTAATTCTAACGACAGACACTACAGATCTGTGTCTTTATCCTAAAATTGTCACACACAAAACAACTCCCAATAAGTAGACCATGTTGTACTACCCGCATTGAAAATGGCCCCCCTTCCCTGTTAATCATTAATAATAAACTATTGTCTTAAGCTTTATGAGTCTGCCAACATGAGCATGATTGCTGATGCACTCTCTGTACTCAGACCCTTCCTTATCCATTCTTCTCTCCTTCACTGTGCACTCTGAGACACCGTGCACAAAAACCTCTTCATCTGATCAGCACCTGTCAGTGGTCCAGGAACCATATGATAAAAGCACATCATTAAATTTCTCTTATGGCCTTGTGAAGCTTTGTAAGTCTAATTTCTTTTGCTATGTGCTCTGTCTGGGGGATACAGAGTCAGTCAAAGCCAAATAACATCCACTAAAACACATCAAGAATCAAGACTAAATGGATGGTTATGAGGTGCACTAGGCACTAAAATGTTTATAGATGGAAAGGAAAAGAGGATTTGGCTGGGAGTGTGTGCAAGTACGTATATAAGAGTGAAATGTCATGCCTGCGATACCATTTTATTTGTTCCACCAAGTTAAATATACTGTACATGCTGATTTAAACAATAACAAGTTTTTCATTTGTAATAACACCAGTCATGACTGTGATTTCACCGACTTCAAAATTCTTACAATTTTAATATCAGGCCAGTGTAGATTATTATTATCTTTTGTCAGACATAGGCAGCAGAAGTGTAGCTTTTGGGAGGGGGGTATTTGTAGTGTGAAAAGAACCCCTCAAATATTTTATTACAATTCTAAATTTGTGGGTGGGTTACATAACACACATACAGCACTACTGATTATGTGTCATAACATGTTTCACTGAGTAATTGTATTATATTGATGTTGACAAAAGGTCAACAGTGTCATCATTACAATTCCACATTTAACCGCCCCAGTTGTCAAGCAAATGCTTCCCTTGACGAGACAGGTCAGAGGAGAATGGTTTGGGCTAGAAGAAAGGCTATAGTTTGAATAGCCACTTTTTACAACCATAGTGAGCAGAAAAGCATTACTGAATACACATCATGTTGAACCTCAAGGTGGATGAGCTGATGATAATGTTCGTCCTTTGGGGTCGAAGATAACCATGGCTTCAATTTGGTGGGTGGCGGTTGTGGGTCCGGAGGTGACTGATGAGGCCAATCCAGGCTTTGAAGGCACACCTACGTTGGCCACATGTGGGTAGGTGCTGTAGTGGGGGTAGTGATAGTTTGAACCCTCTGCATAGCTCATTTCTTCTGGGCCTCGGTGATACGTTTCATCTCTGCTGCACTTGAGCCACTAGTGAGCTTTGCTCGTCATGCTGGGCAATCCTGAGCAAGCGAATCCCAGGAGTTAAGATCAATTTCTAGGGTTTTGAGGAACACTTTGAGATTGTCCTTGAAGGGTTTCTTCTGCATTTGAATTTGAAGTCATGACTTGTATTAGAGTGAGGGAGGGTTGTGCAGCCGTCAGCCTCACTCTCTCGTTCTGATCTAACTGGGTCCAGGGGCAAGACAGAGTCAAGACAGCTAGAGCTAGGTTGGGATGCAGTGAATGGCTAACAGTGTTCTACATGTTGCACTGTGCCCTGATCGCGCTCCACAAATGGTTTGCTGGGTCCACCTTCCTGCCTGTTAAACCACCAGGTGTTGGTCTCCTACACACAGTCTGCTGAGTCCAGTCTTCGGTTATAACCCTGACCAGGGGGAGCAAGGGGTTGCTAGTGCTTGCTCAAGGCACCACCCCAGGCTAGTGGAGGGAAGGAGACACCTTACTACTCCATTGCATGACAGTCAAGGATGGCATATGCCCACTGCCATAAACGGATGAGCTACAACAGCAGAAGACCACAGAAAGTTCAGTTCCTGTCAGGCAAGAACAGAAATATGAGGCTACAGAGGGAACAGATTCACTGAAACTTGACAGTTGAAGATTGGGGGGAAAAATTAGCCAACCTCTCTAATCAACATGCCATTTAGACCCACAGAACTGCCTGTCACTGGATTGTTATTGCTTTTCACATCATTCTGTGTAGAGACTGTTGTGCATGAAAATCCCAGGAGATTAGCAGTTTCTGAAATACTCAAAGTAGTCATTCTGCTACCAACAACCATGCTGTGGTTAAAGTCACAGAGATCACACTGGATTACATTTGACCCATACATGCATGATTTTATAAAGTGCACTGTGAAGTAGTGAAATATCTATCTACATACAAACTGCACAGTCTACAGTTCATTTATAAATCCATTCTAAGCCAAACAGCTCTATTACTCTACTGCTCATTCAAGTGTACCATAATGTCTGCTAAAAACATCATTTTTTTGGGCCACCTGATGTCCTCTAGTTCTGGGTAATGCTGGTCAACTTCTCAAAAAGGAACATTTTGATTGCATCAGTTCATTCCTGAATCTCTCAAACACTTTTTTACTACTTCACCATCTGACACTGCAGTGAAGCGGTACGTCTTTGCATACACTTTCCACCTCTTCCAGCAGTGCTTGGAATTGCCTCGGAGTCAAACCTGAGCAATCTCTCAGAAAATTAAACAATTTTCCCAACCAGTGCCATCACAGAATTTAGATCAGAATTTGATACAGTCATGTGAAAAATAAGTATATCCCATGGAAACTGTAGACTTTTCTCAACATATTTTAACAAGCAAACATTTCATTCTCTTTGATACAATGTCTACAAATAAAGGTAATATACTCATAATTTAAATTTTAAAAAATCAGTCAAAAATAGTAATGATACCCTGGAAAAAGTAAGTACTCCCTTATATTTATCACACTTTCAAGTTCATAAAATTAGAATCAGGTGTTCCAGATGAGGTGCCATTGATCCGAACCTCCTGCAGGTGGAGGTACAGGTGGAATGTGTCTTAGTTTAACCTGACATCTAGGGTCTGGTGTTCTCTTTGCTATTGATGTGTGGTGTCATCATGCTAAGATCTAAAGAGCTCTCGAAGGACCTCCAAAAAAAAAAAAAAAAAAGGTTGTGGATGCCTATGAATCTGGCAAGGGATTTAAAAAGATCTCTAAATTACTAGAAATAAATGATTCCACTGTAAGGAAAATCATCTACATTGTAATCCCCCTACTTCATAACCTCCTGAGGTCGAGAGCTTCACTGGCAAAGCTCAGCAGTTTTAGAATGAGTGGGTTATGTATTTAGATTAATATCTTCGTGGGTTTTTATCATACAAGCATGATAAACATATTGACAAACTTTATACTTTACACTTTCCTATGTGCCCACTGCCAAATAATGTTATATTTTTCAAATTGCCCAAATTAGATGAAACATAAAACTTGTCACCTTACTCACTCACACCGGAGTAGGAGTGCTGAGTGCCCACTTATGCATTCATAAAAGACTATTCACATGGTAACAGCTTAATAATCACTTTCACGCTTTTGGTTTCGATTGGTTTCTCTTTTGCGGTGAGAACGCCCACCGTAAGCAGGATAAAATATGTCAGCCACAGTTTAGGCTACCTGTTTGGAGGTAAAACTTGTTGTGAGATGGCACAGAGATTTGATGCTCAGGAGGCGCTTCAGATTATTCAGGACAGTGATTCAATTTCAGCAGTTCATCAGATCTTGAGAACTGCAACACTGATGATGAGCAGTGTCATTTTGAACTTCGACTCGATCCAGCCGAAGATCAACTCGAGTAAGTGTAAATATTTATTCTATTTCTTATACCGGTAAGCATATCGGTTGATATGCATGCAGTGTAATGCATAATCTTTATGTGCTTCTTGAGTAAATAAAACGTGCACTGGCGCCTGTTTGCTCTCTCTTCTTCGTCTTTTTTCTGGCACTCTAATGACTTTGGCATGCTCTGATGTTGTCAATTTCAACAAATCTAAGCAGTATTTTCAGTCATATGACTTTTTTGTATTCAGCACAAGTTCAGCTCCAATAATATCTATGTAGTATGAATGATTGTATATTGACATATAGTATGTCATGATTGTACTTTTAAAGAAATACAACCCTGATTCCAAAAAAAGTTGAGAATTGTACAAAAGTACAAATTGTAAATAAAAATGGAATGCAAAATTTACAAATCTCAAAAACTGATATTGTATTCACAATAGAACATAGACAACATATCAAATGTCGAAAGTGAGACATTTTGAAATTTCATGCCAAATATTGGCTCATGGGCGGCACGGTGGTGTAGTGGTTAGCGCTGTCGCCTCACAGCAAGAAGGTCCTGGGTTCGAGCCCCGGGGCCGGCGAGGGCCTTTCTGTGTGGAGTTTGCATGTTCTCCCCGTGTCCGCGTGGGTTTCCTCCGGGTGCTCCGGTTTCCCCCACAGTCCAAAGACATGCAGGTTAGGTTAACTGGTGACTCTAAATTGACCGTAGGTGTGAATGTGAGTGTGAATGGTTGTCTGTGTCTATGTGTCGGCCCTGTGATGACCTGGCGACTTGTCCAGGGTGTACCCCGCCTTTCGCCCGTATAGTCAGCTGGGATAGGCTCCAGCTTGCCTGCGACCCTGTAGAAGGATAAAGCGGCTAGAGATAATGAGATGAGATGAGATATTGGCTCATTTGAAATTTCATGACAGCAACACATCTCAAAAAAGTTGGGACAGGGGCAATAAGAGGCTGGAAAAGTTAAAGGTACAAAAAAGGAACAGCTCGAGGACCAAATTGCAACTCATTAGGTCAATTGGCATTAGGTCATTAACATGACTGGGTATAAAAAGAGCATCTTGGAGTGGCAGCGGCTCTCAGAAGTAAAGATGGGAAGAGGATCAACAATCCCCTTAATTCTGCGCTGACAAATAGTGGAGCAATATCAGAAAGGAGTTCGACAGTGTAAAATTGCAGTGCATAATATCATCAAAAGATTCAGAGAATCTAGAAGAATCTCTGTGCGTAAGAGTCAAGGCCGGAAAACCATTCTGGGTGCCCGTGATCTTCGGGCCCTTAGACGGTACTGCATCACATACAGGCATGCTTCTGTATTGGAAATCACAAAATGGGCTCAGGAATATTTCCAGAGAACATTATCTGTGAACACAATTCACCGTGCCATCCGCTGTTGCCAGCTAAAACTCTATAGTTCAAAGAAGAAGCCATATCTAAACATGATCCAGAAGTGCAGAGGTCTTCTCTGGGCCAAGGCTCATTTAAAATGGACTGTGGCAAAGTGGAAAACTGTTCTGTGGTCAGATGAATCAAAATTTGAAGTTCTTTATGGAAATCAGGGACGCTGTGTCATTCGGACTAAAGAGGAGAAGGAAGACCCAAGTTGTTATCAGCGCTCAGTTCAGAAGCCTGCATCTCTGATGGTATGGGGTTGCATTAGTGCATGTGCCATGAGCAGCTTACACATCTGGAAAGACACCATCAATGCTGAAAGGTATATCCAGGTTCTAGAGCAACATATGCTCCCATCCAGACGACATCTCTTTCAGGGAAGACCTTGCATTTTCCAACATGACGATGCCAAACCACATACTGCATCAATTACAGCATCATGGCTGCGTAGAAGAAGGGTCCGGGTACTGAACTTGCCAGCCTGCAGTCCAGATCTTTCACCCATAGAAAACATTTGGCTCATCATAAAATGGAAGATATGACAAAAAAGACCTAAGACAGTTGAGCAAGTAGAATTCTACATTAGACAAGAATGGGTTAACATTCCTATCCCTAAACTTGAGCAACTTGTCTCCTCAGTCCCCAGACGTTTACAGACTGTTGTAAAGAGAAAAGGGGATGTCTCACAGTGGTAAACATGGCCTTGTCCCAACTTTTTTGAGATCTGTTGTTGTCATGAAATTTAAAATCACCTAATTTTTCTCTTTAAATGATACATTTTCTCAGTTTAAACATTTGATATGTCATCTATGTTCTATTCTGAATAAAATATGGAATTTTGAAACTTCCACATCATTGCATTCCGTTATTATTTACAATTTGTACTTTGTCCCAACTTTTTTGGAATTGGGGTTGTAACATAAATGAATATGTTGTAAAAAGCAGTTTTAGAACTGTGTTGGAATGTGTGAAAAAACATTACCTTACCCATTGTGAAGAACCGTTTTGATCACTTGACCTGATGGGATTAACAGTTGACCTGATGGGATTAAGAGTTGGCAGTGGGAGGAGTATTCACTCTTCTTATTGAATGGAATGGAAATTTTTACTCTTCTCATTGAATACCCCTCCCACTGCCAACTCTTTATTCCAAAAAAATAGGACATAAATTTTTGATGGCCAGTTAATTGTCCAAATCAATGGAGCGAATTTAAGTTTTTGTGCTTGATACATTCTAAAGACTCAAGAGAATCACCTCAAGTGACCAAAACAGTTCACCACAATGGGTAAGGTAAATGTTTTTTCACACATTCAAACACAGTTCTAAAACTGTTTTTTTACAACATCTTCATTTATCTGTTATTTTTTAAAAAGTACAATCACAACATACATACATACTATATAGATATTATTGTAGCTGAACTTGTGCTGAATGCAAAAAAGTCATATGACTTTGAAAATACTGCTTAGATTTGTTGAAGATGATAACATCAGAGCATACCAAAATCATTAGAGTGCCAGAAAACATCCTCAGACCCCAGAGGGTTAAAGATAGGTTATATCAAGTAACACAGGACACTCAAACAGGAGAGTAACGGACTCAGCTGCTGGTCCCGAAGAGTCGTAGGGAACTTTTCTTCCATGTGGCTCATCACAATCCCATTCTGGGGCATTTAGGTCATGGTAAAACACTAGACTGACTCATGGGCTTTTTCTATTGGCTGGGCATTCACGACGGTGTTCTCAGGTGGTGTGCAACATGTCATGAATGTCAGCTGGTGAATCCGCTAGCAACCCCGAAAGCACCATTGCGCCCTTCACCATTGATCGAGACCTCCTTCGAAAGAATTGGTATGGATCTCATCAGGCCATTAGATTGATAAACATGAGGGTATCACTTTGTGTTAGTCTTAATGGACTATGCAATGCAATACCTGTAAGTAGTGTCTCTACACAACATTTCTGCATGCAGTGTTGCACAAACACTCTTCTGTGTGATCTCCTGAGCCAAGATCCTGACTGATCAAGGCACAAAATTCATGTCAAGCACAGTTCACAAACTATATGAATTGTTGGGGATTAAATTGATTTACTGTATACCACTGTTTACCATTTGCAAACAGAGGGACTAGTCGAATGTTTTAATCAAACACTTAAAAACATTATCCATAAATTTGTCCAAGATGACACCAGAAATTGGTACAAATGGCTTGAGGCCCTTTTATTTGCAGTCCAAGAGGTCCATCCATGGGGTTCTCCCCATTTGAATTATTGGATGGTTGCAAGCCTCCTGGCGTTTTAGATGCTATGAGGAATAATTGGGAGGAGGGACCTTCTACTAGTAAAAACAAAATTTGGTACATTCTTGACCTGAGAGCAAAACTCCACATGCTGAGTCACTGAAACCAGGAGAATTTGCTCCAGGCTCAAGAATAACAATCCGGCGGGCTGTATAATAGGGGGACCTGGCTATGGGAATTTGCACTGGGAGACAAAGTACTCATTTTACTGGCCATGGTAAGCTCTTGAGGTCATACGGCGAGTTGGAGAAGTCAACCATAAGGTTTGACAACTGTATAGATATGATGCAGTTCATATTTACAACCACAATCTCCTGAAACCAGTGGGTCCGGTGACTCTGGCAATGGTGGTTCTCAAGAGGGAGGAGCTGGGACTGGAGAGCAGTTTAATGACTGACCTCATTAAAAAGTGGGCACCAAAATCCAGTCGAGTGGATGGAGCCGTGTGAACCAGCTTTCACCCAGGTAAAAGCTGTTTTATGTAGGGGTCTGCTGTTGCATTCTCTTGACTTTACTCTCCCTTTCATCTGACAGACTGATGTGACAGATACAGGGCTGGGTACCATTTTTGTCCCAGGTGGTGGAGGGGGAGCAGCGCCTCATGTATATCAGTCGCAAACTCTCAGTGCGAGACACAAAGTACAGCACAATTGAGAAGGAGTGTCTGGCCATTAAATAGGTAGTCCTCACTCTCTGATATGACCTGTTGGGATGCAATTTCACTCTCTGTTCTGACCACGCCCCGCTACAGTGGCTCCACCACCTGTAAGATATCAACACGTGGATTACTTATTGATACAGTGCCTCGCACCCTATCCCTTTAAGTTTGTGGTGGTCCACAGGCTGGGGGACACAGATGGTGATGGGGAGTTCCCTTTCATGCCAGGGGGGCATGAGCTGCAGGCTGGATGGCTCCCTAGCCTGAGTTGGGCAATGGAAGTATGTGGCAGCAGTGGCATGGTCAAGCATCAGCTGTGGGTGGCAGGGAGTCTGGTAGACCCATCAGGTAACACGTCAGGAGTTTCACCTGTGTTTGATTACAAGCAATCTACTTGTGCCCCCATGTTCATGCAGAGACAAGCCAGTAACCTGGGAGAAAGAACTGAGCAGCACAGAGCCGTGTGTGTGTGTGTGTGTGTGTGTGTGTGTGTGTGTGTGTGTGTCAGTGAGAGAGAGAGAGAGACAGAACGAGAGAGAGAGAGAATATACAAAAATCTCTGAAAAGTGTAGAAAGCAAAAGTAAAGAGTAAATGCACCTTGTGTTACTGCAAGCTTGTGTCCCAGTCCCTTATTCCCCATGAGCCTTGAAAATATTCCATGAACTATTGGTAGAATTGGAATTTTATGTGGTGAACACAGACAACCCCAGTGATACAAACACTGAGACATCCCAATGACCTGATATAAGTAAATATAAACACTCTTGGAACACCACTTATCCAATCAAATTACTGGACTGGAATTGAACGAAAGGTTGACAACTTGAAGGTCATGGCAATACTGGGCTTTCAGTTATTTTATTGAACTGTTCTTTTCTGTGGCAAAATATGTTTGTACAACATGCATCTTTAATAGAAAAAAAACAATAATTTGGTTTTAAATTATTTTGCATTTTCTGAAATCAACACATGATCACATATATATATATATATATATATATATATATATATATATATATATATATATATATATATATATATATCAGCCCTGTGATGACCTGGCGACTTGTCCAGGGTGTACCCCGCCTTTCGCCCGTAGTCAGCTGGGATAGGCTCCAGCTTGCCTGCGACCCTGTAGAAGGATAAAGCGGCTAGAGATAATGAGATGAGATGAGATATATATATATATATATATATATATATATATATATATATATATATATATTAGTGCTGTCAAAAATGTCACGTTATTAACGCGTTAACTTGACTCAATTTTAACGGCGATAATTTTTTTATCGCGAGATTAACGGTCTGTGACATGATGTAGGTTTTTCATAAGCTTTTGAAACTGCCAGGAACTTGGAACAGAGACTTTGCTTAGAAAAATGATAGCAGCTAGACTGTAATGCCACGCCCCGCACAGCCAGAGTCCTCTGCCCTCCCCCGAAGAGCCACGGTGCTCGGCTTGGTTTCGTTTTCCCATCGGCAGCTCCAGCCTGACTTTGCAGTGGCTGTGACAAGACGTGTTATGCTCTGCAATAAAAAAAAAACATTGGTACAACCAGTGTTCGAACTATGCCGATATTTTCGGGGGGTCCCTTTTTTCCCCTGGGGGGGGTGCTTGCGCTTGTCTCAGAGCGCGGCTCTCCATCGCACGCTGACTTCGGATATGCAAATGCTTCCCGTTACACACGATTGCTATGTCAATAAACATCATTTTGCCAATATTTTAGAGACCCCCCAACATTTCCCAAATCATGTTTTCAAGGGATCTCATGTCTGTTTCAGGGGATCTCGGATCCCCCGAGTACCCCCGTAGTTCGAACGGTGAGCAAGCCCATTCACTTTTTTATGCTGATAAGAGAATTACATGGTTTTTCATGTGACAAAAATGTGCGATTAAATTGCGATTAATCGCAAGTTAACTATGACAGTCGCGACATTAATCGCGATTAAATATTTTAATCGCTTGACAGCACTAATATATATATATATATATATATATATATATATATATATATATATATATATATATAGACACACACACACACACACACACACACACACACACACACACACACAGTGGGTCTTACAAAAGTATTCATCCCCCAAGGTATTTGTCCTGTTTTGCTGCATTACAAGCTGGAATTAAAATGGATTTTTTGGGGGTTAGCATCATTTGATTTACACAACATGCCGACCACTTTAAAGGTGCAAATTGTTGTTTGATTGTGACACAGACAATAATTAAGATGAAAAAATAGAAATCTGGAATTTGCATAGTTATTCACCTCCTTTCATATGAAACCCCTAAATAAGAGCTGGTCCAACCAATTCACTTCATAAGTCACATAATTAGTTGACTAAGATCCACCTGTGTGCAATCAAAGTGTCACATAATCTGTCACATGATGTCTGTATAAATCAACTTGTTCTGGAAGGACCCTGACTCTGCAACACTACTAAGTGATTGTAGTGGTGTGTTGGCGCCTTTAAGCCTGGCAGCAGTCGCATTGACTGACGTCATGGCAAGCGACTTGGGATTGTGTTGCTGGGTGGGATATTTCTATAAAAGCAGGGAACAGCGGTGGTCAGGTAAGCGAATTCAACTGTTTTACCTCGAGTTTGGCATTGGTTTTAGAGCATCTTGTTTGCGTGCAGCATTTGGTTAGGTTTACATCTTGACCGTGAAGGTATGTTGACCTACATTTCTTTCGGTGTCATGAAATGTGGTATGTGAGGCAAGTGCATCAGAACTTGCATACGAAATTCAGTCATTGTGGTTAATGGCTTTGTTTGTTCTAGGGTAGAACATTGAGTGTACCTGCGTCGGTTCGGCGTTGTTGCCTGTTTGGGTGTATGTTTACCAAGTGATTGGTAAGTGGCTATTTTAAAATGCGTGTTCGCCATTGTGATTTGGTACATCGGGTGGTTAACATCTTTCTTTGCTTTAGGGCAGAGTAATTGGGAAGTTGGCTGCGCTGTCGCGTGCCTGACCTGTATACGAGCTGTCGGCTACTCTACCTCGTGCTGCGGCTGAAAGTGCGACAAGAACTCTCCTTTTTGGTTCACGGTGGATCGCTGCTAAGACTGCAGGCAATTAGGGCCGCATTCTAAACATCGGCTGCTGTTTTGTCTCTACGGAGTTTTATTTGGAAGTGTGTGTGTGTGTATGTGTGTTGTTGGTGTGTGAGTTTGTTTCTTCATCGTGGTTTGGGTGTGTGTGAGGGCAGTAACAGGGGCCCTGGAAAACTCGACGAATAGGTTACTGACTTATTGTTTTTGGGTTTTTCTTTGTCTCAACTTTTTTTTTGTTTCTTGCGCTAATTTATTTTATATTGTTTTTTATTTTTCTTGGTCAGTGTTTCATTTGGTGCTGTGCTGTTGGTGTGGGTTTGTCCTCCAGGGCGGCCGGGGGTTTACATTTGTTTCTATATTTTTTGCCTTGGCCAAGGTGTTTTGCTGTGCCCTTGGGGATGTATAATTTGTAGTGATCTGTGTGTGGGTGTGTGTCATCATGTGTGGTTTGTAAAATCTCCCATCCGTTAGCCTGGTGGGTTCAGACATAACCAAATCCCAGCGGATCATTTTGTTTATTAATTGTAATTTCTCCTTTTTTTTCGGCAGGATCGGGGACATCCAGCAGGGGGCCTGAGCATTTGGTGGTGGGTATTTGTCTGTGTGTCTCACTGTCATTTGCGGAGTAGTGACACTGGGTGTGCAGTGCCGTGTGCGTGTGGTCATTCTGACCCACTCCCTGCTCTGGTCTCCCCTTGGTAACCCCTCTCCTGCTGTTTTGTTAGTTTGTTTTTTTTAGTGACCTAGTGTTAATCAGGTATCACCCTTGTTACCAGTGTGTGTGAGAGAAGTGAATATGATCAGTATTTTAAAATAAAAATTTTGTACAATTTGAAATAGAACACTCTCTCTGCTTCATCCTTGCATAAACCTGTTTGCCTGAATGCATGTGCTAAAGTGTATGAAATTTGGTTAAATTGAGAATTGTTGGTTTCTTATCAACGGTAATTTCCCACATGGAGATTAGATCTCCCGTGGGTGGTGTAGTCACCTTTACTGCCACCCCTACATCATGGCGTAGTCAGCAGGATTTGCATAAAAGAACAGAGACCGGTGTTCTATTTTGTAAACTTGGGTTTTATATTTCATGCCACTGATACCATTTTGCTGTATGGGTATGTATGAATAAGGACGGCTGAGTGGGTGGTGTGAGTTTGTTTTTTTTTCCTTCAGAGACAAGGCAGCAGCCAGTCATTGGAGCGACCTCAGGAGACTGCAGCCTTCTTGGAGTTTCTTCCCAGTCATCTCCTGTGAGTTTGTAAACTTAGAGACTGTGTTTAAGTATTGTGGTGCATTATGGCAGAAATGCAAGAGCTTAGGGATTTAGTGGCCCAATTGAGAATTGAGAATGAGCGTCTAAGAACTGCTCAGTCAGGTGAGGGCTCGAATGTGGGTTCAGTCGACCCTATTCCATCAGCCGGCCCCACTACTGAACGGTTAGTGTTTATTCCTAGGGAGAAGTGTCCCATTTTTAGGGGTAGTGTAGGTATAGGCATTGAGGAGTGGAAAGAGGAAGCGGCGGCCTGTATGCGGGCCAGGCATCTGTCTACAATCGACAAAGCGTATTTCCTCTTTGACCACCTGGAGGGCAATGCTCGGGAAGAGATCCGTTATAGGTCGAGAGAGGAAAGGGAGAATCTGGAGATTTTGCAGGAGCTATACGGTTGTCCTCAGTCATATGTAGCTTTGCAGGAGGCTTTCTTTTCCAGAAAGCAGCAGGAGGGGGAGTCATTGCTTGAGTTTTCTATTGCCTTAATGAACCTCATGGATAAGGTGAAGGGGTGTGCACCGGAGGGTATTATTAATGCAGACATCCTGCTTCATGACCAGTTCGTGGAACGTGTCAGTGAGGGTGCCCTGCGTCGTGAATTAAAACGCTTTATTCATGATAAGCCATTAGCTACCTTGATTGAAGTTCGCAAGGAGGCCATACGCTAGGAACGAGAGGGTTTTTTAGAACCGCTGCGGTCACGTAGTTTTTCCCTCCCATCGGGCGGTGATAGAATATTCGGGGTCTCTGGTACGTCTTGTGTGGTGACCAGTGGTCTTCACAGTAGGC
The DNA here is from genome assembly GCF_027579695.1 of Neoarius graeffei. Lineage (NCBI taxonomy): Eukaryota > Metazoa > Chordata > Actinopteri > Siluriformes > Ariidae > Neoarius > Neoarius graeffei. The sequence continues at coordinate 49,575,540 of NC_083572.1, forward strand.
CGGAGCTAAAGTCAGATATGGAAGAATTAAAGGAGATGTTGAAACAACAGCAGATTCAGATCAATAATCTCACTCATAGTATGGCTGCACTGCAGGAGCCCCAGAGGCAGGGTCGGTTCCCCCGGGATGGGCCTGTTGTTTGTAGGCATTGCCAGCAGCCAGGTCATTATGCGAGGGAGTGTGACAGGGAGAGAGTGGTGGGACCACCACCTGCCACCCCTCATAGAGATGCAATGGCCCTTGATAACCGGCCTGCTCGTTCGACTAGGCCATCGGAAAACTAATACCCACCAGACTGAGGAGCCACAGTCCGGAGGGGGTTTCCCTTGGCTCAGGCACTGCCCCTGGTTCTTTTAACGTTACTCAAGGCTTATTATCCAACTGTCCACATTTGTTCATCCTGATGGGTGGGGTCCAGGTCCCATGCCTGATCGACACAGGGTCCATGGTGTCTACGATGACGGAAAGCTTCTTTTTGGTGCATTTTAAACCTTTGGGCCAGGAGCGTTTACAATCATGTCACTGGCTACAACTTCGTGCCGCTAATGGCCTAGAGATTCCGTATTTGGGGTACTTGGAGCTGGACGTAGAACTTTGTGGTAAGAGTATGCATGACTGTGGTGTGCTGGTCATTCGGGACCCACCAGGTGCTATGTTAGTCCAGGTTCCTGGGGTTCTAGGAATGAATGTGATTAGTAAGTGTTACCAGGAACTGTTTGGACAATATGGTCCCACATTGTTTGATCTTCCTTCTGTGTCTACAGCCGCACAGCCGGTGGTTAAAGTGTTACAGCATTGCCATCAGGGTGAATTGCAGCCCCTGGCTAAGTCTAGCGGTCCAGTAAAAGTTAGTGGCCGAAGGCCATGGCGAGTTCCAGGGGGTACCATAAAGGTGGTTGCAGCTACTTGTTCTGAACAGTTTTTAGGGCTTGGCACACTGTTTGAGCCCACCAACCTGGGATTGCCAGGGGGACGGTTGGTTTCCCCTGCCCTTATACAGGTGACCCAGGGTCTGGTACATATCCCAGTGGTTAATGTTGGTTCTACCGATGTTATGCTCTATCCTCGCACCAGGCTCGGACAGCTGAGCATGGTCTTTATTGTTAGTTTACCTCGGGGTGTTGTTGAGGTTCGTTCTGCTACTGCCACCTTGGACGGTCAATTGCCCACTCCGGTGTCAATGGAGGAGCAAATTAGGGCTGTTGACCTGTCTCCCCTGACTGATGCTGAACAGTCAGAGGTTCGTGCGCTTTTGTTAAAGTATTCTTCTGTCCTTTTGGCACACGAAGGAGATTTGGGCTGTACTACCCTGATTTCTCACAACATCCCCTTGTTAGATCCGGCCCCAGTTAGGCAGCGCTATAAGCGCATTGCACCTTCTGACTATGAGGCAATGAAAACGCACATTAACCAACTTCTCCAGGCCAAGGTCATAAGAAAGAGTAGCAGCCTCTTTGCTTCACCTCTGGTTCTGGTTAAGAAAAAGGATGGTAGATTAAGGCTTTGTGTGGATTATCGCCTTTTGAATGCCAGAACTCGGAAGGATGCCTTCCCTCTTCCATGTATTGAGGAGACGCTGGATATGTTGGCAGGTGCCCGCTGGTTCTCCACTATGGATTTAGCCAGTGGGTACAACCAAGTTCCAGTGTCTGAAGGTGACCGGGCCAAAACTGCATTTTGCACCCCGTTCGGGTTGTTCGAGTGGAACAGAATGCCCTTTGGCCTGTGTAATGCACCAAGCACTTTTCAGAGACTCATGCAACGCATGTTTAGTGACCAACAGTGCCGTTCCATTTTGCTTTATCTTGACGATATTGTCATCTTTTCATCTATCATGGCGCAGCACCTGCAGCGGCTGGAAATGGTGTTGACGCGGCTATAGATGGAGGGGCTCAAGGCCAAGTTAGGGAAGTGTGCATTTTTCAAACCGGAGGTACGCTATCTTGGCCATGTCATTTCCCAGTGTGGCAGCGGGGGCGTGGTCAAGCGCCGGTCTGTGACAGGAGGGCGGAGTCAGGGAAGGTAAGTGGCAGAATCACGTCACCTGAGAGCAATTAACCTGTTTGTGTGTCTTCCCAGTGACTGCGCCCTATATCAGGAGGGAGAGCGAGAGCAGATGGAGCTCAACCCTGAACCAGACGCCAGTTGTGTGTGTGTCTGTGAAAAGTATTGTTAGACTGAAAAGTGTGGCAATAAAGCCAATTTATAAAACCTGATCTCTGTTCTGCCGTCCTCTGTGCTCCACCCACACGTAGGGTTGTTTACAGTGGTGCCGAAACCCGGGACCGTGGAGCACCAAACCCGCAGCCCCATGGAATCCTCCCCGTTCGCCGATCTGGTCCACGCCCTCGCCACGGCTCAGCAAAGCCAGCACCAGGCACTCGTCACGCTCCGAAAGGAGCAGGAGCAGCGCTTCGAAGCCCTGGTGCTGGCCCAGCAGGAAGATCGCGAGGCGTTCCGGCATCTCCTCGCGTCGGCGGGGTCCACCAGCGCTCCAGCCGTGGGCCCGTCTCCCCTCATTGTCACCAAGATGGGCCCGCAGGACGACCCCGAGGCGTTCATCACGTTGTTTGAACAGGTCGCCGAAGCCTCGGGGTGGCCGATGGAGCAGCGCGCGGCGCGCCTCCTCCCCCTGCTCATGGGAGAGGCACAGCTGGCCGCGCTACAGCTCCCCGCCGACCGCCGGCTGGCCTACGCGGACCTTCGCCGGGCCGTCCTCCAGTGCGTGGGGCACACACTGGAGCAACAGCGCTTCCGCGCGCTGCGACTGGAGGAAGTCGGCCGGCCGTTCGCGTTCGGCTAGCAGCTCCGGGACGCCTGCTGGCGGTGGCTGAGGGCCAACGATCGCGACGCCGAGGGAATCGTCGACCAGGTGGTACTGGAACAGTTCATCGCCCGCTTACCAGCCGGAACCGCGGAGTGGGTCCAGTGCCACCGCCCAGCGTCGCTGGATCAAGCAGTCGAGCTGGCGGAGGATCATCTGGCGGCTGTCCCGGCGGCAGGACAGCAGATGGCATCTTCTCTTCTCTCCTCTTCTCTCTCTCTCTCTCCCCCTCCTCCCGTGTCCTGTCCTCGCCCCATTCCCCCTCCGCGGAGGCGGGGGCCGGCACCCCCCCAGCCGGCCCGCCGCACCCGCGGTGCCCTCCCGTTTCTCCCTTCTGTGTCTGTCTCTCCCCCACCTCAGGTGAGTGAGCCCCAGATCACCGGTGCAGAGGGAAAGCCCGGGCCGGTTTGCTGGCGCTGCGGGGAGCCGGGCCACCTGCAGCAGCAGTGCACGGCAATGGAAGTGGGCGCGGTGGTTCGGATCCCTGACGCGCCAGAGGCCGCCCTCGATCGGGCCGGAGCGTATCGCATACTGGTGAGTATCCAAGGGGCTACATATCAGGCGTTGGTGGATTCTGGTTGTAATCAGACCTCAATTCGCCAAAGCCTGGTTCAAAACGAGGCATTGGGGGGAGCACAAGGGGTGAAGGTGTTATGTGTGCACGGGGATGTTCACAGCTACCCTTTGGTGTCGGTCCACATTATTTTCAGAGGGGAAAAATTTATAGTGAAGGCGGCGGTTAATCCTCGCCTTACCCACTCTCTAATTTTGGGGACTGATTGGCCGGGATTTCGGGGTTTAATGACGCGCCTAGTCGAGAGTGGGTCCTGCCATTTGACAGGGGGAGGTCCCGGTGTCGCTTTGGCGGGAGCAGCTGTCACAGAGCCGTCTACGTCATCTCCGCATCAGAGTGAGGAGCCGCCGGCTCCTCCTCTCTCTCTTGGGGAATCCCTCGCGGATTTCCCATTGGAGCAGTCGCGAGACGAGACTCTGCGGCATGCGTTTGACCAAGTGAGAGTAATCGATGGTCAAACGCTCCCACCGAACGCCACCCCGTCCTTCCCCTACTTCGCGATTATGAAGGATAGATTATACCGAGTGACGCAGGACACTCAAACTAAAGAGCGAGTCACGCAGCTTTTAATTCCGAAGAGCCGCCGGGAATTGGTATTCCAGGCGGCTCACTTTAATCCCATGGCCGGACACTTGGGGCAGGATAAAACACTAGCCCGAATAATGGCCCGTTTCTATTGGCCGGGGATTCGCGGCGATGTTCGTAGGTGGTGTACGGCATGCCGCGAATGCCAGTTAGTAAACCCAGCGGCCATTCCAAAAGCGCCTTTGCGCCCTCTACCGCTAATCGAGACCCCGTTTGAGAGAATTGGGATGGATCTCGTCGGGCCATTAGATCGGTCAGCACGAGGGTACCGCTTTATATTAGTTCTGGTGGACTATGCAACGCGATACCCGGAAGCAGTGCCTCTGCGCAATATCTCAGCACGCAGTATTGCCGAGGCACTCTTCCGTGTCATCTCCCGAGTTGGAATCCCGAAAGAGATTCTGACTGATCAAGGCACTACGTTTATGTCACGAACACTGCGCGAACTGTATGGGTTATTGGGGATTAAGCCGATCCGCACCAGCGTGTATCACCCACAAACGGACGGTTTAGTGGAACGATTCAACCGCACCCTCAAAAATATTATTAAAAAATTCGTAAGTGAGGACGCACGTAACTGGGATAAGTGGCTCGAACCCTTGCTGTTCTCAGTGCGAGAGGTCCCCCAAGCCTCCACAGGGTTCTCCCCGTTTGAATTATTATATGGGCGTAAGCCGCGCGGCATCCTGGACATGCTGCGGGAAAATTGGGAGGAGGGACCTTCACAAAGTAAGAATGAAATTCAGTACGTTATGGACCTGCGCGCAAAACTCCACACACTCACACACCTAACTCAGGAGAATTTGCGGCAGGCCCAGGAACGGCAAGCCCGCCTGTACAACAAGGGTACGCGCCTTAGAGAGTTCACTCCGGGAGATAAGGTACTCGTACTGTTGCCCACGTCGAGCTCCAAATTGATCGCCAAGTGGCAAGGACCCTTTGAGGTCACACGGCGAGTCGGGGACGTCGACTATGAGGTGAGGCGAACGGACAGGGGTGGGGCGCTACAGATTTACCACCTCAACCTGCTTAAACTCTGGAACGAGGAGGTCCCCGTGGCGTTGGTGTCGGTAGTTCCAGAGAAGGCGGAGCTGGGGCCGGAGGTTCAAAAAGGGACATTGGCATCACGTACCTGTCCGGTCCCCTGTGGAGACCATCTCTCCCCGACCCAACTCACGGAGGTCGCCCAGTTGCAGACCGAGTTTTCGGATGTGTTCTCGCCCCTGCCCGGTCGCACTAACCTCATAGAGCACCACATAGAGACGCCCCCGGGGGTGGTAGTGCGTAGCCGCCCTTACAGGCTACCCGAACACAAAAAAAAGTGGTTCGGGAAGAACTTCAGACCATGCTCGAAATGGGCATCGTCGAGGAGTCCTACAGTGACTGGAGCAGCCCGGTGGTCTTGGTACCCAAGGCCGACGGGTCGGTCCGGTTCTGTGTGGACTATAGAAAAGTCAATGCGGTGTCTAAATTCGACGCGTACCCAATGCCTCGTATTGATGAGTTGCTCGATCGACTCGGCACTGCTCGCTTTTATTCGACACTGGATTTGACGAAGGGATATTGGCAGATCCCCTTGACTCCACTATCCCGAGAAAAAACGGCCTTTTCCACACCGTTTGGTTTACACCAATTCGTCACCCTTCCGTTTGGGCTGTTTGGGGCGCCCGCGACGTTTCAGCGGCTGATGGACAGAGTCCTCCGCCCTCACGCCACGTATGCAGCAGCATATTTAGATGACATAATCATCTATAGCAATGACTGGCAGCGGCACCTCGAACATCTGAGGGCCGTCCTTAGGTCACTGAGGCGAGCGGGGCTCACAGCCAACCCAAAGAAGTGTGCGATTGGGCGGGTGGAAGTACGGTATCTGGGCTTCCACTTGGGCAACGGGCAGGTGCGTCCCCAAATTAATAAGACGGCAGCAATTGCGGCCTGCCCGAGGCCCAAGACCAAAAAGGGGGTGAGACAGTTCCTGGGGCTGGCTGGCTATTATCGCAGGTTTATACCTAATTATTCGGACGTCACCAGCCCGCTGACTGATCTCACTAAAAAGGGGGCACCAGATCCGGTCCAGTGGACGGAGCAGTGCCAGCGGGCTTTCTCAGAGGTAAAGGCTGCACTGTGTGGGGGGCCACTTCTACACTCCCCTGACTTTTCTCTCCCTTTTGTGTTGCAGACCGATGCGTCGGACAGAGGGCTGGGGGCGGTTTTGTCCCAGGAGGTGGAGGGGGAGGACCGCCCTGTCCTGTATATCAGCAGGAAGCTGTCGGTGCGTGAGGGGCGCTACAGCACCATAGAGAAAGAGTGTCTGGCCATCAAGTGGGCGGTTCTCGCCCTCCGGTACTACCTGCTGGGGCGCCCTTTCACCCTCTGTTCGGACCACGCGCCCCTCCAGTGGCTCCACCGCATGAAAGATGCCAACGCGCGGATCACCCGTTGGTATCTGGTGCTCCAACCCTTTAATTTCAAGGTGGTCCACAGGCCGGGGGCGCAGATGGTCGTGGCGGACTTCCTCTCCCGTCAAGGGGGGGGGGAGTCGGCTGCAGGCCGGACGGCCGCCCGGCCTGAGTCGGGCGGTGGGGGTATGTGGCAGTGGGGGCGTGGTCAAGCGCCGGTCTGTGACAGGAGGGCGGAGTCAGGGAAGGTAAGTGGCAGAATCACGTAACCTGAGAGCAATTAACCTGTTTGTGTGTCTTCCCAGTGACTGCGCCCTATATCAGGAGGGAGAGCGAGAGCAGATGGAGCTCAACCCTGAACCAGATGCCAGTTGTGTGTGTGTCTGTGAAAAGTATTGTTAGACTGAAAAGTGTGGCAATAAAGCCAATTTATAAAACCTGATCTCTGTTCTGCCGTCCTCTGTGCTCCACCCACACGTAGGGTCGTTTACACCCAGCATGGGGTCTCTACTGACCCAGACAAAGTGGAAGCCGTCTCCAAATGGCGATGGCCTACTAATGTGTCTGAGCTACGATCTTTTCTTGGCTTTGCCAGCTTTTATTAGCGTTTCGTTGAAGGCTTTGCAAAAGCAGCAGCCCCTTTACATCGGCTGGTGGCTGAGCTTAGTGGGAATCGGTCCCGACGGGCGTCAGGGAGAACTATGCAGGAGGCCTGGTCAGAGAAGTGTGAGGCAAGTTTTGAGGGACTCAAGTACAAGCTGGTCTCAGCACCAGTATTGGCGTATGCAGATTCTAGCCGGCCATTCATCCTCGAAGTAGACGCGAGCCATAGTGGTTTAGGGGCAGTTCTGTCGCAGGAGGACAATGGTAGGGTACGGCCTGTAGCATATGCCAGTAGAACCCTGAGACCAACAGAACGAAACATGAGCAATTATAGCTCCATGAAACTGGAATTTCTCGCCCTTAAGTGGGCTATTATAGAGAAATTCAGGGAGTATTTGGTGGGACAAAAGTGTTTAGTTTATACGGACAACAACCCATTGAGCCACCTGTTCTCTGCGAAGTTGGGCGCAGTAGAACACCGATGGGCTGCCCAGTTGGCATCATTTGACTTTGAGTTAAAGTATTGATCAGGCAAGTCAAACTGCAATGCTGACTCCCTCTCACGGCAATACCAACCCAAGGCCGACAGTGTGCAAGATCTGGCTCCAGGGACGGCGGCTCCTAAATTGATGCAGCAGGTAGGAGGCCATAGCGACAGCATTAGGGCTGCCCAACTGGTGGTTTCGGTGTTACCATCTTATGCCCCTCCTGACTTGAGGGCTGTACAGGAAAGTGACCTCATTATTCGGTCGGCCCTGGTATTTTGGTATTTTAAAATAAAAATTTTGTACAATTTGAAATAGAACACTGTCTCTGCTTCATCCTTGCATAAACCTGTTTGCCTGAATGCATGTGCTAAAGTGTATGAAATTTGGTTAAATTGAGAATTGTTGGTTTCTTATCAATGATAATTTCCCATGTGGAGACTAGATCTCCTGTGGGTGGCAGGCTTTCGTCTAAACCAGGGAACAGGGGCACTGCGCCCTCTTACTCTCGGCGTGCGCCCTCTTACCGAAATGCCGATTGAACCCCAAGTCACACTTAGGCCATGCACTTGTATGCTACTGCACAACATGCAATCTCTCAAAATGATCTTTTCTCCGTGAAAACATCCCAGCAACACCACGTGACAATGTGTCTGATCATCAAATACGTTATAATTACTCCAAAAATACTCCAATCATAGTAGATACACCGCCAGGCGGTGCAAAAACAATCCGAATTGGCGTTTTCCAGACTGAGGCGCCATGTTTGTTTACTTGTCGTGGCTGCTCTTGCGAGATTTGACATGGGTTACATACAAGGTCAGCTGACTTGTAGAGCGAGATTTCTCGAGACTGAATGACCTTTCACCCACCGGCGCGGGAGCTTTTGACAGAAGTAGTTCGCGAGTTGTTTTTGTTAACACTTGGGCATTTAAAGATGTCATCCCGCGGCACAAAGCAGAAGAAAGCCGAAGACTGTCCAGGGCAGAAGAAGATTACTTCTTTCTTTTTCAATGTTGACAGACAATTTGTTACAATTTCCCTCTCAGATAGCCTCAGAATGTCCCATTGTAGCCTCAATTTTTCAAAGGCTTTGCACGGCGGAGAGGGGGGGACAACCGGCACCATCCCCCCCTGCTTCGCTCCCTCGCCATGGTGAGCGCCCTCATACTAATTTTTCTAGAAAAAACCCTGGGTGGCGTAGTCACCTTTACTGCCACCCCTACACAAGCAACATGAAAACCAAGGAGCACTCCAAACAGGTCAGAGACAAAGTTGTGGAGAAGTATAGATCAGGGTTGAGTTATAAAAAATATTCAAAACTTTGAATATGCCAGGGAGCACCATTACATCCATTATAGCAAAATGGAAAGAAAATGTCATGACTACAAACCTGAAAAGAGAAGGGTGTCCACCAAAACTCACAGACTGGGTAAGGAGGGCATTAATCAGAGATGCAACAAAGACACCAAAGATAACACTGAAGGAGCTGCAAAGATCCACAGTGGACATGGAAGTATCTGTGAGCAGGGATTTATGGAAGAGTGGTCAGAAAAAAAAGCCATTGCTTAAAGAAAAAAAAAGAAAACACATTTGGAGTTTGCCCACCAGCATGTGACAGATGCCCCAAACACATGGAAGAAGATTACCTGGTCAGATGAGACTAAAATTGAACTTTTTGGTTATTAGGGAAATGCCATATGTGGCACAAACCCAACACTTCCCATCATCCTGAGAATGCCACTCCTATAGAATGTTTTGGTAAACTGGGATGTATGGATGCTGTCAGTCCCCACTCGCTTGCTCACTCGAGTTTGTTGACAGTGTAGTGGCTGGCTGCTTTATGTCCCGGGGCTCCCTCATGCCTGTGTTACCTTCTGGCTTTCCCCTTTTAGTTATGCTGTCATAGTTAGTTGCTGGAGTTCCTGCTTGTACTCAGTACAATATGTATACTGTTCCTACTTTTTCAGGTGACATTGGGCATACCTAACAACCTGTGTTTTCTCTCTCTCCCCCCCCCCCCTCCAAATCTGTCCCTCTGAGTTACATGTTGGTCCTGGGATCGAGATGCTGACCTCTTCTGCTCCTTGGACCTGCCTGATCCATCCTGGTGCCCTGTGTCTGGTTGGAGTCTCATCACATCGCTCCTGTGGAGGGCGGCCCCATGTGGACAGTTGGGGGTCTTGCCTGGAGGATGCTCTGGACTCTTGCAGTGGTGCTTTTGTGGCTGGGGACTGCAGTTGACTTGCTGACTTTAGGACTGCAGTTGACTTGTTGACTTTGGGACTATGGTTGTCGTGAACAGTTTTGCCCTCAGGTTTATGTCGATGGGGCGTTTATAGCATCACCGAAGCTGACTTTATGTTAGGACTGTTAATGTTATAGTTATGTTGTCTGTTGTTGCCCGGATGGGGATGGGTTCCCTTTTGAGTCTGGTTCCTCTTGAGGTTTCTTCCTCATGTCATCTGAGGGAGTTTTTCCTTGCCACCATTGCCACAGGCGTGCTCATTGGGGATAGATTAGGAATAAAATTAGCTCATATTTTAAGTTGTTCAAATTCTGTAAAGCTGCTTTGCGACAATGTTTATTGTTAAAAGCGCTATACAAATAAACCTGACTTGACTTGAAGCACGGTGGTGGCAGCATCATGCTGTGGGGATGTTTTTCATCTTCAGGGACAGGAAAGCTGGTCAGGATTGAAGGAAAGAGGGATGGCACTAAATGCAGGGCAATTCTGGAGGAAAACCTGTTTGAGTCGGCCAGAAATTTGAATGAATGAATGAATGAATGAATGAATTTATTTATTTCGAACATGTATAAAAATGTATGTAACTATTTGTACATACAAAAGAAAGAAAATGAAAAAAAAAATAATTTAAGACTGGGACGAAGGTTCACATTACAGCAGAACAATGACCCTAAACATACTGCGAAAGCTACACTGGCATGGTTGAAAGGGAAACATTTAAATGTCTTCAAAAGGCCTAGTCAAAGCTCAGACCTCAATCCAATTGCGAATCTGTAGCATAACTTGAAGATTGCTGCACACCAACGCAACCCATCTAACTTGAAGGAGTTGGAGCAGTTTTACCTTGAGGAATGGGCAATCCCAGTGGCTAGATGTGCTAAGCTAATAGAGACATACCCCAAAAGACTTGCAGCTGTAATTGCAGCAAAAGGTGGCTCTACAAAGTATTGACTTTGGGGGGGTGAATACCTTTGCACACTCCAGATTTCTTTTTTTTTCATCTTCATTATTGTTTGTGTCACCAAAAAAATCACCTTTAAAGTCATAGGCATGTTGTGTAAATCAAATGGTGCTAACCCCCCCCCCAAAAAAAAAAAAAAAAAATCAATTTTATTTCCAGCTTGTAATATGACAAAACAAGACAAACACAAATAGGGATGAATACTTTTATAAGACACTGTATCAGCTGCACCTGACATTTTGGCTGTAGTGTGCACATTTCACATTTGGCTGTGTGTTTATATATATATATATATATATAGATAGATAGATAGATAGATAGATAGATAGATAGATAGATAGATAGATAGATAGATATATAAACACACAGCACACCTAATATTTGGTTAAATGTGCCTTAGCACCTTGACCAGATACTTTTGGTAGCCATCAGCAAGTTTATGGCAGAATTCTGGTTGGGTATTTGATGACTCTTGCCAGAATTGGTCAAGTTCGATTCAGTTTGTGTTTCCTGAGGTCAGGACTTGTTTTACACTAAATGTTAATCTGCTTTATCTATTCCACAACCAGCTTTGATATGTGTTTGGGGTCATTGTCCTGCTGGAACACCAAATTGTGTCCACGTTTCTGATGGTCTGAAGTTACGCTGAAGAATTCTGAGGTAGTCCTCCTTCTTCATTATATCATCCACTGTGTGCAATGCACCAGTTCCACTGCCAGCAAAACTGCCTCAGAACATGCTGCTACTACCACCATGCTTAATAGGTGGTACAGTGTTCCTCTGTACCTCTGGTCATTGTGGCCAAGCAACTCAATTTTTGTTTGATTTGACCATAAATTTTTTTCAAGAATGATTTTTCTTTGTCTATGTGGAGAGCTGCCAACTTTAGTCAAGCCTGAAGGCATCAGTTTTGAAGCAGGGGCTTCTTTCTTGGATGACAACCTCTCAATCCATGGCAATGTAAAGCTCACTTGACTGTAGACAGTGACACTGGTGTTTTAACAGCTTCCAGTTCATGGCAGGCCTGTGCCTTGGTGGTTCCTTGGTTGTTCCTGACCATCCCAACCAATTTCCTTTGAGCTGAGGTTGACACTTTAGAGCTTCTTCTACCTTAGCCTGCAGCTGGGGAGAGTGTCCACCCTCTGGAAGACATCATGTATCGTTCCAGTTCCCAAAAAGAATCGGCCCAGTGAGCTGAACGACTTCCGACTGGTGGCACTCACTTCACATCTGATGAAGATGTTGGAGCAGCTCTTCCTCAGCCTCCTCAGAACCCAAGTACAACATGCCCAGGACTGTTTGCAGTTTGCGTACCGGGCAGGTGTCGGTGTGGAAGACGCCACCCTCTACCTGCTACACCGAGCCCACTCGCATCTGGATAAGGGAAATGGCACAGTGAGGATCCTCTTCTTGGACTTCTTGAGTGCCTTCAACACCATCCAGCCCCTATTGCATCAGGACAAACTGAACAGGATGCGAGTGGACCCCTGCCTGGTCACCTGGCTCTCCAGCTACCTCACTGACAGGCCGCAGTACGTCAGGCTGAAGGACATCACATCTGACACTGTGATTAGCAGCACTGGAGCACCCCATGGCATGGTGCTGCCCCCTCTTCTCTTCACCCTGTACACCGCAGACTTCTGCTACAACTCGGAGCTGTGTCACATTCAGAAGTTTGCCGATGACACAGCCATCATTGGGTGTATCAGTGACGACAGAGAGGAGGAGTATAGGAGCCTGGTGAGGGACTTTGCTGTGTGGTGTAACATGAACCATCTGCAGCTCAACACCTCGAAGCCCAAGGAGCTGGTCATTGACTTTGGGAGGTCCAGACCAAGGTCACGACCAGTTCTGATCGAGGGAGTTGAGGTGGAGGCTGTGGATTCCTACAAGTACCTAGGGCTGTGGCTGGACAGCAAGCTGGACTGGACTTGCAACACCAAACACTTGTACAGGAAGGGACAGAGCAGGCTATACTTCCTTAGGAGGCTGGGGTCCTTTAACATCTGCAGGAAACTCCTGTGGATGTTCTATCAGTCTGTGGTTGCCAGTGTCCTGTTTTACACCGTGGTGTGCTGGGGGGCAGCACATCCAAGAAGGACACATCCAGGCTGGACAAACTGACCAGGCGGGCCGGGTCTGTGGTTGGCATGAAGCTGGACTCTCTGGTGACAGTGGCAGAGAAGAGGTCTATGGACAAACTATTGAACATCATGGACGATACCAGTCACCCTCTGCACACCGTCATCAGCAACCAGAGGAGCCTGTTCAGTGACAGAATGCTCCTTCCCAAGTGCAGGACGAACAGACTGAAAAAATCCTTTGTCCCTCATGCCATCAGGACTGTACAACTCCTCTCTGGGGGGGAGGAGGGGTAACAGGAGGACAGAGGATGGGAAGGAGCAGTTGCCTAGCCTAACAATAAGCAATACCAGACAATGTACAATATAATGTGCAATATCTCTCCTGCCGCCGCCCCCCACCTTTTTTTTCCTTCCCCCCCCTCCCCCTTTCTCTCTTCCCCATATCTTATTCTTTTTATATTTGTATATGTAAATACTTAATTTATCTTAGGGCTGCGCGGTATACATGGTATGACAGTAGAAACGATATAAATTTGGCCATGGTAGAGATTTGTGCTCTGCCGTCATACCATCGATGATGTCATCGCACCTGCCTCTGTGTGAAAATGGCCGCAAGCACAGGAACGGCAGAGAAGGAGGAGCTAGTCAAAAAAAATGGTGCTACATCCGTGATTTGGACGTGGTTTGGGTTTAAAAAGTCGGATGTTTAACAGAAAAATGTCATCTGCAAAGTGTGTGGAGTAACTGTGACCGCCAACAAAGGTAACATGAGCAATTTATTTCACCATTTGAAATCAAAACATGTGCTCGAGTATGCAGACAGCCAGAGGCTTCGCTCGGCTCAAACACCAGCAGCTCAGTCTACGGACACGGGAGGAAAGAAAAAAGTTTCCCCCGCGACCCAACAACAGACCTCCATTGCGCAAGCCTTTTCCAAGAGTACTCCTTATGACAGAAAGAGCACGTGGTGGAATGACATAACAAGAGCCATCACAACACACTCTTGCAAAAACAACCTATAAAAGAGGATGGGAACTTGGGAAGCAAGTGAACTGGAGTAAACACTAAAGTTCAGTGTTGCAGCTTGTGATTTTAATTTGAAATATGCTGCTTTTTGTTATTGTTGTTTTTTACTGAAAAGATGCTAAGTGTACTGTAAGTGTTCCTCTCTTAAAAATATATTGTTCAATCAGTCAGTGACACTTTTGCACAACAGACAAAACAAAATAAAAGTCTGTTCTGTGTACTTGAAGTAGTGTTATTTAGAATTGTATTTTTGTGTTCTTTAAGATGTGGAAAATTTGCTTGGTAACTTTTGCACTATTTTGGATTAGAGAAGAAAACCTTATTGTTGGCAGCCAAAGTTCAGTGTTTGTGTTTGCAGCTTGATTGTAATTTGAAATATGAAACCAAATGTTCAGTGACAGTTTTTGCACAAGAGAACAAAAGCCTGCTCTATCTGTGTACTTGAAGTAATGTTATTAGAATATCTATTTATTTTTTATGTTCTTTAAGATGTGGAAAATTTAATGTTTGGTGTCTTTTGCACTCTTTTGGATTACAGAACCTTTTCACTATTTTTGCCATTTGCCTGAGAGAAAACCTCTCTTACTTGAAGTACTGTTTATAATATCCACTTTATTTTTTTAAGAATTTTGTACTTCTGAGGCGCTATCCTTACTTCTGTTGTTCTTCTGCACAATAAATGCTCAAAAAATTACATTATATCTTTGCTTTTTTTGTTGTTGTTTAAATCAATTTAGCTTTGCTAAGGGACTACAAAACCCATTCAGAAACACTTCCATTATAAGTTTTACACCGTGACATTTATACCACGATATATACCGTTACCGTGAAGAAATTCAATTTATACCATGATATGAATTTTGGGTCATACCGCCCAGCCCTAATTTATCTAGAAGTTTTCTCTATTTCTTTTCTCTGTTTATCTGTAATGATGCTGCTGGAATCTTAATTTCCCTGAGGGAACTCGTCCAAAGGGATCAATAAAGTTTTATCTAATCTAATCTAATCTAAACCTCCCAATAGATTGTGTTTAGGTACAATTGTTTGAACTAAGGGTCTTGGACTCTACAGTTGTTTAGAAATGGCTCAAAGAGATGTTCCTGACTTCTGTAAATCTATGATCCTCTTTCTCAGATCTGAACTGAGCTCCTTGGACTTTCCCATTGTAATATGTGCTGATCAAGCCAATAAGTCCTGTTAAACAAACCATCATTATTTTCATACTGAGAAGCTACCAGCTGTAGTCAGTCATGATCACTAACAGGAAGTTAAGAGGCCTTGGCAAGGTAAAAAGACATTTTGTCACTTTCAGCACCACTGAATTAATAAATTAAGTGGGTGTAGGTATATTTTTAACAGCAGAGCTACTGTAGCATAAACTGCTGAAAAAGTTAATGCTGGCTAAAACAGAAAGGTAGCGGCATGAACTTTTTCAGCTGTTTGTGCTACAGTAGCTCTTCTGTGGAATTGGACCATATGGACAAGCCTTTGTGCCCCATGTGAATCAATTGACCCTTGCCCACCCATGACCCTGTCATTGGTTCACCAGTTGTCCTTCTTTGGACCACTTTTAGTAGGTACTAACCACTGCATACTGGGAACACCCTACAAGATGTGCCATTTTGGAGATGCTCAGACCCAGTCATCCAGCCATCACAATTTGGCCCTTGTCAAAGTCGCTCAGATCCTTACGCTTGTCCATTTTTCCTGCTTCCAAAACATCAACTGTGAAAACTGACTGTGCTCCTGCTGGGGAATATATCCCACCCCTTGACAGGTGCCACCGTAACAACATAATCAATGTAATTAACTTTACCTGTCAGTGTTTTTAATGTTATGGCTGATCGGTGTAAATAGCTGGTCTCTCTCAACCTGATGCACATGCTTCTTTCTAACCATCCATGACCACTTCTCCTGTGCAGGGTTGTGGGCAAGCTGGAGCCTATCCCAGCTGATTGTGGGCGAGAGGCAGGGTACACCCTGGACAAGTTGCCAGATCATCGCAGGGCTGACATATAGAGACAAACAACCGTTCACACTCACGGTCATGGTCAATTTAGAACCACCAATTAACCTAACGTGCATGTCTTTGGACTGTGGGGGAAACCAGAGCACCTGGAGGAAACCCACACAGATACAGGGAGAGCAAACTCCACACAGAAAGGCTCTCGTCGGCCACTGGGCTCAAACCCAGAACCTTCTTGCTGTGAGGCGGCAGTGCTAACCACTACATCACTATGCCACCCTCCTTCTATAGTGGGAGGGACCAAAAATTTTCACCCGAGGCCTTCTCAAAGGCCAGTGCGTGCTTAACCACGAGTCGATGCCATCAACACAGCAGATCGTTATGTCTGCAGCTATGGCAGAGGAGATTGATGTGGCTAACTTCATAGCATTGCCTTTTTCAAGGCGGACTTTTGTGGGAAAAAAATGTATAATACAAAAGGGAAGACCAACTCCAGCACTGGACCTAAGAGAAAATGGAAAAACTGTTGAAAAGCATTTTAAAGTTGACAATTATCAATGCTACCCATGGATGACTGGTTGTAAAATAAATAAATAAATAACAGGCTGTATTGCTGGAGGTTTTTTTTCAATGGACAAGTCATCTGCCTGGGCTTATGCTGGATTTGTTAGCCTTACTAACCTAACAAAGTCATCCCACTGTCATCAAAATTCAGCTACACATCTGCAAGCTACAGTGAGCTTAAAAACTTTTGAGCACAGCAGAGTAGACCTCCAGCTGGATGAGCAGTGCCACAAGCAAATTCTTGCCCACAGCAACAAAGTCAGGCAAACAGGGAGATATTGAAGTGTCTCATTAACACTGTTGTGTTTCTGGGGAAACAAAAGCTCACATTCCGAGGAAATGATGAGGCCAAGGACTCTGAAAACAAAGGGGACTACTTGGAGATGCTGGATTTTTTTTTATCCGAATATGACACTCCCCTCCACTGTCATCTTGATATTGCAAATGTATTTGTGGGCACATCAAGCAAAATTCAGAACGACCTGACTGATACAGTCAGTTGCAGAGGTTATGACTGAGGCCATGAAGGATGACGCGAGTAAAAACACCTTTTGTTTCCATTATGGTCGACGAGATAACTGACATCAATAATGCGGCTCAGATGTTGTATGTTCTGTTCTCCAGACTCTTCTTCCACACACGCTGGACACAGTATTTTTCACTCATACTTAAGTATTCATTTCCTGATATAATTTACTTAGTTACTTTTAAAATCAACATCGACAAGGACACACAATGGCGGTATCTAGCAGCCTGCCACTATTCCCTTGCAAAATCCTTTGGCTGGTTGGTTTTTTGGTGTGTCTGGTTAAGTTTTGGCTGAGCTGAAGTTCCAGCTCTAATGGATCCCTTGGACTGATGTCACACTTTGGTTAGCAACCGTTGCTACCCTTGTACTTAGGGACAAGCAAACTTTGTTTACATACCAAAGATAAGTGATGTTGAAGATTTCAGACATCTGTAGTTCGAAGAAAACTACAGCTAAAAAAGCTTAGCTTTGCTACCGGATTACTTGGATAATCTGTCAGAAAGAAGCAAAGGATAGATATACGTGGAAATTAGAGTTTATTAGTGGTTATGATCTGTACAAAATTCCTTAAAACAATTGGAGTGACAATGCAGATTTATGGCCTACTGTAGCATTGCCTACATAGATGTTGGAATGTACCTTCTCACTGCATTTTCTGTTTGAATACAAAAATAAAAGAAAAACCTTATCATTTGCTGGAAGAGAAGAGCAGGGAGGATTGAGAATCGAACAGCTGTGGTTTGTTTACACCCAATACTAGAACTTGTAGCATCCTAGCAACCACCACAAAGATGCATACAAAAAGCCTAAAAATGCTATGTACCCGGGTAAAAATGATACAGGATTTATCTTGTAGTGTCTTGATCCCCAGATCTAAAAGTTGTAGACCTCCAACCTCTTCCAGGTTTTCATCTGTTTGTCCTGTAGAAGGATGTCTGCAGCACCAGGTAGTTTGAGATGTCAGAGAACTCAACAGATGGATAAGTTTTCAAATCATCAGAAAAATCCTTCTTTACTAGCATGTAAAAATGTATCCCATCACAAAAAGCAGCTTTTTAAAAGTACTGTATCTTGACTGTGCATTGGCCTCTAAACTGCAAAAATAGTCGGAGGTGGTTTCATTAGCCCTTTGCATAACGGTTTGCCTGACCACCACTTTATATAGTAACTTTTATTTCTGCAAATTCCGTTTGTCTTTTTGAGTGGCAATCGTGCTTCAAGAGGGGCAGGACGTCACTAGAGGATAATGTTCTGACCCTCTTCATATACGAATGCCACTCAAAACACCTCACCTGGCTCATTGCTTCATTATTGTCTGATTGCTGAAGCTTTTCAATCTGGGACGGCATTGGGCTGAGGTACCCTTGAGTGAGGCACCTAACTCCCAACTGCTCCCTGGGCCCTGTTAGCATGGCTGCCCACTGCTCTGGGTATGTATGTGTGCTCATTGCTCACGTGTGTGTGCATGTGTGTGTTCACTGCTTCAGATGGGTTAAATGCAGAGAGGAATTTCACAAGTGTGTGATGAATAAGTCCTTCCTTCCTTCCTTCCTTCCTTCCTTCCTTCCTTCCTTCCTCCCTCCCTCCCTCGCACAACCCAAAAACATGCTGGTTGGGTCAACTCACTACTCTAAATTGCCCCAAATGTGAATGGCTGTTTGTCTCACTGTGTTAGCCCTGTAATAGGGGCCTTTCACATGACATCATCATAACTGCAGACTTGTTTATGTGCCCATGTTGCCAGGCATGCTTTGTGTTTGACAATGACCGACACAAGTGAATGTGAGTGATTGTAAGCCCAATTCAGTAAACATCTACAGATAAACTTGTAGAAGTTACATATAAAAGAACAATGCCAGAGACCTGTAGTGCTTTTGGATGTAATAACAGACATGGAGATGAGCCTAGTTTAACTTTTCACTGTTTCCCGGCGAACCCTGAAAGACGAGAAAAATGGTGAACTGCAGTTAACCAGGAAGACTGGATGCTGACAAAGCATTCCCTTGTGTGTGGAGAACATTTTATATTAGGTTAGTATGAAAGTTCTGTACACCTAGTCTTTCTCCAAACACTTTTTCTAGCTCAAGGCCATTCAGTTATAAAAACCCCATCGATCTAGAGCTAGCCTAGGTGTACTCAAGTTAAGATTCAACAAGTCCGTAAGTTGGGTAAAATAGACAGAACTTTGGTTTAGATCATAAATCTTTTAACAGGTTGCATGGTCTGGCACGACTCAGTATAGTTTACTGGTACATACACAAGTGTGTCATACTTAGCAGCTCTACTACACTCCAAAAAAAAAAAAAAGCCAAATGACAAATGTATGAATTTTAAATTGTATATCTGGATGTGGGCTTTGGATGCGATATATTTTATTAGACCTAATGCTTGGCAAGACTACCAGCATGTTTGTTATGTACTGATAATGTAGATTAGGCTAAACCCCATGAAATGTGCTAGAGCTAGGCCCTGGCTTATTTTTTTTTTACTGTTAGAAATCCATGTTTGAGCTTACCTTTGTCATAATAAGGTGATTCTTTATCAGGAATTTCCCATCACATTCCAGCACAAAACATGCCTCAAAATATTAGTAGGTATCTATACTTCTGTATGTCTTTAGCACCTCCAGTGTATTTAGAAGTCGCAAATCCAAAATAGTTCAGGATGTTGTAGTATCTCAAATCCGGTAGCTAGTCTACTGCCCACTTTTCAAGTGGAATAAATACATTTGTGGATAAATTAAGAAGAAGTCACATGTACACTCAAGCACAGCAAAATTCCTCCGATGAATTTAACCCAACTGAAGCAGTGAACACATGCACATGCACATGAGTGAGCAATGAACACACACACATGCACACAGAGCAGTGGACAGAATAAATAATAACTAAATACATTTGTGGGTAAATTATATGGATCTGTGATCCTTGCATGTTTCAGCTTTTGGATGTAATGTGATCTGCTGGTATAATATAAATTTGTAATCATTTCAGAGAGATGGTACTGACTGTAGTTGTCTCGATTTTCATTATTAACTGTCATGTCCGGGGGGCGGAGCCTGTAGGCAATGGAGTAGGTCGAGTTTTGTTTGAGCTCTCGTTGAACTTTTGTTTAATTTTAAGTTAATAAGCGCTTTTCATAACGAAATACTGGTAAGCCTGCTTCGAACACATTCTTTAAGTTAAATGTACGTGTATGCATGTAGATGTGGGCAAATCTGAGTAAATATAAATTTGCCAAGTTAACTAAAACTAGGCCCAACACCGCCTCGTCCACGAGTTCCACCGTCTCCCCGGGCCCGAAGCTTCCGCCCCTGCCAAACAGCCAAGAGATGGATGTTGAAACCCTGAAGTCGGATATCCTGATTTCACTAAGGACTGACATTGCAGCAGTGATAAAAATTGAGCTGAAAGGCGCACTTGCTGAGGATTTCGACTTTCTTAAGAATGAGTTGCAAGCGGTGAAAGTAGAAATAAAGAACAACACGGCCGCAATTCACTCCGAAATTGACCAGATGAAAGCTACAATTAAAGACGTGGAAGGTGGGCTAACAACCTGGTCGGACGAGGTGGCAGTTTTACAGACTACGGTGAGTGACCTGGCAGCAGAGGTGGCTGGACTCAGAAATAAGTGTGAGGACATGGAGGGAAGACTGAGGAGATGTAACATCAGGATCCTGGGGGTGTCAGAAACAAACGGATCAAGGTCTACAACATCAGTCTCAAAGCTACTGAGAGAAGCGCTGCAGATGGATAGAGATGTGCTTGTGGACCGCTCTCACAGAAGTCTGGGTCCTGAGAGGAAAGATGGGAAACCACACGCCATCATAGCCAAACTCCACGACTACCAGGACTGGGTTGAGGTACTGACCTGGGCACGCTCCCGAGCCCCACTCTGGCTCAACGGTGAGGCAATTGCTATCTTTCCTGATTATACTACGAGTGTCACTAAGGCCTGGATGCATTTAATGAGGTCAGGAAGCTGCTCCGTAACCGGCAGGGGGTCCGGTATGGCATCCTGTTCCCAGCCCGTCTCTGTATCACATTCAACGGAGAAGAAAAGGAGTTCACGGATGCAAGCAAAGCGATGAGCTACGTCAAGAAGAATATCATCTCTAGAGCTGAGGGTTGAGTGAGTAATATAGCCCTGGATAAATCATCGTCTCTGAACTTTGATGGGACGATATTTGTTTAAACAGACTTTTGAAGTAGGATGATCAACACTGCTGTTTTATTTTTGTTATATATGGACTGATGAGAGGAGTTTTCCAGGCCTTCATTTGATTTTTTATACAGTAATTTATGGACATGCAGTTGTTATTTTCATTTATATGGTTATAAGGCCTTGGCACTGTCTTGGATTTAACTTGGGTTGTACAGTATTTACATGAACGTCATGGCTTCATTTATTTTCTATTTGGGCTAATGGGTGGGAATTTTCCAGGCCCTATTTCATATGCAGCAGGTTATTTTTGAAGTGACTTTTTGAAGTGATTTTTGTTTATAGTTATTCTCATCCACATTATTGGTTCATGTGCTGCTTCTAGTTATTTTGTGATAGGATGCGCTTTTTGAATTTACTTTTTATATCAGGGGTTCGACGGGAGCCGTAGGCTCTATAGAGTTTCTCCACACAAGCACTAAATGTGTGGATTTGTTTTGGAAGGGTACGGTGTGCACCTTGTTCCTGTAGGTGCTGAGGGAGGTGGGATGGGTGTGGGGCTATGGGGAGGGTGTACCAGACTGTGTTGTTTATTACACTTAACTTACCAGACATCTGTTTTATGGCTCATCTGCTGTCATGTTGGGCTCCCTGTAGGGCTCAGATATTCAACTTTTTCCCTTCACTATGTCTGATATCAATACTCTCAGAGGATCAGATGGTAGTATGGTTAACTTCATGAGCTGACATGTCAAGTCACTTAATCATCCTTTAAAGCAAAAAAAAAGTATTTACACATCTGAAGCAACTTAATAAAAATATTGCATTTCTTCAGGAGACACATCTACGGACAGTGGACCATTCTCGATTGAGAGGGGAGTGGGCAGGACAGATATTTCACTCTAATTTCCATTCAAAGGCTAGGGGAGCAGCTATATTAATTGATAGAAATACACCATTTGCGATGACAAGCGTAGAGGCTGACCCCGCTGGGCGCTATGTTATTGTTGTAGGGCAAATTTATACATTTCCGGTCATCTTGACCAATGTTTATGCACCAAATTGGGACGATTCAGTGCTCTTCACCAATTTTTTCTCCTGCGTACCAAATATGACATCACATTACCTTATCCTTGACGGTAACATGAACTGTATGCTCTCCCCTGTGTTAGATTGTAGTTCACCCAGATCATTGTCCCTGTCTAGGTCAGCACGATCTATCCAGCTTTTCCGTGAATCATATGGAGTAGTGGACGTGTAGCGTTTTCGTAACTCTGCTTCCAGGAGTTACTAATTTTTCTCCTTGGTTCATAACACATACTCCCATATAGACTATTTCTTTTTGGACAAAAGACTACTTCCCCTCATAACCAAATGTGAATATGGACCCATAGTTATTTCAGATCATTGCCCCTTAACTATGGCTATGCGCATCCCAGATACACAGTCCAGTTATCGCCCTTGGAGACTCAATCCTTTGCTTCTGTCAGATGACGCTTTTACGAGTTTTATCGCATCTGAAATTTCATTGTTTTTAGATACTAATCAAATATCTGGAATGTCTTCTCTAATTGTTTGGGAGGCATTGAAGGCATATTTACAAGGTCAGGTCATCTCATTTTGTGCTAATCAGAGGAAAGTAAGCACTGCTTAACTTAAAGAATTGGCGGAAGAGATTCTTGAGCTAGATAGGTTACATAGCTATCTTCCTTCTGCAGACTCAATGAAAAAGTGTATGTCACTGCAGACGGAGTTTGATCTTTTATCAACAAGACAGGCTGAGTATCTTATCTCTAAATCACGACATGGGTCTTATGAGCACGGGGAAAAGGCTGGACGGATTCTCGCTCACCAGTTGAGACAGAGAACTGCTAATCAGACCATCCCTGAAATAAATGATGAGCAGGGCTCAAAATGTACAGATAGTCTTAAAATTAACTCCTGTTTTCAAACTTTTTATATGTCACTATACAGTTCCGGGTCACCTGTAGACCCTTCTGTATTGGAAGACTTTTTTAAGACCCTGCATGTACAACCCCGATTCCAAAAAAGTTGGGACAAAGTACAAATTGTAAATAAAAACAGAATGCAATGATGTGGAAGTTTCAAAATTCCATATTTTATTCAGAATAGAACATAGATGACATATCAAATGTTTAAACTGAGAAAATGTATAATTTAAAGAGAAAAATTAGGTGATTTTAAATTTCATGACAACAACACTGTGGCAGCGGGGGCGTGGTCAAGCACCGGTCTGTGACAGGAGGGCGGAGTTGGGGAAGGTAAGTGGCAGAATCACTTCACCTGAGTGTCATTAACCTGTGTTTTGTGTGTTCTCCCCAGTAAACCGCCCTATTTAAGGAGGGAGAGCGAGAGCAGAGGGAGACCCCGGACGAGACGCTGTGTGTGTGTGTGTCTCTCGCGCTATTGTGAAACAGTGTTGTAACCCTGAAAAGTGTGGCAATAAAGCCGTTAGACAAACCTGATCTCTGTCCTGCCGTCCTCTGTGCTCCACCCACACGCGATTCTCGCTACAGTGGCTCGACGTGAGCAACAGGACGAGTACCTTATCTCCCGGAGTGAACTCTCTAAGGCGCGTGCCCTTGTTGTACAGGCGGGTTTGCCGTTCCTGGGCCTGCCGCAAATTCTCCTGAGTTAAGTGGGTGAGCGTGTGGAGTTTTGCGCGCAGATCCATAACGTATTGAATTTCATTTTTGCTCTGCGAAGGTCCCTCCTCCCAATTTTCCCGCAGTACATCTAAGATGCCGCGCGGCTTACGCCCATACAGTAATTCAAATGGGGAGAACCCCGTGGAGGCTTGGGGGACCTCTCGCACTGCAAACAACAAGGGTTCGAGCCACTTATCCCAGTTACGTGCGTCCTCACTTACGAATTTTTTGATAATATTCTTGAGGGTGCGGTTGAACCGTTCGACTAAACCGTCCGTTTGTGGGTGGTAAACTCCATCTAAGGCTAAATACCGGCACGAGACCGATAGCGAACAAGTACCGTAAGGGAAAGTTGAAAAGAACTTTGAAGAGAGAGTTCAACAGGGCGTGAAACCGTTAAGAGGTAAACGGTTGGGGTCCGCACAGTCCGCCCGGGGGATTCAACCCGACGGTCTCTGGTCGTCCCCGCCGGCTCCGCGCGTGCTTCCCCCCCTCCTTTCCCCTCCGCGCCCCCCCCTCTCCGGGGGGCGGCGCGTGGGGAGGGGGAGGGTGGCCGCCGGCCGGCCTGGGTCCCCACGGCCGCCGTCGGGCGCATTTCCTCCGCGGCGGTGCGCCGCGACCGGCTCCGGTTCGGCCAGGAAGGGCCCGGGGGCGAAGGTGGCTCGTGACTCCGGCCACGAGCTTTACAGCGCCCCTCCCGCCCCGACTTCGCCGATTACCCCCGGGGCCGCGGGCGAGTCACCTCCGCGCCTTCCCTGCCAAAACGCTGGCTAGGGACGGGGCCCCTCCGCCTCCGACGTGGCTGTCGACCGGGCCGGACTGTCCCCAGTCCGCCGCCCGACCGCGCCGCGCCGCCCAGGGCGGGGACCGGCCCACGTCACCGAAAAAGGGGCGCTCGGGGTCCGCGGCGATGCCGGCCACCCAACCGACCCGTCTTGAAACACGGACCAAGGAGTCCAACGCGCGCGCGAGTCAGAGGGCCTCGCACGAAACCCCACGGCGCAATGAAAGTGAAGGCCGGCGCCCGCCGGCCGAGGTGGGATCCGCACGCCTCAGAGCGGGCGGCGCACCACCGGCCCGCCTCGGCCGCCCCGTCGGCGAGGTGGAGCCAGAGCGCGCGCGATGGTACCCGAAAGATGGTGAACTATGCCCGGGCAGGGCGAAGCCAGAGGAAACTCTGGTGGAGGCCCGCAGCGGTCCTGACGTGCAAATCAGTCGTCCGACCTGGGTATAGGGGCGAAAGACTAATCGAACCATCTAGTAGCTGGTTCCCTCCGAAGTTTCCCTCAGGATAGCTGGCGCTCGAGAAAAGCTTTGGCAGTTTTATCCGGTAAAGCTAATGACTAGAGGCCTTGGGGCCGAAACGATCTCAACCTATTCTCAAACTTTAAATGGGTAAGAAGCCCGGCTCGCTGGCTTGGAGCCGGGCATGGAATGCGAGCCGCCCAGTGGGCCACTTTTGGTAAGCAGAACTGGCGCTGCGGGATGAACCGAACGCCGGGTTAAGGCGCCCGATGCCGACGCTCATCAGACCCCATAAAAGGTGTTGGTTGATATAGACAGCAGGACGGTGGCCATGGAAGTCGGAATCCGCTAAGGAGTGTGTAACAACTCACCTGCCGGAGGCTCAGCCCGTGGACGGTGTGAGGCCGGTAACGGCCCCCGCCCCGCCGGGGACGCGGACTTCTTGGAGTCGGGTTGTTTGGGAATGCAGCCCAAAGAGGGTGGAGCACAGAGGACGGCAGGACAGAGATCAGGTTTGTCTAACGGCTTTATTGCCACACTTTTCAGGGTTACAACACTGTTTCACAATAGCGCGAGAGACACACACACACACAGCGTCTCGTCCGGGGTCTCCCTCTGCTCTCGCTCTCCCTCCTTAAATAGGGCGGTTTACTGGGGAGAACACACAAAACACAGGTTAATGACACTCAGGTGAAGTGATTCTGCCACTTACCTTCCCCAACTCTGCCCTCCTGTCACAGACCGGTGCTTGACCACGCCCCCGCTGCCACAAACACATCTCAAAAAAGTTGGGACAAGGCCATGTTTACCACTGTGAGACATCCCCTTTTCTCTTTACAACAGTCTGTAAACGTCTGGGGACTGAGGAGACAAGTTGCTCAAGTTTAGGGATAGGAACGTTAACCCATTCTTGTCTAATGTAGGATTCTAGTTGCTTAACTGTCTTAGGTCTTTTTTGTCGTATCTTCCATTTTATGATGTGCCAAATGTTTTCTATGGGTGAAAGATCTGGACTGCAGGCTGGCCAGTTCAATACCTGGACCCTTCTTCTACGCAGCCATGATACTGTAATTGATGTAGTATGTGGTTTGGCATTGTCATGTTGGAAAATGCAAGGTCTTTCCTGAAAGAGACATCGTCTGGATGTGAGCATATGTTGCTCTAGAATCTGTATATACCTTTCAGCATTGATGGTGTCTTTCCAGATGTGTAAGCTGCCCATGCCACATGTACTAATGCAACCCCACACCATCAGAGATGCAGGCTTCTGAACTGAGCGCTGATAACAACTTGGGTCGTCTTTCTCCTCTTTAGTCCGAATGACACGGCGTCCCTGATTTCCATAAAGAACTTCAAATTGTGATTCGTCTGACCACAGAACAGTTTTCCACTTTGCCACAGTCCATTTTAAATGAGCCTTGGCCCAGAGAAGACGTCTGCGTTTCTGGATCATGTTTAGATACGGCTTCTTCTTTGAACTATAGAGTTTTAGCTGGCAACGCCGGATGGCACGGTGAATTGTGTTCACAGATAATGTTCTCTGGAAATATTCCTGAGCCCATTTTGTGATTTCCAATACAGAAGCATGCCTGTATGTGATGCAGTGCTGTCTAAGGGCCCGAAGATCACGGGCACCCAGTATGATTTTCCGGCCTTGACCCTTACGCACAGAGATTCTTCCAGATTCTCTGAATCTTTTATGCACTGTAGATGATGATATGTTCAAACTCTTTGCAATTTTACACTGTTGAACTCCTTTCTGATATTGCTCCACTATTTGTCGGTGCAGAATTAGGGGGATTGGTGATCCTCTTCCCATCTTTACTTCTGAGAGCCGCTGCCACTTCAAGATGCTCTTTTTATACCCAGTCATGTCTCATCTCATCTCATTATCTCTAGCTGCTTTATCCTGTTCTACAGGGTTGCAGGCAAGCTGGAGCCTATCCCAGCTGACTATGGGCGAAAGGCGGGGTACACCCTGGACAAGTCACCCAGTCATGTTAATGACCTATTGCCAATTGATCTATTGAGTTGCAATTTGGTCCTCCAGCTGTTCCTTTTTTGTACCTTTAACTTTTCCAGCCTCTTATTGCCCCTGTCCCAACTTTTTTGAGATGTGTTGCTGCCATGAAATTTCAAATGAGCCAATATTTGGCATGAAATTTCAAAATGTCTCACTTTCGACATTTGATATGTTGTCTATGTTCTATTGTGAATACAATATCAGTTTTTGAGATTTGTAAATTATTGCATTCCGTTTTTATTTACAATTTGTACTTTGTCCCAACTTTTTTGGAAATGGGGTTGTACCATCCTTAGATCCAGGGGAGGCTGCAGGGCTGGAGGAGGACCTCTCGGTCGGGGAGATAGCATCAGCGATTGGCTCTATGCAAAGCAGCAAATTCCCAGGACCGGATGGTTATCCAACAGATTTTTATAAAAAGTTTTCAAGACAACTCTCCCCTTTGTTACTGTTAGTTTTCAAGGAGTCACTCTCATTGAAAGCCCTACCATCTACTATGCATGAAGCAGTTATCTCCTTTCTCCTTAAGAAAGACAAGAACCCCCTTGAGTGTAGCTCGTACCGTCCAATTTCTTTACTAAATACAGATGTTAAAATCCTTGCTAAAATTTTGGCGCGTCGCCTGGAGGGGGTTCTTCCATCCGTCATATCACCAGACCAAACAGGTTTTATTAGGAATCGTTACATCTTTTTTAATATCAGACGTCTTTTCAATATCCTCTATAGCCCTTCTCCACCTGGTACCTCAGAATTAGTGCTCTCACTCAATGCTGAAAAGGCATTTGACCGGGTGGAGTGGGGCTATCTTTTTAGCGTGCTGGAGAGGTTTGGATTTGGTCCCAGATTCATATCATGGGTCAAACTTTTATATACATCTCCGAGGACTGCTGTACATACTAATAATAATCTGTCCAGCTACTTCGAGCTCCAGCAGGGATGTCCTTTGTCGCCATTGCTGTTTGCCGTTGAAATGGAACCACTTGCTTTGGCGCTGAGACAGAATGCTGATATCAGGGGGATCCAGTGTGCGGGGATAGAGCATAAAGTTTCACTTTATGCAGATGATATGCTACTATTCATTTCACAGTCCCTTCTGAGTCTCCCTAAATTAATGGTCCTACTCAAAGATTTTGGCAAAATATCGGGCTACAAGGTCAATATTCAGAAAAGTGAATTGATGCCTGTTGGTGAGGGGACAGGCCAGGTACCCCAGACTCATTTCCTTTTAAAATTAGTCCAAAGAAATTCAAGTATCTTGGAGTGTGGGTTACACACAGACATAAAGATTTATATTTAGCTAATTATCAGCCTCAGTTATCTAATCTAAAGCAAGATATTGAGTGGTGGGACCCTCTGCCTCTCTCCCTGGGGGGCAAAATTAATACTATAAAGATGAGTGTGCTACCTAAATTTTTATATGTTTTCCAGTGTCTCCCAGTGTTTCTTACAAAATCTTTTTTTTTTCAAAACTTACACACACACACACACACACACACACACACACACACACACGAGTAGAGCTTGATTTCATCTTCATATTATCTCTGTATAAACATGTGTTTTTATATCAGTGCTGCAAAACTGCATGAAAAAAAAAGTTTTGAGAGCTAAATGGCATACTAGTATGAACGGGAAAAAAATATTTCGTTAGAAGGCTGAGGCCTGTGCATGTTTATCATTGCCAGCATTTTAACCACAGACATGATAAGACAGATAACAGCGAAGGTCTTTTACCACACTTCCCAAATTCTCACACTCATGGAAAACCCAGTGCACACTGAAACCCTGTCTGTACTATCTGTATGTTTTCTGTTTTTTTTTTTGCATGGCATTTGCACTTCAAGATGGACAGGATAATTTGAAGGTTAATAATTAAATTGAATCAGTCTCATTTGAATCGATTAAATTGAATCATTCAAGTGAATCACTCAAGTGAATCCATTCAAAGTGAATCACTTAAATTATTATGATCACTTACCGTATTACATAACTTATATGCACCTTTCTGAATTCTTTGGGAGATTGGGGACTTCAAAGATTTTGTTAGACAACAAATAAAGACACAGTTTTCAATAATAAATGAATTTATTATAACAAAGATAAAAAAATGGATAATAGCAGATTGAAATATATACAAACAGTGAGGTGTGTGTGTGTGTGTGTGTGTGTGTGTGTGTGTAGGTGTGTGTATATGTGTGTGTGTGAGAGACCTTGTGTGGGTGTGGCCCACACAAGAGAATTAGCTTTGTGTAGCTAACTCCACGTGTGTTTGTGGGGGAGGAGTTGACCACATGTTGGAGACAAAAGGCTAGCTCTGTGTAGCTAACCAAAGGTGTGTTTGTGCACGTGGTAAGGCCTAGATTAGCTTCAGGTGGCTAAGTAGACAAAGGAATGCTAGCTAGCATGTGTTTGAGGCCGTGTGTAAGGCCTAAACATCCTTTGGGGACAATACCGTTATCTCTGGATGTTAATAAGATAGAAGAATTAGCCATGGCAGCTAATCCACTAGCTTTATAACATTACCAAATTCACTGAAATCTTGATACAATCAAAATGTATAATAAGAGAATTAAATGTTAGTAGGAATAAAGAGAAGCATGCACAGCCTATCTATTAAACAATTGAGAGAACATAGAACAAAATAAATCAACACGCTGCGTGTTTAACAGTGTAACAAATAAACCTGTGTTTAAATTCACACTATTTCAATAAAAGCTAAATTCCTAAGACTGATCTTTATTTATGCCCAAAATTTTGCCAGTCTTACTTCCAGTATCTTACTTATATGCAAGATTATGGAGATGTTCTAAAACTTCTGAGTCCACCGGAGCACGTGGGTCGTTTCCGTGGAAAGCAGAGGATTCTTGGTCCGAACTTCAGCGTTCGTGAGGAAAAGAAAAACTCTGATTAAAACAATGTGCACAGCGCTTTGTTAAAAAAAGGGTCCAGCCACTCTTTTAACTTTGAATTAAAACTGCGTTTGGGTGGCAGTCGTGATGTCACTTCTAATACGAATAAACCGGTTGTAACTCAGGTTGAGTTTAAAGATCGTGCGACTCTGGAGTTTACCTTGGCCAAGGGTTAGAAAGAAATCGCGCTAAATTGTGGATCTTGCAAGAAAGAGGTGTTTTAAATTTGCTCGGGTGAGCATTCTCTTTGTGTGCGCAGACTGCTGGTCCCGCGACGGAAAGAGGAAGAGCGGAAGTGTTGTTCCATTATTTATGTCTTCATAGAGAACATGGTGTTGGTGATCCTGCCCCGGCGTGACGCAGGCCAACGCGGAAGTGGGCTGATGGGAAATGTAGTTTCAAAAAGGGACTGTACTTACAATCCCCCTTTTGGTCTCAGGGGTATGATAGAGTCGTAGCACTGAGAGCACAGTTCCGTACAATCCGCATGTCCGTAGTCCTTGAGGTAGCCTTACTCTGCACAGTCCATGGTGTCCTGCGAAAACTGTGTAAACTTGTGAGTTCCAGTAAGACAGTTGGAGGCAGAGGCATTTTGGGCATATAATCACTATAGGCATTTTGGACATATAATCACTCTAGCTAACTAGGTCAACATCACATTAAAAAAAAAAAAATTAAACATTAAACATGAAACATGTAGTGTTTAATTTCCTATGCATAAAAACAAGAAAAGAGAAGAAATGAAGGAAGGAAAGAAGTATTAGTGTTTGGGTTGGCAAACCTAATATTCTGGGAAGGTGATAGCAGCGGGTGGTCTGGCCAGAAAGCGTTCGCTACTGCGTCTAAAGCTGTCAGGGACGCAGACCATCTTATCCAGCTTGGTGCGTAATGTAGTGTTGTTATGTATGGGTTGCCTGGGCAGACCCAGTGGATGTCTTTAGTGGAGGTGCACATCTCTAAGTCTTGTGGATTCACAAAAATGAGGATTGCACTGCCAAGACTATATGCCAAGTGTATTTGCGATGAATACACACTAGTAATAATAGCGGATTTTAGTATTTTATCTACCATGTTATACTGAAGGGTTATTACTTTATTGGGTTGGTAAGTCTGACCGGGAATGTTAGTGTACGCTTATGGGTGAATGATGCGTACAAGCTAGGTGGACAGGATGGGCCTAGCTGTCGTCCACCCCCTTTTTGGAGTGAGGACTGCTCAAAAGGTTTGATTCAATTATTACGGACCCATTGATATGAGAGCGTTTGATTAGGTCTGGATGTCCTAATGCGACACGCGACGGGGAACGGTTTTCCCACGATCGAAAGGTTTCGACCAGGGTGATAGGAACTTCTTTGAGATTCGGGCGTGGTAGGCCTTGTGTCCTTCTACGCTCGAATCGAGATTCTTTTGGGCACCTGTAAAGGTTGACTGTAGGTGGCGTCGTAGGTCGGCGACATGTTGATGTGCGGTGTATGCAATTGCGACGCTCATGGCCTCTGGTTTGTATAGGAGATGCGGGGGAAGAACCGTCTCTCGCCCAGTCATCATCCCAAAGGGTGTGACTTTAGTGGCGCAGTGAGGGGTGGACCGAATGGCCCTTAGCACCAAGGGAAGTTTCACGTCCCAATTTTTACCATGGTGGGTGACATACTTTCGCAGCATGCTCACAATGGTTTGATTGGCTCGTTCAGCCTGACCAGAGGATTGAGGGTGGTATGCGATATGGAATTTCGCCTCGACGCCTAACATGTCCCACAGTGCAGCCATTACACCAGCAGTGAAATGGGTGCCTGTAGACGAGTCGATGGATAGAGGGAGGTTTTTCAAAGAATTGTGGCCACTAGGGGGAGTCGCGGTGCCGGGTGTTTCGACACCAGACTCGGTGTGCAAAGACATGAACTGAAGTTCATCGGAAATTTGATCTCACGTGGCGCTTGGTTGATCGGTGTTCGCACTAATCTCATGGCAACGAGTTTGTGCATGTTTTGTGGGATCCAACGACGGTGGGGTTTTGATTTGTGTGAAGCTGACTAAGTTTAGGTTGCAGGGCTTGGTTGGGATTGGGTCACCTTGTGAGAGCTGTGTCTGAGAGATGGTGGTGAAGACTTTAGCGCACGTGAGAGGCGCGTTTTGTGGGTTTGCCTTCACCACCGGGGGGGCCCTACATCCTGACCCTCGCCTGCTGTTTCAGAGGGATCTCCTCCCCCTTTCACGAGATATACCCGTGGTTCCTGGCCTAGTCATGCTAACGGGTAGCTTTTGTCATTTTTCTTGGGCTCTTTTGTTTTATCGGTTGAGGAATTTGACTGCGTTTGTAACAGTCTTCTAAATTCAGCCAAGCAGGCCTTCAAAGAGTCCAGCTCTGAGTGGGACTCATCAGGTTGGTATGAGTCACTGTCTCGGTCACCTCTGCCCCTACGTGGAAAGTTACGGTTGGAGCGCTCCTGCCATCTCTGGCCAGAGCGGGAATGACGGTCTTGCCGCCAACCGTTTTGTTCCTTATGACCATTCTCATCTGATGAGCGGTTGCCATGGTCACTATGGCCTTGCCATCAGTCTCTCCTGGCCTTACCTTGCCGATTCTCCCACTCACCTTGGTGCTCGGCAAGGGGCGGTTTGGACCGTAGTTTCTCCAGGTGGGTGCCCCTTTTGGAGCTTCGCCTCCTTCTAAGGTTAGCGGGGGCTTGTCCTCACCCTGGAGGCTAAGGACTCTGGGTTCATCATCGTTCCCATTTGCGGTTTTGACGATGGTCTCCCAGGTCATTTGGGCTAGTCGCCTAGTTTCCCTCATCGAGTAGAAACCTTGTCGACATGTCAGTGTGACATGGGTCCGCATGCTTGGGTGGAGGTTATGTAAGAAGAGGGATTTGAAGCCTCTATCTTCTTCCAAGCCTGGTGCGCTACTACCCTGGAAATAGGCAGTACGTAGCCATCTATAATATTCACGAGGCACCTCAGACCGTTTTTGTTTGATTTGTATAGCACACAATGTCGCGGAGGTTTCATCCGTGTATGGCGCATATTCTTCTCTCATGTAATTGTGAAGTTTCGAATAACTATTGCGAACATTTGGTGGTAGTGTCTCTAAAAAGGCACGAACGCTGCTACTGGAGGTTTTCCAGATCAGTTTGAGTTTCTCTCGCGTTGTGGCTTTCGGTAGGTCTATCAGGCATCGGTCTATTTCTCGTAAATAATCATTTACGTTGGTTCTTTTATTATCGGGATCGAATCGCTCGATATCTTGGGCAAGAAGGTCAATTTGCCGTATGCGGAGGGTTTGGCGCACGTCCTTGTGTGGCCTCCTTCGCTCTCCTGAGTACTCACTGTCTGAGCTACTCTGGAATCGCTCCCGTTTTGCACGAGATGCATAGTCTGATTCATCCGAAGATGGATCAGGGATACTGTAGCACACTGACCTGGGTGTGCTATGGGCCTGGGCTCGGGATGAGCACAGGATGGCTCCATCTTGGCTAAGCGACGGAGTCGAGTAGCGAGTTGATGGAGTTTGGCAGGATGTCTGGTTCTCGACCAGGTAATCCATGGTGTCGGGTTCGGACGCCGCTTCCCGCTCTGAGCTTCGGCGCATTGTTAGGGGTCTTTCACGCCCTTCGCGCCCTTCTTGGGGGGTCTGCTCCTCGGCAGCCCTTTTGGCGGCCTTTTCGGCTTTCTCTAGCCTTTCGGCGGAATCAATGGAGTTCTTCAAGAGACTACACTCCCTATGTAAATCATTGACATCGGCTGCCAGCTCGGCGTTGCTGGTGGTCAGCCTGTCAACCTCTCCACGGAGGGATCTGATCTCTAGATCAGTATCCTGGAAGTGTAAAAGGAATAGCTTACCTAGTGCCTCTTGGACACTAATAGTTGTTCTCTTTGGATCTCTCGTGTTTTATTGAGTTGATTATGTTAATTTGGCATTCACGCCTACTCATGTCCTTAATGCTTGCCCTTTCGGAGTCAGAGCATTGAATGAGGTCTGCGATGACCTCAAAGAGAGACACGTCTTGGGCGTTGTCTTCAATTCCTGAGACACGAGGGGATGCCATTTTGCTTAGGCTGGATACTAGGATAATTAATTAATGAGTTAATTTATTAATTAATTTTTATTAACATTAACTATATAATTAACTAAGAAGGTTTGTTTGGAAATGCTATCTCTTATCCTAAGTTATGAATAGGTTATGAGCATTTGTGATATGGTTATCACACTACTGTTAACCATTTTAACACACCTGGGGATATACCTTAACAGTTGCTTAAACAAACTGATGATTTATCTGTTGTTGCAACAATATTCAAGAAGTCAACAAACCAGTTTCCTCACACGGGGCACCAATTTAATATGTGGGTACATTTGGGTAATTGAGTGATCAATCTCATTAAATCAGTCTCATTAAATTTGAAGGTTAGTAATTAAATTGAATCAGTCTCATTTGAATCGTTTAAATTGAATCACTCAAGTGAATCACTCAAGTGAATCATTCAAAGTGAATCACTTAAATTATTATGATCACTTACCGTATTACATAACTTATATGCACCTTTCTGAATTCTTTGGGAGATTGGGGACTTCAAAGACTTTATTAGACAACAAATAAAGACACAGTTTTCAATAATAAATGAATTTATTATAACAAAGATAAAAAAATGGATAATAGCAGATTGAAATATATACAAACAGTGAGGTGTGTGTGTGTGTGTAGATGTGTGTGTGTGTGAGAGAGAGAGACCTTGTGTGGGTGTGGCCCACACAAGAGAATTAGCTTTGTGTAGCTAACTCCACGTGTGTTTGTGGGGGAGGAGTTGACCACGTGTTGGAGACAAAAGGCTAGCTCTGTGTAGCTAACCAAAGGTGTGTTTGTGCACGTGGTAAGGCCTAGATTAGCTTCGGGTGGCTAAGTAGACAAAGGAATGCTAGCTAGCATGTGTTTGAGGCTGTGTGTAAGGCCTAAACATCCTTTGGGGACAATACCGTTATCTCTGGATGTTAATAAGATAGAAGAATTAGCCGTGGCAGCTAATCCACTAGCTTTATAACATTACCAAATTCACTGAAATCTTGATACAATCAAAATGTATAATAAGAGAATTAAATGTTAGTAGGAATAAAGAGAAGCATGCACAGCCTATCTATTAAACAATTGAGAGAGAACAAAATAAATCAACACGCTGTGTGTTTAACAGTGTAACAAATAAACCTGTGTTTAAATTCACACTATTTCAGTAAAAGCTAAATTCCTAAGACTGATCTTTATTTATGCCCAAAATTTTGCCAGTCTTACTTCCAGTATCTTACTTATATGCAAGATTATGGAGATATTCTAAAACTTCTGAGTCCACCGGAGCACGTGGGTCGTTTCCGTGGAAAGCAGAGGATTCTTGGTCCGAACTTCAGCGTTCGTGAGGAAAAGAAAAACTCTGATTAAAACAATGTGCACAGCGCTTTGTTAAAAAAAGGGTCCAGCCACTCTTTTAACTTTGAATTAAAACTGCGTTTGGGCGGCAGTCGTGACGTCACTTCTAATACGAATAAACCGGTTATAACTCAGGTTGAGTTTAAAGATCGCGCGACTCTGGAGTTTACCTTGGCCAAGGGTAAGAAAGAAATCGCGCTAAATCGTGGATCTTGCAAGAAAGAGGTGTTTTAAATTTGCTCGGGTAGCATTCTCTTTGTGTGCACAGACCGCTGGTCCCGCGACAGAAAGAGGAAGAGCGGAAGTGTCGTTCCATTATTTATGTCTTCATAGAGGACGTGGTGTTGGTGATCCCGCCCCGGCGTGACGCAGGCCAACGCGGAAGTGGGCTGATGGGAAATGTAGTTTCAAAAAGGGACTATAGCTATATATATATATATATATATATATATATATATATATATCTCACCTCCAGTGATATCCTGTCCATCTTGAAGTATATCTGTGTGTGTGTGTGTGTGTATATATATATATATATATCAGTGTTCTCCCTAGGATTAAAATAAAGCCCTAACTTTTGGATGGTAGCATGGCGCACCAAAGGTACGAGAGTACGATAGGCAGGATTAGCCCCTCTCATTGGGGGGTCTGCAGGCCCCAGTCCGGTCCAGGGCAAAGCCCTGGTGGGGGGGTCTAGGGGGGCAAAGCCCTCCAGCCAAAAATGATTTTGCCAACTTTAAGAGGAGACTGGTGGCCTTAGGATGAATATTTAGTTTTAGTTTTCACCCTCTTGTTACTATTAATGAAAAAAAAAATGGCTTCATGAGGACATCACATGTATTAACAAAACAATGCCAGGTAAACAATAACACATTTCAACATGATCATGAAATGAAAGATGTGCAATGATCACATTTCAATAAGCTTTCACCACAAAACTACATATGCATGTCGCTTCATAGGAAAACAGGAAACACAATTTGTGTTGCCACCAAGTCATTTCTAAATCAAGGTTTTAACTCAGTAAAAGTGCATGTGTTTGCAATTTATTGCAGCAGAGTTTGAGGTTTATTTTGCCCTTTATTAAAAAAGTAAATAAATAATTATATAATTAAATTTTTTTTCTGAATATAACACTACAAGCTGAGTAAATTTAATATTCTGTCCTATGTATTAAATATCATTTATAAATTGTTTTTATTATAGTTAAATAAATTATTAGAAAGATAATATTCAAGGAATATAAATTAGTGAATTACTCAAAGTAATACCATCACCAAAAATCCCCAAACCATTATGACAATGACATATTAACAACTTCCAATTATCTAGTTATAGAGTTATACATTTATGTGCTTATTTTTTATTTCCCGTCACCAACACAGACTAGCTAGGTTACTACTGTAACAATAATAAACATACCAAACACAGCATCCAAAGTTCCTGTTGAAAAAAAGTATTTGGCTTTACATTTATGATAACATACAGTATCTGTGGGACAGTTCAATATCTATTATTTTCTTTAATTTAGCAACTTTGCAAATAGATCTATTTGAGCTTAGATTAACTGAAACAAGGCACGTTTAACTTTTTCAAACATGATAAAATATAAAAATATACCTTCTCACTGACAGAAGTCTGTGCTGCAAATGTGGTCAAGAGTGATCCTGATGACGATCTCACTTTTTCAAGATCATTGTGAGACTTTCTTTGCATTAGTCTAGGACCTGGCTTAGACATGTACCTGTATGCACATAATTTAGGAGAGGATAACTCAACTGTTATAGGCTAATTTGATCCCAAGGAACAACTTGGGGTGTGTGCCAAAATCGCTCAACATGATATCATGTACATAGCGGACATTGCACGCACTGGTGCATTGATAATGCTTTGTTTTCCATGAATATATATTTTATTCTGAAAAATCGTGAGAATTTAATAGTGGAAGCATAAGAGCATGATTCAGTGCAAGAAATCATGAGTCTCACAGCAAAGTCATGAGAGTTGACAGGGCAACTACAAGTGGTGTAGGTTTCAAACAACTGTCAGTTTGTCCATAACTGGCAGCCCCAGCAAATTCAGACCAAGAGCAGACCGTTTGATGCTTAAAAAAAAAGTTTCCATGAACCCAAAAATTTCATCACTGGATCTGTAGGTAACTCTTGCAGCTGTTGGTTTGAAAGTGCATACATCTACAACAATCAGAAAGAGATTGGACAAATTTGAACTGTATGGGAGGTGTGCCAGGAAAATGCCTTTGCTGTCCAAAAGGAACATTAAAGCAAGACTACAGTTTACCAGTGAACATATAAGCAAAGACCAGGCCTTTTGGCATAACATGCTCTGGACAGATAAATCAAATGTGTAGTGCAGACCAAAGATGGCTTTTTAGGAGGAGAACCTCATACCAACTGTGAAGCATAGTGGTGGAAATGTTATGGTTTGGGGTTGCTCCGCTGCCTCAGGGACTGGGAAGCTTGCATTCATCGATTCAACTATGAATTCTGGGTCATATCAAAGAGGGCTTGAAGATAATGTGAGGCTGTCTGTTCAAAAGTTGAAGTTGAACCAGAGGTGGACCTTTCAACAAGATAACAATCTTAAGCTCACTTGCAAATCCACCAAGGAATGGCTCAAAAAGAAGAAATGGAGGTCTATGGAATGGCCTAGTCAAAGCCCAGATTTGAACCCCATTGAAATGTGAGGAGATTTGAAAAGGGCAGTAAATGCAAGAAAACCCTCAAACATCTTGCAACTGAAGGAACTGTACATGGAAGAGTTGTCAAAAATTTCAGCAAGCCGATGTCAGAGACTGGTGGACAATTTTGCAGAATACCTATAAGAAGTTATTTCTGTTAAAGGGGGCAACACTAGCTTCTGAAGCCAAGGGTATACTTACTTTCTCCATAGAAGAATATTACATCTGTTGATATATTTGTTAAATAAATTATTGAAAGAGCTTGTTTTCCTTGTTGTTTTGTTCAAGTATATCACTTTTATCTGCAGACACTATATCAAAAGGGTGAAATGTTTGCTTATTTAAATATGTTGAGAAACGTCTACAATTTCCATGGGATGTACTTAATTTTTCATGACTGTATCTTTGCACAGAGATTTTCCTGATGTATCATGCTGGGAAATTTACAAACTGCATAGCTACGTTAGTCTCCAATTATTCTTGCAAATCAGTAGCGATAGCAGACATTTTTCTCATCTCAACTCCAGTACTTTAGACAAATGTCTTAGCCACATCCTCACTTTTTGTGGTGCCATAGATGGGTTTAACACAACATGGTTCCTCTTGTACTCCAATAGATTTGCAAAGTCTGGCCACAGTTTCAAAAAATGTCAACTTGTTGATGTCTACATTTTCATCGACAGTGCCACTTAACATTATGCT
The DNA here is from genome assembly GCF_027579695.1 of Neoarius graeffei. Lineage (NCBI taxonomy): Eukaryota > Metazoa > Chordata > Actinopteri > Siluriformes > Ariidae > Neoarius > Neoarius graeffei. The sequence continues at coordinate 49,614,206 of NC_083572.1, forward strand.
GTCTTTCAATCCAGCCTCTTGCTATTCCCTGTTCTCTATGGCATTCAGCAGGTATTGCTGAGACAGGCATGTCTTTAAACCTAGCAATAGTAGTGTCCTTTTTTGGTAAACTGTCAATTCTCTGCTGCACAAAATGCTTCTTTAATATATTATCTGTCTGTGAAGGGCTTTCCAAGTTTAGAAATGCACTGAAATAACTTTAACTACCTTGTATCTTGTAAACTGTTGCATAACTTTTACCATGGCGTATACTTTTAAGAACATTTGAAAGTCTATTACTTGTACTTTCAGGTTGCTCAGTTGATTGATTCTGTTTTATTGTCATGATGACCTGGCAACTTGTCCAGGGTGTACCCCGCCTCTCGCCCACAGTCAGCTGGGATAGGCTCCAGCTTGCCTGTGACCCTGTAGGACAGGATAAGCAGCTACCGATAATGGATGGATGGATGGCATTCTTCAATGAGCTTTGATACCTTGTCTCAAAATGACAATGGACACCAGATGTTTGACAAACAGTGCTTTCACAGCACAAGGCTCACAGCTGGATATTTTTGTTGAATGAATCTGAACAAATCTGTCAATAATTTAGCATAGTACAGACTACTATGGCAAGGCTGACACTGCTTCTCATTGGAAAGGCAAAATAGCGTTTTTAAAATATGGAAGGGAAGAAAGGAACCAATAAGGCATGGATCTGAGTTGGAATTAACTCCAATAAGGCTTTCATCTTGGTTAGAAATAAAACATTTTTAATACCACCAATTAACATGTCCAGTTAATATACGCCACATGCCAATAGATAGGTTGGAGAACCTGACTCATAGTTTGAATATCAGTAGGCTAATCAGAGCTTTGTCAGTACTTTGACAGTACTAGTTCCTATTAAGTATTTATTGCTGTTTGGCTCCTGTTTTGAGAAAAATAGTTGGTTCAGTGAGTGAGTCTGTAATCTGTAATCAGAGAGCCATGAGAAAAAAGTGGAATCTGGTAAACTGATGGCCCAAGCCAGTGGCATTGTTAGGCCCTATCACTCAGGGCTATAGCCCTGGGTATCTTCGCCCTCAAAAAAAAGTAAAAGGATTAATAGAAAACAACTGACTGAAACAGACTGGAACTTGACTTGCAGTATCTGAAGACAGAAGAGGGGAACACGGGGGAAGCAGGGAAGGGGGGACATCGTTGAGTGCTGCACATTCAAAATTTTGGCAACCACCAAAAGAAAAGAACATTCAGAACTGGTCAGAAGATGACTTAAAAAAAAAACCCTATCCACTATTGTTGGATTTTTAAAGATGAAAACAGATAGTAAGTCATTGACCGTGGGTGTTTATACAGAATGTATCAACAGTGTAACCTATTGAATTATGTTGATGCACAAAACCTGCTCCGTGTAGCCTGGTTATGTTGAATTTACCGTGTAGGGTCTGTATGATTAGTGTGCTAGGCGAGCTCAAAAGTTCAAGTGGTTTAATGAAGATCTACAGTAGTGGTCTATTTGCCCTGACTGAGTTTATTTAACAGGTCAACAACAATTTGTGTTCATATAGACACCAATAGTTGCCCTGACATAATTTAATCATATGTTTTAATGCTACATGTAGCCTACACAGGACCAGCCAGCTGACCATCCCATAGCCAGCCTTTGGCATGTTAATCACATATGGGGATAAAATAGTTTTTTGTTGTTTTGCCACACAGTATTAATGACAACATTAATTTGTGTTGTCCAGATACTACAAATGAGCCGCTGCAGTCAACTGAGTCTGGATGCATTGGAGAAAATGGTATTTATGTGTGTGTGCATGTCTGAGAGAAACTTGGAAAACATATCCATATGATCATAGTTTTGTGAGATGGGATGCCATCTAGGATTTTGAATGTTGTAATATAATAATGTAGCTTAGAATTTGTCTTTGTGGTCCTAAAGGAGAGATATGTGAATGAGAAATTATCTATTTTTATTAAACTAATGATAAATTTTACTCGTCATCGTTTGTATAAACTGACCAGGAGTCACAGTGGGAGGTTGCGGCGAGAGAGTCAGTTGACAGTGGGGCCATCAAGAGTCTTTAGCCCCAGGATTCCATTGGGGACACCAAAGACAGGACAGGGTTCAAGTAGGTGGCTCACAGTTTGGGGGGGGGGGCACAGGAGCAGTTCTCAGAAGCTGCTGTGCCAATGGTGTGGAGGAAGGCCTGAGTTTTCCCCCAACCAGTGCGAAGATGGTTCAGCCTGACACAGGCAGGGAGTGGGAGGGAGTGCCCAGCAGGTTTAGTGGATGGCTCAGAGGTGTAATTGTGCAAGGTGGAATTAGCACCCTCCCCTTTCTTGCACCACTGATCCATGACCCAATCAGGGATGAGGGGGTGCTGTTTTTAAGCTCTGCAGCACATACAGCATAGTGCTTACGGTTAAGGCGCGATTTAGTATTAACTTCACTGATGTTTGGCACCAGGCTGACTGGGATACGAGATTTCTCCACAAGTTTGAGAACCAGGTGGTTCCTTTGGATGTTGGCAGGTGGGATGCCTGCAGCAACAGGCAGCATAGCAGAGGGAGTGGGAGCCATGCATCCAGAGATAACTCTCAAGGCATCATTGATCACAGTATTGATGGCTGGGGTGTGGTAACTATGCACCCAGACCGGAGCAGCATACTCTGCAATGGAGAACACCAGTGCGAGTGTTGATGTGCGAAGGAGCTTCTTGATCAGGTTTACCCTTTTGGAAGACTTTTCCACAACTGCACAGCAAATTCCTCAGTGTTGAATTAACACCCAGAGTGTTTATATTGGTCCAATTGGACCAATATAAACACTCTGGGTGTTAATTCAACACTGGGGAATTTGCTGTGTGCTTGCAGGTGAGGATCAAAGGTAAAGCTACAATCGAGAGTAACCCCAAGGTACACGGGCTGTGGATCAAATCTCAGGGTTTTGCCTTTATGCCGGATGATCAGGTCTTTCTTGGCCAGTCGGTTTGCAAGGTGAAATATTGCAAGGTGAATAAATTTTACTAGTGATATTTAAGAGACAATTGACACGTGCCTCCATTTCCTGAGACATTATGTGTGTTGATGATAATAACTTAATAATAAAGAAAGAGAAATTGAAGTGAACTACATAAATTTAAAAAGAGCAGTGCAAAAATCAGTAATAAAGATGTCATAACCTTTGAATGTGTGTGGGTGATAATATTTCTTGTAAAGTTAAATATAACCTCGCCAACCTATCTATTGCCAATATCCCTTAAAAAATACAAGCCTCGGGAAAACTTGACTTAGCCCCTGGTCTTTTCAACAGCTAGAAACACCTCTGGCCCAAGCAACTGATCCTTTAGGGTGAGTCTCCCTCCCAGCTTACAACATACTGTGTTTGGTCATAGTGTTATTTGTGCGGCCTTACTAATGGAGAGAGTATTGAGGGAGTGACAAGAAATTGACCAACAGTTTAGAAAATATTTAGCATAGTGGTTAAATATAATGGATGAATTCTCTCTGTTGATGTACAGACGTTCAAATTCTTCATTAGAGGAATTGAAGAGGAGTATATGAAGGAGATGTGAAATGTAAAACCACAGGGAGGAGAAATCCCAGCCTAGCAGTATCGTGGTCATGGGAGGGTGAGTGGTAAAGAGATGCAACATCAATTCTAATTGGTGAGAGCAGCAGTAGTCAGACATATTGACCAAAAATCATCTGCATGTATTATGAGAGGAAGGACGAGAAGGCACGTGGTGCTGGATTAGACTCTGCTGGGTGCACACACACACACACACACACACACACACACACACACACACACACACACACACACATCAAATAGGGCACACTCAGACTGGAATTAATCACACCACATTGCTCCTGTCTCTAGGCCAAGTAAAAAGCACCAAGCATCTTTCTACAGCCCACTTTCCTCTTTCTTCACCTACACTTTATTAACTTCCTCTTCCCTGTCTGTACAAAATCTATTCGCATCACCAATCACAACCAGACTGAAAGGACAAATGTGTTGGTTTAGACAGAAACCAAGGCTATTTTTCTCGCTGAACTCTACACTAAGGCATTTAATATATAAAACTAGACTCTGTCGCTATAGACAATAGTATGCTTTGGATTTGTTTCATTGAGAAATATAAAATTTTGCAACTACCAATAACCAAGGAAAATCGTTTGTATAGAGTTAAAATGAGATGTTAAAATGATTGTAAAACACAAGTCTTTTACATGCAAAGAAATCAGATTATTTGAGCTTATGGGCACATTCTCAATATTTTCACCTGTCTCAGTTCTGTAAAGAAGGATTCAACAACAATGCATACTGGTCTCTAATTGTGAATGAGTGTGTGAATGTGTGTGTGACTGGCATCCTATCCAGTGTATTTCTGCTTCAATCCCAGCATTCCTGGGACAGGCGCCAGCAATTCTTGGCTTTATGAAAAATCACAGGCATTGTAACATCACTTGTGTCAGGCTACATGAACAAAACCTTTGCAACATGTACGAACAAACTCCAAAGGAAGAAGTAATGTTACAACGGGTACAAAATGCAGCTGCTAGATTGACCTCTAACACCTCGCTCTTTTGCCATATTTCACCTGTACTGTACGAGTTACATTGGCTACCGGTAAAGTATAGGATAATGTTTAAAATTATTTTAATTAGTTTTAAGGTTTTACAGGGCTGTGCCCCATCATACATCACTGACCTTTTATGCCTTAAAGTAGCGACAAGATATGAACTACGCTCAAATAATGAACGGTTACTTGCACCTCCTGCACTAAGGACTAAGAAGACTACAAGAGATAGGGCTTTTGCTGCGGCTGTGCCAGTTTTGTGAAATTCATTACCCAGCCAGCTTAGAGCTGATACTAATTTACATGATTTTAAATCTGCTTTGAAGAGACATTTATTTAGGTTAGCTTATGATTTATAACATTATTGTTTGTTATTTATTGTAATAATTATGATAGTCTATATATGACATTTTAAATTGTATATATATATATATATATATATATATATATATATATATATATATATATATATATATATATATATATATATATATATTTATTTATTTATTGGAAATTTATTGGCAGATCTATTATTTGTTTATGCTAGTGACCAAGCTTGTCCCCTGTTAACCCCCGTTTTACGACTGCTTTGGGACTGCGGTTGTCGTGAACGGTTTTGCGCTCGGGTTTCCGTCGGTGGGGGGTTTATAGCATCAACGAAGCCGACTTTATATTAGGACTGTTAATGTTATTGTCATGTTGTCTGTTTTTGCCCAAATGAGGATGGGTTCCCTTTTGAGTCTGGTTCCTCTGGAGGTTTCTTCCTCATGTTGTCTGAGGGAGTTTGTCCTTGCCACCGTCGCCACAGGCTTGCTCATTGGGGATAGATTAGGGATAAAATTAGCTCATATTTTAAGTCATCCAAATTCTGTAAAGCTGCTTTGCGACAATGTTTATTGTTAAAAGTGCTATACAAATAAACTTGACTTGACTTGACTGTAAACGACTAACAGAATCATAATAATAATAATAATAACAACAACAACAACTTTATTTATCACACATACATTTGTGAAATTCCTCTCTGCATTTAACCCATCTGAAGCAGTGAACACACACACACACACACACACACACACACACACACACACACACACACACACACACACACACACACACAGGGGCGCCGCCAGAAATTTTGGGCCCCATGAAATATTAGAATTTTGGGCCCCCCAACTTTGCCCACCCTCGTCACAATTGCACTATTGTCATTATTTGACTTTTGATAGCCCATGGACCTTGAGTTTGTGACTTTATTACATTTTATGTATTAACCTACCAGGGACTAGATGAAAACTGGTCAGTGACTAATTCTGGTGCATTTACAATCACAAATGAAAATTCAAGATTTTGCCACATGCCTTCTTGTGCTAGGACAATTGGTAGTGAAATGTGTGATGTGACTGGTGTCCGTTATTAGCAACACTTTAATCTAGCAAACTGTATATGGCGCTCGCTCATTAAAATCTTCAATCCTAAAGCATTTATGGGTTGTACTGCTGCTTACCTCCTTCTCCAAAGGGAGGTTCAGTGGTTTGGTAGGGCGGAGGTCCCCCTGAGGCTGAATCTGTGCATATTTAGGGCATCCCATTAGTTATGAAACTGGTTATTAGCACTAGTTATTAGCACCAGCATAACGTAATATTTCATCTTGTTTATCACACAAGTCCGTTCAGTTATTAAAATGGAAAAAATGTCACTGTACAAACTGTAAAAGTGTTCTCTTGATAGGCTAATCCAACCACGTTCATACTGTTCATTTACCATTCGCTAATATTTTGAACACATGTGAGAGATGGCTACCTTTCTTTGGGAAAAACTGAGTGACCAGTTGCCTGCCTCTCCGGTCCCTCTCAGCTGCCTTTCTTTACGTTTTTGACAGCCTCTTCATATTTAGCGATCATAGACTGTACGCACTCCACTGCTGGCTGGCTGGCTGCTGCAATGCGACACAGCAGCAAGTAGCGTTGCACTGATCAGCACACAGATTTAACGCATCGCGCTTCTACCAGAACTGGACCGTACCATTTTGCAAAAGGGGGAGGGTTAAATGACTATGTTGAAGAACTCAAGAAATAGACAACCTTGTTCAATTAGCTCATTTTACCAGATGGAATATTGCATTGTTGTTATTTCAAAAGTCTTATTAAAATCATTAAAAGCATATTATCAGCCCCTTAAAGGGCCCCATGGCAGTGCTGGGCCCCTAGAATTGTTCTAACCTTTCCCCCCCTGGCGGCGCCCATGCACGCGCGCACACACACACACACACACACACACACACACACACACGTGAGCAATGAGTACACACATACCCAGAGCAGTGGGCAGCCATGCTAACAGCACCTGGGGAACAGTTGGGGGTTAGGTGACTCACTCAAGGGCACCTCAGCCTAAGGCTGCCCCATGTTAACCTAACCACATGCCTTTGAACTGTGGGGGAAACCGGAGCACCCGGAGGAAACCCACACAGACACGGGGAGAACATGCAAACTCCACACAGAAAGGCCCCCGTCGGCCACTGGACTCGAACCCAGAACCTTCTTGCTGTGAGGCAACCGTGCTAACCACTACACTTTAGAGCTGCAGGGCTCACTGGGAGAATCATTCTCAAATGTCATGTGATGATGAGTCACACATGTACACACACACAGAACGGTTTCTTGGACTTAATGATTTCAGCACAGCAGAGGACACGTACATATATCAGGAAAATTAGACTTAAAAAGTTCAAATATATACACAGTCATGTGTGAAGTTTCTCATTTTTGGAAGAGATTGTTACAAAAATGAAACATAATGTTTTGACCGTATCGAGTAATTTGATCTCATTTCATCCACTTTCAGTGGTTCTTCATCTAGAAAGGCTGTCTTGCTTCTGTATCCATTGCTACATCACAGTATACACAGTATCCAGTTCAACTGGCAAGCTAGATATGTGAATTTAATGGTAGTGATATTGAAGTGGGCGGCACGGTGGTGTAGTGGTTAGCGCTGTCGCCTCATAGCAAGAAGGTCCGGGTTCGAACCCCGTGGCCAGCGAGGGCCCTTCTGTGTGGAGTTTGCATATTCTCCCTGTGTCCACGTGGGTTTCCTCCGGGTGCTCCAGTTTCCCCCACAGTCCAAAGACATGCAGGTTAGGTTAACTGGTGACTCTAAATTGACCGTAGGTGTGAATGGTTGTCTGTGTCTATGTGTCAGCCCTGTGATGACCTGGCAACTTGTCCAGGGTGTACCCCATCTTTCGCCCATAGTCAGCTGGCATAGGCTCCAGCTTGCCTGCGACCCTGTAGAACAGGATAAAGCAGCTAGAGCTAATGAGATGAGATGAGATATTGAAGTGATAAGCACCAGCTACCCAAACAACATCCAAGACCTAAGAAACGTAATCTTAACTGCAAAATTCAGGGCACAGCAATATCTTAAGCTTTGTTAAGTCACCTCACTCAGGTCTCACTGTAGCCTTCATTAGCTCAGCTCATTCCGTTAACACCAATGCCTTCACAGTCTTAGTTCGTTTAAACCTTGGATGTGGGATATTTCAAATCCTAAGACAATCTTAACATCCTAGATTTGCCAACTGATTAAGTAGAGTTTGACTGGGTTTGATTATTTTAAGCTGAACAAAAAACATTTTTGTCTATTCATAAATCACTTGCATAATGTATATATGGGGTTGTACAGGACCACCGTGTGAGTGAGGGGCGGGAGACTGGGAGGCAGATGGTGAAATTTTGACTGAAATTTTTCATTGGCATCACAAATAAATATAATTATTATAAATACACAGGTGATGAGAGAAAATCAAGCGCACTGATTGGTTGAGAGATTCGGACTGTTTTTTGATAATCACCTCAAGCAACTCGGCAAAATGGCAGCCAAACACTTGTCACTGTAAGTGAGGAAGAATTGCAAATATTATGAAAGAAAATGCTGTTCCCAAAAGCATTAAAGATGCTATGAAGTTTGGCCAAAAACTATTCAAGGGTAAGGTGGAATTGTGATTTATTTTATCGATTTCAAAACAAAGTATTTTATGTGACTCGCATACATAAGCGCCAAGTCTGTGTACATTACATTTGCATGTGGCTTTTGAATTTGAAATAATTTTTTAATAATCACTGGTGCATTTATACGAAAACAATTATCCGCTTCAGGCTCAGTGAATATCGATGAATAATAACCTCATCTTCATCTTGGTTATTATCAGAGGTGGACAGTAACTTGAGTACTGTACTTAAGTACACTTTTTGAGTATCTGTACTTTAGTATTATTTTTTTTTTGGAAACTTATGACTTTAACTTCACTGCATTTGAAAGACAAATATCGTACTTTTCACTCCACTACAGTTCTATCAAGGGCCTCGTTACTATGAAGCAGCTTTGAAAATGGATGGTTTTTTCTTTTTGTTTCTAAAACATGATCGGCTTTCTCAGTGTCACCTGCGAAAAAAACAATCAGTAATCACTAGGGTCACGTCATATCCCTAGACTGTATAAAATCAAGTTCAGTGATTTCTCAGCAGCATTATTTGAACACAATCAGTTGATGGCAGAATGGAAGGAGGCAGTTCTTCTGGAGAAGAAAAACTGCACCCATAGCCATACCTCGAACCCATGTTTCAGTTTTCTGAAAGGATTAAAGATTCATTTCATTTTAATTCATTGCTTTTTTTTTTGCCTAAGACAAACCATGTCATGGCCTATAAAAACTCATCATCCAACCTACAGAAGCACCTTGAGGTATGTAAACGTTTTATTCCGAGAGAAAGCTTGCAATGAAGTTGTCTGTGTTTTTAGAGTTAGTGTTGCAATAGCTATGCAGTCTGATTAGTCAAGTGACTTTCTGTGGATTTGCTCACCAAGTTGCCATAGCCTTGTCCATGGCTAATGATAACATAGCTAGTTAACTTGGAAGTTAGCATGTAAAAACAGAGTTACGCTAGCATGAATAACGTTAACTTATCTGAAGTCCTTTCAGAAATATGTTTCAGCATAATCTTGTCAAATAAACAGAATGTAGAAATCTGTGTTTAAAGGTGTTTATTCTACAGGTTCTACAAGCTAGTCAGTAAATCCAGTAAGTTGCGTCAGAGGCATTAGGTCTTGTAAGCATTCTGGCAATAATACAATGATGTATTGACAGAAAATGTACTTTTAATACTTAAGTATTTTTAAAAGCAAGTACTTCAATACTTTAACTTAAGTAAAAATTTGACTATACAACTTTCACTTGTATCAGAGTAACATTCGATCAGTGGGATCTGTACTTTGACTCAAGGCAAGGCAAGGCAAGTTTATTTATATAGCACATTTCATACACAGTGGCAGTGCAATGTGCTTTACAGAAGTAAAAGCAAAACAGTAAACAATAGAAAATAAAATTACATAAAATAAATGGGGAAGAAGAGAGAAAAAAATAATAAGAATTAAACAATAGTAGAAATAAAATAATAAAATGAAGTAAAAGTTCAGTAAAAAAACAGCAGAATAAAATAGAATAAAAGTTAAGTAAAGTTTAAAACATGCAGAGACTGTAAAAGTTAAGAAAGTTTAAAACATGTAAAGCTGACAATATTAATCAGTTAGCAGAAAGCATCTGAAAACAGTTTGGTCTTTAGTCTAGATTTGAAGCTGCCAACAGCAGGAGCATTTTTAATGTCCTCTGGCAGTTGGTTCCATAGCTGCACTGCATAGTAGCTAAAAGCTGCTTCACCACACTTTGTTTTAACAACAGGTTTTACCAGTAAATTTTGCTGCTGCGATCTGGTAGATCTGATTGGGTTAGGCCGCTGCAACATATCAGAGAGGTGATTGGGCCCTGTACCATTTAGAGATTTGTACACCAGCAGCAATGCTTTAAAGTCAATTCTGTAGCTTACTGGAAGCCAGTGAAGGGACCTTAGAATTGGAGTAATGTGCTCTGTTCTTTTTGTTCGTGTGAGAACCCTAGCCTCTGCATTTTGAATCACCTGAAGTCATTTGATGGTCTTTTTTGGCAGGCCTGTGAAAAGGCCATTGCAGTAATCAACCCTACTAGGGATGAAGGCATGTATAAGTTTTTCTAGATCATTTTTTGACATAAGTCCTCTTAGTTTGGAAATGTTTTTTAGGTGATAAAATGCCGATTTAGTGATTGCTTTCATGTGACTGTCAAAGTTTAGCTCGCTGTCAATGAAAACACCAAGATTTTTAACCATATCAAGTAATGAAGTTGGGTACTTTGTCCACCTCTGGTTATTATTCACTGATATTCACGTAACCTTTGGCGAATAATTGTGAATTAACAGATGTTAACTATAAATATTTCTCATGTTAGCTAAGTCGAACATACACATGAGGAAGCAGACCAGGTTTAATATCAGAGAGTTCAAAACACCAACACAACTGTCATTCTTGATTCAAATGTTGATCTGCCATTTTAACTGAGGGGGGAAAAGAAGACTGGTGATTTAGTGTATTTTTGAGAGATAAATCATAGCAGTGTACTCCAGTACTCCTGAGCAAAATGCATAAAAGTTGGCAGGTCTGCATATTCACATAAAAGCATATGTTTGACGAGAAGAAGAAGAAGAAGAAGAAGAAGACAAAGAAGCCTTTATTTGTCACATGCACACTCAAGCACAGTGAAATTCGTCCTCTGCATTTAACCCATCGGAAGCAGTGAACACACACATAAGTGAGCAATGAGCACACACACATACCCAGAGCAGTGAGCAGCTATGCTACAGCACCCGGGGAGCAGTTGGGGGTTAGGTGCCTTGCTCAAAGGCACTTCAGTCCAACCTCAGGCCATGGATGCCTCATGTTAACCTAACCGCATGTCTTTGAACTGTGGGGGAAACTGGAGCACCCGGAGGAAACCCACGCAGACATGGGGAGAACATGCAAACTCCACACAGAAAGGCCCCTGTTGGCCACTGGGCTCGAACCCAGAACCTTCTTGCTGTAAGGTGACAGTGCTAACCACTACACCACCGTGTCACCTGTATCAACTATGCTTTTCCATTGCTACAGTTGCTGACTAGCATACACAGGCTAGAGTCAGAAATACATATACTTGGGACTCATTTGTGCTGGTCTGAAAAATGTAGTAAAAAGAAACAAAATGGCAAAAATGTATAGTTGGTGCCCCTGGACTCTTCTTGATTTTCTGTGGCAGCACTGACTGCCCTGAAAACCTACAGATGATAACAGATCAGCAAAACTATGAATTATGGATATGTGTATTGCATTTCTGGCTTCAGAATCTAGCTGTGCCTCCATTAACCTACTTAATGTACAATTTGAAAGTGCAAACTAAAAAAAAAAAAAAATATATATATATATATATATATATATTGGAAACACATGAATAAAAAAAAAACATATCACAAAAATGTTTTTACATTCGCATGAGGTGTTTTTATGATAAAGGACTTGATAAAGCAATATTTCGCAAAATTGAAATTCAATCATATTTTTCACATTTAAGTCACATGAGGGCGGCACGGTGGTGTAGTGGTTCGCACTGTCGCCTCATAGCAAGAAGGACCTGGGTTTGAGCCCAGTGGCCGACGGGGGCCTTTCTGTGTGGAGTTTGCATGTTCTCCCCGTGTCTGCGTGGGTTTCCTCCGGGTGCTCCGGTTTCCCCCACAGTCCAAAGACATGCAGGTTAGGCTAATTGGTGGCTCTAAATTGACCGTACGTGTGAATATGAGTGTGAATGGTTGTTTGTCTCTATGTGTCAGCCCTGTGATGACCTGGTGACTTGTCCAGGGTGTACCCCGCCTCTTGCCCATAGTCAGCTGGGATAGGCTCCATCTTGCCCGACACCCTGCACAGGATAAACGGTTACGGATAATGTATAGATGGAAGTCACATGACATGACATGACATGACATGACATGACATGAAGAGCAAATGGAAATGCTACCTTCCTGAAAAATGAGTGCTCTGTAAGCGCTATCATGATAGGAAAAAAACAGTATTAATCACATAACATCACTCAGTGGAAACACGAACCATTCTCAACTGTGTTTTGTCCAAATTTTTAAAATATCGATTCATGTGTGATTGAATAGACTTGTAATCTGCCTGTAAGTTGGATAAAAGTTTCCTTCTGATGTGCAGCTGTACTGCTGTTCAAATGCTATCAATACCAACAAAACTGCTTTCCTTGAGTTGATTGGGACCATGAATGATCAGACAGATAAGAGAAGGATATTTAAGATACCCAAATGTTCAGAAATGGCCCTGATTTAAATTATTGCATTATTATCTGATATTTATAATAAGAATAGTCTGCAAATCTCCTTCTCAGTACTATAGACCAGGGGTTCCCAAACTTTTCCATGCCAAGGCCCCCCAAACAGCATTAGCTTCTGGCCGGGGACCCCCTTTGCAAACCCACAGACAATGCTATAAAATATGTAAAGAAACATCAACTTTTAGAATGTTTTCTCTTACTTTTATTCAATATTCAATAATTGTTACATTTGTTTAGCATAAGAATATTATTAACTAACATGTTTTCAACACAAATATTTTCGCACTGAACAATAAACTTTTCAACAAACTGTTGATAAGAACAGCACAAAAGAAATCAAACCACTCTCAACTGTGTGTGTGTGTGTGTGTGTGTGTGTCTGGGAGTGACAGACGGTTTACACTAGTGGGAGGGATGGGCTTGGTGGCTCCTACATAGTTTGTCAACCCTGGGCTTAATCTCCGTCAGTGCCATACGCATGTCATTGTCCACATGTAGATGTGCTCTATGTTTGGTTTTGAGTACCTTTAAAGTTGAAAAGCCAGACTCACACAAGTAGGTTGTTGCAAAAGGGAGAAGGCATTTCAATGCCCTGTCAGCCAAGTTGGGATAGTCCTTTCTTACATGTAGCCAGTAGTTAGACAGGGGAGCCTCAAAGTCCATTTTTACCGGTAAATCCCGAGTTTGTCATCTCAATCAGCTCCTCCTGTGACTTTAAGTCCAGACTAGAACCGACACCGGGGGCAAAGGGGTTCCTAACCCAGTTTAAATGTGTGTTTTCGAGGTCAAGGAAATAGTCTTTGAAATTTCCTTGGAGGTGCTCCAGGTGGGACTGGATCAATGGAGAGACGGAGCCCAAATCATCACATGACAGCAGCTCCTGGTGAAGTAGTGGGAACATTTCTGTAACTCCCTCCTGGAGCTTGTTTGACCACAGCATGATCTTTTTGGAAAAAGCACGCACTTTGTCTTGCACCTGGAATATGTACGTGTCACGTCCTTGCATGCTTTGATTCAGTACATTTAGATGCTGGAAAATGTCTGACATGTATGCAAATTTGCGGATCCAGGTTGCATCGGTGAACCGATCTGCCAGCTGATGCTTTTCAGATGAGAGGAACTCTGCAACCTCCCTCCGCAGCTCATAGACACGGTTCAAAACTGTGCCCCGTGACAGCCAGCGCACGTTCGAGTGAAGCAGCAGCCCCTCAAAACGAGCGTCCATCTCATTACAAAGCAGGGTAAACAGTCTGTGTTTCATGGGACAGGCTTTAATAAAATTCACTACTTGTATAACCTCCTGTAGTACCTGATTCAACTCGTTATCCATCCTTTTTGCGACCAGTGCCTCACGATGGAGCATGCAGTGTGTGGCCACTACATGCAGGGCCTTCTGCTTAAAGACCTGGATCTTAGTTAAACAAGATGGAGAAGTGATCACGGCACATTGTAACTGTATGGCTTCGTGACTAAATAAAGTACCACAAAATAATGACACATAGCAAGAAAAGTACTTGGAAAACATTAACGCCATAGCTGAGAGGGATATACAAACCTTTCACAAAGTGATCACTGCAAACTTGAGCATGCTTCGACTCAGCTCCCTTCGATTTCAGTGAGAGGTTCAAAAGCCACCTTTCTCAATGTCTTTTTGTGAAATCCTGTGTTTGTTCACCTTTTTTTTTATTAGTTCACGGGGAACCCTGAAGAAACTTTTATCAGTTTCTTGGTTTGATCAATTCGAACAACTTAAAACAACGCAAGCGTAAGGCATTTTTCATGCGAGCAATGCACCTTCTCTGTACAAATGCTTTGTCAACTGAGCTTTGGTTGACCACCAGCTAGTTTTGAATAATTAATGAGGCGGCTGTGACGTAACGTGAAACTCAAGAATTACAGGGTTAACACAGAGACAACCATTCATACTCACAATCACACCTATGGGCAATTTCAAATAGTCAGTTGACCACATGTGTTTAGACTGTGAGAGGAAACCAGAGCACTCGGAGATAACCCACACAGGCATGGGGAGAACATACAAACTCCACATAGAAAGACTCCAGTTGGTCATGAGGTTTGAATCCAGAACCTTCTTCCTGTGAGGAGATAGTGCTAACCACGGCACCACCGTGCCACCCCACAAACAAACATTAGCCATCAAATTACACAAGAAGAAAGTGCTAAAATGAAATCACAGGCCTAAATACCACAGAAAGATCTGAAGACAGCAAAGTAAAGTATATTGGCTATCAGGCAACTTAGCAAACATTATCTACCTATTAAGGCTAATGGTATCTTTTACTGACTAGTTTTAGTTTCAGGTTAAACTTGCTGCATTTATCCTGATTTAAATTATCAAATGTATGTCTCATACAGTGTAACTCTTAAACACAATTAAAATATCATGCAGGCTTTAATGCAGCCGCAACACGCACACACACACAGGCCATGTGATAACCAAGTTGAAGTGCTGTCAGGCTCTGTTTGGGGTCTAATGACCCCTGGATAATGGCCCCTTTTAGTCGGCAGGAAACCCTCCCTTGTGCCTGCTCCATAAGACAGCAGAGTGTGTGTAAGTGGAGAAAAGAGATGTGAACAGCAAGAAAAGGCAGAAAAATGGAAATTAAAAAGCAGAAAAGGATTGTGAGACATCCACATCACTTCACTTAGATCCACATGATAAACATTAATCATTTTCTTGGTATTTTTCATGAATCTTCATCACAGATTTAATACGAAATAGAATGCTTAGATTTAGAAGATTAGACTTTTTTCTTGTTCCCAGCTTTCACCAAGAAAAGGACTTATTAAAATGTACACATCTCTCTACCTCTTTGTAGCATGGCTATCTCAAAGCAGCCTCACCATTCTCACACACACACACACACACACACACACACACACACACACACACACACACACACACACACACACAGAGTCACCAGATTTCATCCTATTAATTAATTATTGCAGACTTTATTTCAAAATAGTTTGGCTATGTTGTAAGTGATTGAAAAAAGCCATAAAAGCTGCCCTTTTGCCAGAAGGCAGGTCCTTTTATTGCAGCGAGCACTTACAATTAGTCTAAATGTCCTTCCATTTAGAAACAGAGTTGGTGAAAGGTGCCGTTTAAAACAATCACAGTGCTTTTACACAGGGACAACTGCCAGGGCATACTGTGTATAATTGAAGACTGTAGTGAAAGGTCATAATAGTATTGCCTGGTTAAAGGAAGGGTTCAAAGTTCTTTTGTGCACGTGTGTGTGTGTGTGTGTGTGTGTGTTAAATGTATTGAAAAGCGCATCCGGCTCCCCAAAACTAACCCGCCTCTCCGTCACTTTAAACAGCATCTAAATTAGCATTAAAACTATTGATAAGAATGTAATGAGGGAATTAAGAGATAAGAGCTCGTTCTGCTCTCTCACTCTTACACACACACACACACACACACACACACACACACACACACACACACACACACACACACACACTCGTTAAAAAGTGTGGAGAACAGGCAGGATAGGAGAAAGCAAGAAGCTTTTCAGTAGGCAAATAGTTAAACAAGCCCTGAAACTAAATTTTCATACTAGAGCTGAGAGGCCACACAGGATTGCACTCAGACAAATATATCTTTTTATGGACCAATGAGTGTGTGCTGACTAATTACAGAAATAGTTTAGTCTATCCCACTCTCGCCTGAGCTGGTGATTCATTTATAGAATCAATTTCGGCCTTCTCTATGCTTATTTAAAATCCTAACAAACTGCTCTACCATGCTGTCCTAAGTACTGTATATACATTTGTTAGTATATTCCAAGTGTGTGTGTGTGTGTGTGTGTGTGTGTAAATGAGGCAAAGACCTTACATAATAGCCTATTAGAGAACCATATGTAAACTAGCCTTCACAAGCTTTACAGTTGCAGAGTCATCCTGCTGTCCCACAGGACAATATGGCACACATGTTTAGTGTGGCAGACCTGTTTTTACACCATGTGTTTCCTCATCCCTGTACTTGCATTTGTTTCTATGCCTGGTTTGGATACATAAACAACTGTTCAACTAACCAAAATTTATTGATGTAATTATGAATGCAAGTTGCAAAATGTTTCAGCTATTATTCACCTATTCAATACCACCTGCTGAGGACTTAAGGCCGGAATTATTATTGATTATTATTAATAACGCATCAGTATTAAAATATTGGGTGCATTTGAGAAAATAGAAAATTTTTAGGCTTATAATTCACCTATTCTTCGTTTGTGACCACATGACCAAAACTGCTTGTGTCACTGACCAACGCCATATTGGAGGACTTTAACTTCACTACATTTGAAAGACAAATATCGTACTTTTCACTCCACTACATTTCTGTCAAGGTTCTTGTTACTCATTACTATGAAGCAGCTTTGAAAGTGGATGTTTTTTCTTTTCTTTTCTTCTCTAAAACGTGATTGGTTTTTCTTCGCAGGGGACACTAAGACAGCCTATCAGTAATCACTAGGGTCATGACATATCCCTAGACTGTATAAAATCAAGTTCAATTATTTCTCAACAGCATTATTTGAACACAGTCAGTTGATGGCAGAATGGAAGGAGGCGGTTCTTCTGGGGAATGCACACAACCATGGCTTTACCTGGAACCAGGGCCGTAACCAGGATTTTTCAAATACCGAGGTCAAGCATGGCTGACACCCCCCGGCACAACTTAAATAAATAAATAACAAACCAAGGATAGATTTGGTGGTGGACACATTTATTTTAACAATTCTACAACTGTGGCACCATAACTGTGGTGTTTTATCTGACATAAAAGTAGAAAGGTAGTGAACTCTTGAACTGAGTATACATACCTAAAGTACCAGTTACCTAAAGTATTGGCATTATTTACATTGCAGCATACACATGACAGAAGGGTGTGAACTGCTGAATTGTAAGCTTTAGTACTACACCTTATAATAATAGTGTGAGTGAGTGTGTGTGTGAGAGAGAGCGTGAGAGAGTTTGTGTGTTATTTGTGGGTGTCTGTATGTGTAGAGACATTCTGAGCAGTAATGTAAAGGCATCAGTCTATCTGGCTGTCTTGAATTGAGATCCATTTGCATGCATTCTCTGAAACAGAGTGTTCTCACCATTGCCTGTAATGTAAGTTTGGCTCATAACACATTTACTTCAACAGTTCTAAAACTGTGCCATCATAACTGTGGAGTTTTGTCTGACATAAAAGTCAAAACTGAACTGAACTGAGAGTATTGCTCATTTCCATTCAATCTGGAAAACGAAAAAAAAAAACCACTCAATATTTCGTTTTCCTGTTTTTCTGTATGACCAAAAAAATGAGGGATTGGTGTTTGTTTTCCTTTTATCAACTCAAAACAGAACAAATAATAAACAGGGAAACCAAAATGAAATAACTCTAATTTACGATTATTGATTTTCTCTATTCCCCACGCTACATTAGCCTTCCCATGATCCTCAGCAACAGTCCATCATCATCTCTGCATCTATGAAACAGAAAAATTGCATGTGCATGTATATATCAAGTAATTTATTCATACATCCTATTCATTTAATATATTAAGCTGTTAATGTTAAGCTGATGATCTCTTAATTATTATTATCTCAATATAATAGTAATAATAAATAATGATAACAATAACAACATGGCATTCATTTTGTCGCTTTCAACATATTGTGTCAGACCAACTTTGCTTTTTATTAGAGGACATGCTTAGCATTTTACGATGACTCATGTCAGGAGGAAAATATGAGGAGGAGTAACAAGTCACTGGCACTCCAACTTACGAGATTCTCCGCTTCTTTTGCTGGACAGCTTGAAAGTCAGACTCGGGAACAGCCATGATCTTCCTAGAGTTTTGCTTCCAGTAAAAGGAGCCTGAATGAGCGCAAAAAAATTATAATGTATGAATAAGAACTAATTCTTGAGACTGACATGAATACAAATGAATTTAGTTTTATCTAAAATGAAAGTTAAGTTGCTCGTATAATCGTAAATTAGAGTTATTATTTCGTTTTGGTTTCCCTGTTTATTATTTGTTCTGTTTTGAGTTGGAAAAAGGAAAACAAAACACCAATCCCTCATTTTTTGGTCATACAGAAAAACAGGAAAACGAAATATCGAGTGTTTTTTTTTTTCGTTTTCCAGATTGAATGGAATACTTGAATGATCAGATGATACACGGACCAGGTAGGCATATGTGATAGAGTGTAGACTACACCCTGCCCGTTTTATCCAAAACCCAACTTCCCCGGCCGACACTAGTATAGGCTACGTCGCGTGACGCTGCGTTAGACACGGCAGCGATAGAGATAGAGGCTGAGAGATTTCAGATGACATTAGACAAATGTGAATTTTATTGGGGGGAAATACAGATGACGTGGATGTGGACGCTGCGTTTTACATTGATCACTGCTCGAATTCAGCGTAGACCAATTTTAAATTTCTGAAAAAAATACCGAGGACATGACCTCGGTGTCCTCAATGGTAGTTACGGCCATGCCTGGAACCCATGTTTCAGTTTTCTGAAAGGATTAAAGATACGTTTCGTTTTAAATGTTTGCTTTGTTTGTCAAAAACAAACCACATCACAGCCTAAAAAACTTGCTGTCCAACCTGTGGGAGCATATTAAGGTATATAAATGTTTTATTCCAAGACAATGCTTGCAGTGAAGTTGTCTGTGCTTTTAGAGCTAGCGATAACATTGCAAATGTAGCTATGCAGGCTGGTTAGTCAAATGACTTTCTATGGATTTGCCCACCAAGTTGCCACAGTCTTGTCCACGGCTAACAATAACACATAGCTAGTTAACTTGGACACTGTTAGTAAAAATGTATGTAAAAATGGAGTTACACTAACATGAATAACATTAACTTATCTGAAGTCCTTTCAGAAATATGTTTTAGCATAATCTTGCCAAATAAACAGAATGTAAAAATCTTTCTTTTCTAGTAACGCTAGCTACCCAATATGATTTCAAGTTTGAAAATAGTTTGCTATATCAGGTGGAGCTTCACTGACTAGCTAACTTAACATTAAACCACCATGATGGCACAGCATGCATTCATTTTGTGAATTCACATTTCTGTCTTTGGTAACGGCGTTAGGTTTTGTAAGCATTGTGGCAATAATACAGTGATGCGTTGACAGAAAATGTACTTTTAATACTTAAGTATTTTTAAAAGCAAGTACTTCAGTACTTTAACTTAAGTAAAAAAATTGACTGGACAACTTTCACTTGTGGGGCGGCACGGTGGTGTAGTGGTTAGCGCTGTCACCTCACAGCAAGAAGGTCCTGGGTTCGAGCCCCGGGACCGGCGAGGGCCCTTCTGTGTGGAGTTTGCATGTTCTCCCTGTGTCCACGTGGGTTTCCTCTGGGTGCTCCGGTTTCCCCCACAGTCCAAAGACATGCAGGTTAGGTTAACTGGTGACTCTAAATTGACCGTAGGTGTGAATGGTTGTCTGTGTCTATGTGTCAGCCCTGTGATGACCTGGCGACTTGTCCAGGGTGTACCCCGCCTTTTGCCCATAGTCAGCTGGGATAGGCTCCAGCTTGCCTGCGACCCTGTAGAAGGATAAAGCGGCTAGAGATAATGAGATGAGATGAACTTTCACTTGTATCGGAGTAACATTTGACCAGTGGGATCTGTACTTTGACTTAAGTAATGAAGTTGGGTACTTTGTCCACCTCTGGTAAAGAGGAGTTACATTTAGAATCTTGTAGTCATTTCTCAAATCTATTTTAAAAACAATAACTTTGACTGCTTCAAAAGATAGGTATCTAACACACTATATAACATATTTAGTTATAAAAGAGCACTCACCGGGCGAGGAGGCTGCAGTATTTGAGGTAGTGGATTGACATGAATCTTGTTCGATTGACTCTGTGATCGTTTGGGAAGATTCTTCAATAATTTTGCGTTCCTTTCTGCGCTCTGTAAGCCTAGCATTTCGACCTACCACTTCAGTACCATCTTTGATTTTGTTGTGGCCCATATTTTGTGTTGGAGCCCAGTTTGGATCTATAAAATTTAGAGATCAGCTGGTTTCCCTAATGGAAAGAAAAAGCAAAATAAAAGCAGCAGCATCAACAATTATATACAGCTCTTTTTAAAATGAAATAATCATAGAAGCCTTTGATTGTCAGATCACACACGCAATGATCACGGCTTTGTCACGTTTCACAGCGGCAAGTTTCTGCACGACCAGTCTATTAAATGATCCAATATTTCTTATATATTGTGATCTTTCATTAATAACTACTGTAGTTTGTAGCACTTACCATTGATAAAATGTTCACTGCAGACTTGTGTGGTTTTTGCTTTCTCATCACTTAGATCAGCCTGGTTTATGTTGGACAGCCATTGATGTCTACACTCTGTGGACAACTCTTGTTTTTTCTCCTTGATTATTTATATTTGCTGGAATTCTAAAGAACTTATAAGTCCCCTTGTCTTGAATAGAGTTGTGCCCACATCCAATTACAGCACAAAGAGTCAGCATAGTGAAGAAACAAAAGGAATTCTTGAGCGTAACAAACTCTCGAGCACATCTTCTATAGTAAATGTGCACCGCGTGACTTTATGTACTGTATATTCTCCAACATGGCCCACTTCCTGTTCAAAGCCTCATGCATAATTAGCTATGATGTCATATGCAAATGAAGAATACTGTCATGAACAGGGAGGTAGGCAGGATGCATTTGCAGTAAAACAGTTTATTTACAAAGTATGGCAAAAAGATCCAAAACGTAATGCAAAGTCATGGTCAACAACAAACATAGGTCAGGCAATTGGTGAATAGCATAAACAGGGCAAAGTCCAACAATACAACACCAAGAAACAGGACAGGATCAAAAACCAGAAGGAGCAAGACCACCACAAATATGGCTTGGCAAAAGGGGGGGTGGGGGGTTGTGTTCTGTCATGAATTCTCTCTCGCTCTGACCCCAGCATGACACAGACCTTTGTAGTATTCCTTGGGTGTTCGATAGTTATCAGACGTTCTGCCTCAAGACAGAATGAGCCCATCCCCCGGCAAACCAAGGCACCTAACTGGTGGACCTGGGCCTCTGGCCAAGGGCATAGTGCTGTATACAGCCCCATCTGTATTTGGTATTGGTAGGGGTGTGGGCTTGGGCACAGGCTTTGGCATAGGTGTGATGCTAGGGGCCAGTATATTGGCCCCTGACACAGTAACAGGCATTGGCTCAGACACCAGCATGGACTTAAGCATAGGCAGGGGTTTGGACTTAGGCATGAACAAAAATTCAGGCATGGATTCTGGCATGGGCTTGGGCAAGGATATGGGCTCAGGCATGAACTCAGCTGGCAAAGTGATGACGTCATCCCTGAGGCCAGGAGGCAGAGTGAAAGAAAGAAAGAAAGAAAGAAAGAAAGAAAGAAAGAAAGCACAACTTTATTCACAACACACTTGTGAAATTCCTCTCTGCATTTAACCCATCTGAAGCAGTGAACACACACATGCACACACAAGTAAGCAATGAGCCACACACATACAGTAGGCAGCCATGCTAACAGCACCCAGGGAGCAGTTGGGAGTTAGGTACCTCGCTCAAGGGCACCTCAGCCCAAGGCCGTCCCATATTAACCTAACTGCATGTCTTTGGACTGTGGGGGAAACCGGAGCACCCAGAGGAAACCCACGCAGACATGGGGAGAACATGCAAACTGCACACAGAAAGGCCCCCACCGGCTGCTGGGCTTGAACCCAGAACCTTCTTGCTTTGAGGCGACCGTGTTAACCACTACACCACCGTGCCACCCATCACATCAGAAGACATCATCCTCAAAGCCAGGAGGTGGAGCAATAGTGTCATCGAAGCCTAGAGGTACTGGGAAGGTCTTGTTCCTGCAATCGTGAAGCAGAATGATGTCATCTTCAAAGGCTGGCAGCAGAGCAGAGATCTTGTCCCAACAGTCAGGAAGCAGAGTGACATTGTCATCTTCATAACTGGGTTCTCTTTATCTACTTTTAGGACTTGTGTGAAAATCTGATGTTGTTTTAGGTCATATTTATACAGAAATATAGAAAATTCTAAAGGGTTAACAAAGTTTCAAGCACCACTGTACAAAGCAACTCGGATGGCAGCTGCTGAAAGCATGTCTGTAAACAATGCTGAATTTTCTCAGTATTACCACAATTTGTACGGTCAGGTGAAGATTCGATACAAAGAGAAGATAGATATGTGTGGTTTTGACCTATATAATTTTAAAAAGTCAGACTTTTCTGAAGAGAAGATGCTTCTACTGACCATCGAGTACCCAGATATCGCTGTCAGTCCTGCGCCTGAAGGACTCTTGGGCGCGCTCCGGACTGCGCGTGTGCTGAGTGGACTCTTGCATGCACACTGTTATTGAGGCTCACCTGCACGGGATTAAGGTGCATCAGCACACCTATATACTGTAGAGACTCAGAAAATGCACACTCGCTGCAAAGTATTACGCCACATCAGTGCGCATTACCGAGCCTTAGTTACTGTGTTTGATTTCCTAGTTTTCAGATTTTTATGCCTGTTCCTAGTTCCTGTTTTTCTCACTGCCTGTGATAGTCTGTTCATGCCTCGCCTTACCTTTTGCTTGTTTCCCATTTTTGAGATTGCCTGCCATCTTGGATTGTTTGCCTGTGTGTTTTCACAATTGTTAAATAAACATCACTTCTGCACTTACATCCATCTCCTACCACGTCCCTGACAATCGCATTCTATCTGGTTTGGCTGCCGCAGAATCAAGTCTGACCTTGGACAAAACATAGCCCATTTCCTGAGTGGGTGCCCAGTCTGGATTGTTTCTATTGTATAACTTTGCTGGCGCCCCTAGAAGCGAAATGGTAATACATGTGTTAAAATTATAACAACGACCGAGTGAACCACGACAAGAGAACGCTCATTTAATAGCAAAATTCTAGCAACACAAAATAAAATTCTTCCATGACATTATCAAGAAAACTTTTGAATCTCACCTGAGATAAAATTATTACTGCAAACATAAACTATTTTGGTTTTAGCCTCTGTTAGATCAGCCCTGTCGATGTTGTTCAGCTGTGCACGTCTCCTCTCTGTACTAAACTTCAGAGTTTTCTCGACCTCTTTCCGAATCATGGACGGAATTCTAAAAAATCGGAATGTGCCACGGTCACGAGTACTGTTGTGACCACAACCATATACAGCACAAAGATATGACATAGCTAAAAGAACGCTTAAAGCAGTGGAAAAACAAAGAGAGTTGTGCACGCATGACTATGTTTTGTATGGAATCCCAGATAGCAGAGGGACGTTGAAACGGCGCCGATTCTTGGTCAGAATGGTCGGTTTCCGTCGTAAGTCAGAAAATCAACGCTGAAACGGCGCCGTGAAACGTCGATTTCTCCGCCGTCGAAGAAGGTCGATTTATCACTGTTGAATCACCGTGGGTAAAGGTTGATCTGTCGACCGTCAGAGAAGGTCGATTTATCACTGTTGAATCACCGTGGGTAAAGGTTGATCTGTCGACCGTCAGAGAAGGTCGAATATACGATGTTGAACCATCGTCACTTTTGCCGGCCAGTTTTCAACATTGGTAGGATGAGCAACTAATTGTTCAGAATATAAATTGCCACTGTTTGTCTTATCCTGCTTACACATAGATACGAGTAAATGATATAAGTATAAGTGATAATGATAAGTAAATGATTAAAAAAAGAACAAAAACCAGTTTACTTTCTTAACTCAGCAATGGATTTGACCTTCTATCTTTGAAAGTTTTTTTTGAAAATAACTTAACATTTCCAAGATGATCATAAATTAATTCTAAGAAGATTGAAAGTGTTACAAAACCTGCATCTTATACCTAACTGGTGGAAATGGTGTTACAACTTATCCTGGTGTTACTTTCATACCCAGTGTCTCTCATCTCTGTTGTATTGACTTTCATTTCAAGGCATGATATAAAAAAGGGCCAGTACGTATACGTAGCGATATGTCGTTGGATGTCCCACACTGTCCCATAATGCAGTGCGATTACCACTGCTGTTTACTGGATGACGTCATTTCCGTTATATACCTGGGTGCACGTGAAACTCCCACACCACTCGGTTGGATCGTGACTCTCTTGTGGATCGGCCTGCTGTTATGCTTGGACCATTGAAACAACATTGAGAAAAACACTGGACCACGCTACATTTTCATTCATCCCTGGACATCTGGTACGTACCATTATTCAGTCACTATTAATAAAGGGAATTTCGAATACAATTTCAAGCAGTTTAAGAAGTTATGATGAACTTCAGTCATATCACGCGTTGGAGAAATTTCCCTCAACTAGTATCCATTTGAAACAACAACAATGCAGATGCATTATTCAATCGAAAAACGAGTCGAAGTAGTTGTCTTGTTGGAGTGAAAACTTAGCGTTGGTGTGAAACTTAGCGTTTAAATCGAGCATGTAGGCCTAGGTCGCATGTCGTTTTGAGCTGACCTGTTCTTTTGTGTAGCCATGGGTCGCGCCTCGCGGCCATGAACTTTAAAGATTATCCAGGCTACCAACGCTACCAACCCATAGCCTACTGCTGACTTTCTTTATCAATGCTGCATCAAATTAATTTTGGTTATGTTTTTCTGTTTCCATGTACAGGTGTCTGCGCCGCAGGAGGAATAGGCCACAATTATAAATTATAAATAAATCATAAAATGTTTCTAAGAACTTGTTCAAGTGTGTTCTGTTCCTTATAAATGTTAAAAGTTATGCCTCATTAGATAGCTTGACAAACATTAGGAGAGGTGCATTGTTGCATGCATTTTTATATCCTGTTGTACATAAAACAGGACGTAGCCTACGCACATTGATATAAATTAAGTTTCACTTTCATGGTTGAAGTATGCATGTGTGTGTTCATCCTAGGCAAGAGCCCCGATGCTTTATTGTTAGCTAGTTTAATTTAGCCTGTTTTGCTTAATTTGTAGCCTTCCTGTTGTACATAAAACAGGAAGTAAAGTTGGATGAATCATCGCCGAAAATTAAACTATAAATCGACCGAAATCCGTAGTTGAATAAAGGGTGAAAGGGGGTCTATTCTCTGTCGGCCACCATCCACTTTTCAACGTCGTTTCAACGCAAACTCGTATGAGCAAAGCGGTGTTGAATCAACGCCGGTGATCCACGATGATTCGACGGCGTATGGTCGAAGAACATGCTGATGATTCCCCATCGAATCAACGCCCTTTTGCTATCTGGGATGTCGCTTGACCCCGCATTTGTATCTCCACCAACATGGCCGACATCCGGGTTTCTATTTTGCTTTGACATCACTTGCAAGTCAAGGATCGATGATGGATGGATGTAAAGCACTGGATAGTTTTTCACCAAGAAACCTTTCGCTGTAAGGGGCTACATTCACAAGCTCCTCTTAAGTGTTTGTTGAAAGTCACTTAAACAAAGAGACACACAAATGTAACCACTGGCCTGGCCTACCTGTTCTTATAACTGTGAGATAAATAGGAATCCTTTGGTGCAGAAATTTTTTCTTCAAAATCACAAGATCTTCAGGATACCGTATACAGCAATACATTTCTAGAAATATAAAAGTTACACACAGCAAGTTTTATTTCAGTCCCCTTTGCATCATTACTGCCTGCTTATTTCTTCACAGAGCAAGAGAAGATTGTTAGTGTGGTCTTCTTGGTGAGTTCTGCACTGCATGCATGAATTACATGAATGGACCATTGGAGAAAATGAAGCTAAATGTGGAAACATGCCTGAAATCCCATTCACCTTATCTGCTACAAAACATCAAGCTTTTAACTCTTGGAAACATGTCAGATTGTTCCCTACCGGTCCACAAAATCAATAATTATCAGCTCTCAGCACATACAAATAGAAATACGCATACATCCATACTCAAGGGATGCAAGTATGCATTCACACAAGCACACAGACAGAGGTGCAAAAAAATATGCATGGCTTTTTATTTCTGGAAAGAAATCAACATTTTCTTCTACATTTCTAGCTGGCAGTCTGTCCAACAATCAACAGTCTTTGAAATATCATTGGGCAATGGCAAGCTCCCTGTAGTGATAAGCCCAGGCAAATAGTAGCACAAAAGATTAAGATTATTAAATCAAGCAAAAACACATTTGTGTTTTATCAGCACTGAAACAAATGTGGTGCATTTATGTTAGTAGGAAAACATTGATTACTGCTCCCCACCTATGACAGATCACATGCTAAATTGACATATTCAATATTGGCTTTATTCTGACAATCACACTTATAAATTAATAAAACATTGTAAAACAGTGACCACAGTTCATATCAATTAGTGAAGCATGCCATTTTCCGGGCGGCACGGTGGTGTAGTGGTTAGCGCTGTCGCCTCACAGCAAGAAGGTCCTGGGTTCGAGCCCCGGGGCCAGCGAGGGCCTTTCTGTGTGGAGTTTGCATGTTCTCCCCGTGTCCGCGTGGGTGTGCTCCGGTTTCCCCCACAGTCCAAAGACATGCAGGTTAGGTTAACTGGTGACTCTAAATTGACCGTAGGTGTGAATGTGAGTGTGAATGGTTGCCTTTGTCTATGTGTCAGCCCTGTGATGACCTGGCGACTTGTCCAGGGTGTACCCCGCCTTTCGCCCGTAGTCAGCTGGGATAGGCTCCAGCTTGCCTGCGACCCTGTAGAAGGATAAAGCGGCTAGAGATAATGAGATGAGATGCCAATTTCATTTCATCCTTGGCTGCAATTTCGGAAACACACACTATACACTGTATATGAATAAACACTTGATAGAAATAGTTATAATATGAATTAGATTAATTTCAAAGACCGATACTTTGATTTCCTAAATAAATTTGATTGGGTTAGGATGACTGTACTGTATATCACACACTAAACATATCAGTACAGATACTATATATGTCTGCAGCAGAGTGCAAGTTTATTCTACTGTCAAGTTTTCAAAGCCTTTCTCCACCACATGCACACTACGAATGGGTGTATGTTCCACTTAATCTCCAAGCACATCGAATGCATGCTGCAACCGGGAGTAGTTTAGACCTGATCTTGTTTATTGGTTGGTGAGGGGTGGGGTGGAGGGTAGTTGAGGTGGAATGTGCATGCGTGTGTAATTAGATCATCTGTTCAGTTCGGGGGGGGGGAATAAGCAGCCATTAAGTTTAAGCAGTCTTAAACAGTCTTAAATAGCACACTAGGGCACAGCTGATATGAAGATTGCCAATTTCCAATCCCAATTTCAAGGAGCTAACATTATAACATGATAACATGATAATTATAATTGATATAATTTTAAATAGTCAAAAATTAAAACACAATAAGATTTATTTAAAAATACAATGAATTCTATAAATTTGCCAATTGGTCAATTTCAAAGAGGTGAACAGCATAAAGTAATATCATATACAGTACTGTGCAAAAGGCTTAGGCACCCTTTTTTTCAGACAAACCTTGTTATAGATTTCTATTTTATGACTACATTATCAAGTCAGTACAAAAACATTTTAGAGTTCCAAATGTTCATTTTCCAGCACAAAATTAAATGTTACAGAATTTTTTTTTTTGTATCTGAGCAGCATATAACATAAGAGACCACTTTTCAGATTAAAAAAGAAAACATAATGAAGGCTGCTGGGTTTTGGTGCAAAATTAAGATGCAAGTGTGACAGTCAAAGTATCCAGAAGAACTGTGGCTTGTTCTGCAGATGCTCAGTAAAACCTACAGCTCATTTCCTTATAAAACTGCACTCATTGTTGTCACAGTCCGGTCCAGTCCATCCATGCCTGAGTTTGTGGGACTTCCACGCTGGCTCCAGGCCGGATCCAGGACAAGAATTCAGTCCTGCCTTGCTGAAGGCCATTTTCCCTGAAGTGGCACTCCCACATCTGCTACCACTCCTCTCCCATCAGCCAGGGCCTTTTTAAGAACTGTTTGGAGCTACTCCAGTTGCCAGACTGTCTCTTGTAGACTTTCCTTGCCTTGCTACAGCCCTTTGGTACTGTGTCTCCTTGATTCCCCCTGCCTGAATTGTTCTTTGTTTTTTTTTTTTGTCTAGTTTTCTGTCCAGTTTTTTGCTCCTGTTTTACCTGCCAGTTCTTTTGGATTGTGTTTTTGCTTCCTCTGCCTGGATTTCCCTTGTCCCTGTGTTCTTCGGTTTTTGTGAAGATTTTTCTGTCCTGTTTTTGTCCCTGACCGTGCCTACCTGCTCCTCTGTGTTTTTGACCTCCTGGCCTGTTCTTTGACCACTGATTTTTGCCTGAGCCCTACTGTACCTCTGCCCTCTACCTCATTAAAGAAGTTTTTCTCTGTACACTACCTGTTTTGAGTCTGCTCTTGGGTCCTCACTTCACCTCAGCTCACCATTTCTGACAGCACAGTCTGGCCAACAAGGACCCAGCAGATTTCACCCAGCTAAGAGCAGCGGTGCAGAAACAGGGAACTCTCCTTGGGACCCACCAACAGGACATCCAATAGGTGAATCAAAACCTTGTTGCCATCTCTGACACTCTCAATCTTCTTGCCACTCAGCTACAACAGCTTCAAGTAACATCTGCTCCTACACAACCCCCTCCACCTACTGCTCCTCTAGCTCCTGCTCCAGCCCGCTTCAGAGAGCCGAGACTTCCCACCCCACAGCCATACGATAGAGAACCAGGTACCTGCAGATCATTTTTATCTCAATACTCGCTAACTCTTGAGCTTCAACCACTGGCCTTCCCTACAGAGCGTTCCCGAGTGGCCTACAGTACACCATCACTCTCCTCACTGGCAAAGCTAGGGAGTGGGGAACAGCTATGTGGGACGCCAGTGCACCATGCTGCACCAGCTTTGAGGATTTCACAGAGGAGATGAGGCGAACCTTTGATCGCTCCCTGTCTGGCAGAGATGCAGCAAGAGAAATCATGGGTCTGCGGCAGGGTGCCCAGTCCGCTTTTGACTATGCGATTGAGTTTCGCACTTTGGCGGCATCTTGTGGCTGGAATGAGTGCCTTGTTTGATGAATTTTTGAATGGGCTGTCAGACTCCATCAAGGATGAGCTGGTCTCACGAGAACTGCCACCTAATCTCCCCGGTCTCATGGACCTTGCCAGTCATGTTGACTCCTGGATCAGACAGCGGGTGAAAGAGAGAACTCAGACTACTCTTGCTCCCCCTCAGCCTCCCATTCCTTATGCTGAGCCAATGCAGGTAGACTGAGCCCGCATCTCACCTGAGGAACGACAGTGCCATCGGGATATGAGGGCATGTTTTTATTGCGGACAGCTGGGGCACTTCTGCCAAGCTTGCCCTCTAAAAGGAAGAGCCCCCCAGTGAGTTTAGGGGCCCTGGTGGGCAATGTCCAGAATCAGCCCCCTACCGGTCGACCGCTAGTGGTCATTATCCATGGCAATCAGCTCCACGACCTCCAGGCACTCATTGATTCAGGGGCTGACAGAAACCTGATCTGCTCGACCACCACCAAGCACCTGGGGATTCCACTACTGGCTCTGACCCCATCCCTCACTGTCCTAACCCTTAACGGTACTAATTTGGCTGCTTTTTACCAGTTTGTGGACTGTCCAACAAGGAACAACAGGACAATTGACTTGCTGTATGCTAATGTGAGGGATGCATACAGAGTCACACCCCTCCCCCCACTAGGGAAGTCTGACCAGGTCAGAGGTCAACTGAGGAAGCTTCACCCCAGGAAAGCAGCAGGCCTGGACAAGGTGTGTCCCCGACTACTGAAGACCTGCGCTGCTGAACTGGGTGAACCAATCCAACGCATCTTCAACCTCAGCCTGCAACTAGGGAGAGTGCCCACCCTCTGGAAGACATCATGTATTGTTCCAGTTCCCAAGAAGAACTGGCCCAGTGAGCTGAACGACTTCCGACCGGTGGCACGTGCTTCACATCTGATGAAGACATTGAAGCAGCTCTTCCTCAGCCTCCTCAGACCCCAGGTGCAACATGCCCAGGACTGTCTGCAGTTTGCATACCAGGAAGGTGTTGATGTGGAAGATGCCATCCTCTACCTGCTACACCGAGCCCACTCGCATCTGGATAAGGGAAATGGCACAGTGAGGATCCTCTTCTTGGACTTCTCGAGTGCCTTCAACACCATCCAGCCTCTATTGCTTCAGGACAAACTGAACAGGATGCGAGTGGACCCCTGCCTGGTCACCTTGATCTCCAGCTACCTCACTGACAGGCTGAAGGACATCACGTCTGACACTGTGATTAGCAGCACCGGAGCACCCCAGAGCACGGTGCTGGCCCCTCTTCTCTTCATCCTGTACACTGCGGACTTCTGCTACAACTCGGAGCTGTATCACATTCAGAAGTTTGCTGATGACACAGCCATCATGGGGTGTATCAGGGATGACAGAGGGGGAGTATAGGAGCCTGGTGAGGGACTTAGCCGTGTGGTGCAACAGGAACCATCTGCAGCTTAACACCTCGAGGACCAAGAAGCTGGTCATTGACTTTGGGAGGTCCAGACCAAGGTCACGACCAGTTTTGATCAAGGGAGTCGAGGTGGAGGCTGTGGATTCCTACAAGTACCTCCAGCTGTGGCTGGACAGCAAGCTGGACTGGACTTGCAACACCAACCACTTGTACAGGAAGGGACAGAGCAGGCTATACTTCCTGAGGAGGCTGTGGTCCTTTAACATCTGCAGCAAACTCCTGTGGATGTTCTATCAGTCCATGGTCGCCAGTATCCTGTTTTACACCGTGGTGTGCTGGGGGAGCAGCACATCCAAGAAGGACACATCCAGGCTGGACAAACTGATCAGGCGGGCCAGCTCTGTGGTCGGCATGAAGCTGGACTCTCTGGTGACAGTGGCAGAGAAGAGGACTATGGACAAACTACTGAACATCATGGACGATGCCAGTCACCCTCTGCACACTGTCATCAGCAACCAGAGGAGCCTGTTCAGTGACAGAATGGTCCTTCCCAAGTGCAGGACTAACAGACTTAAAAACTCCTTTGTCCCTCACTCCATCAGACTGTACAACTCCTCTCTGGGGGGGGAGAGGAGGGGTAACAGGAGGACAGAGGACGGGAAGGAGCAGTAGCCTAGCCTGACAAAAAAGCAATACTGGACAATGTGCAACATAAATGTGCAATACCTCTCCTGCTGGATTTTTTCATATATTTTTAATATATTTGTATATGTAAATACTTAATTTATTTATCTAGAAGTTTTTCTAAAGACTTAATTTATCTAGAAGTTCTCTCTTTTTCTATTCTATTCTCTGTTTATCTAATAATGATGCTACTGGAATTTTAATTTCCCTGAGGCAATCCTCCCAAAAGGATCAATAAAGATCTGATCTAATCTAATCTAATCTAATCTAATCTAATCTAATCTAATCTAATCTAATCTAATCTAATCTAATCTAATCTAATCTAATCTAATCTAATCTAATCTAATCTAATCTAATCTAATCTAATCTAATCTGGTCTGACCACTATCACCCATAAAACAGCCCCGGTCACCTTAAGAATTTCTGGCAACCACTCTGAATCCATCCAGTTTTTTGTCATGAGTAATCCCCATGTGCCCATAGTTCTTGGTCTGCCCTGGCTAACTCTACATAACCCCCATGTCAACTGAACTAACACCATTTTAGGATGGAGTCAATTCTGTTTATCATCATGCCTGAGATCTGCCCTCCCTCACGCCAAGCTGCTCCAGCCCACCATTGGAGAATATCCTGACCTCTCTAGTATAATGACTCTGAGTATAATGACTTAAAACCCTTGTTCAGCACATGGGCGATTGCTCTAAGACAACGAGGGAGGCTCAGCCTCCTCTAAAAATGACGAACATCGTGTAGGATGAATTGTGCTAGGCTTATGTTATAGCCGACCTTATAACATTGCTATTTCAGATCCAGAATCATAGAAATATATGTGCTCAACCCACTACAGTGCGAAATCATTCCGTTATAACTTTCCCCAGTTCGCCTAATGTGTGCGTGAGTTTTTCCCCCTCGTGACAGCGCGATGCAGCCCAGCCTCAGTGGATTGGGAGCTATGTGCTTGTCAATCTCAAAATGCAAGACAATTATTGGACAAATACTGCGAAAATGCCCGCCCACGGAGTCTCAACGGACTCCCAGCCTCAATGGACTTCAATGGCATTTGGGAGCTCTGCGCTTTTCAATCTCAAAATGCAAGACGGTTATTGGACAAATACTGCGAAAATGCCCGCCCACGGACTCCGAGCCTCACATGGGAGGGACATGGCAGTTTCCGCGAGGAGACTGGTGATTGGTGAAAGCGGCCGGATATTTTCTTTGATTGACAGCTCATTTCAACTATAGACAGGCAGCGGTACAGTGTTGCCAGATTGGGCAGTTTCCCGCCCAATTGGGCGGTTTTAAGTGCATTTTGGCGGGTTTTGAACATATTTTGGGCTGGATAACGTCAGCAGTACCTGGCAACATCAGTTCAGTCCCATGCAGATTCGCAAGTGCTGTGGTGTATTGTAAGAGATCGGCTTACATTTCGATTTCATTCATTACATACGGTTTCTACCAGCTTTTTTAGTTTGTATATATTTTCATTGTAAATAAAGTGTAAATATAGTGTTGTCAAGTTTGCTATCTTAGTTCCAGAAATTTCGTTTATTTGAGTGACTAGGGGCTAGTCAGCTAGCAAGAAAGTTGCACACGAATGCCAAGCATTGCTGATTTAATTTTGGCGAAGCCATTTGCCAGTCTTCCTTTCGAGGAAAAAATTTAAATTAAAGAGCAGGGTAGACCAACGCCTCAAATTGACTTGGTGAAAAAGGTCGAGAATAATACTCGTTCCTTTCAGCTCTCCTGGTACAAGAAAGTGAATTGGCTAACAGCAAGTGACCCACATCAACAACAGTAAATAGGCTACTTTAGTAATATGTCATGGATGGACCAAAAATATAGAATCTATTTAAAATGTTTATGCTGAGTATATTATATTGAAATATATGTTTTTCTGGATATGAATTAAACACAGCTACAATTTGGAAAACATTTTTAAACAAAAACACAGCCGAGGTCAATTTTTAAACAACATGCCACAATTTTAAAATATAAAATGTTAAAATATACCCCCCCCCCCCCCCAACACCACCATCATGTATATTGGACAGTAGGCTAATGGGCCAAAAGAACATGTTATTTCAGTTTGTGACCCTGCCAACAATCAGCCAGATCAGAGGCAAGAGTATGGGCAAAATTGATGTTTTTTTTTCTTTTAAAATCTGGAAATATCATAACCGACCAGCCTCCCCTGTTTGAAAGACTACCAGCCGCCACTGGTTCAGCAAGTCTCAAGCTGTTTCCCTTCCTCCCTATAGGCCCTATGACTGTGGAATTGACCTTCTCCCTGGGACTGCACCACCTAAGGGGCGACTTTACTCTCTCTCTCCTTCTGAAAGGCAAGCCATGGATAAATACATCACTGAGTCCTTAGCAGCTGGAATTATTCACCCCTCCTCTCCTCCTGCAGGGGCAGGATTCTTTTTTTGTGGAGAAGGACAAATCCTTGCGCCCTTGCATTGATTACCGGGGGCTAAATGACATCACCATCAAGAACCGTTACCCCTACCTCTCATGACTATGGCCTTTGAGTT
Source organism: Neoarius graeffei (assembly GCF_027579695.1). Classification (NCBI taxonomy): domain Eukaryota; kingdom Metazoa; phylum Chordata; class Actinopteri; order Siluriformes; family Ariidae; genus Neoarius; species Neoarius graeffei. The sequence goes on from NC_083572.1 coordinate 49,648,648, forward strand.
TCTCCAGGGAGCCCAGATTTTCACCAAGCTAGACCTGTGTAAAGCTTACCACCTCATGAGGATCAGGGAAGGGGACAAATGGAAGATGGCATTCAACACCCCCACGGGCCACTACGAATATCTCGTTGTTCCATTCGGCCTGGCTAACACTCCCGCGGTTTTCCAGGCCCTTGTTAATGACATCCTGAGGGAATACCTTAACCTTTTTGTTTGTTTATCTGGATGATATATTGATTTTTTCCCCGCTCCCTTGATGAACACCGCATCCACATCAGGCAGGTCCTTTAATGACGCCTGGAAAATAAACTCTTTGTTAAGGCCGAGAAATGTGAGTTCCATAGAAGTTCTGTCTCCTTTCTGGGTTTCATTATCTCCCCTGCACAGATTCAGATGGACCCCCTGTGATGCCGTGGCTGGCCACCACGTCATCACGTAAGTTCTCATGGCGCTTGCCTTGAACTTTCAGGACGCTTTCTCCCCATTCAAACTGCCTCATGGATTACTACCTGATAAAGACATTACAGCGGACTGTCGCGTGAGTTTACACTGTTTATATGTTGTGGTTCATGTGCAGTATTATCTTAACTTGGGTGCACACGGTTAAGTTTGCTGTCGAACATTTTACATGTCTTAAACTCCGCAAAACGCCGACATAAACATTTCAGAGACATTGTAGCCGCGATATGTTTATTTAATTATTCTCGCATGTAAACTTTCTTGCCAGTGTAATCAACATGTTTTAAAGCTATGAGTTTGCTAACGTCTATAAAATGTGTGATAACCAACTTACCAGTGCCGTAGCGTTTCCTCACTCTTGTAAAAGAGTCCGCACGGTCACTGTTGAGTTGATATACTGATGTTCTCAGGTTAGGCGCGTTCAGGCATGCACGAGTGCTGCGCATACTTAATTATGGTATGTTCCAATTTGTGTTATCTTGTGTTTCAAGCTTATTTATGGTTTGATTATGATTTTAGTACATGTACTATTGGTTTCTATGCTAGCACATTTGATTTGTATTTCAGTATTTTGTTGTATTTATTTTCTTTTGCCTATTTCAGTGCTCCACTGTCAGTTTACCCCCCATGTAATTTGTAACAGTGGTATGATCCATTGGGGGAACGAGTACTTGAACTCTGTTAAGAGTTACCTGAGTCAGTCTAGGGAGGCCAGCGATGAGTGCGGACCTGTGAGTGGTAGGCCTTGTTAACTCAGTGTCTGAGTGATTTTGTATTCGCTATTGCTGTAATTAGCTAGCTTTATTTCCAGTATTATTTTTTGCCTTTTTTTTGACCATCGTGTCATTATTTATTTTCAGGGTTTTTTTTGGTTCACTGTAAATATGCTGCACGGTTTTGGGAGCTGTTATTAGTTAAAAATAAATTTAGCCATCCTTTGCGTACATCATCCTTCTCCTGACTCCTCATTGGTTACAAAGACTTGCCTCCCACGGTTACCCGTCTCTACACCCCCTGAAACTCAAGGCAGTTGTTGACTGGCCCACCCCGTCTTCTTGGCGAGAACTCCAGCGGTTTCTTGGGTTTGCGAATTTCTACAGGTGATTCATCAGGAATTTTAATATGGTGGCTGGGCCCCTCATGGCTCTAATTTCCACCAAGGTCCCTTTCAGCTGGGGGGAAGGGGCTGAGAAGGCATTCTCCGAGCTCAAACGAAGGTTCACGTCAGCACCTATATTCACCATTCCAGATCCGTCCCAGCAGTTTGTGGTTGAGGTCGATGCTTTGGAGTCAGGGGTCAGAGCCATATTGTCCCAAAGATCGGCTAGTGACAACAAGCTTCATCCTTGTTCCTTCTTCTCTCATCAGCTTTCAATCTCTGAAAGAAACTTCGACGTTGGCAATAGGGAACTATTGGCCGTTAAACTGGCCTTGGAAGAATGGAGACATTGGAAGGGTCAGACCTTCCCTTCATCGTATGGACAGATCACAAGAACCTCAAATACCTCAGGACTGCCACGTGCCTCAATTCTCGTCAGGCCTGATGGTCTCTCTTCTTTTCTTGCTTCAAGTTCACACTTTTTTTTCTGCCTAGGCTCTAAGAATGGTAAGCCCGATGCCTTGTCCAGAATGTTCTCTCCCCTCCAGGAGGAATCGACCTCCCCTGAGACCATCCTTCCTCCACGGTGCCTGGTGGGGGCAGGAAACCTCTGTTAGAGGTGGAAACCCTGGTCCAGAAGGCCCATGAGCAGGACCCAGGGCCCAGTAATGCACCTCCTAACCATCTTTTTGTTCCTGTTTCTGTGCGGACACAGGTGTTGCAGTGAGGTCATGGTTCCAGAATGGCATGCCACCCAGGAGCAGCCCAGACTCTGGCACTCATCTGACAATGTTTTTGGTGGCCATCCATCAAGGAAGATGTCCAGAGGTTTGTGGCAGCTTGCAACATCTGCACCAGGAACAAGACTGGCAACAGACCCCCTGCCAGCCTGCTGAGACCCCTTTCTGTTCCCTACTGACCCTGGTCACACATAGCCCTGGATTTCATCACAGGACTCTCTAATTCAGGTGGTAATACTTGTATCCTCACTGTTGTCGACCGTTTTTCTAAAACTGTTCATTTTATCCCTCTGCCCAAGCTTCCCACTGCCAAGGAGACCACCAAATTGCTGATACTCCATGTTTTCTGTCTACATGGACTCCCCTCAGACAGCATATCAGACCACGGACCCCAGTTCTCTGCCCAAATCTGGAAGGCTTTCTGTAAACTCATTGGTGCTTCTTGCAGTCTGTCTTCAGGTTTTCACCCTCAGACCAATGGACAGACGGAATGGACCAAACAGGAGCTGGAAGTGGCGCTCAGGTGCATGGTGTCCAAGGATGCTGCCTCCTGGAGCAAGACACTTCCTTGAATAGAGTACGCTCACAACTCCTTACCCACCTCTGCTACAGGTCTTTCCCCCTTCCAGTGTTCCCTGGGTTAGCAGCCACCACTCTTCCCTGTTCAAGAAGTCGTCGTCGTGCCCCCTGCCCAGGTGTTTGTGTGCTGCTGCAGGAGAATGTGGGCATTAACCAGGAAAAAGCTTCTACGTTCTGTCAAGATGTTTAAAGAGCAAGCCGACAAACTCTGCTCGGCAGCTCCCATCTATCGGGTGGGGCAGCGGGTAATGCTCTCCACTTGCCCCTCAAGATGGTCTCCCACAAATTGGCTCCCAGGTTCATAGGACCTTTCCCCGTCTCCAAGGTAATTAATCCCTGCTCTGTAAGACTGTCTCTGCCTATAACCATGTGCTGTATTCACCCAACTTTCCATGTCTCCCAAGTCAAACCCCTTGTCTCCACTTCCCTGTCCCCTCCCTCCAAACCCCCTCCTCCTCCCAGGTTCATAGATGGTGTTGAGGTCTTCACTGTCAGGAGGTTGCTGAAGGTACGACACTGAGGCAGAGGACTCCAGTACCTGGTTGATTGGGAGGGGTATGGTCCTGAGGAGAGGAGCTGGGTTCCTGCCAGGTTCATCATGGATCCCATCCTCATCATGGACTTCCACCAACAACACCCTGAGGCACTTCCTAAGGCACCTGGAGGCACCCGTTGAAGGGGGGTACTGTCACAGTCCGGTCCAGTCCATCCATGCCTGAGTTTGTGGGACTTCCAGGCCGGATCCAGGACAGGAATTCAGTCCTGCCTTGCTGAAGGCCATTTTCTCTGAAGCGGCACTCCCACATCTGCTACCACTCCTCTCCCATCAGCCAGGGCTTTTTTAAGAACTGTTTGGAGCAGTGGCGGCTGGTAGTCTTTCAAACAGGGGAGGCTGGTCGGTTATGATATTTCCAGATTTTAAAAGAAAAAAGAAAAAAACATCAGTTTTGCCCATACTCTTGCCTCTGATCTGGCTGATTGTTGGCAGGGTCACAAACTGTGAAATAACAGGTTCTTTTGGCCCATTAGCCTACTGTCCAATATACATGATGGTGGTGTTGGGGGGGGGGGGGATATTTTAACATTTTATATTTTAAAATTGTGGCATGTTGTTTAAAAAGTGATTATTATTGAAAGCAGCTCTTTGTCAGGAACCTCAGCATTCAATGACACTTTCCCTATATTTTACTTATTTTGACTGAGAAATGTTTTATTGACAATTTTGATAACCCTTCACTTTTAATCCAGGTCTGTAGTGTGAAATGTTCTCGGCTGTGTTTTTGTTTAAAAATATTTTCCAAATTGTAGCTGTGTTTAATTCATATCCAGAGAAATATATATTCCAATATAATATACTCAGCATAAACATTTTAAATAGATTCTATATTTTTGGTCCATCCATGACATATTACTAAATTAGCCTATTTACTGTTGTTGATGTGGGTCACTTGCTGTTAGCCAATTCACTTTCTCGTACCAGGAGAGCTGAAAGGAACAAGTATTATTCCCTACCTTTTTCACCAAGTCAGTTTGAGGCGTTGGTCTACCCTGCTCTTTAATTTTAATTTTTTCCTCGAAAGGAAGACTGGCAAATGGCTTCGCCAAAATTAAATCGGCAATGCTTGGCATCCATGCGCAGCTTTCTTGCTAGCTGACTAGCTCCCTCAAGTTCAAGTTCAGTCACTCAAATAAACGAAATTTCTGGAACTAAGATAGCAAACTTGACAACACTATATTTACACTTTATTTACAATGAAAATATATACAAACTAAAAAAGCTGGTAGAAACCGTATGTAATGAATGAAATCGAAATGTAAGCTGATCTCTTACAATACACCACAGCACTTGCGAATCTGCATGGGACTGAACTGAAATTCACCGCTGCCTGTCTATAGTTGAAACAAGCTGTCAATCAAAGAAAATATCCGGCCACTTTCACCAATCACCAGTCTCCTTGTGGAAACTGCCATGTCCCTCCCATGTGAGGCTCGGAGTCCGTGGGTGGGCATTTTCGCAGTATTTGTCCAATAACCATCTTGCATTTTGAGATTGAAAAGCGCATAGCTCCCAAATGCCATTGAAGTCCACTGAGGCTGGGAGTCTATGAGACTCCATGGGCGGGCATTTTCGCAGTATTTGTCCAATAACCGTCTTGCCTTTTGAGATTGAAAGCGCATAGCTCCCAATGCCATTGAAGTGCACTGAGTCTGGGCTGCATCGCACTGTCATGAGGGGGAAAAACTCACGCACGTATTAGGCGAACTGGGGAAAGTTATAACGGAATGATTTCGCACTGTAGTTGGGTTGAGCACATATATTTCGATTCGATGTTCGTCATTTTTAGAGGAGGCTGAGCCTCCCTCGTTGTCTTAGAGCAATCGCCCGTGGTTTGGAGCTACTCCAGTTACTAGACTGTCTCTTGTAGACTTTCCTTGCCTTGCTACAGCCCTTTGGTATTGTGTCTTCTTGATTCCCCTTGACTGAATTGTTCCTTGTTTTTTTTTGTCTAGTTTTCTGTCCAGTCTTTTGCTCCTGTTTTACCTGCCTGTTCTTTTGGATTGTGTTTTTGCTTCCTCTGCCTGGATTTCCCTTGTCCCTGTATTTTTCGGTTTTTGTGAAGATGTTTTTGTCCCTGACTGTGCCTACCTGCTCCTGTGTTTTTGACCTCCTGGCCCATTCTTTGACCACTGATTTTTGCCTGAGCCCTACTGTACCTCTGCCCTCTACTTCATTAAAGAAGTTTCTCTGTACACTGCCTGTTTTGAGTCTGCTCTTGGGTCCTCACTTCACCTCAGCTTGCCATTTCTGACAATTGTACCTGAGACTACTATTTTTTTTTAAACAAAGTGTCATCTCACACCAAATACTGACTCTGTTTAATTTATTATGGCTTACTGCTGGTTTGATTCCCTGAACCAGCAGGGCTGGCTTAAGTGCCCTTGAACAAGGCACCGAACCCCCAGCTGCTCCGGCAAGTGTGGTGGCGTACCTTGTGTCTGATTAGCCAAAGAAACTGACGCGATTATCAGTTTGGGCAAGAACCCAGCCATAACTAACTTCTGTTTATCGTATTTTTTTTCAATGTTGAAACATTTCATTATCCATCCATTATCCATAACCGCTTATCCTATGCAGGGTTGCAGGCAAACTGGAGCCTATCCCAGCTGACTATCAGAAAGAGGCGGGGTACACTCTGGACAAGTTACCAGATCATCACAGAACTGACACATAGAGACACAACCATTCACACCTCCGGTCAATTTAGAGCCACCAATTAACCTAACCTGCATGTCTTTGGACTGTGGGGGAAACCAGAGCACCCAGAGGAAACCCACACAGACACAGGGAAAACATGCAAACTCCATACAGAAAGGCCCCCATTGGCCACTGGGCTCGAACCCAAAACCTTCTTGCTGTGAGGCGACAGTGCTAACCACTACACCACCATGCCGCCCTCATTTCATTATTTTAAAGCCATTTTTGGTCTACAGCATTTCTTTACATGTGCCGAAGACTTTTGCACAGTACTGTATAACATGTATACCATAAAAGCAAGCCATCTTTATAATGTCATAAATTTAAATCATAAACTTTATATTCTCTAAAAATGATGTTTTGCACTAATAAAATAACCTAGGAACATCCCTCACTCCTATTAAAAATGGCACGATATATGAACATAGTAAATTAATATGTGATTTGGATACTCCTCAATGTTTTCCAACTTTCACAAGTAACTAGTGTGTGAGAATGTGTGTGTATGTGCTGCCCTGCAGTTGACTGGCATCTCATCGAAGGGTGTATTCCCACCTCAAGCCCAATTTCTAACTCATTTAGCATGCAGATTCTACAGCCAAATGTTTCTGATTTCTATTTCCTCCTCTAATGACTGGCATATTGGACCATGATAAGTTTGTCATTTAACTTATTATGTAATATCACAAAATGAGCTCATGTGTAATGCTCCCCAAAATTAGTTTTTAATGGATCACTTTCCTGAGAAAGTCTGCATTTTAAGTGGAAAAATATAAGTTTTCACATCAAGACCTTCTGTGTGTGACGAAATCTTCTTCCTACCCCAGGGCCATGTGCATACCACTCGTACAATCTCTCATGCAGAGAACATTAGAAGAAAATTCTGAATTAACAGTATTTACAGGCTGGCACCTGGCCATACTGAAATAAAAGACGAGTTTATGAGTTAAGGATTGATACTTAATTCTCTCCCCTGAGAGGTGACACAACAAGCTTTTGGGATAGTTTAAATATTTATGATTGAATAAGTATTGAGGCCACTTAAAATGATATTTAAAAAGTGTGCACAATAACTATTCTCTTCCATCATCCTGAATACATGCTTACAAGTACATTTTATTTAACTTTTATATAACTTTTGATGCTAATGGTTTGCAAGACAACAGGAGGATAATCCACATGAGAGTGAAGCATGAGAAAATTTGATGTCAGCTAGACAATACATAAAACAGCAATCTACATGGTTTTTATGCTGTTTTACTAACCCATACTGCCCTGTGTACCTACGCTGTTAGGTAGATAAACAGACATGGGAACTTGGCCTTTAGAACAACAAAAATGCATAGTGCACAGACGAAGAGCAGTACATGCAATTCTAGTGCTAACAGCATATTGTTCCTAGGTTTGAGTAAAGGCACTGGGCAAACTGGTGAACTTTAGGGATTTGACTCAAGCTGTGATTGGCATTTAGCTGTCATGGTAACTAACTGTAGTACCCAGCTTCTCATCGATTATGCAGCATAAAAAAATCATCGATAATTCCCCTCAAATGCATTTTGAAAAACTAAAGTAATAAGTTTAATTTGAAAATGTAAGGAGTTTAAAGTACAGATATTTGTGTTAAAATGTCATGGTTACAAGTAAAAAGTTGTGAGAAAAATAAATACTCAACAAGTAAAGTACAGATACTTGAAAACTCTGCAAGTACAGTAACAAAGTATTTGTACTTTGTTACTTCCCACCTCTGCTTCCTGTTAACTTTATGGTGTAGCAAATATATAAGCACATGACTCACAAACACTCTTTGTGAAGTCTTGCCAGCTACTTAGTTTGTGTCAGTCCTGAGCCTTGTTACTAAAATTTCTCTGACTGCATAACTATGCTTGTGACTCCTGCCTGATCTTTGGATTATTCTTTATAGTACTGTTGTGTTGACCTTGTTGTGGTGTTGGAAGATTTGTGTTTTGATCATTGCATGATTTTTAACTTTGACCTATGGATTATGTTCTGGAATTGATAATTAATATGCATGCGTGACCACAGCACTCTCCTAAGTCCACTCTATTACATGACTATTTAAGTTAGCATTTAAAATACATTTTTCACATTTTCTCACAACTTTATTAGAATGGTAGCAATAATCTCTCTCTCTCTCTCTCTCTCTAAGAACTCCCTCTACACCAGATTTTCTTCTTTTTTCCATGCTGTTCATTATCCTACAAGAACTCTGTTGCACCCTTTCCATACTCTTAACCCTCTGTGACTTTTCCTTCTCATGACCATATGAATGTCTTCATTGCAATTCCTCTGCTTTAAACTGAGTTCTAAAGGTTCTGGGGGCCCGCTTTTTGATTGGGTTACTAGAGGATAAAATTGCCTCTTAACTGTACCCCTACAGCCTGGACGTGACCTAATCCAGCCAGACCCACTGGGTTTTGGGAGGCACCTCATCCTTTCTGCAATTTCATGCCTGCTTTGCACTTGTCATCTTCTCTTCTAACCCATCAACAGGCCTTGATAAAACAAATCCGGCACTGGTCACTCTGGAGTCATCTGTTCAACTTCACAGACATCCACGTGGAACTCACTGGCCCTAAAATGTAGAAAAATAAAACTGTTCATGATTGATTTCAGGGCACAAAGAAGGAGACATTTGTCACTGCATTCAGATCTTTGTTCATCAGAAGCTGTACTTACAAAAGAGCTCCCAAGAGATGATTTAAGAGAGATATTTTAAAATAGGTGTACTAGTACTAGCTTTATGGCAGATAATGTTCTTGAGTCTGAGAGTAATTCACAAATCATGTTCAGACTGAAAGTATCTGTTTCATTTTTGACATATTAAGGGTAGTCCAAGGGGGGCTTCACAAAGAGGGGTATATTCACAAAGAATCTGCTCATCAATAAGACGTCTCTTCAGTGGCATTAAATAGCTCCCCCAGAAAAAAAAAGAAAACAAAAAACAGAATATTTATTGACGAGTTCCTAAAATTAAAAAAGAGCAACTGCAGGATTGACCTCACTGATACTGATGTCATAAAACAAAGTCAAAATAAACCTGTTGCTGTATACATAACAATAATCATTTGCCTATAGATTATGTGTGCATGAATGCTGTATTTGTATTTGAATGTACATTTAATTATACAATCAATTTACACATCCCGAATGTAGCAGACTACCCAATACAATGCACTTTATTCATAGTTTTGTATTTTGTAAATATTTGAAAGAGAAATATATATATTATATATACACACACACACACACACACACACACACACACACACACATATATATATATATATATATATATATATATATATATATATATATATATGTGTGTGTGTGTGTAAAATATATGTATTTTACACACACACACAGTATATATATATATATATATATATATATATATATATATATATATATATATACATACACACAACCCCGATTCCAAAAAAGTTGGGACAAAGTACAAATTGTAAATAAAAACGGAATGCAATAATTTACAAATCTCAAAAACTGATATTGTATTCACAATAAAACATAGACAACATATCAAATGTCGAAAGTGAGACATTTTGAAATTTCATGCCAAATATTGGCTCATTTGAAATTTCATGACAGCAACACATCTCAAAAATGTTGGGACAGGGACAATAAGAGGCTGGAAAAGTTAAAGGTACAAAAAGGAACAGCTGGAGGACCAAATTGCAACTCATTAGGTCAATTGGCAATAGGTCATTAACATGACTGGGTATAAAAAGAGCATCTTGGAGTGGCAGCGGCTCTCAGAAGTAAAGATGGGAAGAGGATCACCAATCCCCCTAATTCTGCGCTGACAAACAGTGGAGCAATATCAGAAAGGAATTTGACAGTGTAAAATTGCAAATAATTTGAACATATCATCATCTACAGTGCATAATATCATCAAAAGATTCAGAGAATCTGGAAGAATCTCTGTGCATAAGGGTCAAGGCCGGAAAACCATACTGGGTGTTCATGATCTTTGGGCCCTTAGACGGCACTGCATCACATACAGGCATGCTTCTGTATTGGAAATCACAAAATGGGCTCAGGAATATTTCCAGAGAGCATTATCTGTGAACACAATTCACCGTGCCATCCGCCGTTGCCAGCTAAAACTCTATAGTTCAAAGAAGAAGCCGAATCTAAACATGATCCAGAAGCGCAGACGTCTTCTCTGGGCCAAGGCTCATTTAAAATGGACTGTGGCAAAGTGGAAAACTGTTCTGTGGTCAGACGAATCAAAATTTGAAGTTCTTTATGGAAATCAGGGACAGTGTGCCATTCGGACTAAAGAGAAGAAGGACGACCCAAGTTGTTATCAGCGCTCAGTTCAGAAGCCTGCATCTCTGATGGTATGGGGTTGCATTAGTGCGTGTGGCATGGGCAGCTTACACATCTGGAAAGACACCATCAATGCTGAAAGGTATATCCAGGTTCTAGAGCAACATATGCTCCCATCCAGATGACGTTTCTTTCAGGGAAGACCTTGCATTTTCCAACATGACAATGCCAAACCACATACTGCATCAATTACAGCATCATGGCTGCGTAGAAGAAGGGTCCGGGTACTGAATAGGCCAGCCTGCAGTCCAGATCTTTCACCCATAGAAAACATTTGGCGCATCATAAAATGGAAGATACGACAAAAAAGACCTAAGACAGTTGAGCAACTAGAATCCTACATTAGACAAGAATGGGTTAACATTCCTATCCCTAAACTTGAGCAACTTGTCTCCTCAGTCGCCAGATGTTTACAGACTGTTGTAAAGAGAAAAGGGGATGTCTCACAATGGTAAACATGGCCTTGTTCCAACTTCTTTGATATGTGTTGTTGTCATGAAATTTAAAATCACCTAATTTTTCTCTTTAAATGATACATTTTCTCAGTTTAAACATTTGATATGTCATCTATGTTCTATTCTGAATAAAATATGGAATTTTGAAACTTCCACATCATTGCATTCCGTTTTTATTTACAATTTGTACTTTGTCCCAACTTTTTTGGAATCGGGGTTGTGTATATATATATATATATATATATATATATATATATATATATATATATATATCCACACACAGTTAGGTCCATAAATATTTGGACAGAGGCAACATTTTTCTAATTTTGGTTCTGTACATTACCACAATGAATTGTGAACAAAACAATTCAGATGCAGTTGAAGTTCAGACTTTCAGCTTTAATTCAGTGGGTTGAACAAAATGATTGCATGAAAATGTGAGGAACTAAAGCATTTTTTAAACACAATCCCTTCATTTCAGGGGCTCAAAAGTAATTGGACAAATTAAATAATTGTAAATAAAATGTTCATTTCTAATACTTGGTTGAAAACCCTTTGTTGGCAATGACTGCCTGAAGTCTTGAACTCATGGACATCACCAGACGCTGTGTTTCCTCCTTTTTAATGCTCTGCCAGGCCTTTACTGCAGCGGTTTTCAGTTGCTGTTTGTTTGTGGGCCTTTCTGTCTGAAGTTTAGTCTTTAACAAGTGAAATGCATGCTCAATTGGGTTGAGATCAGGTGACTGACTTGGCCATTCAAGAATATTCCACTTCTTTGCTTTAATAAACTCCTGGGTTGCTTTGGCTTTATGTTTTGGGTCATTGTCCATCTGTATTATGAAACGCCGACCAATCAGTTTGGCTGGATTTGAGCACACAGTATGTCTCTGAATACCTCAGAATTCATCCAGCTGCTCCTGTCCTGTGTCACATCATCAATAAACATGAGTGACCCAGTGCCACTGGCAGCCATGCATGCCCAAGCCATCACACTGCCTCCGCCATGTTTTACAGATGATGTGGTATGCTTTGGATCATGAGCTGTACCACGTCTTCGCCATACTTTTTTCTTTCCATCATTCTGGTAGAGGTTGATCTTGGTTTCATCTGTCCAAGGAATGTTCTTCCAGAACTGTGCTGGCTTTTTTAGATGTATTTTAGCAAAGTCCAATCTCACCTTTTTATTCTTGAGGCTTATGAGTGGCTTGCACCGTGCAGTGAACCCTCTGTATTTACTTTCATGCAGTCTTCTCTTTATGGTAGATTTGGATATTGATACGCCTACGTACCTCCTGGAGAGTGTTGTTCACTTGGTTGGCTGTTGTGAAGGGGTTTCTCTTCACCATGGAAATTATTTTGCAATCATCCACTACTGTTGTCTTCTGTGAGTGTCCAGGTCTTTTTGCATTGATAAGTTCACCAGTGTCTTCTTTCTCAGGATGTACCAAACTGTAGATTTTGCCACTCCTAATATTGTAGCAATTTCTCGGATGGGTTTTTTCTGTTTTCGCAGCTTAAGGATGGCTTGTTTCACTTGCATGGTGAGCTCCTTTGACCGCATGTTTTCTTTACAGCAAACTCTTCCAAATGCAAGCACCACACCTCAAATCAACTCCAGGTCTTTTATCTGCTTAATTGAGAATGACATAACGAAGGAATTTCCCACACCTGCCCATGAAATAGCCTTTGAGTCAATTGTCCAATTACTTTTGGTCCCTTTAAAAACAGGGTGGCACATGTTAAGGAGCTGAAACTCCTAAACCCTTCATCCAATTTTAATGTGGATACCCTCAAATGAAAGCTGAAAGACTGGACTTTATGTCCATTATATAACTATAACTTGAATATGTTTCAGTAAACAGGTAAAAAAATTTGTGTCAGTGTCCAAATATATATGGACCTAACTGTGTATATATATATATATATATATATATATATATATATACACACACAATTTTTTTTTTGGGGGGGGAGCCCATAAACTAGTCAGACATCATCTTAAAATTATGGAACATTTCTAATGTCTCACCTCATGCAAAAGAGTGATTCCACTGGCAGTTTTCTCTGCCTACACAGACAGTTTGCGCCAGCTACTTGATGCAGAAAAAAAACAACAACTTGCCTTTCAATATTCAAATGATTTATATCGTCTTCACTGCTCATAATTTGCTGCAAATCCAATTATTACACCATGAAATTGTCTTTGATTTGGGTCATGACTAGAAGCGATGCCATATTTGTTGATCAATTCTCGTGCTCTGATTGGCTGAGCTGGATCATGTGACCATGATATATGTAGCATATGTAGTTATGTTACAGAGCCAGGCAGCATACGACAGAGGGTAACTGAGAAAGCCAAGCACATATACATTTGCAGGGAAATTTCATACATATTTTGCAAGTATTTTACAGGGAAATGGTTTGTTATTTATTAACTGAGAGTGCACCAGAAGCCACCAGAAGGCATGTAAATTTAAAAAATTTCTAGGGGGCATGCCCCTAGATCCCCCTAGCATTAGCACATTACCATTAGCCGCCTATAACCTTTATATAGCCGGCTACTTCAGATTTTCTGGAGAACCCTGATGATCTGGAATTGGTAATAAACACCTTACTAGATGAGCTGGTGGAAGACGCTGACACAAAGTGGCTTTCAATTAAGATAACTTTTTTATTGGCAGCCACACAACATTGAATTGCATGTGTTAGCAATAGGCATGCAGTGTCTGAATTGGGGGCTAAAGTTCAAACATGTCAAGCTGTAGCCAAACCCGACATTCCTGCCATAGACATTGCTGCTGCACTATATCAGTAAACCTATCAATCTACAGCATATGGCCAAAAGTTTGTGGACAACTGATCATTACACCCTTATGTAAGTAATACTTGCCCCTCCTCCCTCTCTTGAGGATTCCCTCGAGAATTTCCCATTATAGCAGTTATGAGATGAGACTCTGCGTCATGCATTTGACCAAGTGAGAATAATCGATGGTCAAACTCTCCAGCCAAATGCGGCACCCGCCTTCCCATATTTCTCTATTATTAAAGATAGACTGTATCGAGTGACGCAGGACACTCAAACTGGTGAACCGATAACACAATTATTCATCCCTAATGCCGTAGGGAGCTCATGTTCCACATAGCTCACTTTAATCCCATGGCCAGACACTTAGAGCAGGATAAAACACTAGCCTGAAAAATGGCCCGGTTCTGTTGGCCAGGAATTTGCAGGGATGTTCATCGGTGGTGTGTGGCATGCTGCAAATGCCAATTACTAAATCCCGTGGCCACTCCAAAAGCGCCTTTGCACCATCTCACTCAGATAGATAGATAGATAGATAGATAGATAGATAGATAGATAGATAGATCCTTTAATAATCCTTTACAGGAAATTACAGTGTCACAGCAGCACAACATTCAGACATCACATCACACATTTCCTCACCGCAAACTCTAATAATTGAATACTACTATTAATAGGTTAAAATAGATAAATAAATAATAATACTAAAGCAGAAGGAGTGCAGTTACTTTTGTGCATTATAGAACCTTATAGCAGCTGGTATAAAGGACTTCCTGAATCTCTCTGTTTTACATATTGGTGCAATCAGTCTCTGACTGAAACCGCTATTGTTAACCACTTTCAGGGCATGGAGTGGGTGTTGAGAATTGTCCAAAATTGCCCTAAATTTACTCAGGGATCTGGCCTCTGTCACCTGCTGAACTGTTGGGAAAACAGTCCCTACCACCGATCCCGCCTTCCTGATCGAGATCCCCTTTGAGAGAATTGGCATGGATCTCGTCTGGCCATTAGATCGGTCAGCATGAGGATATTGCTTTATTTTAGTTCTGGTGGACTATGCAACACGATATCTGGAAGTGGTGCCGCTGCTCAATATCTCAGCACACAGTATTGCGGAGGCGTTCTTCTGTGTTATCTCCCAAGTCGGGATTCCGAAAGAAATCCTGACTGACCAAGGCAATACGTTTATGTCACGCACACTGCGCAAACTGTATGGGTTAATGGGTATTAAATCTATCTGCACCAGCATCTATCACCCACAAACAGATGTCTTAGTAGAATGATTCATTCAAACACTCAAAAATCTAATTTTGAAATTTGTAAGCAATGATGTTCGTAAGCGGGATAAATGGCTCGAGCCCCTGTTATTTGCAGTACGAGAGATCCTGCAAGCCTCCACAGGATTTTCACCATTTGAATTATCATATGGGCAAAAGCCATGCAGCATTCTAGAAGTGCTGTGGGAAAACTAGGAGGAGGGACCTTCAATGAGTAAAAACAAAATTCAGTACATTCTCGACCTGTGCGCAAAGCTCCAAACCCTCATGCACTTAACCCAGGAGAATTTACAGCAGGCACAAGAACGTCAAGCCCAGCTGTACAACAGGGGCATGTGCCTTAGACAGTTCACCCCGGGAGATAAAGTGCTCATATTATTGCCCACTTTGAGCTCCAAATTAGTCGCCAAATGGCAAGGGCCCTTTGAGGTTACACGGCGAATCAGGGACGTTGACTATGAGGTGAGGTGAACGGATAGGGGAGGGGCACTACAAATATACCACCTCAACCTGCTGAAAGATTGGAACAAGGGGGTCCCTATGGCATTAGCGTCGGTAGTCCCAGAGAAGGCGGAGCTGGGGCTGGAGGTAAAAAAAAAAAACTACTCAAACCACTCCGGTCCCCTGTGGAGACCACCTCTCAACAACCCAACTCATAGAGGTTGCCAGGTTGCAAAAGGAATTTTCAAAATGTGTTCTTGCCCCTTCCCAGTCACACCCACCTCATAGAACACCACATTGAAATGCCCCCGGGGTGGTGGTGCATAGCCACCTTTATCACTTACCCAAACACAAGAAAAAAGTGGTTCAAGACAAACTCAAGGCCATGCTCAAAATGGGCATAATCGAGGAGTACCATATTTAGGCATTGTTAAGGCCCCATCTTGTGACTCACCTTCTTCAAAGACAGCAGAGATTGCATCTGCTTGAATGGCAAGGAATTCAACATAGCCATAGAAAGGTGAGAGCTCTTGAACCTGTCTCACAGTATGTCTTTGACAGGTAGCTGTGACAATCTCTGGGGTCACCAGTTCAAACTTGTTTATGGATGTTAATAGCTGGGAGGTGAACTGGTCAATCCTTTGGCTCTCTTCCTGCGATGTAGCATTATTTTTCAGGGCACCATGGTTTCTCCTTGACAGACCATCTGCATCCGTGTTCTGCTTACCAGCTCGATACTTGATATTGAAAGTGAATGTTGAGAGTGCAGCTAACCAATGATAGCTCATGGCATCAAGCTTGGCTGTGGTAAGCAGGTATGTCAAGAGATTATCTGTGATAACAGTAAAGGAGTTTCCATACAGGTAGTCATGAAACTTCTCTGTGACGGCCCATTTAAGGGCCAAGAATTCAAGTTTGTGCACTGGGTATCTTGCCTCACTGCAGGAGAGTCCTCTACTAGCATAAGCGATCACATGCAGGTTCCCATCTTGCTCTTGATATAAAGCAGCTCCTAATCCTGTTGTGCTGGCATCCATGTGGAGCACATAAGGAAGCTTAGGATCCACATAACCAAGGACTGGGGATGATGTTAGCTTGTGTATGATTGCCTCAAAGGCTTGTTGACATTCAGTATCCCAGTGTTCACCAAAGGGCTCTTTTGGGCTGAGGTATTTTCCATCACTGAGGCTAGCCTTGACTCCTTTACGCCGTGGTGGATATCCGGCTGTAAGGTTGGTCAAGGGCTTGACTGTCCTTGAATAATCCTTTGCAAACCTTCGATAGTAACCAGAGAACCCTAGGAAGGATTGGAGCTCCTTTAAGTTCTGTGGTCTCGGCCAGGTTTTCAAGGCTTGAACCTTTTCAGGGTCAGTCTCCACTCCATCACTGGACACAGTGTGCCCCAAGTAATGCACTGAAGTCTGAAAGAACTTACATTTATTGGGTGAAAATTTCAAGCCATATTCCTTGAGACAACTGAGCACATGGATGAGCCTAGTCTCATGTTCTTCAAGAGTGTCCGAAAACACTATTAGGTTGTCAAGAAAAACCAGGACCTCCTTTAGATGGATGTCACTCATGCACTTCTCCATGAGCCATTGGAATGTACTCAGTGCATTGGTGACGCCCTGGGGCATTCGGTTGAATTCCCAGAATCCAAAAGGGCACACAAAGGCTGTTTTATGCTTGTCACTTTCATTCATCTCAATTTGATAGTATCCTGACTTCAGGTCCATCACGGAAAACCACTTGGATCCAGCGAGAGCGGGAAACAACTCTTCCAGGTTTGGCAATGCATAAGAGTCTTTTACTGTTTGCAGGTTTAACTTTCTATAGTCCACACATAGGCGTACATCGTTATTCTTTTTCCTCACCACTACAATCGGTGATGAAAATGGGGACTCGGATTCTTGGATTACGCCTGCGTCAAGAAGGGTTTGAAGGTGCTTTTTGACTGCTTCATAATCTCGAGGATGAATTGGATGGGGTCTCTGTTTGATTGGTGTCTCATCCTTCAGCTTGATGTGGTGCTGAATTTTGGTCGCATGACCAAAGTCAAGATCATGTTGGGCAAAGACATGAGAGAAGCTACTGAGCTTCACTGTGATTCTTTCTTTCCACTCTTCAGGAAGAGAAGGGCCAAAATTAAAGCTTTTCCCAGGACACTTTGCCTCTGTTTGGTGAGTAGAGCACTCAACAATATGCTTCTGATCCTCCTTATCAACTACATGATGATTCTCGATGACAGCATCTGCAACAGTCAGGTCTGCAATAATACAATTGGTAGGTAGAATGATGTCATGTTTGGTTTCATTTCTAAGGAGGACAGGCAGCTTGTTGAAGCCATGCTCTGGCAAGGAAACGAGACAACAGTCTACAAACACACCACCTGGCAAGGTGGATCTGGATGGTTGCTCTAACAGCCCATACTTCTCTGTGTTGACTGAGCTGATACACATACAGCCTTCAAGCAGCACTTTTTGTTTTGCTGGAAGGACTTCCTGTTCTCTCCCTCTGAGCGTCACAAAACTGAGTTTTCCACTTGTTGCTTGTTTTCTCCTCAGTTGTAGTGTATGAAGGACAAGGCTGTAGCCATAGCAAGATGGGTTATGGGAAAATGAAGACTCATTGCAATATTGATTTAAAAGAGGGTCTAAAGCAGGGGTGTCAAACCTGATCCATAAAGGGCCTTGTGGCTGCAGGTTTTCATTCCAGCCATGCAGCAGCACACCTGACTTGGCTCATTCAATCAACTGAACTGTCTTCACACAGTCAAATACTTGCAGCCACACCCACCCTTGATTAAAGGGTGGGTGTGTCAGTTGATTGAATAAGCCAAATCAGGGTGCTGCTGCATGGCTGGAATGAAAACCTGCAGCCACACGGCCCTTTATGGATCAGGTTTGACACCCCTGGTCTAAAGTGTTGGTGCCGATTAACAATGGGACACCACTATTTGACCGGAGATTAAATGATTAAAGCCAAGGTTAAAATTTCAGGCTTGGACTCAAGAAGGGCTTTTGGGAACTTGAGGTTAACCTCCACATATCCCAGGTACGGAACAGGTTGGCCATTTGCTCCTTCTACTTCAAGGATATCACTGATGGGTCTGATAGGATGCTCAGACAGATGGGTCTGATAAAAGGACTTGGCCACTGTGGTGATCTGTGACCCAGTGTCAAGTAAACAACTGCAGTCCACCCCAACCACATTTACACTGGCTGGACATTTGCTACCTACAAGATGTTTCTGCAATTTTCTTTCTTGTGTGACTCTCTGGAAGTGAATTGCAGGGTTTGGTTCACCTGTAGATGGGGAACATGGTGGTTGCTTGGCTTCCATTTGCCCCTCAATGGAAGCCCATTCTAGTTTAACTGGGGAGTGGTAGGTTAGCCATTCTGGGCTTCCCAAGCACGCTGCTTCTCCCTGAGCTCCGCTTTCTTGGCCTGCACAAGGGTGGGATTTGGCATGTTGTTGCATGTAGATGCAATGTGGCCATCCTCACCACATTTAAAGCAATACCATGGCTTTGGTTTCACCATGGCTGTCATTTGCAGAAGCTGTCCCTCCAGCTGGGTATTTTCATTCTTTTGTTTCTGTTTTGTACTTTCTGTTGCTTTCTTTTTTCCAGGCTTCTCTGAACCGCATGCACTGAGTTTTGCCATCTGAACCTGAAGTTCAGCAATCTGCTTCTGGATGTCTTTGGTCATGGCTAAGAAAGCTTGTTCTGCTTCCTGCAGCACACAGATATCCTCTGTGTAGGACATGTGTGCAGCCTGCATATTTGACATGGCTTTTGGCTTGGTAAAACCAAGGTGCTGTTTCATTCTGCTAGCTTTGTTAGCCTGTTTGTCTTCCTCAGTTCACAGTAAGAGAAGAAGCTCTGCAAATGATGGTGGCTTACTCTTGAGCTGTTCAAGCTGAAGACTGGTGATGAGAAGACTATTCCAACATCCACAACAGAATTGCTTGAGAAGTTGTTTGTCAGAATCATGAGCAGAAATTCCTCCTTTAGTGACCACATCGTTTAATGCTGTGTGAAGTCACTGCAGGTAGTCTGACACTTTCTCCCCAGCATTTTGATTGTTGTTCAAGAATCATGCAAAAAGCTCACCCCCATCTTTGACAGTGGCATAAGCAGAATCAAGTAAGGTCAAGTACTCTTTTGGTGAGGCTTGTGGCCCTAATGACTTGATTATGTTTGCAGCTGGAGGTGAAAGACTTTCAACAATTTTCCTTACCACTTGGGAGTCAGGAACTGATGGATTGTTCAAGCAGAACTCCACACTGTTGTGTCACGTGTCGTAGTCAACTTCAAAGGTTGGCTGAGGAAGTTGCCAAGAAAACTGTTTCAGTTTACAAGGAGAATGAAGGTGAGATGAAATTTCACTACTATTGACAATGTGTTCAACCACAACACGTTGCACCTCAGGTATGCGGAGTTGATCAGAAGGTAAGTGGAAAGGGCTGTTTCTTTCTTCTCTTGGAGATAGATCTTTTACCTCAACACCAGTCTGGGGTCTGTAGGAGGCCTGACTCGCCTCAGTGGGGGCACTGACAAAACTAGGGGAAGTAGCTTGGATATCACTTTGTGTAAGGGGTGGCTTAGTTTCCACAGGGTTTTCACTAGTCTCAACTGGGGTCTCAGTTCTAATGGATTCACTGATCCTAGCCAGCTCCTCATGGAGGATATCTCCAAACTCCCTGCTGCTCAACTTAGCTAAGTCTTTCAACCCAGAAAGGTAAGTATTTGTTGCACTGGTGCCCACATCACTAGTGTAAATTCTAGCAAGACTCTGAACATGGTGGATAACCTCAGGTTTGGTAAAACATGGTCTTTGGTAAGGTAAGACACTGGTTTCAAGTGCTTTTACAGCACTGCCATATTCAAACTCTGCAACTGCCTGAGTGACAGGATCGGTGGTAGGGACTTTGATTATTCTAGAGATAGACCCATATTGCTTAAGAAAATCAAAGATCTCATTGTCAATCTCAGTATTGGTTAACCCACTAACTAAAACAGCATTTGGGATCTTGACACCCTCTGTCACAATGATATCCATTTTTAACCTAGGTAAAACAGAATTGTCAATTAACTTGAAAATGAGATGAATCAATACAACCAAAATACCTCAAATAATAAATTTTCTTCCAAATACACTCAATTACTCAAAAGGTGTCCATTTAATCTGATTATAAATGGAATTGCATGAATTTAATCTCTCCCTCCTGGCTGGCTCGCCAAGTTTTACTGTGTAACCCACCTGGCAGGTAAGTGACCACTGGACCAGAATTCTCTAGATTCACACGGAGAAGTGACGATGGAGGATAGGATTTGACACCAATTGAGTAAGAGGAAACACGCAGAGGTAAGTTTGAACAAGATCAATGTATTAACACAAAAAAATAAAGCACCTTTACAAATACAGCCAGCTTTCAGTTTGTTTTCTTTTAAAGTGTCTTTTAAATTGGGTGCACCCTTTAAAAAAATAAAATGTCTCTTCTTTTCCAAAAATAATAAAAAAAAGAATAGTTCCTCTCAATTTCTGTGAGTCTTTCTTGGTCCTACCACACCGACAGGATGACAGATGAAAGAGGAGAGGGTCCTCTTCAGTCCAGATGTTCACACGGTTGGCTCGCCATCCCCCTCGTCAGGGAGAGAATCCAGTTCCATCCAAAATCCAGGGTATCCAAAAAACCCAGCCTGTACAATATAACAGGCTTAAATAAATCCACTCACTTCTTTTTTCACTGTACAGTTTCTAACTATGATCCACATCAATGTATAATACAACATTTAACTGTTAACTTAGAAAAGATAACTGCTGCATTAGTGATAGCATATGAAATATCAGCCTCACAGTTTTTTATAATGAAAATAAAATCATTAACTGACTGATAAACAATCAAGAAACCCATATGTAAATGATTATAAAACCACTCAGTTCAACAGTAATTACTCACACTGGATTAAGGTAAGTAAAATAATGTAATATGAATTTGTTGCAAGTTTGTTTCATAACCCTGATATCTCATACCTGTGTGCAACAGCACAGTGCTACACAAAAGAATGAAACAATCTTATAACCCATGACACTCATCTTAATGGTGTCTCTCTCTATTCACACAATGTAAATAACATGCACACATACTCTTTTTTAACACACACACACACACACACACACACACACACATTTTTTCTCTTCTATCACAAGAAAATTAACACAACACTGTGAGTTTATGCTCCAGCTCAGAAGCTAACACACCACGAGGTTATGCTAGCTCACGGGGCTAACTACTTATGCTTCACAGTACTCACTGAGAAAAGAAAAGAAAAGAATAAACACAGGTAAGGTTCCCAGGGTCGCTTCTCCATGGTTCACCGGACACTCACGTATGAGCTCGAACAGTTCATTCCTCTTTTTTTAACAGTGTGCACAATATCAAGTGTTTTAACGAGTTTTTTCACTCCAACTTCTATGTTTCTGCTCTCCTCCTGCTATCGCCCTGTGTATCTCTCACAACATGTCTCGCTAATCTGCGCCAAGGAGGCGGGACATGAGTTGTTTTCACCAATAGCAATTCAGCTACACCACTATGAACGAATGAAATCACTTTTTCCTCACAGAACCACTACTGAAGTGGGACCAGACCTCTGGGATAAAATGAATTAATAAATTAAATGCAGAATTAAATAAAGGCTATGATTAGGAATTAAATGAAAATAATGCTCAATGAAAGAAAAAAAATATTTCTAAATGTTGTAACACTTTTTTTCCTTCTCAACAGGTTACTCATTCAACAACAGGTAGGTTCTTTTCTTTCTTTTTTCTCCCAACAGGCTACAGAACTAATTTAACAGTTAGGTTTCTCTTCCCTTTTTTTCCCCCAACAGGTTACACGTGGATTACCCATTGGTATCTCACCCTCCAGCCATTTAAATTCAAGGTGGTCCACAGGCTGGGGGCATGGATGGTCGTGGTGGACTTCCTGAACTGTCAGGGGGGAGTCCACTGCAGGCTGGATGGCTCCTCGGCCTGAGTCAGGCGGTGGGGGTATATGGCAGCAGGGGCATGGCCGAGAGTCAGTTTGCGAATGGAGGGTGGGGCCAGGGAAGGTGAGTGGCAAAGTCAGTACAACTGTTCCCAATTAACATTGTGTCTGTGTGCTTTGCAGTAACTGCAGAGAGTAGAAAAGGAGGGAGAGAGCAAAGATAGGAGATCTCTCCCAACCAGAGCACATAAGTGTGTGTATGTGTGTGTGGAAAGCTGACAAGCAAGGAAAACAGTGAAAATATAAAGTCTGTGTGAACAACACTGCCCGCCAACCATGCTTCAGTATTCCATCCCCTTCAGGGATTTACTACAGTAAGCCTTCCCCAAATGGTTGCCACAAAGTTGGAAGCACACAATTGTTTGGAATGTCATTGTATGCCATTAGCATTAAGATTTCACTTTACTGGAACTCAAGGACTCCAAACATGGTCCAGCATGACAATGCCCTTGTGTACAAAGTGAGGTCTATGAAGCAGTGTTGTAGTCAAGTCACTAAACCTCAAGTCCAAGTCCAGTCTTGAGTCCCCAGTGTTCACATCCAAGTCATTAAAAATTTGAGTTGAGTCCAAGTCCACTACTGAGCCGAGTCGAGTCAGAGAATAAGACTCCAACCACACCATTTGAGGGTGGTTGTTTTAGTGCCATTAACATTAGTTTGTTCATGAACATGACATATGAACAGGTGAATGTGCATTCTCTTTGTAAGGAAATGCAAAGTATTCTGTCAGAGATGGTCGGGAGATGGATGTAAAGTGGATGTAAGTGAAAACAGGTAAACAATCCAGAACAGCAGGCAAAATTGCAAAACAGTGAAACAGGCAATAGGTTGAGCGAGGCAAAAACAGGCTCTCATAGACGAGGCAGAATCAGAGACAAGAAACAGGAAATCAGGGATCAGGAAACCAAACAAGGAAATAAGGCTCAGTAATGTGTCAGCAATGCAACTCAATACTTCACAAAGTAAGTGTGTTTTCACAATTTTTATATAGGTGCGCTGATTGCGCCTTCATCCTGTGCAGGTGCAGGTTGTTTACAGCGCATATGCGAGAGTCCACTTGGCACATGCACTGTCCAGAGCATGCCCAAGAGTCTATATGATGCATGCACCAATGGCATGCAGGTGTGACACTCTTGCATGAAATTCATACAAAAATTAATGTAGATATAAATATCTTATGCCAAATTATTATGGCATATTACAAAAAATAAAGAAAAAATCTGAGTCCCCATCTCCAATTTATAGGTCCGAATGCAATTAATGCACAAGTCTGAGTCGAAGTCCGAGTCATCAGTGCTCAAGTCCAAGTCAAATCACGAGTCCTTAAAATTAGGGCATGAATCCTGGACTCAAGCCTGAGTGCTGGACTTGAGTACTACAAGTTTAATATGAAGACATGGTGTGCCAAGGTTGGCATGGAAGAACTTGAGTGGCCTACACAGAGTCCTGACCTCAACCCCTTGTACACCTTTGGGATGAACTGGAACATGGATTGCATACTAGACCTCCTCACCTGACATTATTGCCTGACCTAACAAATGGCTGAATGAGCACAAATCTAGTGGAAAGCCTTCCCAGAAAAGTAGAGGCTTTTATAACAGCAAAGGGAGGTCCAAATATGGAATGGGACGTTCAACAAGCAATATGGGTGTGTTGATCAGGTGTCCTGGCGACTTGTCCAGGGTGTCCCCCGCCTCTCACCCATAGTCAGCTAGGATAGGCCCCAGCTTGCCTGCAACCCTGTAGAACAGGATAAGCGGCTACAGATAATGGATGGATGGATGGTCGGGTATCCGCAAACCTTTAGCCATATAGTGTATCTGCTCTTAGTCCTGTCCACTGAGGGCTCCCAAGAGCCATAAGGAAAAAACAAGCAGCCAGCAGGTCACTGACCAAATCTTTGGGGAGCACCATGAAGGGCTCTGCTGTCAAAACACAGGTTATCCCATTAAACAAAGGAAGTGATTGCACAAGCATTCTTTAAGACAGGTCAAGAAGTGTCTTATTCCATTAAATAACATTGACATGGGGCATCATGGCTCAGGTGGCTAAGGCGCCATACCATAAATCTGGGGACCCGGGTTCGATTCTGACCCGAGGTTATTTCCTGATCCCGTCTCTCTCTCCTGATCATTTCCTGTCCTGTCTCTACACTGTCCTATCCAATAAAGGTGAAAAATCCCCCAAAAATAACTTTGACACACACTATTGCAATGCATGTGCTCTGTGGTGAGTTTTAATGAGCATCCTTCCCCAATAAAATACACTAAGACTCTTTCACCCTACAATTGAGTCCATTCTTGATTTCTTGCATATTTATCAACAGTTTCTCATTAGATGTAAGAACATGGTGAACAATTAACATTTTCAGAATGGTTTCAGGGTTTTTGCAGAATAAAAGTCATCTCATCTCATTATCTCTAGCCACTTTATCCTTCTACAGGGTCGCAGGCAAGCTGGAGCCTATCCCAGCTGACTACGGGCGAAAGGCAGGGTACACCCTGGACAAGTCACCAGGTCATCACAGGGCTGACACATAGACACAGACAACCATTCACACTCACATTCACACCTACGGTCAATTTAGAGTCACCAGTTAACCTAACCTGCATGTCTTTGGACTGTGGGGGAAACCGGAGCACCCGGAGGAAACCCACGCGAACACGGGAAGAACATGGAAACTCCACACAGAAAGGCCCTCGCCGGCCCCGGGGCTCAAACCCAGGACCTTCTTGCTGTGAGGCGACAGCGCTAACCACTACACCACTGTGCCGCCCCAGAATAAAAGTGTTATACATATTTTCTAAGGGGCAAAATGATCATGGAAATAAAAGCAGAGACAAACGGAAGTAATACATATTTTCAAATGAGTTTACATTTTCAGTTATTTATTTGGCACATACAGGGTGGTGTAGTGGTTAGCACCATCACATCACAGTAAGAAGGTTCTGGGTTCAAGCCCAGTGGCTGACGGGAGCCTTTCAGTGTGGAGTTTGCATGTTCTCCCCGTGTCTGTGTGGGTTTCCTCCAAAGACATGCAGGTTAGGCTAATTGGCGGCTCTAAATTGACCGTAGGTGTGAATGGTTGTTTGTCTCTATGTGTCAGCCCTGTGATGACCTGGTGACTTGTCCAGGGTGTCCCCCACCTCTCGCCCATAGTCAGCTGGGATAGGTTCCATCTTGCCTGTGACCCTGCATAAGATAAGCGGTTACAGATAATGGATAAGTGGCACATGCTTTTACTCCATAAAGAGACAGAATTTGGTGGCACGGTGGTGTAGTGGCTAGCGCTGTTGCCTCACAGCAAGAAGGTCCGGGTTCAAGCCCCGTGGCCGACGAGGGCCTTTCTGTGCGGAGTTTGCATGTTCTCCCCGTGTCCGTGTGGGTTTCCTCCGGGTGCTCCGGTTTCCCCCACAGTCCAAAGACATGCAGTTAGGTTAACTGGTGACTCTAAATTGACCGTAGGTGTGAATGTGAGTGTGAATGGTTGTCTGTGTATCTGTGTCAGCCCTGTGATGACCTGGTGACTTGTCTAGGGTGTACTCCGCCTTTCGCCCGTAGTCAGCTGGGATAGGCTCCAGCTTGCCTGCGACCCTGTAGAACAGGATAAAGTGGCTAGAGATAATGAGATGAGAAGAGACAGAATTCAATCTAAATGATGGAAAAAAAGACAGTAAATGTTTCCACAACCTCAAAACAAGTGTGAAATATTCAAACTATGAAAAAGTTATTACCTCCGCCAAGGAGGTTATGTTTTCGGTAGCGTTGGTTTGTTTGTTGGTTTGTCTGTTAGCAACATTACGGAAAAAGTAATGAACGGATTGCTCTGAAATTTTTTCCAGAGGTGTGACTGGGCACAAGTAACAATCCATTAAAGTAACAATCCATTTTGGCGGTGATCCGGATCACCTTCTGGATCCCGGATTTTTTTTAAGGATTCTTGGCGGAGGTCTGCGCTCTCCGAGTGCTTTTCTAGTTTAACCATGCAATGGGTTATCAATCACCTAAACAGCATAAAAAGAGCATAGACATAAACATAGACATAAAAGCACACACACCTGATCTGAATAATAATAATAATAATAATGCATGTGTACACACATTTTACAGTGCCTTGCATAACTGTTCATCCCCCTTAAACTTTTCCACTCCTAAATTAGTTCTGACACATCTAGTTGCTATCAGAGGTTACATATTTATCCATCCATCCCTTATCTATAACACTTATCCATCAGGGTCACAGGGGGAAGCTGGAGCCAATCTCAGCTGACTTTGGGCAAGAAGTGGGCTTTACCCTGGACAGGTCACCAATCTATTGCAGGGCTGCACAGAGACAAACAACCATTCACACCTATGGGCAATTTAGAGTAGCTAGTTGAGCTAATCCACATCTTTGGATGGAAACCAGAGCACCAGGAGGAAATCCATTGCAGGTATGATATCAGGGGAGGGCATGCAAACTACATCGGATATGAAGTTTGAACCCAGAATCTTCTTGTTGTGAGGTGACAGTGCTAACCACTACACCACTGTGCCACCCTCACATATGCATATAATCTGAATTTAGATACACCAGTTCCTGGAAGTGATAGAGTTTGCTAGATAACACCCATTACCATAAAGATCAAATAGCTATCAAAATAAGTCCAGGACAAAGTTCTGAAAAAGTGTCAGTTAGGTTTTGGTTATAAATAAATATCACAAACTTTGAATATCCTGCTGGGCATCATTAAATGCATTACTGAAAAATGGGAAAGAACATGGCACAGTATTGTAACTCTGCATAGGGGCAATCCAGGTCAGTGACTGGGTAAGGAAGCCAGTTGTCAGAGAAGCAACCAAGATGCAGGCCAAGGGTAACTCTGAACATGATACTATCATGCTTCACAGTGAGGGTGATGAGCAGTGTTAGATGTCCACCAAACACAAACAATTCTTTGTTCCAAGTCCAGAAAGTTTTATTTTGTCCTGGTCAGACCAGAGAAGCATTTTCATATTTCCACCATGTATTTTGGCAAACTCCAAATAAGACTTTATTTATGGTCACCACTCTTTCATAGTTCATAGACTGGTGTATAGACGCACTCATCTGAGCTGTTCTCTTCAGAGTTCTCGTTCAGAGCTCCTTCATGGGGAAGCTGTGGCCTAATGGTTAGAGAAGCAGCTTTGGGACCAAATGGTTGCTGGTTTGATTCCCTGGAATGACTGAAGTGCCCTTGAGCAAGGCACCTAACCCCCAAATACTCCCCGGGCTGCTCTGGATAAGAGTGTCTGTAATGTAACTTTTGGTTAAGTTTTCAGGCAAATGCTGCATTCCAATAAAGGCCATAACTCATCATTTCTAACCACCCATTAGGGGAAAAAAGTACCCCCTCAACTGGAAATATCTCAATGCCAGGTTCAGCACATAACATCAAATTAACATGGCTGCTCACAGCATCAACATTAAATGAGTCGCACTTCTGACTTTTAAATTAGTTCATATACGGTTTGTTGTTTTGAGGTAAATATGCATCACATCACAGTTAGCTGGTACTAGATTGTGAAGGAAATTTTCTGTTGTTTTCCCCTTCAATAAAGATTGCAAGCGGGTACAGAGACTTAGAGAGAGATGATTTTCTTAAAGAAGCTTCATGCACACACAGTATGGTCCTCTCTGGGTGTTGGAGATTCTCTCTGCATGCATTAAAACAACCACTCTCACTCACAGTTGCTACATGTCACAATACACAATCCTCCTCTGTCTTTTTTTCCTACAAGTTATGACATGGAAAAATCCCCAAAGCTGGGGGATTCCCGTGTTAGAAGTCATGTATTTCATAAATTGCTACCTCCACAGCCTATCTACCAACCTTATTTTGATCATGAATCAATACAGATTACTTGGCCCAACATGTTATTCAATTCAAGTAGATACTATTGATCCAAACAATCAATGTCTTTTCAACTAAGAAGAAAACTTCAAGTTTTCTATATTCCGCTGGCGCTGCCATTTTGGAAATCACATGATGCATTGCTGCATGCTAATTGGTTGAAAGGTGAGTGACGTTGAATTCGTCTGCAAGAAACCACGCACCAATGTTTTGAATGTAAATTGTCAAAATGAGTAACAAAAATGGGACTAAAGGCTCACGAACAACAAACACCATTTCAAGCTTTGGCCAATCGATGTGCAGGAATGCAATCACGTGATTTTCAATCATGGCAGCACTGACAGAGTAGATGAACTTTTTGGCTCGATTCAGAAAATCGTCAGCAGGGGACACTAATATTGATTTGAAGTTGGTGACATGTTGATTCAGGAAACCTTTATTGTTTTATAATCAAACGGAGACCGGCAGATTGTATGTGGAGTGGACCGTTCATGAATTACAGTTTTGGGGATTTTTCTGTGTCATAATTTGTAGGAAAAGAAGACCGAGGAGGATTGTGTATTGGGGCATGTAGCGACTGTGCTCTCGCTCACACTCTCTGGTTTCTCATAACAAAAAGCTCTTTCTTATAACATTGAAACCAAAACAAAGATAAATGTTACTGTGGATCTCTGAGGCCCTAAACACACACACACACACACACACACACACACACACACACACACACACACACATTTTACCTTCTTTCTGTAGAGACTTAGAATTATACTAAATAATAAAGATCTAAGAAAAGCCTCTTAACCATTCTTCATTGGCTAGGTTGTTGCTAAGAAAAGCTGACCAGAGAGGGAATTGTGAGTTTTTTCCACCACTTTGTAGCTCGAGCGTGCAGAGGTTGAAATTGACATAATTCCGGGTTTTGACTTCCCATTTCCGAGGTAAGTGGAATGCAGCAAAATAACCTCCTTATCCGGTCACTGACTTTCAGTCGACAGTCTCGTCTCGTGCCTCAGAGTCATGGATGTGCCATGTTTTTTAAATGATTTAATATTGGATTCAGTGGTACTCTGCAGGATGTTCAGTGCTTGGGAGATTTTTCATAATCCCTGACTTTTGCAGGCTTATCTGCAAAAAAAGATGGTGGTGGCTGTTTCAAGATGTACAATAAGGTGGTACTTGAACAAAAATGGGCTGCATGGTTGAGTTGCCAGAAAAAAAGCCTGACTTTGTTTCAGAAGTTTTGAGGCTTGTTTAGGTGTTGTTTGGCATATTGTAAACAACATTGTATATTATTATATATACAGAACACTTTTTTGATGGAATAAAAACATTCATTCTATTCCCTTCTAGCATAAGGTGACCAGGTTTCTGAGAAGAAAACCAGGGACATTTTTGGTTCGGCGGTGAAAATATCATTAAAACATCTAATGTTTTCATCTTTGTAATAACAAGGGGGGACATTTCTGGTTTTCATGTATTTTGATCATGCATTGCATAAAAAGTGGGATTTTCCTCACTGAGTCCACTGTAGTCCGATTCTGCAACTGCTTTAGATGAACATTAATTAAAGACAATGTGAAAATCTCTGGTCTGGGTACATAGTTTAGATTTATAGACTCTTAAATTGTAGGCTAGCTGAAATGGATGTTTTACACCAATTTGTGTGTAAGTTAGCTTATGCCGTTGAACTGTTACAATTTTACCTTAGCTGGATTTTTGTTATAGCAACGATACATCTAGCAACAACTTCAGCTGACTGATTGGTGCTGCACTGAGCTTTCTCCTGCTAGCATTGGCCGCAGTCGGCTATAGTTTGTTAGGTCAACCGCTACATTTCAGTACAGTGTGACAAACAATGTTATGTCAGATACAACATTACAAAATGTAGCTTACACATTTAAAGGCTAAGTAACATAGATGACAATGCCACTTATGCCTACAAGAAAAGACTATGGTTCACCTGTCCAGGAGCAGATGAAGCGATCTGTCAAAGCTGAATGATTGACTTTAGTTTAGGCAAAGATTCTAGCACTCCGTTAAAAAGTTGTTCCTCAGTTCCACCAATCAAAATACTGGAAAGGCTATCACCAGAGGTGTTCTAGAACAGGGGTTCTTAACTGTTTCTACTTTAAGGCCCACCTATTCATTCTTGTAATGAGTTAGGGCCCATTAAAAAAGATCCCCAATTATTTTGGCTCATCTATTCTATTAGAATCTAATAATCTATTGTAAAGTGTACTCATGGAATGTAGCATCACTCCCTGTTATAGATGGGAGTCCAGAAATTAAAGGTGGAGTACGAGATTTTTTTCAGGAGTATTTTTACCATATTGCTTGAAAAGCTCCTCACACCCATGTTGCAAGCAGTACAATAGAAGGTTTGACCCCAAAACGAAATATTTTAATCCAGTCTACAGTGTAAAATAAAGGAAAAACGCCATCAAATCCTATCGAGGTACCACCTCAAAATGATTGGATACTGACACGTCAATCAGACTGAAGCCCGCGAGCAGCCCGGCCCTTCTGTGTGTGTGTGTATGTGTGAGAGAGCGAGCAGCCCCTCCCCCAACCCGCGCGCTGCGAGAAGAGTGTCACACACAAAGCGCAGGATTTTCTCAGTGCACTCCCTCCAAACAACGGGGATTTACACGAAAACGGAAGGAGATATTCACAAAATTCTTTCACAGTGAGTGCCACAAGGCTCTCCTGAACACACTGATATATTTTTTTGTCTGTAGTGTAAAAAATGAGGTCAGTAGAGCGAGTTAAAAACGAGTGGCTTTTCTGCCAAGTTTATAATGGCAGTCTATGGGGCTGCGCGCCTGCCCTCTCCTCACTTTCAGGCTTCTCATTCAAAAACTGCAAGTCCTATCATGTAGGTAGACACATTGTGTGAATCAGGACAAGTGTGGCTACTACTTTTGAGAAAATTATGTGTGTGGAGTGAAAATTGGGGCTGAAAACACAGTTTAAATGAGAAAGTTCGAGCTATTTTTCCAAGCTCTCTACACTCTAACTTAACGAGCTCCACTGGTGTGTAACGCAATAGACACCCATTATAAAGGCTGACTTTCTCAGGCTTTATAAGGGGGAGGAGGGGTGGAGACGCAGGGGGTGGGAGCATGGCGAGGGCGGGCGTGTTTCTTTTCAAAATATGGCTTGCGGGAACCGTTATTCCAAAATCTCGTACTCCACCTTTAAATAACTGCAATAAAAACAAACTGGTTTTAATTGTAGGTATTGTCTTTAAAACTGTATGGATGTGCCAGAAGCCAAAACCTTGCATGCAGGGCATTCTCAGTCAAAAGGGATTAATGATCCAAAAGTGGAGTCTGGTCCATTAACACAAGAACTTATTGCCATGTTTGTGTACAGCAAACAAGCAAATTATTAAAATCAAGAAGTATACTCAAAAGAAGTGGAGATAGAAACCACTCAATGGGATAAATCCTTACATGAAGATCTGTGTAAGGATCTATCAATATGATAGATCCTAACAAAGAAGGATTGGCGCTGCGTGGTTTACCATTATGCACAGCAGGATTCTAGGCACCGATTTATTTACAAAACTTCAGTACAGGCAGGTTAAAACTATTTTCTTCTCTTGTAATAAATAAATAAATAAATATCTGCTTCCTTTCTTTTCCTTTATCAGCTTGCCAACATTGGCCTGACGAAGGCCATACCGAAGGTCATACCTCTGATGGGCCACCATCACAGCCGACGGTGGGCCAACTTTGGGCCAACATAGGTGTACTCTCTGGGAAATCCTGTATAATTTATGCCCAGGTAAGGAGCAATTTCTGAGCTTTTTGGGACATTATGACATCCTGAACTATTTAGTATTTGGTTTCAAACTTGAAAAAAATTTGTGGCCCACTAGATGTTGCTTCATGGCCCACTAATGGGGAAAACACTGTTTCTCAGTTTCTAGGTTGAGAAACACTGCTCTAGAACATCTCTGCTATCGGCCTGAGCCTGTCTTAAAGTAATCCACAAAACAATATGCAAGGCATCTGCTGAAATCTGGTCGATGTTTAAGTCTGGGGGTTTTTTCCTGTATTTTTTTTTGGGGGGGGGGCTGTTGGTCATAGTTAAAAAAGGGGACATTTCCAGGGACAGCTCCAGCTGGGGACAGACCACCAATAACAAGGACTGTTCCCAGAAAATAGGGATGTCTGGTCACCCTATTCTAGCGGGTTTCATTCACTTGGTTTGATAGCATGCAATGTTCTTATCATATCACTTATCCTATGTGTATTACATCACTCTACCCAATGGAGAATGAGCACACAATATTGTTACAATATTGCACGTTGTCAAGACAAAACGTCACACATTAGAGCTCATGAGAATATCCAATGACAAAACTTTTCTGCTCCGCTGGCACACAATCATTTCTTTGACTACCGGGAAAGAGAAAAGATGAGGCTAATCCAGTGCTGCTGCTAGGATTAGCTGTGCTAGAATTAAGCACTAAATAAATAAATAAATAAACAAACAAAAAACTGAAACTGAAGACATGCTGAACACCCAAAAGGCTACCAAAACTTCAATATATATTCTTCACACATATTTACAAGAGAAAAACACACCAATGGACATCAAAAAACTGGAAAAGAGACACATTGGAAATGTTAAACTTCCACACTAGTGAATGACTGTGACAGTTTGTAAACAAACATGGCCGCAAGGTTTGCATCATTAAAAGCGGAAGCTTTTGAGAGTATTTTGGCTGCCAGGTCGCTCCGTTGTATGTAGTTGTTGATGTTGATTTTAAAAGTAAGTGAGTAAATTACATCGGGAAATGAATACTTAAGTCTGAGTGAAAATGCTGTGGTGAGTGTGCATGGAAGAAGAGTCTTGGGACAGAAATCTTAGTTTCTTGGTTGTTAGCCTGTGCGGACGACACCACAGTGGTGGGGCTCATCTCTGGAGGGGATGAGTTTGCCTACAGAGACGAGGTGGGG
This sequence comes from Neoarius graeffei, assembly GCF_027579695.1. Lineage (NCBI taxonomy): Eukaryota > Metazoa > Chordata > Actinopteri > Siluriformes > Ariidae > Neoarius > Neoarius graeffei. The sequence goes on from NC_083572.1 coordinate 49,682,021, forward strand.
CAGCTGGCGACATGGTGCAGTGACAACCTGCTCCGAAACACAACAAAGACCAAGGAGCTAACTGTGGACTTTAGGAAGAAGAAAACAACAATTCAACCTTTATTCATCAATGGGGACAGCACGGAGAGGGTTTCTGACTTCCACTTCCTGGGTGTCCACATCTCGGAGGACCTGACTTGGGGTGCCATGACAACGGTACTGGTAAAGAAGGCCCAGCAGAGACTTTACTTCCTGATGGTCCTCAGGAAAAACAACATCTCCCAAAAACTGCTGGTGTCTTTCTACCGCTGCTCCATTGAGAGCATTCTAACTTACTGTCTCTGTGTTTGGTATACCAGCTGCACGATGGCACAGAGGAAGGCGCTCCAGGGGGTCATAAAGGATGCCCAGAAAATAGTAGGCTGCCCTCTCCCCCCATTGGAAGAACTATACAGTTCCCGCTGCCTCAGGAAAGCTCAACACATTCTACAAGATTCATCACATCTGGGTCATAAACTGTCTGAACTGCTGCCATCAGGCAGACAATACAGAACACTTAAAACAAGGACAAACAGACTGAAAAACAGCTTCTTCCCAGTAGCTGTCAGCACACTGAATGCTACAAGCATCTAGATGTTTTGTATTGTGTGGTTGTTTTCTATTCTTTCTTTTTAAAGTATTTTATATTTTTGTATATATTATTTTATATTTTGTATATATTTTATAACTTTTCCCCTTTTATGTTGCACTGATTAAGGTCTGCACTTTAATTTAATTTCATTGTACATGTTACAATGACAAAGATTTCTATTCTATTCTATTCTACTGATGAATGCTACAGCAGCTGTAGGTGACTTCACTGCTGCGCTGATGAACATTACAGCAGCTGTAGGTCACTTCACTGTGGCACTGATGAACACTACAGTGGCTGTAGGTGACTTCACTGCCACACTGATGAACCCTACACTAGCTGGAAGCACAGTTGCTACATGCCCCAATACACAATCCTCCTCAGTCTTCTTTTCCTAGGAAAAGAAGGGAGGATTGTGTATTGGGGCATGTAGTGACTGTGGCTGGAACGTGACTTTTCTGCCACGCTAACAGCGCCAACTTGCAGGTAAGCTAGCGCTGGCCTTCGAGAATGCTGATATGCTGATCTGAAGAGAGTGTGTATGTATAACAATCATAATATTGGCTGGCTTTTTTTGTGGTATATCAGATATATTCCATTCCACTAGCATGATATTGAATGAGTCAAAGACGAGTTCAATATCATGCTAGCTGAATGGAATATGATATACCACTCAAAGCCAGCCACATTCACACGTTCACATTATCTCTAGCCGCTTTATCCTTCTACAGGGTCGCAGGCAAGCTGGAGCCTATCCCAGCTGACTACGGGCGAAAGGCGGGGTACACCCTGGACAAGTCGCCAGGTCATCACAGGGCTGACACACAGACACAGACAACCATTCACACTCACACCTACGGTCAATTTAGAGTCACCAGTTAACCTAACCTGCATGTCTTTGGACTGTGGGGGAAACCGGAGCACCCGGAGGAAACCCACGCGGACACGGGGAGAACATGCAAACTCCACAAAGAAAGGCCCTCGCCGGCCCTGGGGCTCGAACCCAGGACCTTCTTGCTGTGAGGCGACAGCGCTAACCACTACACCACCGTGCCGCCCCAAAGCCAGCCAATACTGTTTAATTATACAGAACACTTTTTCAATGGAATAAAAACATGTATTCTATTCCCTTCTAGTGGGTTTCATTCATTTGGTTTGATAGCATGCAATATTGTTAGCATATCACTTATCCTATGTGTGTTAGAGTGCAGGCACTTATGGATGCAGGCACAGGGGAGAGCAGGTGAAGCAAACTGGAAACAAAGCCAAATCAGAGGATGAGAATCAGAGTCAGAGTCATGGGCAGGAGTCAAGTGATCGGCAGACAGAGCAGCGTAGACAAGGAGAGAAGACGAGGTTGAAGAGAACTTAAACAAAGTCGAGAAATTGTGAAGACAGGCAGAAAGCAAACCCTACTAACAATTTTTGGTTCCCAGAACGTTCCTGGAACACAAGCCTTTGGTTCCAGTTTGGTTCCGGCTACGTTCCCTGAAAGTCATTTTTGGTTCTGTTTAGGTTGTCACTTGGTTGGCAGGAAAGTTTAATTTTGGTTCCCAGAACGTTACTCATGTGGTTCCCATTTGGTTCCCTCACCGTTCTCACACCGTCCCTTTATCCTTGTTCATGTCATGTTTGTTCCCTCAACGTTTCCATATCGTTCCCATAACCTTGTTGGTTACATGTTTGGTTCCCTAGACGTGCTCCTGATGTTCCCCCAACCTTGTTTATTATGTGTTGGTTCCCACACGGTTTCCCTACAACATTCTAGTAACCTCGTTGGTTACATGTTTGGTTCCCTCAGTGTTCCCCCAATGTTCTTTCCCTCACCATAATGTTGTCATATTTCTGTAGTATGTAATTCATTGTAAAAGTTTTGCTTGCATGACAACTATTTACTTCAGAACATATAAGCAGTGATGAATGACCAGGAAAATGTTGCAGGACTAGAAAGTTTAATAGAAAAAAAATATCAAGAATACAACATTGGTAAGGACATCAGCAACACAGTGCAACATTATTATACACTATAAAACATCTGACAACTATAGACAATTATGAAAACTATTTCTTAATAAAATACAATAAAGGCAAAAAATAAGAAAAATTTTAGAAATGCCAAAAACGGGTGCGTGTGCATAGAAGTTGGTGTACGTCTTCAATCTTGAGGACCAGCTGACCTAAAAAGAATAAGAAACAAAACGTTTAACACCAACTTAGTGCCAACGTTTCATTTAATTATTGTGAATATTCAGCGATTGATAAAAGACTTAAGTTTAATTTACCGTCTGTGTGGTGCAAACTTCAGTGCATGCCCAATGCACTCCTCAATATCAGCTACCTTCTTGCCAGGGAAGTTCTGCATGCAAGCCTCTACAAATAGAAGTAAAAAAAAAGTTACACATTTAAATCTCAGTCAAACTTGGCATAACACTGATTTGAAAAATGTATGAACACTTACCCGTTATAATTTTGCAAAGGGTTAAGTTCTGGAAAGGCTTTTTTGCTCTCCTCCCCCTCAGGCTGTACTGCGCCAGGACATTGTTGGTAGCCACCTGGCGTAGAATGCGACGAATGGCTGCCCCCGGATTCGCCCCTCCCAGGCTTTCAAGGAAACGTTTCTACAAAAAAACAAACAAAAACATAAGTATACAATGAAAATGAATTTGGAGAGCTTATGTGGTCTACTTTCATTAGCCAAATCAATACATTACCAATGACAATTTATTTCATATATAATTATGTCCAATTAATTACCATTTGGTTCCTTCTTTCTGGTTGAGCCAGACTCCTGTCTAGCTCCTCCACTGTGCTGCATAGGCCCAACAGCACATCTTCCTGCAGAGGAGGCTGAGGTGGGTTCGAGACCACAGCAGCCTCCAATGTCTCTGACTTCCTCTCCATACCCTCCATCCTCCTTTCCATAGCCTCCATCCTCCTCTCCATAGCCTCCATTCTCCTAGTCATTCGCCCCATGTGCTCTTCCATGGCTAGGTACATTTGTGATAGAATTCATTTTAGTTTTTGAACATAATATACTTGTCATATGTGAAAATGTGTGTATATAGTACTTACTTCTTTTTGTGTCATCCATCGTCCTCAATAGGAGCCTCTTTTGTTCCTCCAGGACTACAGGTAGAATTGAGATGAAATTCATTTTAGTTTTATACCCAATACACTTTTCCTGTGTGAACATCAACAAGTGTGTATGAAGTACTTACGCCTTATTACGGCAGCCATGCCTGAAGCCCCCTCCTCTTCACCATGGGTCATTCCTGAAGTTCTTGAAAAGAAAATTGTTAGTGTTTGCTTTCTTGGTTAAGAACTTGTAATCAGATAGTAAATATAAAATTCAAAGCAAATGCACCCTCAACTGGGTCGGATGATGTTTGTTCCTCAATGTACGACTCTTCCAATGTCCGACGGCTGGGTGCTGGACTGACATGGGTTGAGGGACTGCTGCTGTCCTGCTCCGAGCTGCTGACCGAACTTGTTGGCTCTGCCATGAACTCAGGCTGTTCTTCAATCTCCGCCGGTTGTATCTCTGGCATGTGTTGAGGTCCATTATGTTGTTGCTCTGCTTCTTGCAGAGCCTGGCCTGTCCTTGCTGCATCTCGCGCAGCCTGCTCTTCCCTGCTTGCTGCATCTCGCGCAGACTCCTCTGCCCTGTTTGCTGCATCTCCTGCATCCAGCTGGGCACGCACCAGTGCTCGCACATTCAACACCTCTCTCCGTGCCCTCTTCCATTCCTTTGTGTAGATCTGTCTGGCCAACCTCTTTGAACTCATTGGCTGCAATGCAATACCATGCAAACAATGTGTACCTGTTGCAATGAAAAGCGGGGAAAATTTAAATACAACATTACAACAACAACGTAAATTTAAGCACAGTGTTTCAGTTTACAACCATACTTGCACTTGACAAAAATACACACAGGATTAAAACTGGGGATGAGGTAAGAATGTGTGAGACAAACATGACAGTAGCATTGCATTCAATCGAGCAGGAAAGCAAAACAAATGTGTAACAAAAGAATGGTCTGTTGCAGAATATTTTATATATATATATATATATATATATATATAAAATATTCTGCAATTACTTGTTGGCAACTTGTGTCTGCGGCTGGGACTACAATGGATGCATTAAGTCAACGACTTAACTATAATCAATGTAATTAGCTTTTATAGTAGCTATTATAGTATTACTATAATACTAAAGTCTTAACTATAATCAATGGAATTAGCTACACCAGAAAAGGCAGCACAGAGAACATTCTAAAAATAGCCCATTATTTTTCAACTTCATGTATTTTGACTCAACTTGACTAAGCATAGCGCACCACATCCAGTGAAGCTCCAGCCTGAGACAGTGTATATAAACTAGCCTTTAACCACAATAAAATGAATCTTACCTTTTCAAGAGTGAATCCCAGTCGTGTAGTCAAGTAGAATCCAAAGCTTTGTTGTCAAAGTAGAAGCTGTTGAAGCAAAAGGTGCTCTCTGCGTCCGAAGATAGCAGCAATTGATTCTGTTCATTTCGATCAACCCAATAATCCATGTCTTCACCGCCACACCCCCACCACGTCAGGCAACCTGGTGGCCAATCAGCAGTCTATGTTCATTTCAAACTGAGGGCGGTCGTTGCGATACAAACGTTTAGATAGTAAAATGTTAACAAATGACTTCCATAGAACCCTCTCATGATATAAAAGTACCACATTCTAAAAATGCATTTCTATTTTCTACCCACATAGCCTACCGCATAAAGTTTGCAACAACAACCATTTATTCTAGTAAATATAGAGGCAGATATCCCTTATGCGAAAACAGTACATTTTTTTCTTGCGGCAGGACGGCAGTGTTTCCTGTCCACGAAATTGCCCTCTGCATTAAAGTACAGAGCCGTTGCAGTATGCTGTTTATATTTATCCAAACTATAACATTTACTGCACTAACACTGTAGTAATTCTGTTCTGCACTACAGCATTACTCTAATAATAACAATTCACTGTAGTGCAGAGTTTGATTCTTTCCATAAAGGATGGCATCATGGTAGCTAACATGCTAAATAAATGGCTGTACTATCGACATACCTTCAGTTGATCTTGCTGTAGGCGTAAGGTGAAATAGATGCATGCTGAATTGCTGTGCCATTAGACTTTTCGTTTAGTGTACAGGGGGGAAAAAAAAACCTCTGCAAAAACGTAAACATCCAGTTGTCCTCTCATTTCCAATGAGCTCTCTAACCATAGCTATTACAGGACGTGACATCACACACACGCAAGGCAGTCTTAAAGGCATACCGCATATTTTGTAGATTAATAATTTCAGTCCACTGCTACAATAATATGCCGTTGTGTACGTTAACTCATGAGTTATATGGCAATCTATTGAATTTGCAAAGTGTTGCTGTAGCAGCTTTGTCAGTTACAAAAACAAAAAACTGGTTGAACCAGTTTCCAAAAGCCAGAATGCACACACAATGGCTTTAATAGCCCAGCCATTTCATGTGCCTCTGAATGGCTATCATTAGCAAGTAGGCTAAGCTTAATTGCTCTTGGTCTAGTTTTTTGTGTGAATTTAAAACTCAGTTTGGAATACTTATTGAGACATCTACATTTTATTTTTTATTGTAGTCTACTTGACTTAATACAACTTGCGACATATATACTTATTTTATTGTAGCGTACTTTACTCTTTCTATTTCAGCTTTGGTTCAATTAATGTGCTATAAAAACAATGAATGGAGAAACAATGAATGAAGGCTGCACCACAGACCTAAAATGAACTAGACTGGCAGCGCCTGTTCTAAACACGAGGTGGAAACTGGACGCCATCTTACCCCAGACTAACTCAGCTGTGAGTTGTTTAACAGTATTTTATTTATTTTCGGAGGGATTTTCACATTGCATGCCGATTTTTTTTTTATAGGCTACACAGCAATAACAGTTTGCTGTGCGAAGTCTGGAGTAAAGTCTGGGGTAGCCAAAAATGGCGGCCGCAGATTCCGGTACCACATGACCGACTGCCAGTATAGTTTACTTTAGGTCGGTGGGCTGCACTAATACAGTGATATGCTCAGTTTTTCATAGCCAAGAGAAACAAGGAGAGAACATACCAAGTCATTAGGGGAAAAAACTGTGTTGTACTGCAGGATAAAATATGAAATATTGTTTTTTAAGGCCACAAATACAATGGGTCCACAAAACTCAGCATCAATAAATGTTGTCTTTAAACCAGTTTGCAAAAGATAAAATGCAATGGCCAGCTAATCAGCCATTTAATGTGTGGAATCTGAATAGCAGTAGCCTAACAATGGCTGTCATCATCAAGTAATTAGGCTCTTGGCCTACTTATGTGTGTCTGAATTTCACTGAATTTAAAACAACTTAAAACAACTTAAGACATCTGTACTTATTTTATTGTAGCCTACTTTACTCTTTCTATTTCAGCTTTGGTTCAATTAATGTGCATAAAAACAATGAATGGAGAAACAATGTGTTAGGGTTTTGCTGGGATTCGAACCTGGTTCGTTGGTGTGATAATCCAGCAAACCCCCACTAGGCCACCAGGGGGATGACTCAAATGCAGAGGCGTGAGGCGGAAGTAGAAAAAGAATCAAAAGGTTTATTTAAACTATATACACTATATACAGGGCAAAACAAAAGACAAAAAAAAAAACAAAGAGTATAATCCAAAAGAAAAGCAAAGTGCAAAAATACAAAAGCTAAGAAGATCAAAAAACACAGTACAAAGGAAACTGGAGATAAACATAACAGCACAAAGACTCCGTGACAAGAGGACTGAACTCAGGGGTATAAATAGACAAACTAATTAAGGACACAGGTGAAGATAATTAGGCAATTAACACAAACACAAAACACAGGAACAGTGGCGGCCTCTAGAGGCCAAAATAAACACGACATGAAAAGGAAATAACAGCGGCCTCTAGAGGCCAAAACAGTCCTAGTCCTAACAGGACCCCCCCCTCTAGGAGCGTCTCCTGACGTTCCCAGGGCGATCCGGATGGGCCGAATGGAAGTCCCGACATAGTTTTTTATCAAGGACATCCCGAGCAGGAACCCAGCAGCGCTCCTCAGGACCATAGCCCTCCCAGTCCACCAGATATTGCAACCCGCCGCGGACCCGGCGGGAGTCAAGCAGGCGATTCACAGTGAACACAGTCTGCCCCTGGAAGATACGGGGGGGTGGGGGGTTCCTAGGGGCAGGGGCATACGTAGACGTCAGTACGGGCCGTAACAGGGAAACATGGAAAGTGGGGTTGATCCTCAGAGTCCGGGGCAACTGGAGCCGGTAGGAGACAGGGTTCACCCTGCGCACCACCTTGAAGGGGCCAATGTAGCGAGGAGCAAGCTTGCGGTTCTCCACCCGCAGTGGAAGGTCCTTAGTGGACAGCCAAACACGCTGCCCAGGGCGGAAAGCGTGTGCAGGTCTTCTATGGCGGTTGGCCTGAGTCTGGTTGGTTCTGGAGGTCTGTATGAGGGTCTTCCTGACCTTGCTCCAGGTCTTGCGACACCGTCTCACATATTGGTTGACCGAGGGCACCCCCGCGTCCTCCTCCTGGTCCGGGAACAGAGGTGGCTGGAACCCGAATTGGCACTGGAATGGCGACAGCTTGGTGGCCGATGACTGCAGGGTGTTGTGGGCGTACTCCGCCCATGGCAGCCAGGTGCTCCACGATGTCGGGTTATCCATAGCCAGGCCTCGCAGGGTGGTTTCCAGGTCCTGGTTGAGCCTCTCCGTCTGACCATTGGACTGTGGGTGAAACCCAGAGGAGAGGCTGGCAGTGGCTCCGATGACCTTGCAGAACCCGTGCCACACTCGGGAGGAGAACTGGGGCCCTCGGTCTGAGACGATGTCCTGTGGAAGACCAAAGACTCGGAAGACATGATTAAACAAAAGTTTCGCAGTTTCAAGAGCAGAGGGGAGTTTGCACAGTGGTATGAAGCGGCAGGCCTTGGAGAATCTGTCAACTAAGACCAAAATGACCGTGTTACCTTGTGACTCAGGGAGACCCGTGATAAAGTCGACTGCCACGTGGGACCAGGGACGCCGGGGAATGGTCAGAGGATGCAGGAGACCCTGGGGACGCTGTCGTGGGTTCTTGATTCTGGTGCAAACCTCACAGGACAGGACAAATGACCTTACTTCCTTCTCCATGTTAGGCCACCAGAAGCGTCTTTTCAGGAAGTCCAGGGTCCTCCGAGCTCCCGGGTGGGCGGTGAGAGGGGAAGAGTGACCCCACTGGAGAACCTTGGCCCGGGCTTGATGTGGGACATACAAGAGGCCTGGTGGCCCCGTCCCAGGACCGGGGTCCTGGCGTTGGGCTCGTCGGACAGCCTCCTCAATACCCCAGCGGACAGGGGCCACAATCCGGGACACAGGGATAATAGGCCCGACTTCATTCTCCCTGTTAGTGGCAGAGAACAGTCTGGACAGTGCGTCAGGTTTGGTGTTCTTGGAGCCGGGGCGGTATGAGAGGGTGAAGTCAAACCGACTGAAAAACAGGGCCCACCTAGCCTGTCGAGGGTTCAGTCTCTTGGCTTGCTGGAGGTACTCCAGGTTCTTGTGGTCAGTCCAAACCAGGAATGGGTGTTGTGCTCCCTCCAGCCAGTGCCTCCACTCCTCAAGGGCCAGTTTGACCGCTAGCAGTTCTCGATCCCCCACATCGTACCGGGACTCAGCAGGACTCAGGCGGTGGGAGAAGTAAGCGCAGGGGTGCAGCTTTCCTTCCGAACGTTGAGAGAGCACCGCGCCGACACCACTGTCCGAGGCGTCCACCTCCACGATGAATGGTTGGGAGGTGTCCGGGAGAACCAGAATGGGTGCCGTGCAGAAGCGGTCCTTGAGGTCTTTGAACGCCTTTTCTGCCTGAGGAGACCAGCCATAAGATCCACCTGTCCCTTTGGTGAGGTCTGACATGGGTGCTGCCACAGAACTGAAGTTCCTGATGAACTTGCGGTAGAAGTTAGCGAATCCTAAGAACCGCTGAACCTCCTTAACGGACTTGGGAGTAGGCCAATCCCGGACGGCCAGGGTCTTGGCAGGGTCCATTTGGAGTTGGCCTGTCCGTACAATAAATCCCAGAAAGGAGACCTCGGGAACATGAAATTCGCATTTCTGGGCCTTGGCGAACAGATTGTTCTGTAGCAGCCTCTGGAGAACCTGGCGGACATGGTGGCGGTGCTCCTGCACGGTCTTGGAAAAGATAAGGATGTCGTCGAGGTAGACAAAAACGTATAGGTTAATCATGTCCCTTAAGACGTCGTTGATTAGGGCCTGAAAAACAGCTGGTGCGTTGGTGAGTCCGAAGGGCATCACCTGGTATTCGTAGTGCCCAGACGGGGTGTTAAAGGCAGTCTTCCACTCGTCTCCCTGTCGGATACGGATGAGGTGGTATGCGTTCCGTAGGTCCAACTTGGTGAAGACGGTGGCGCCTTGGAGCAGGTCGAAAGCTGTGGACATCAGCGGAAGGGGATATCGGTTGCGCACAGTGATCTTATTCAGGCCCCTGTAATCAATACATGGTCGGAGCCCCCCATCCTTCTTGCCGACAAAGAAGAAGCCGGCTCCAGCAGGTGAAGTGGAGGGTCGAATAAACCCAGAGACCAGGGCATCTTTGAGGTATTCCTCCATGGCCTTGCGTTCTGGCTGAGAGAGTGAAAACAGTCTGCCACGAGGAGGGGTAGTCCCAGGGAGCAAGTCGATGGCACAGTCGTAGGCCCGGTGCGGAGGAAGAACGGCGGCCCTGCTCTTGCTGAATACCTCCTTGAGATCCCAGTACTCTGTGGGAACTTGAGATAACTCGGTGAGATCAGGGGGCTCGGCAGGAGACACAGGAGAGCTAGAGAGCAGACAAGAGGCATGGCATGCAGGGCCCCATTCCACAACCTGGCTTGTTACCCAGTCTATGCGAGGGTTGTGGCGAGTAAGCCAAGGAAGGCCTAGAATAACTGGGAACTCAGGTGAAGGAATCAGGTGCAGGGATATTTCTTCCTTGTGACCTTGAGACTGGAGGAAAACTGGAGAAGTAACTTGGGTGACTCTTCCATCACCTAACGCTTGGCCATCGAGGGCAGACACAGACAGTGGGACTTCAAGAGGTGCAGTCGGAATATTGATGCTTTGGGCGAAGTGAATATCCATAAAGTTCCCAGCCGCCCCTGAGTCTATCAAAGCTTGACAAGAGTGGACAGACTCACCCCAGGAGATGGAGACCGGGATGTAGATTCCTTGGCCAGGGAGTCCGGGAGAGAGGGTAGGCCCCGTCACAACCCTCCCTCGGCTGGACGGGGCGGTCCTTTTCCCAAGAGTTCGGGACATGATGCTCGGAAGTGACCAGGCTTGCCACAGTAGATGCAGCACTTGTCCCTCCTTCTGCGCTCCCTCTCAGATGCGGAGAGGCGAGTACGACCCACTTGCATGGGTTCTGGACAGTCACTGAAGGAGGTAGACGGTCTCCAGGTAGAGGTAGGGAGGCTGGGGGGGCTCAAGGCTTGGTGGCGTTCTCTCATCCTGTTGTCCAGACGAATAGCATGTGAGATGAGGGTTTCGAGGTCACTTGGGCATCCAATAGAGGCCAGACCGTCCTTGATGGGGTCAGACAGACCATGGTGGAAGGCTGACACCAGGGCAGTCTCGTTCCATCCACTTACTGCTGCGAGTGTTCGGAACGAGATGGCGTAATCTGCGACGCTTTCTCCTTGCCGGATGGACATGAGCTTTCGGGCTGCGTCGGTACTGATGTCTGCCTGATCGAAGACCCGAAGCATCTCTTCAGAAAACAGCTGGAAATCAAAGCACTCAGGTCCCTGTCTTTGCCAGATAGCAGTAGCCCAGGCTCGCGCCTTACCAGCTAATAAGGTGATCACAAAGGCAATCTTGCGGCGATCCGTAGTGTAGGTGGTAGGCTGAAGCTCAAAGGTGAGTTGACACTGGGTAAGGAACTCTCGGCACTCACTGTGCTTGCCGTCATACCTCTGTGGTGCAGGAAGGCTGGGTTCGCGAGGTGAAGAAGGCAGCATTGCAGGAGGCACTGGAGCAGGAGTGGGAGCTGGATCAGGAGCAGGAACTGGATCAGGAGCAGGAGATGCAGGCAGAGATGTCAGCTGTGCCAGGGTTTTCCCAATTTGCTGAAGCAGTTCCTCGTGGCGAGCGAGGGCCTCACGTTGGCTGGTGAGCGTACGTCCATGAGCGTCCATGGTCGCTCCGAAGCGTGTCAAAGCTGCCATAATTCCCTGAAGGTTGGCCGGGTAGACAGTTGAAGCAGCCTCTGCTGAGTCGGTCATGACGGAGTCTTTCTGTTAGGGTTTTGCTGGGATTCGAACCTGGTTCGTTGGTGTGATAATCCAGCAAACCCCCACTAGGCCACCAGGGGGATGACTCAAATGCAGAGGCGTGAGGCGGAAGTAGAAAAAGAATCAAAAGGTTTATTTAAACTATATACACTATATACAGGGCAAAACAAAAGACAAAAAAAAAAACAAAGAGTATAATCCAAAAGAAAAGCAAAGTGCAAAAATACAAAAGCTAAGAAGATCAAAAAACACAGTACAAAGGAAACTGGAGATAAACATAACAGCACAAAGACTCCGTGACAAGAGGACTGAACTCAGGGGTATAAATAGACAAACTAATTAAGGACACAGGTGAAGATAATTAGGCAATTAACACAAACACAAAACACAGGAACAGTGGCGGCCTCTAGAGGCCAAAATAAACACGACATGAAAAGGAAATAACAGCGGCCTCTAGAGGCCAAAACAGTCCTAGTCCTAACACAATGAATGAAGGCTGCACTAATACAGTGATATGCACACAGTTTTTCATAGCCAAGAGAAAAAGGAGAGAACATACCAAATCATTAGGGAAAAAAAACTGTTGTACTGCGGGATATAATTTGAAATAATGTTTTTTAAGGCCACAAATGCAAGGGGTCCACCAAATCCAGCACCAATAATGTTGTCTTTAAACAAGTTTGCAAAAGATAAAATGCAATGGCCAGCTAATCAGCCATTTAATATGTGGAATCTTAATAGCAGCCTACCAATGGCTTGCATTATCAGGTAATTAGGCTCTTGCCTACCACACACACAATGAATGGGGAACCCCGTTTGGAATGCAACTTGCAATATAATTCACTTTGTATGGTACTCTTTGCACTCTTTGTAAGTTAGACCTACTTTTGTGTATGTCTCCATTTCACTGAATTTAAAACAAATATCATACCTTTTTGTATTTTACTCTATTTGCACTTTGGTCCAATTTAGCCCTACCATAAAAATGAACAGGAGAAATTAATGAATAATGTCACACTAGGCTGGCCTAGTGTAAAATATCAAGGAAACAAAAACTGTCAGCACTGGTTCTCAGAACAACCAAAAAACAGCCAAGCATAACGTTGTGTGGTGGTAGCAGTGCAACTACTGACTAACGTTTCATATGAGTGGTTCCCTAAAAGTTCAAGGAACGTTAGCCTTTGTTTGGTTTTTGCTGTAACCAAAGGGAACGTTCTTTAAATGGTAGTTTTTGGTTTGGTTATTACCTAACCTTTAGAGAACCAAATTCTAACGTTCCCTTTACGTCCTCTGTTACTAGGGAATGGCTTGGTATGACAGGAGAGAATCACTGAGAGATACTTCACAACTGGAGTGACTAAGAAAGGGGTTTAAGTAGCGGAGCTATTTGATGAAGAAATGAGAGACAGGTGTAATTAATATGCAGGAGACAGGGGCTGCTGAGACTCTTGGGAATTGCAGTTTAGAGTGGCCATGTTTGGAGGCTGTTTCAAGCTGGCGCTCTCAACACTGTTACTGACAATGTGTATTATGTCACTCTATCCCATGGAGAATGAGTGTTGAATATGGTTTACGATATTGCATGGTTGTCAATTCTATGTAAAGCCATAATCACTTTATAGTGTTAATGAGCAATATTATTCACCAGCTGTTTTAACAATTTCATCCACTTCCATAAACACACTGACATATTCAAAGCTCTGCCTGTACCTGTTATCTCTGACTTCACTTAAAGTGCTAATTTTATGAAAATGACATCACCCTTGGAAATGATACCTTACAAAATTAGACATGTTAACTAGTTTACTGTCTAAATTGTATGTTAATACGAGACCAAGAACATGTTCTATTTAGCTGGTAAAGTTTGGCTCTTTGATTCCACCATTACATGAATGCATTCCTGGTAAGTTGTTAATTCAAAGGAAGTGACATCATATGCGCAACACTTGAAAGTTCGTGGCATTTCTGGCATCATCTGCTTTGCAAAGTGTAGCAGGTTTTTAACTTTTTTTTTTAATTCCACAACAAAACTAAAACCAAAGCATGCCTCCTAAGAAGTGTGTCATTCAAGGCTGTTCAAGTGTAGCTGATAAAAAAAGTGGAATTTCGATCCATTATAGCCCAAAGTCAGCAGGACACTTACAGAATGAATAGGTTCGATTTGTACGGACAAAGAGAACTAACTTCAAGCCGACAGGATGGTTTGGTTAGCACTGTCACCTCACAGCAAGGAGGTCATGGATTCAAGCCCAGCGGCCGACGAGGGCCTTTCTGTGTGGAGTTTGCATGTTCTCTGCGTGGGTTTCCTCCGGGTGCTCTGGTTTCCCCCACAGTCCAAAGACATGCAGGTTAGGCTAATTGGTGGCTCTAAATTGACCGTAGGTGTGAATGTGAATGGTTGTTTGTCTCTATGTGTCAGCCCTGTGATAATCTGGTGACTTGTCCAGGGTGTACCCCGCACATAGTCAGCTGGGATAGGCTCTAGCTTGCCTGCGGCCTTGTACAGGATAAGCGGCTACAGATGATGGATGGATGGATGGATGGATGGATGGATGGATGGATGGATGGAGAAATTTGTGAGGCAAACTCGCATAGAAGGATAGGAACAACGTCTGGTATGTGGCACAGTTCCTACGATCTGGAAACAAAAGTCAGGAGCGCCATCCCAAAGAGCTCACCGCACAGTAAGTGTCAAGCTTGTGTTTAGCCTGTTGCTTGAATTTATTAGTTGTCCTTAGTCTTTTATCCTTTTCACTGATAGCAGTTCTGAAGTTTTATACAAAGCTAAATAATGGCAGCAATTAGGCACTTTCACTTTTGGTACTGGAGCCAACAGGAGCAGGTGGTGCATTGTGCCATATGCATTGTGTGCAGCAAGCATGCAACAGCCAGGAATTTGTTAGGGTTCACCTCCAAAACTAAATTGCTCATAAAACTACAACCTTTTCTGCTTCTAACAATACCAGTTAGGACCATGTAGACCCTTTCTATTTTGTATTACAACATTAAGTAGAGGTGTGTGTGTGTGTGTGTGTGCGGGGGGGGTCAGCGTGCAATTATCATTATTAATTTTTCTTAAAATCACCATATGTCTGCAACCATAAAAGATTTTTTTCAAAATTCCAAAACCTATGATCTTCCTGTCACACCTGTGTGCCGTGGTGCATGCATCAGCTGGACTCTCAGGTGTGCTCCAGACCGCGCGTGCGCTGAGCAGTCTCTTGCATGCACACCGTTAACTATGCACATCTGCATGAGATGAAGGCACAATCAGTGCACCTATATAAAGATTCTGAAAACACATGCTCACTGCGAAGTATTGCGCTACGTTACGTACACATTACCGAGCCTTAATTCCGTTTTCCTTATTTTTTTGTGTGCGCTTCCATCTTTGCCTGTGCTAATCTGTTTGTGCCTCGCCCGACCTTTTGCTTGTTTACCGTTTTTGATCTCTACTTGTCAATTTGGATTGCTTGCTTGTTGTCACTTTTATAAATAAAACCATCTTCTGCACATACTGCCGTCTCCAACCCTTCCCTGACGCTTACGGTGTCCCTTTACAGAGAGCGGATTTTAAGGTGAATTGAACCTGTTTGAAATTTTAAAGTCTCTACAATAATCATGGAATTGGTGCGAAGGAAAAGACCATTGCAAGGTTAATTTATAATCAGTCTGTGATAAACTTCCCTATGTATTTCTGAAGCTTGTCGTTGCCTTTTTGTCCACTGAAACACATACAATGTTATGTTGCATCTAAAAACTTGATTTAAATATCAAATGAATGGACAAGCCATCCTGTTATCTCTCTCAACTAACTCATCATTTTTTTCTGTATATACAGTGCCTTGAAAAAGTATTCATACCCCTTGAACTTTTTCACATTTTTCCACCTTACAACCACTAACTTAAAAGTATTTTATTGAGATTTTATGTGATAGACCAACACAGAGTAGCACATAATTGTGAAGTGAAACGAAAATGATAAATGGTCTTCAAAATTTTAAACAAATAAAAATCTGAAAAATGTGGTGTGCATTAGTATTCAGCCCCCTGTACTCTGAGATACCTCTAAATACAATCCAGTGCAATCAATTGCCTTCAGAAGTCATCTAATTAGTTAATAGAGTCCTACTGTGTGTAATTTACTCTCAGCATAAATACACTTGTTCTGTGAAGGCCTCAGTGGTTTGTTAGAGAACACTGAAGAATAAACAGCATCATGAAGACCAAATGACTCACCAGACAGATAAGGGATAAAGTTCTGGAGAAGTTTAAAGCAGGGTTAGATTATAAAAAAAATATCCCAAGCTCTGAACATCTCAAGAAGCACTGTTCAATCCATCATTCAAAAATGGAAAAAGTATGGCACAACTGTAAACCTACCAAGACATGGCTGTCCACCTAAACTGACAGGCAAGGAGAGCACTGGTCAGAGAAGCAGCCAAGAGGCCCATGATCACTCTGGAGGAGCTTCAGAAATCCACAGCTCAGGTGGGAGAATCTGTGCACAGGACAACTATAAGTCGTACACTCCACAAATCTGGCCTTTTTGGAAGAGTGGCAAGAAGAAAGCCATTGTTGAAAGACAGGCATAAGAAGTCCCATTTGCAGTTTGCCAGAAGCCATGTAGGGGACACAGCAAACATGTGGAAGAAGGTGCTTTGGTCAGATGAGACCAAAGTTGAACTTTTTGGCCTAAATGCAAAGCGCTATGTGTGGCGGAAAACTAACACTGCTCATCACCCTGCACACACCATCCCCACTGTGAAACATGGTGGTGGCAGCATCATGCTATGGGGATGCTTTTCTTCAGCAGGGACAAGGAAGCTGGTCAGAGTTGATGGGAAGATGAATGGAGCTAAATACAGGGCAATCCTGGAAGAAAACCTGTTGGAGGCTGCAAAAGACTTGAGACTAGGAAGGAGATTCACCTTCCAGCAAGACAATGACCCTAAATATACAGCCAGAGCTACAATAGAATGGTTTAGATCAAAGAATATTCATGTGTTAGAATGGCCCAGTCAAAGTCCAGACCTAAATCCCGTTGAGCATCTGTGGCAAGACTTGACAATTGCTGTTCACAGACGCTCTCCATCCAATCTGGCTGAGCTTGAGCTATTTTGCAAAGAAGAATGGGCACAAATTTCAGTGTCTAGATGTGCAAAGCTGGTAGAGACATACCACAAAAGACTTGCAGCTGTAATTGCAGCAAAAGGTGGCTCTACAAAGTATTGACGCAGGGGGGCTGAACACTAATGCACACCACATTTTTCAGATTTTTATTTGTTTAAAATTTTGAAGACCATTTATCATTTTTGTTTCACTTCACAATTATGTGCTACTCTGTGTTGGTCTATCACATAAAATCTCAATAAAAAACATTTAAGTTCGTGGTTGTAAGGTGGAAAAATATGAAAAAGTTCAAGGGGTATGAATACTTTTTCAAGGCACTGTATAGGCTCTGAAAGAGATTCTCTCACAACATGAGTGTGTAGGTGCAATTTGTGATTAAGTGATCAATCTCATTAAATCATTAAATCAGTCTCATTAAATCATTAAACCAGTCTCATTAATAATACCATTAATCTTGGTGCTTAATAATAAATTACCAAACAGCTAAATTATGGTATGTTCCAAATTATCATGATCACTTCCAATGCAGCAATAATGTACCACTTACCAGGCTACAGCCAATGGCACTCATTCACTTTGGAATTCTTTGAGATTGTGTGACTTCAAAAATATCGGTACAACAACAGACACAGTTTAACAGAATAATTGAATTTATTATAACAATGATGTACATTCAATAAAGTCAGCAGATATATACATATAAGCAAGCATAAATGGTGTGTGTTGTGTGTGTGTGTGTGTGTGTGTGTGTGTGTGTGTGTGAGAGTGATGTGTGAGAGTGACTGGAATCCTATATGAGGTATGTGTGTGTGTGTTATCTGAGGTGTGGGGGTCACCACGTGGGATTTGAGGAGAACAAAGGGGAGTGTGTCACCACGTGGGATTTGAGAACAAAGGATTGGCTCAGATTTGCTAATTCACTAGCTTATAACATTCCTAAATCCACTGAAACCTTGATGAGGTCAAAATATGTGTAATAAGGAAATCCAGGATGTTAGTAAGGATAGAAGAGAGCATGCACGACTTATCTTTTAAAACAACTGAGAGAACATAGAACAATGTAGAACACAAAATCAGTGTGCACAAGTAAACAATTCCTGAGTTTAAATTCACACTAATTCATAAAGCTAATTCCTAAGACTAGTTTCTGACAAAAAATGCCAGTCTTACTTAGTATCTTGCTCCTATGCAAGATTACGTAGAGATGTTCTGAGACTTTTGGAGTCCACAGGAGCACGTAGGGGTTTCCGTGAAAGCAGAGGATTTCTTGGTCCGAACGCTTCGTAGTTAGTGGAGAAAAGTCTCTGATCAAACAATGTGCACAGCGGTTTAGTTAGAAGGAATCCGGTTGCTTCTATCTTTTAATTAAACTGCTTTAGGCTGCAGTTTTGTAACATTACTGATAATAGACAAACAAACCGGCTGTAGCCAATCTGAGTTAGATCGCGCGATTCTGGATTTTTACTGTGGCCAGTGGTAAACAAAAGAAAATGCGCTAAATTCTGTTTCTTGCAAGAAAGACGTCTGCATCTTGGATGCTCTGATGGGCTGGCCTCTTTATCTCTGTAGAACGCGCCGGTTGCGACGAGATTCACAGCACCAAAGAGACCAAGTTGGAAGTTTCCGGGTGACTTATGGGATCATGGAGGAAGTGACGTAGGTGATCCCGCTCAGCCATGACGTAGGTCACCGCGGAAGTTAGTTGATGGGAGTTGTAGTTCTTAGACGGGACGGTGGCATTGTACTTACAAGTGAAAGGTACTTAATGTTGTGCTACTTAATGTTGTAGCACAAAATAGAAAGGGTCTACATGGTCCTAATTGGTACTGTTAGAACCAGAAAAGGTTGTAGTTTTATGAACAACTTAGTTTTGGAGGTGAACCCTAACAATTTCCTGGCTGTTGCATGCACAATGCATATGGCACAATGCGCCACCCGCTCCTGCCGGCTCCAGCACAAAAAGTGAAAATGCCGAATTACTGCCATTGTTTAGCCTTGTGTCTACCAAGTGAGGTTACAGAGATGACAATTACAAAGAGACACTGCTTTATCATAAGTGTGAAAGTTGAACACCAAATCAGTAAAAAAAAAAAAGAATAAGCAAACTATGATTTGTACCATGTATTAACTTCCTGGGTTCCAAAAAACCACTTGAGCAGTTGTTGCTCCTCTTCTTCACGAGTGACTTGGCTTGCATATTTGTCTGCCTCTTTGCTGTCAAACCTGCGGAAGCATATTGAGGTATGTAAATATTTTGTTCCAAGAGAAAGCTTGTAATGAAGTTGTCTGTGCTTTAGAGCTAGCGATAACATAGCAATAGCTAGGCAGTCTGGTTAGTCAAATGACTTTCTATGGATTTGCCCACCACGTTGCCATTACCTTGTCCACGGTTAATGTTAACACATAGCTAGTTAACTTTGACACCATTATTATCATGTAAAAACAGAGTTACACTAACATGAATAATGTTAACTTATTTGAAGTCCTTTCAGAAATATGTTTCAGCATAATCTTGCCAAATAAACAAAACCTCTAAAGAGTTTGGACTCCACCAATCCACAGTCAGACAGACTGTGTACAAATGGAGGAAATTCAAGACCATTTTTACCCTCCCCAGGAGTGGTCGAACAACAAAGATCACTCCAAGAACAAGGTGTGTAATAATCGGCGAGGTCACAAAGGAACCCACGGTAACTTCTAAGCAACTGAAGGTCTCTCTCGCACTGGCTAATGTTAATGTTCATGAGTCCACCATCAGGAGAACACTGAACAACAATGGTGTGCATGGCAGGGTTGCAAGGAGAAAGCCACTGCTCTCCAAAAAGAACATTGCTGCTCATCTGCAGTTTGCCAAAGATCACGTGGACAAGCCAGAAGGCTCTTGGAAAAATGTTTTGTGGACGGATGAGACCAAAATAGAACATTTTGGTTTAAATGAGAAGTGTTATGTTTGGAGAAAGGAAAACACTGCATTCCAGCATAAGAACCTTATCCCATCTGTGAAACATGGTGGTGGTAGAATCATGGTTTGGGCCTGTTTTGCTGGATCTGGGCCAGGACGGCTTGCCATCAATGACTGAACAATGAATTCTGAATTATACCAGTGAATTCTAAAGGAAAATGTCAGGACATCTGTCCATGAACTGAATCTCAAGAGAAGATGGGTCATGCAGCAAGACAACAACCCTAAGCACACAAGTCGTTCTACCAAAGAATGGTTAAAGAAGAATAAAGTTGATGTTTTGGAATGGCCAAGTCAAAGTCCTAACCTTAATCCAATCGAAATATTGTGGAAAGACCTGAAGCAAAGAAAGAAAGAAAGAAAGAAAGAAAGAAAGCACAACTTTATTCATCACACACTTGTGAAATTCCTCTCTGCATTTAACCCATCTGAAGCAGTGAACACACACATGCACACACACGTGAGCAATGAGCACACACACATACCCAGAGCAGTGGGCAGCCATGCTAACAGCACCCAGGGAGCAGTTGGGAGTTAGGTGCCTCACTCAAGGGCACCTCAGCCCAAGGCCATCCCATATTAACCTAACCGCATGTCTTTGGACTGTGGGGGAAACCGGAGCACCCGGAGGAAACCCACGCAGACACGGGGAGAACATGCAAACTCCACACAGAAAGACCCCTGATGGCTGCTGGGCTCGAACCCAGAACCTTCTTGCGACTGTACTAACCACTTACACCACCGTGCCGCCCGAGCAGTTCATGTGAGGAAACCCACCAACATCCCAGAGTTGAAGCTGTTCTGTACGGAGGAATGGGCTAAAATTCCTCCAAGCCGGTGTGCAGGACTGATCAACAGTTACCAGAAATGTTTAGTTGCAGTTATTGCTGCACAAGGGGGTCACGCCAGATACTGAAAGAAAAGGTTTACATACTTTTGCCACACACAGATATGTAATATTGAATCATTTTCCTCAATAAATAAATGACCAAGTATAATATTTTTGTCTCATTTGTTTGACTGGGTTCTGTTTATCTCCTTTTAGGACTTGTGTGAAAATCTGATGATGTTTTAGGTCATATTTATGCAGAAATATAGAAAATTCTAAAGGGTTCACAAACTTTCAAGCACCACTGTAAATGCCAAATCCTCCATTCCAAGCCATACACTGGCGAAGCAAGACCCCATCCAAATAAAAATAACCCACGAAATTCCCTGAATTGTCGCCAAATAAATTCCTTTAAAGCTCAGAAACCCACCATCTTCTCTTACATCTAATCTCTCCTCACAAGCATACACCTAAACACAAACAAACAAGAAGATTGCAAGGGGTAATTAGCATGATCACATATATATAATCCAATTGCCTCCTAGTTTTGCTTTAATTTTTCCCAAAGCACGCACACACACACATGTGCGCGCACACACACACACACACCCCAAGCCCCCATAGCTAGTCAAATTGACAAAAAAGGTGTTGTTGCTACAATCCACAAGCATTACCCAATTTCACATCTCCCCTCTAACACTCTCTCACCCTTGTTTGTGTAATGGAGGGGAGAAAAGGAAAGCTTTACTAAGCTGGATTGAACACAGAGTGTCCTTTCCCATAGCAGCTAAAGGGAACATTTTTGATTGTGTCTTTAATTAACAAACATAACAAGCTCTTTCACTGGTACTGAGGATTACAATTATGGCCCACAATACATCCACCATCCTGAGCGGTGATTTGATCATTTGCGTTTGAGGAGGGAAGAGGCTCATTTATGCACTTTAAAGATGGCTGACAGTGTGTTGATGAAAGAGCTGTAAATCTCATCCTTACATATTACCACAATTGTTCCATATTCTTCCAGTATCTCCAGCATCTACAGAATATAGGCTTTATACTGTATATAGAAGCATGTACAGGTGATTCTCATGAAGACCTTCACATTAACATAAAGTTTTTCACCCCATTTCAGTATTTTTTCAAGTTGAGAGCCTAAAATAGAGTGTGAACTTTACTATGTTGATCTTTTTTTAATGGAAAAATATTTTAATGGAATTTTATTCTTATTTGAGGCTTACATGATCCAGAATAATTCTCATCACCGTTACAGTAAATGATGAAGCTAGATCATGAGTTAAAAACATTTTTTGACAATTTATTTCATATTTCCACAAAATATCCCATTAAATGAACAGCACAGTCCATGACAATTACTTTATATTTTTTTGACATTTATTTATTGCCCTCACAGTGCATGGTAATGAGAATATTGAGTAACGGTAATGAGATACTCTTGGCTAATTTCACAAATAACCTGAAATGCTAGCATGCTAGTAACCTATAACTTTGCCACATGTTAAAGCCTTATATTGTGATAATAATCATAAAATAATATATATTTTTTATTTTTAAAAGTAATGAGTATTAAACCATAACGGTAATGATAATAGACAGTGTAACTGAGGACAGATTTAGCAACATTAACATAAATATCACAAAGTAAGAGAAGAGTGAGCAACTGACCTTGTCTCCATTTTGAATCTTGTATCTGAAGTGATGCATCATGGGATAGCTGATCATGAAACGGTAATGAGAAACATTTGGTGCGGACACAGTTATTTTGTTTAAAATCAAGTACCTTTTTTTGTTCAACACAAAAAATATTAATATTATGCATAAATATAGACGTTTTAAAATAACTTTACACTGTATTTTTTTATATAATTAGGAATTTTTATATGATTTAAAGTAAACATTAAAAAAAGGGATGCGGACACATAACGGTAATGAGAATTTCCATAGATTTTTTGTTTAATTGATATAAAAATTAGTTTCTATGATGATGAAAACCATTTGTACATACAGTGCTCCCTATTTTCTTTACACAAAATATCAGAGTTTATGTGAATTAAGTATTGATTTTGAAAAATGCGTCCTGGACATGTTCACTGCAGCTTCATGAGAATCACCCGTACAGCACTGTTGCTTGTTGTTTATGCAACTATTTAATATTAGAGGCTTACATTGAAAGCTTTTTTGCTCATAATATAAATTTTTGCTGGTATTTACTAAGTAACTTAGGACTTAGGCATCCAGTCATGATGAACAACAGTGTCCATTTTTGCTAGTTTACCTATATTATTACTAGAATCAACAAATTAATTAATATACCACTTGAGGAAATATAGAATAGTTGCGTATCAGTGTTGTTGTTGTTTAATTTAAAAAAAAGCCATTTGAGTTGTATTCAATCACTGTTCCATTAACGATAGATATTACATACTACACTGTGGGCATATTCACTCACACAATTGCACAGAAGGACTAACAGGTACAAATGCCAGTGTTAAAATGCTGTATTTTCTTTTTTTAGGAAATCGATTTTCTCTGCAACTTAGAACCTCACATCCCCTTCCTCTGCACCCTGCTGCTGAATAGTCTTATCACAGTCCTGCACAAACTGACGAATCTGCTAAGCCAGACAAATACACCACTACCCCAGAGTCTTGTGCTGTGTTTATCATGAATAAAGCAGTCCAGGGTGGTCAGCACAGGTAGGTGGAGGTGGGAAACACTAGGAAGGTGGGAAAGAAGCATTGTAGTATCCATTTTGGTGACGAACTCTGAAGCTATTAATATTAAATATTATGTCTTAGCTGAAGATGCCATTGTTTGTGAATTAACACTAAATCCTGTACACATTGATTTTCTCTCTCTCTCTCTCTCTCTCTCTCTCTCCCATTTCCCTTTCCCATTTCTGCAGATCTTTGGGCGGCATGGTGATGTAGTGGTTAGCACTGTCCTCACGGCCCTCATGAACCTCATGGCCAACAGGGGTCTTTCTGTGTGGAGTTTGCATGTTCTCCCCATGTCTGCATGGGTTTCCTCCAGATGCTCTGGTTTCCTCCCACAGTTCAAAGACATGCAGATTAGGTAAAAATACCCAGCCCCTGGGGTTGCACAACCCAGTGCATTCTTAGTGTCAGTTTCAAGCCTGGATAGATTGGGGAGGGTTGTGACAGGAAGGGCATCCAGGGTGAAAAAAAAACAATGCTAAATCAAATATACGGATCATTAAAAAAAAAAAAAAAACATGGGATGAATGAGCCTCTGTTGCGACACCTAACAGAAGCAGCCAAAAGAAAGAAAAAGAAGAAGATTTCTGCAGATCTTCCTTAATCTCTGTTTTATCATGTCTGAAATGAGGATGTTTGTTGGCCATGTAATTTAATCTTTAAGCCTTATACAGGCAGTACCTGTTTTCTCAGTTTTTCTCTCTCAGTCTCTCCCACTGATTTCTTTTCTGTCCTACCTTCTTTTCGAACATTCTCTCTTTCCCTCTGTCATTATCTGCCCATGAGAGCAGGAAGAGGGGTAACAGGGTAAAGATAGAAAAAGTGAACTTGGGAAAAATGGCACATGCTGATAAGTGCAGTGAGTCTAACTGCTAGATTCCAAGGACTGAAGCACCACTGCGATTACCACACCCACCACTGATATTAATCTCCTCTAATCTCCGCTTTATCCAATACCACTACTCAATTCCAGGCTGAAACACATATAACATTCACTTTTCAGATACAGTATTTAAATATAAACTATCAAACTAGGCATAAGTATTAAAAGATATACACCTTGCTCAATATTAATAAGATTCAATTAGAAAGCTTTATTCTTCAAAACATTACATACACGGGCGGCACGGTGGTGTAGTGGTTAGCGCTGTCGCCTCACAGCAAGAAGGTCCTGGGTTCGAGCCCCGTGGCCGGCGAGGGCCTTTCTGTGCGGAGTTTGCATGTTCTCCCTGTGTCCGCGTGGGTTTCCTCCGGGTGCTCCGGTTTCCCCCACAGTCCAAAGACATGCAGGTTAGGTTAACTGGTGACTCTAAATTGACCATAGGTGTGAATGTGAGTGTGAATGGTTGTCTGTGTCTATGTGTCAGCCCTGTGATGACCTGGCGACTTGTCCAGGGTGTACCCCGCCTTTCGCCCGTAGTCAGCTGGGATAGGCTCCAGCTTGCCTGCGACCCTGTAGAAGGATAAAGCGGCTAGAGATGATGAGATGAGACATTACATACACTATGCATACACTCACACTAGTATTAATGGCACTATATCACAAGAATGGCCATGCATGAGTATAGAAAATAAACATTAGAAACAATGAGTCATTTTCCATGCAAACAAAATAATTGTCTCTTTTTTTTTAAATACTAGTACATTCACCAGCCACTTTAACAGGAACTTGTTCTTGAGTCTAAGATTCCTGTTCTCGGCTGGCAGGAGTGGAACCCAATGTGGTCTTCTGCTGTTGCATGCTGAGATGCTCTTCTGCTCACCATGGTTGTAAAGAGTTGCTATGAGTTGCGATATCCTTCCTGGCAGCTTGAACCAATCTAGCCATTTTCCTCTGACCTCTCTTATCTACAAGATGTTTCCACCCACAGAACTGTCGCTCACCCATTGTTTTTTGCACCATTCCGTGTAAACTCTAGAGACTGTTGTGTGTGAAAACCCCAGGAGATCAGCAGTTTCTGAAATACTCAAACCAGTCCATCTGGCACCAACACCCATGCCACAGTGAAAGTTACAGAGATCACAATTTTTCCTGTTCTGATGCTTGAAGTGAATGTTAACTGAAGCTCTTGATTTGTATCTGCATGATTTTATGCATCGTGCCCCTGTCAAGGGATTGGCTGATTAGATCACTGCATCAAACAGCAGGTGGATAGATGTTCCTAATAAAGTGGCCAGTGAGTGTATTATTGAAATTGACAAACCTATCACTCATGTCTTATTGATATCATTGATGCTTTGAGGCTGTTTACAGAAGTGGTTGCTGAAACATATCATTGTTCTCTGGATTGAAGCCTATGGTCTGAACTAAAGAAGGTGGTCCACACAGGCACGAACCTGTATAAAGGTATTTGAGATATTATGCACAAATGTGATCCATACCCTTACATGCTGTATGTGTCTCCAACCCTAAACATTAAACATTAAAGGAAGAGACTCAGTGTTGTTATTCTATATATCAGCTGCGTCATCGTAATATTGATGCAGTCCAGCAAAATCCATCCATCCATCCATCCATCCATCCATCCATCCATCCATCCATCCATCCATTATCTGTAGCTGCTTATCCTGTTCTACAGGGTCGCAGGCAAGCTGGAGCCTATCCCAGCTGACTATGGGCGAGAGGCGGGGTACACCCTGGACAAGTGGCCAGGTTATCGCAGGGCTGACACATAGAGACAAACAACCATTCACACTCACATTCACACCTACGGTCAATTTAAAGCCACCAATTAACCTAACCTGCACGTCTTTGGACTGTGGGGGAAACCGGAGGACCCAGAGGAAACCCACAAAGACACAGGGAGAACATGCAAACTCCACACAGAAAGGCCCTTGCCAGCCGCTGGGCTCGAACCCAGGACTTTCTTGCTGTGAGGCGACAGTGTTAACCCAGCAAAATCCATTTGAGGTCACTAGGGCTGAAATGACCTAATAATAAAAGTCGTTAATACCATGAAATTTAGTGGACAGAACAAAAGTGACTGAATTAATTAGCTATTATTTCCTCACCAATGTATGAGTGAACAGTGATCACAATTGAGGCAAGAGATGATGTCTCTGTTTTTGTCAAATGCTGCAAGTAACTTTTACCTCAGATAATCTAAGTAATAAATAATTTCCCATTGTAAACGTATAATTCTTTACAGTCCCGTACAATTATGTTTTCTACCTTTCCATATTTTCACACTTCTCTAGAGTTTACATAGGAAAAAAGAAACATTGAGTGAGCGACAGTTCTGTGGCTGGTAATGCCTTGTTGATAAGAGAGGCCAGAGGAAAATGGCCAGATTGGTTTGAGCTGTCAGGAACTATGTAGTTACTCAACTAATCACTCATTACAGCCATGGTGTGCAGAAAAACATCTCGGGTGCATAAAATACTGAATCTTCAGGTGGATGAGCTACAACAGCAGAAGACCACATCAGGTTCCACTCCTGCCAGCCAAAAACAAGAATCTGAGTCTGTCATGCACTGTCAGAAATAGGGATACAGTAGGAGTCCATTTCTGTCCCCCAAGGTACAGTATACACTAATGTACCCCCTAGGGCTCATTACTGGACTTCAAGGTAACTATGTGTACCTGTCTAGGGTCAAAAATGTTCCCAAGCAGTATATAGCGTGTACAAATAAGTACCTTAGAAGGTACTGCCCCAGTGACAAGCCATTGTACCCCTAAAGGTACAATAATGTACTTTATTTTCTGAGAGTGTGGGCATAAATTCACACAAACTGGACAGCTAAAAATTAAGGGAAAAACCCTACTGATCTTTTACCCTGTGACAGCCTCAGATTCCTTAGAAAACAAAACATGAGGTTAAAGCCAAAGCTTTACAAGGGCATTTAGATGATTTATGAGTCGACAGGTACCATATTTGTCATCGGATACAAGAGTTATGATATATGACTTCTCATATTAAACTGTTATTATAATGGTTATGATACAATATAACTTGCATAATACATCAAAGTGTAATGCTGTATCTACATATTTATACTGCTAGACTACCTACAGCTAAAACATCCATTATATTCAATATAGAGTATGACAGCATGACATGAAAATGTTACCTAATCAAATTCTCATAAGTGAATATAATAACATAATCAATCATGTTCATTATAAGAAACATTATATACCATTATATACTGACCAAGAAACTGTTGAAATGCTAAAAGGTCAAACTGGAACACTGTG
Organism: Neoarius graeffei; assembly: GCF_027579695.1. Lineage (NCBI taxonomy): Eukaryota > Metazoa > Chordata > Actinopteri > Siluriformes > Ariidae > Neoarius > Neoarius graeffei. The sequence continues at coordinate 49,709,808 of NC_083572.1, forward strand.
GCATCCCCCCACCTTCTCGCTCTCTCTCTCTCTCTCTTTCTCTGGATTTCTCATTCTCTCTCTCCACTAAATGGTTTTGGCAGCACATTGAGAAAAGATCAGCACACTGTTAAACTCAACAGACTGTGAGATCAAGGCTAATAGATACATAGACACCTCTCTCTCTCTCTCTCTCTCTCTCTCTCTCTAAATAACAAAGTCGGAGCAATTTTGCGAGTAACATTAACAGAAGCAGTTTCTTACCCCACTGCTTCACATTTTAAATAAGGCATCATTTCTCACTCTGGAGTTAGGGTGGAATTTAACTGCTGGAGTTGGTAAAACTGATTTTTCATGACTTAAATATAAAACCTTAGAGCCCTATTCAAAGTTGAGTTATGCATACATACTGAGGATTTGATACCAAAATTACACACATTGGTATTCATACATTGCTACTGACTGAATCCATTCTTTTGTCTGTATTTTCTATCCCTTGATTTTTTTAGGAGTTAAACCAAGTGCTTGGATTTAAAGTGGTGGTTTGGCCACTGTTTAAAAATCCTGTCTCAGATGCTTTTACTCAAGAAAGATTACATGTAGCACAGGTGATTTTAATAATCCCTCCCAGTTGCGTAAGCCAACTAAATAGCTTTCCTAGTGTAAATACTGCTATAACTCTTCAACTTATGGAGAAATTGGGTTACATTTCATGGCTATTTAAAAGTCATACTGCATACTCTTTCTGTTGCTGCAATCATTTTATGAATGCACAAAGCTAAATTAACCAACAACTAACCTCTACTTTGCCAAAACTGTGATAAGAGTTAAGCAAGAGGTTTGAAATAAAAATCAGAGAAATTAAAAGGAGAATATGTGCACACTGGTGTTGCTCAGAACAAGTTTAATAATAGCAATTACATGTTGTCTTTTCTGTACATCTTCATCAGTTGGAGTCAAAAGGGGGATACATATTTTGTCAGCTTTTCTCATGTTGTAATTTTTGCATGGCAAAGACACGTTGCCAAAAATTAGAAAGATTTGAATTTGGCTTGGGGCGGCATGGTGGTGTAGTGGTTAGCACTGTTGCTTCACAGCAAGAAGGTTCTGAGTTCTAGCCCAGCAGCCGACGAGTGCCTTTCTGTGTGGAGTTTGCATGTTCTCCCCGTGTCTGTGTGGGTTTCCTCTGGGTGCTCCAGTTTCCCCCACAGTCCAAAGACATGCAGATTAGGTTAATTGGTGGCTCTAAATTGACCGTAGGTGTGAATGGTTGTTTGTCTCTATGTGTCAGCCCTGCGATGACCTGGTGACTTGTCCAGGGTGTACCCTGCCTCTCGCCTATAGTCAGCTGGGATAGGCTCCAGCTTGCCTGCAACCCTGTACAGGATAAGCAGCGACAGATGGATGGATGAATTTAGCTTTAAGATTGCAAAGGAAGGTACATTACAGTAAATGAGATTCCAAGTAGAATATGATCATCATAAGGGAATTTTACTACAACATGCATTCTCTTTATCCCTTACACATAAGTATCTTGTGTTGATTTACATATACTGTACTTGATTTTTTAATCAATAAATTGCAACTAGTATCCCTAACTATAGCGTAATTAAAAAATCAACTATTTGCACAACTGAATTACATGGTGTTTCATAATACTGAACAGCAACATATGTTGAATTTGCTATAAATCGCATCATAATGAATCATGAGCTGCTATGGTCTATCATTAGTACCTATCACTATGGTCTCATGGGCGATGAGACCGACTAAAGCTGTCATCTGAAATCTGTGTATAAATTCTGCCTGAGACACATTTACACAAACACAAAAAGCTGGCACACCCAACTCAATCTGTAATAGTGTTTCTCTCTTTCACTGTGTCATTTCCACCTGAAGACACACTCATACAAATTCCACAAGAGCCCTGGTGACAGAGTTTAATACTATTAGTGATGAGGTCAGGCAGAGAGGAGAGGCAGGTTAATTGGGAGGCATTGGGCGAATCTCCGGTTGAATTATGATTACTAAATCTTCAAGTGCTCATAAAGAAATCCTACAAGGATAACTATAGGAAATGCCATAAATAGAGCAGCCAAATGTCCAAGAGTATATACTACAATTATTCATACCATAGATTCTACTCAGACTATTGATATAGTGCAGGGCTCGACTTTAATGGGAGTCTGACTGTCCAGGACAACCAAATGTTTGGTCCGGACAAGTCAAATTCACCTCTGCCTGTCCGAAGGGACAAGTTGAATATTTGTTGAAAACATCATTTTTACAGTAATTATTCAAGTGTTACATCAGTAAGGTTCCAACGAAACTAGTTCAATCACCTCGAGCCGGCTGTGTTATTGTTTATGAAATTTCAGGGAAGCCGAGTACAGCAGGTGCGTGTGCAAAAATAGCCCATCCATTCATCCATTATCTGTAGCCGCTTATCCTGTACAGGGTCGCAGGCAAGCTGGAGCCTATCCCAGCTGACTACGGGCAAGACCCTGGACAAGTCGCCAGGTCATTGCAGGGCTGACACATAGACAAACAACCATTCACACCTACAGTCAATTTAGAGCCACCAGTTAGCCTAACCTGCATGTCTTTGGACTGTGGGGGAAACCGGATCACCCAGAGAAAACCCACACAGACACGGGGAGTACATGCAAACTCCACACAAAAAGGCCCTCATTGGCCGCTGGGTTCGAACCCAGGACCTTCTTACTGTGAGGTGACAGTGCTAACCACTATACCACCTGTAAAAATAACCAGGTTGTAATATCTAAATGTAGATTATTAGACTTTGAATCCATTGAAATTGAAGAAATGGCATACAAATGCTTCAATAAAATTAATATCTCTGGTGAATTTTCATTTGGGCATTCATTGTATTTTTCTTTTGTATGGTATACATTAATGATCACAAATGTCGTAAAATATTTCACAGGAATTTTATGACAGTGCCAAACTCACTTACGTTTTGTTTTTTTCTCACAGTGTGACTCTGTCACCCTTATCATGTCCACCTTGTTTTCTTTCAGTTTCATTTCATGGAAAGAATGTGAAAAAGACAACAATCCCAAAAAGATAAAAAGACAAACAGAAACCAGTCATACAAAAGAAAAGGAAACATGAGTTCTTTCCAGAGTGGCTAAAAGAAAGGAGTCTCCTTTCTTCTGGTGGCCACAATGTTTTCTCATCTGTCTTTAAATTAATTAATACTTCAAGTTTTACTGGATTAACCAAGGTTTAACTTTATTTCCTCCAGAAGCTTTGAATTTCGTTGTCAAACTCTTAAAACTGCAGATCAGGTAATGGGCTGTAACAACACATGCACCATGAATGAATGAATGAATGAATGAATGAATGAAGGCTTTATTTCAAACATGTCAAAGTAGTATAAAACAGAAGAGAAAAAAACAAGCACAAAAAACAAAAACAAAAGAACAAATAAAAAAACTTAATTCAATTAAAAACAATGGAAACAATATTAACATGTTTGAAAAGGAGTAGGAAGAAGCATTAGCTCATTTAATCCTACCCCCTTTCCAATTAATTAATAATACTATTTACTATTTACTTCCTGTGTGTGTGTGTGTGTGTGTGTGTGTGTGTGTGTGTGTATATATATATATATATATATATATATATATATATATATATATATATATATAATTTATTTATCTTTATTGTTATTATTATTTTTATTTACTATTTTTAAATCACATACTCCTGAACACAAGTAATTAAACATATTTGCCTGTACCAACAAAATAGAAAATAAACAGAATAAACAAAGTAAATAAAAATATGTGCAAAAAAACCTTAGTGCTCGTCCCACCCTTCTCCCTCCCTGTACCTACCGGTAGTGAATACCATGTGTTTGTACCGCTGTTTGAATATACTCATGCTTGGACATTGCTTCAGCCCCCCTGACAGTCTGTTCCACAATTTCACTCCACATACTGATGTTTAAAGTTCATTTCCCCCCTCAAATTATGTCCCCCCTCTTTCTGAAAAAAAAGTTTTTGAATGTTGACTGGAAGTAGGTTGTTTATTGTTCTATACATGATTTGTGCTGTTTGAAAATGAACCAGATCTGTGAGTTTTAGTATTTTTGATTTTAAGAATAAAGGATTAGTATGTTCTCTATAACCAGTGTTATGAATTGTCCTTATGGCTCTTTTCTGCAGTATAGTCAGTGGTTGTAATGTACATTTATAAGTATTGCCCCAAATCTCTACACAGTAATTTAAGTATGGTAATATTAGTGAGCTGTAAAGAAAGTGGAATGATTTGTGGTCCAGAAAGTGTTTTGCCTTACTCAGTACTGAAATGCTCCATGACAGTTTAGTTTGTACATGTTTTATATGGGATTTCCATGTTATTTTATCATCCACAATTACACCAAGAAATTTATTTTCATGTACACTTACAATATCAACCCCATCTACATGTATTAGTGCTTGAGTATTCCTTTTACAATTCCAAAATAACATGAATTTAGTTTTATTAAGGTTTAGAGATAATTTGTTCCTGTCAAACCATTTCTTTAATTTAGACAGTTCTGCAGTGATCATCCCCAGAAGATCCTGTAAATTCCCCCTGAACAAAACATATTTGTGTCATCTGCAAATAAAAATAATTTTAATAACTTGGAAACTTTGCAGATATCATTTATGTAGAGAATGAACAGTTTTGGACCCAATACTGACCCCTGAGGGACACCACAAGCAATGTCCAAGCATGAGGAAGTGTAATCTCCCAACTTCACAAACTGTCTTCTGTCCCTTAAATAACTTTTCACCCAGTGCAAAACTATCCCCCTGATCCCATACCGTTCCTGTTTATTGATTAATATGTCATGATTGATTGTGTCGAAAGCTTTCTTGAGGTCGATGAATATTCCAATTGCATACTGTTTGTGATCTATGGAGCACTTGCATGTGACGTCACAGCCGATCCAGATTGTGACAGACGCCATCGTGTCGGTCAAACGCCATATTCCGCCTTCTACTTCTACTTTTACTTCTACCTTTTCTTCTGGAAAACCCTACTATATACAATTCTACTACAATGGCTGCAGCTACAAGCTCTCCCTACCTGTGCACGTTTTTTATGTTTTTTGTGTGTATTTTTGCATGTTGTTCGTCTGTACCGGACTTCAATATCCACTACAACCGTATGGACTTACTGGACATTGGTTTCCAGCAGAAAATGACGGTTTGTAGCGATTTCCATCGCATGCACAACATTCCGGACGAGAAAAAAAAATAACATTCCGGGCGAGACCAGCGGGGTCTCCGTGGATTGCTATTGGAGGCAAAGCGAAGGAGGCGGCGCCGGGAGCAGAAGCAAAAGCGAGGCTGCAGGCAGAGCCGGCCTGTTGACTAAGCTCAGAAAACAGCTACTCAAACCTCCACTGCCAAGTCTCTACCTCTCCAACGCCAGATCCATGTAAACAAGACGGACGATTTGGAATTACCTTATTCTATTCTATAATCGGCTGGTCAGTGCTATACTCAATACTTAAGTGACTTACCCATCCAATGAGGATTATTTTCTTGTTTACAAGATGCCACATCTGAGTCGCTGACAAATACTGAATTTCTGTAAAGAAAACTGTCCAGAGATTTATAAGCATGCAGTGCTTCACCACTGAACAGCGAGGGAAAGTTGATGAGGTAATCATACACGTCCGGGTATTCCGCTGGCAGTTCAAAATCTGGTCGTGAAAACTCCATCCGGTAAGCCATAAGGGTCACAAATCTGTAGATCGTTTATTTTAGACATATATCTAGTTATCTGTTCATTAGAAAAATGAGCCGTGTAGTCCGTTGGTTGAAATTGATCCATTCTGTACACGAGTGCAGCAGTATTCAGTGGTGTTTTTGACCGACAAGATGGGGGTTGTGTACTTTCCGGTCACGTGACTGCAAGATCTCTATAGCGTTAGTGATTTCCTCAACTGATTCCATTAATGCCAGTGATGTTGAACTGTTTGATCTAAATCCATATTGACTGTCAGAGAGTAATTTATGCTTATCCAGGAATTTGTCTAATCTGTTGTTGAATATTTTTTCTAGAATTTTTGAGAATTGTGGTAATAAAGAAACAGGCCTGTAGTTTGTGAAGTGGTGTCTATCCCCAGTTTTATACAGCGGCACAACTTTAGCTATTTTCATTTTGTTTGTAAATTTGCTGGTTTGGAATGATAAGTTACAGATGAAAGTTAATGGTTTTGAAATTCCCTCAATGACCCTTTTCACAATTTTCATATCAATGTTATCACAATCAGTATATGTTTTATGTTTACAGTTTTTTACAATATCAATTATTTCTTTTTCTTCCACTGCTGTGAGGAACATTGAGCTTTGATTTCTATCTATAAGATTATCATTCCAATCCTGCGATGACGATGGATCAGGGATTTTTTTTTCTGCCAGGTTTGGTCCAGCACTTACAAAAAAATGATCAAAACTATTAACTATATCATCTATATTGTCTTTCTTAATGTTGTTATCTATAAAGTACTGAGGGTAACATTGTCTAGAGCCATTTTTGATTATATTATTTAATAAATCCCATATTTCTTTAATATTATTTTTGTTTTTATTTAATATTTCATGATAGTATTCCTTTCTGCTAGCTCTAATAATATTGGTTAACTTATTTTTATATATTTTATATTTATTCTCTGCCTCTTTAGTTTTCTGTTTTATGAATTCTCTATACAGCATATTTTTCTTTTTACAGGCATTTTGTAATCCCTTGGTGATCCATGGTCGATCCATGTATTTATGTTTCCTGCTATATTGTTTAATTGGACAATTTTTTTTATATAGTGATGTAAATATCCTCAGAAATGTTTCATATGCATTGTCAATATCATTATTCTTGTATATAGCATCCCAGTTTTGCACTAGCAAGTCATTCTTAAATGCATTCATGTTTTCCTCTGTCCTCAATCGTCTATATGTTGGTCTTGTATCTGGATGATTTCCTTTAAAATTGCCATCATAAACTGTAAAAACTGGTAGGTGGTCACTGATGTCAATGATAAATAATCCACTCACAGTATTGTTTTCAACGTCATTAGTGAATATGTTGTCAATTAATGTGGAACTGTATGATGTGATTCTGCTGGGTTTGGTGATTTTTGGATAAAGGCTCATACTATACATTGTATTAATTAATTCGTCAGTCATTTTATGCTTCTTAGGATTTAAAAAATCAATATTAAAATCACCACAGATGAAAATAACTTTCTGATTCATCCTCGAAAAAGATGCCTCGATCCAGTGCTTGAATAAGTCCATACTAGAACCTGGTGTTCTATATATACAGCTGATTATTACATTTTTGTTTTTTTCTGTACAGATTTCAATAGTTATACATTCTAACAGATTGTCAATTGCAGTTGAGATATTTTCCAAGATCCTATAATCTAAATTTTTGTCCACATATACAGCCACACCTCCTCCGCTTTTGCTCTTAATGGGGCATTGGATAGTTTTTGTTTGTTTCAGTTAAAGCTTGAGTTTTATTGAAAAATTAAAAATCATTAAAAAATAGTGATTATCATAACTCATCTCATCTCATTATCTCTAGCCGCTTTATCCTGTTCTACAGGGTCGCAGGCAAGCTGGAGCCTATCCCAGCTGACTACGGGCGAAAGGCAGGGTACACCCTGGACAAGTCGCCAGGTCATCACAGGGCTGACACATAGACACAGACAACCATTCACACTCACATTCACACCTACGGTCAATTTAGAGTCACCAGTTAACCTAACCTGCATGTCTTTGGACTGTGGGGGAAACCGGAGCACCCGGAGGAAACCCACGTGGACACGGGGAGAACATGCAAACTCCACACAGAAAGGCCCTCGCTGGCCACGGGGCTCGAACCTGGACCTTCTTGCTGTGAGGCAACAGCGCTAACCACTACACCACCGTGCCGCCTGATTATCATAACTATACCTGCTTTTTGATAAACTTTGTTAATCACTGTCCTTTCACTGAACTAGTAAATACATACTAATGAAAAGGTTATGGTCAGGACAAGTGAAAAATCTTGCTGCTTGTCCAATTGGACAAGTAGATTAAAAAGTTAATGTTGAGCCCTGTAGTAAATTAAATGCAGTATATGACAGGGTTTTTTTTCACACAGCATGAAAATTGAGGTACTTTTTTTCAAGAAGGAGAAGCCTTTATTTGTCACATGCACACTCAAGCACAGTGAAATTCGTCCTCTTCATTTAACCCATCTGAAGCAGTGAACATATACATGCACACACACAAGTAAGCAATGAGCACACACACACACAGAGCAGTGGGCAGCTATGCTATAGCACCCAGGGAGCAGTTGGGGGTTAGATGCCTTGCTCAAGGGCACTTCAGCCCAATACCACCCCATGTCTTTGGACTGTGGGGGAAACCAGAGCACCTAGAGGAAGCCCACGCAGACTCAGGGAGAACATTCAAACTCCACATATAAAGGCCCCTGTCGGCCACTGGGCTCGAACCCAGAACCTTCTTGCTGTGAGGTGACAGTGCTAACCACGACACCACCGTGCCACCCAATGTAAGAAAAAAATGTCTGGATTGAGCAAACAAAAAGGAAAGCATTTGGGGCCAAATGCTTGAAAAAAGAATTTGAGCATAATCATCCATCCATTATCTGTGGATGGATGATTATATGTGGATGATCCATTATCACAGCTTATCCTATGCAGGGTCGTGGGCAAGCTGGAGCCTATCCCAGCTGACTATCGGCAAGAGGCTGGGTACACTCTGGACAAGTCACCAGGTCATTGCAGGGCTGATACATAGAGACAAACAACCATTCATACCTACAGTCAATTTAGAGCCACCAATTAGCCTAACCTGCATGTCTTTGGACTGTGGGGGAAACCCATGCAGACATGGGGAGAATATGCAAACTCCACACAGAAAGGCCCCTGTCAGCCTCTGGGCTCGAACCCAGAACCTTCTTGCCATGAGGCAACAGTGCTAACCCCTACACTACCATGCCACCCAAAGTAAGAAAAAAAAAGTATGGATTGAGCAAACAAAAATGAAAGCATTTGGGGCCAATGGAAAGGAAGTACTCAACTTGCACTGGTTATGCAAGAATTTGAACATAATCAGAACGTGACAATCAAATGCATACAATAAGAAAAACTGAATTTCTCAATAAAAATTACTGATAATAATTCCTAGAATTACAATCCTAATAACACCTCTCTCTCTCTCTCTCTCTCTCTCTCTCTCTCTCTCTCTCATATTCACACAACTGAACATCTGCTACATGTCTACAACCGATCTGATGTCTTGACACCTACCAGCTGTAAAGGAAAAATTATGGGAGAATGAGAGTAAACATCAAAAGAATGTTGCTGGAACATGTGCAGCAGTGTTTCTCTAAGTGCGGCATCTGTCGAAAAAAGGTGAAGTCATTCAAAAGTAAAGTGCGATAGAAAAGAAATAAGACATCTGGTGAACAGGAAAGAACAGAAAATTCAGACTAACATGACAATGATTTAAGTAATGCATGTCCAATGCAAAAGTATAAAACAATAATGTCTCCTAATATTATATGTTGATATGCAAAGCCCATGATTTTGAAGAATTCATTCTTTCATAGTAGTGGATGCCAGTATGTTTCTGAGAACACATCGTCATGACAAGATGTGTAGCCTTTCATCACTGAGCAATTAATTTGTCACTTACCGGTACAGCTGAATATTTATCAATCAATAACTTACTTTTGTTCTAGAATTAATGCAGCCATTTAACAAAGTTGTGCAGTACTTTTTGAGTATTAACTACCAGATACACACTAGTCTCTGTACCTATTATCCCACCATCCATTATCTATATTGCTATTAACCCTCCAGCCATTATCTGTACTGCTTACCTGTCAGGGTTTAACACAGAGACAAGTAAACATTCACCCTCATATCCACACTTCTGGTCAATTTAGAGTAGCCAGCTGACCTAACCTGCATATCTTTGGACTGTGGGAGGAAACTGGAGCACCTGGAGGAAACCCATGCAGGCATGGGGAGAACATGCAATCTCCACACAGAAAGGCCCCAACTGGTCATGAGGTTCAAACCCAGAACCTTCTTACTATGAGGTGACAGTGATAACCACTGCACCATCATGACACCTGAGGAATAAAACACTGCAGGATGTGCTGTTATAGAGAAAATAGTTCATGAGATGGTGGTGTGATGCAGCATGATGCAAAGTACATCCTGTAGGGTTTAATTTCTCTTATAACTTACCTGATACTTACCTGGCAGAGGTAATACTGTGATCAAGAAGGTGGCTTTCCAAAGGTGAGCCCCAGCCATTGCACTCAGGCTATGCTGACCATTGCGAATTCCTCAAATGCAGGAAGGTAGGGGTAACCCAGCACAAGCAAGCAGCCGTCCGCTCCTGCAGCCATGAAGGCACTGGTCACACACCCGCTTGTCACACTGGGGGTGAAAATGGTGACCGCGGAAAGTTGAAGCAGGAATGCGAGGAACGCGAGGAATGCGAGAGCGTCTCCCAGCAGTGACCTTCAGGGGGAAATGTTGTCTCAGCAACGGCCTTAACTGAGGCCGGTGCTGTCTCAGGGAGCCAAATGTCGATAAGATATAAATTGTTTGGTCTTTCCAGACGCAGTCTTTGCACGTCCACACCGCTCGTCCATATCTGTCCATTCTGTCCATTCTGTTCAAATTGGTCTCCGAAAAACTTATTCCTTGCAAAGCCGAAAGCTTCTCCAAGATAACAATCATATTGTGGTTCAAGTTCTGAATATCCACAGTCTGAGAGCCAACAGCTTTGCCCACCATTTCAATCATATCGGGCAGCTTTGTGGGGCTTTGAACAGCTGTCACTGTTGTCTGATTTCCTCGATATACCAGGGCAATGCCTAATCCAATCAGCAAAAGTCCTGTAATCATGGTTCCAAATAGGTAGATATCTTCAATGTCCTCCACAGAAAGAATCGCCAGGAACAAGACTCACCACCGCTCCCACATGTCCATCGCATAACCAGCCGCAAACGTTCCGGCAGGACAGGCGGGTTCCCCCGAACCCAGGGTTCTCGTCGAGAAAACTGTCAATTTCGTTAGGAGACCAGTTTATCAATTCCATGCTTTTTTTAGTTTAGAAAGTAATGCGGGGGGAGTCTCTTCAAAAAGTACAGCAGATGAAACAAGACAAAGAAGCACAAGCAGGGAAAAAAAGGAGGGAGAGGGAGCGCAGAGATGATGCAACCGCCTTCCGTGGAAGCATGGAGAGAAAAAAAAACTGAACTGCTCGCTTCAGGTCCTTCCACAGCATTTCGATTGGATTAAGGTCAGGACTTTGACTTGGCCATTCCAAAACATTAACTTTATTCTTTTTTAACCATTCTTTGGTAGAACGACTTGTGTGCTTAGGGTTGTTGTCTTGCTGTGTGAACCACCTTCTCTTGAGATTCAGTTCATGGACAGATGTCCTGACATTTTCCTTTAGAATTTGCTGGTATAATTCAGAATTCATTGTTCCATCAATGATGGCAAGCCGTCCTGGCCCAAATGCAGCAAAACAGGCCCAAACCATAGGATAAGGTTCTTATGCTGGAATGCAGTGTTTTCCTTTCTCCAAGCAAAACCCTTCTCATTTCAACCAAAAAGTTCTATTTTGGTCTCATCCATCCACAAAACATTTTTCCAAGAGCCTTCTGGCTTGTCTACATGATCTTTAGCAAACTACAGATGAGCAGCAATGTTCTTTTTGGAGAGCAGTGGCTTTCTCCTTGCAACCCTGCCATGCACACCATTGTTGTTCAGTGTTCTCCTGATGGTGGACTCATGAACATTAACATTAGCCAATGTGAGAGAGGCCTTCACTTGCTTAGAAGTTACCCTGGGGTCCTTTGTGACCTCGTCGACTATTACACACCTTGCTCTTGGAGTGATCTTTGTTGTTTGACCACTCCTGGGGAGGGTAACAGTGGTCTTGAATGTCCTCTATAGACCACTTGCATGTGACGTCACAGCCAATCCAGATTGTAAACAGACGCCATCTTGTCGGTCAAACGCCATATTTCCGCCTTCTACTTCTACTTCTGCTTCTGCTTCTACTTCTACCTTTTCTTCTGGAAAACCCTACAATTCTACTACAACGTCAACTCCACTGAAAATCAATAAAACATAAGACGAGTGGAATCCTGTGTCCGAGTCCTTCCCTTTCAAGTGTGGGAAACCCATGATGCTCACATACACTTGACAGAAGGCTGCCACGGGACCCTGACAGGCGTGCAAAATGGATTGCTGCTATCAGGTATACCATACAGTAATAGTGATAGACTACTGATACTTGATCTAACTGATAATATAAAATATTCAACCATAATAGCGGATATGGCGGCGCATGATGGGGATGCTGTGGCTACAAGCTCTCCCTACCTGTGCACATTTTTTATGTTTTTTGTGTGTATTTTTGCGTGTTGTTCGTCTGTACCGGACTTCAATATCCACTACAACCGTATGGACTTACTGGACATTGGTTTCCAGCAGAAAATGATGGTTTGTAGCGATTTCCATCGCATGCACAACATTCCGGACGAGATAGCGAGACCAGCGGGGTCTCCGTGGATTGTTATCGGGTCTGGCAGGCGAAGGAGGCGGTGTCGGGAGAGGAAGCAAAAGCGAGGCTGCAGAGCCGGCCTGTTGACTAAGCTCAGAAAACAGCCATTCAAACCTCCACTGCCAAGCCTCTACCTCTCCAACGCCAGATCCATGGTAAACAAGATGGATGATTTGGAATTACAGCTGGAGATACTACTGATATATCTAGTATCAGTACTAGTACTCAATACTTAAGTGACTTACCCGTCCAATGAGGATTATTTTCTTGTTTACAAGATGCCACATCTGAGGGGGGCTGACAAATCCTGAATTTCTGTAAAGATAACTGTCCAGAGATTTATAAGCACGCAGTGCTTCACCACTGAACAGCGAGGGAAAGTTAATGAGGTAATTATACACATCTGGGTATTCCACCTCTGGCAGTTTAATATCCACTGACACAGTCGTGAAAACTACGTCCGGTAATCGATAAGGGTCACTAATCTGTAGGTCGTTTATTTTAGACATATATCTAGTTATCTGTTCATTAGAAAAATGAGCCGTGTAGTCCGTCGGTTATATTCAGCTGTGTTGTTGACCGACAAGATGGCAGCTGTTTACAATCCAGCCGGGATTAGGTCACATGACTGCAAGAGGTCTATTTGTGTACAATCTGTCTGACTGTGAATTGGTGGAGTCCAAACTCTTTAAAGATGGTTTTGTAACCTTTTCCAGCCTGATGAGCATCTACAGTACAACGCTTTTTCTGAGGTCCTCAGAAATGTCCTTGGTTCGTGCCATGATACACTTCCACAAACATGTGTTGTGAAGATCAGACTTTGATAGATCCCTGTTCTTTAAATAAAACAAGGTGCCCACTCACACCTGACTGTCATCCTATTGATTGAAAACACCTGACTAATTTCACCTTCAAATTAACTGCTAATCCTAGAGGTTCACATACTTTTGCCACTCACAGATATGTAATATTGGATTATTTTCCTCAATAAATAAATGACCAAGTATAATATTTTTGTCTCATTTGTTTAACTGGGTTCTCTTTATCTACTTTTAGGACTTGAGTGAAAATCTGATGATGTTTTAGGTCATATTTATGCAGAAATATAGAAAATTCTACAGGGTTCACAAACTTTCAAGCACCACTGTACACTCATCATGTCCTCTCTGAGTGCTGGAGACACATGACTCACAACTTTCTGGCTTCTCATAACAAAGATAAAGATGTTACTGTGGACACATACACACACACACACACACACACACGGTTTCTCTCCATCAGGCAGAGAATTACACCAGGCCTGAAACAATAAAGATTTAAGAAACCCTGAACCATTCTTCACCCTTTATATGCTATGTATATATGCATCTGACAAATTTTCTTTACTTCCATGTACAAATAGTAAAATGCATGTAATTTAATTTTCAGACATTGTCTTTATTTTACATGTGTGCAAAAAAGGTTAATAAACATTGGAAGTATTGGTTTTTGTGTATTAATTATGAGGACACCATTTAGGTGTAAATCACATTGCTTCAATGCTAAGGATTTTGTGCAATTTAAACTTCATTAGCAAATGAGTAATAAAGTAACACCCTTCTTCTGTGGCACATCACACAAAATTAATCATTTTGCATGGAAAAATTTAGATTCTTGACCATGCTTACAGCATGCAAACTAAATTATATATGTATGTGATCTCATTTTGCATGTATTTAGATGCACTTTAGATGTGTGTGGTAAAGGTCATGAGTTTTTAAACAGAAGTATCAGTTTTTGTGTACACTTATAGAAAAGGATGTGTTAAAACTGAAAAACTAGTAAATTCTTACACATCAGTGGATGAGTTTTGGGACAACACATGTTAATTTTGACACATTCACTGTGTAAATGATTTTAACCCAGTATATGTGTCAGGAAGGTTAACATAAAGATGTATAAATGTGTAATATTAACTCCTTATGCGCTGTCTTTGGCTACACACATTGTTCCAAAAAAGCATGTCTAAAACCCAACAAAAAAATGTGTTATTTGATCCAAAATTAGTTAATGACCATAATACACTATTTATGACTTCAACACATTTATTTTCCATAAATTATCATGAAGTATTAACAAGCTTCGCTGAATAACCCACAATACGATTCACAGAAACCAAACTGCAGAATACAGTACAAATGCATAGAATTTCAGCAGTAATAAAGGAAATGTCTGACATATGACAAAACAGTTCTTTTTCCAATTTCATTCGGCAACATGACATATAACCACACCTTCAACATTTCACATATTTCAAAACTTTGTATCTTGGATTGATGTAGACCTGATCATCCAAGGACCTACCGGTAGGAATCATCTTCAGATTGGTCAATTTGCTGCATAATAAGTTAAAAAATGTTAACATTTAAACAGATAATTTAACAACCTTTTTTTAACACAATATTTTTACACAAAGCATAAGATGATATCACAGCCCATCCCCCCAACATAAAATCTATGCACTAATTGTAACATGAACCTGTAGCTACACATTCATATTGATCTGAACTATATTTTCTTAAATATATTTGTATTAAAAGGATTACCATAATGGGAAATAATTGGATTAAGCTACCCATGGCTATATGAGATACATTTTAGTTAGCTATACAGCAAAGTTAGACAGTTAGCAAGAAGAAAAAAAATATTCCTGCTTCATGATGCTGAATAATTAGTAGAACTTATAGTTCTAGCCAGGCTCTTTACTAATACCAAGTACAAACTTAATGCTAATAAAAATGGCATGCAACTACATAAAATATATTTCACAAGTTACATTTCCATCTTGCAAGCCGAGCAACAACAAGCTGCCATGTTTGTGTCATGTAAATTAGCTGCTTGTGCCATTTTAATATTAAGTTAGCAAATCTGTCTAAACGTCTAAAGTTAATATAAAGTAAAACACATGGACTAATAGTTCTGTTAGAACCCAAAGTAAACCAGTATTAAAAATAACAGCAGCAGAAGTTTTTGCATGTAAATATACATTAAGAAATTATTTCAAGGACAACATACCTCAAATATTTTGCTAGCTGTCACTGGTGTGAATCCTCTCCCCATCAAAATGGCATTTTCAATGTTCTACAACTCCCATGATGCTTATCGCACACTCCGGCCAGAGTCACTGGAAGTGAGTGTTACACCATGCACAAAACACACACTTGAGAACCAAAATCAAATAAACTACTACTGTAACTACAGCATAAACCAGCCTTTACCTGCTTCAAGAACACATCGAATATAGTTGTTAAAAAAACATGTAGCAAGCTAAAGTTATTCAAGCTGAAGATAGGGTTAGCGTTAATATAACACTACTTGAGTAACCCCATTAGTGAAAATTCCACCACTGAAGTTCCTCACCTGAGTTACTATCATTCCACTGATTTTCAGGGGGTTATAAGCAGGGTCTTCAATCTTATCCGCAAAGACCCGGTGTATTATACTGCAAGTAGTAAGTCTGTACTGGTTAGTTTCTAAATGGCTGGCGTTCGCAGTGTTGTTTACATCATGTCTGAGAAATGGAGAGGATATTCAGAGGTGTTCAGTGACCACAGAACTATGGATTGTTTTTAGTGATTCACATAGTGAAGTGATTATAATATAAAATGTGATATTTTATGTACAACAGTATACAATAAAATTAAAATTTAATGGCTAGTCAACGTCTAAAGCTGCTTTGCAACAATGTTTATTGTTAAAAGCGCTATACAAAAAACTTGACTTGACTTGACTTTGTCAGACTACAGGCAACTGCTGTTCAGCTAAAACAAGTAGCTCATGCATTAAAACACTGAGTTTGTGAAGAGCAGATCAGTCTGCATATATTGTGTTGAATGTTGTGAACAAATTCACAGGTTGTGTTAGTTTTAAAACTACATATAACTATGTATAAAAAGCTGAATTCTTCCAAAACAATTTTATTTAATCTTGACCCAAAATATGCAAACGAGAGTGCTACACATAATTTGTGTAATTTTTCTCCACATTCCTTCTGGAAGTGCAGGAAGCAGTATGAGCAGGAGGGTTTTCAAAGAGGTCTGTAATTGTCGTCTACTATAATTGTGGTTGGTTGGCCTTGATAGGAAGGTAAATCTGGGATAAAGTCAACCATGACATGGAATCAGATTTGTCAGTAGGTTTGAACCTATGGTCCGTTTACATCTTCCACAATGGTCTCAACTGATTCTTGATTTTGCTGAGTATTTTTGTCGAGGGTTTAATTTGTATAACATCAACCATTAAACTGGCAAGTGTCCTGAACTGTGAACCTCCTTTTACACCACACTGTTGTCAAGCTTAACAAAACTGCTGCAAGCAGGGAGGCTGGGACATACTGTTCCATCAACAGCCTGGATTCAAGCTTTGATAAAGTTTACTTCTCTTGTGCTCTGTTTTGATAACAGATCAAGGCATATCTTTGGTGACCTTGCAAATGCAATTAAAGTTTTATATTCACAATTAGAAACATGCAGCACAACCTCCTGACAGTTTATGTTAAGACCAAATGCAATAGAGACTTTATAAAACACTGATTTCCAAGGAAAAGATGGCCTTAATCTTTCTGAAAAATAGAGCATTAGCAAGCTGACAAGATTCCATGGCACCAAATATAGGTATACATTCACCTTTCAAACCTTTCCCACTGATGGCACTCTTCCAGTCTGGGCCCTAATTGTTGTCACTGTGAGCCAACACAGTTGGCAAGATATTCAGAGATGTTCAATGACCACTGAGCTATGGATTTTTTTTTAAGGAATTCACATAGTGAAGTGATTATAATATAAAATATGATATTTTATGTACAACAGTATACAGTTAAATGAAAATGAAATGGCAAGTCGATATCACTATCAGACTACAGGTGGCTGCTGTTCAAAGAACTCAAGTAGCTCATGCATTTAAAAAAAAAAGGCCGGATTTTGTGCATCAGTCTACACGTATTGTGTTGAATGTTGTGAACAAATTCACAGGTTGTGTTAATTTTAAAACTACACATAACTATGTGTAAAAAAGGATAAATAATCACAGAAGACATTTAATAGCTGTGTTATTTTCTGTCACATATGACAGCGTCAACTTCTAAAATTCCAATCAGAGCTTGATTATTCCTAAGCATGCCTCACACTGTTAGCGAGCCACTCGGCTAGGCACCATTAGTGAGCCCCATGGCTAGGGCCTGTACTGTAGCACATCTGTCAGCCTTATAGGGTTAAAAGTGTTTGTTTTAATTAGCTGGTGAATTATCAACACAACTGCTAACAGCATCATCACATAAAGTGATGTCATGACGCAGGCACATGTAGACCAACCCCCAAGCTACTCATTCATTGATTGGTTGAAATCCTGTCAGTCATCAAACTAATGAAACAGCCTGAAAAAATGTTGAAAGATACCCAAATTAATTTTGTCCCTATGGCTACACTGTTCAATATATTAGAATTCCTTTCATAATATAAAATCAGGAGACCTACAGGTATGACTTTATGTACACCAAGTCAGACATGAATCTAATGAACCGTGTAGGAGGAGTATAGCTGAGATAGGTGAAAAAGCCACTCTTTCTGTTGCCAAATAGTGGCATGATAACATGGTGTCACTCTGGGCATGTGCATGTCATCATAACCATCATAACCAATAACCTGTGAAGTTTGAGCAGTATCAATCAATGCATGCAGAATTTATGAGGCCCTTTCTGTTCACCTGGCGAGACATAAATTCATCGTGTTGCAATTTCAACGCCTTGCAAGATATCAAAAATCCAGTTGCAATTTAACATTGGAAACAGCTTATGTCCACCAAATCTGGCGACATTGTCCCTACAAACTATAACCCCCTGGTAGATGAAGTCACAGAGAAGCTGGACTGGTGGTCGAAATTGCCGATATCAATGATTGGTCGTATAAACCTTATTAAAATGTCTATTATACCCAAATTTATATATCTTTTCCAAGCACTCCCGCTTCCATTACCAAGTAATTTCCATAAAAAAATTGATAGTATATTTACCCAGTTCATTTGGAACAATAGAAAAGGTAGACTCCGGCTCAAGTTATTATTTTTACCCTATGAAAGGGGGGGACTACGGGTCCCAAACCTGAAATGGTATTATTGGGCTGCCCAATTAAGTTCTGCAATGTATTATTTTTCTCCATCCACACCACCTGCTTGGGTAAATATTGAACAAAAATCAGTGTCAGATCTGCCCATAAAGCAGTATTTATATTCCTCGGATGTCAAGACACTGAAAAAACAGACAAGAAACCCTTTTGTTAAAAATACAATATCAGTATGGTATGCAGCACATAACTTTGTTGATGAAACAATAACTTTGTCACGATTTACCCCTATCTGGGGCAACAGACAATTCAGGCCTGGTAGATTAGATGGGGGATTCAAATTATGGGCAGAGAAAGGAATTGGGACCATCTCGGACCTTTATTTTGAAGATACCCTTCTCAGATTTGATCAACTTTGTCAAAAATACGGAATTCCCCAAAAACATTTTTTCAAATATTTGCAATTAAGAAGTTTTATAACATCAAAACATAATTCATTCATGGCCACACCCCCGCTATCGATTATTGAGGAAACGGTGATTAATAATTTGAATGGTAATAAACACATATCTAGATTCTATAACCTTTTAGCGGAGTACTCAACAGAATCAGCATCAGATAAATTAAATGCCTGGAGAACAGACACACAAGAAGATATTAGCGAAGAAGATTGGGGAGGAGCATGTTTAAAAGCACAAACAAATTCAATTAACACAAGCTTAAAGTTGATTCAGTATAAGTGGTTAATGAGAGTTTATATAACCCCTGCAAAACTTCATCGTATCTCCCCTAACATTCCTGATGTTTGTGTTAAATGTCTGACTGAAAAGGGAACTCTGATTCACTGCCTATGGGGATGCTCTAAGATTTTGGTATTTTGGGAAAATGTAGTTAAATGTTTATCACAGATGGTTAAATGTAACATTCCATTGACGTCAACAGTCTGTATACTTGGAATATACCCCAAGGACTTCATCAGAACAATGAAGCAATAAAAAATGATCGACTTTGGACTTCTCCATGCAAGGAGAGTGATTGCACTATATTGGAAAAATGTAGAACCACCATCACTGGCAATATGGAAGAAGGAGTTGACGACTTGTCTTGGACTGGAGAGATTGACATACATTGTTAAAGGTAAACAGGAGAAGTTTGCCTGCATTTGGGAATCATTTATGTCATTCCTGACCAATGAAACGGATAACACTGACTGAAAAACAGGTTATGAAATGATTCTGCCTTTTATTTTATTTTATTATTTTTATTTTATCTCAATTTATTTTATTTTGTTTCATTTTAGTCTTATTTATTTAATTTGGTATTTATTTTCCATCAGTTTGATGTCTGTTGTCACTGTCCATTTTATTTTACTCCTTTTCTTTGTCTGCGTGAATGAATGTCTGTTCGAGGGGATATAAAAGAAAATGTGTGTACATTTGACATAAAGTTTGATATATATTTGAAATTTCAATAAAAAATATTGTTAAAAAAAAAAAATGTCCACCAAATCTGACATGAATCCTCTGAACCACCTAGGAGGAGTATTTCAAAATGTAGCATGTGTCAAAATGCACAAAATCCAAAATAACTCCCTTCCTATTGGGTATGGCTAAAGCAATGTATTCATCTTTGGGAGACCCACATGTGTACCAAATTTGGTGTGTACATGAAACTATATGGTGGGCACAAGACTCAGTTACAAATGGTGGTGCTGTAGGGTCACTGGGCCACACCCGGGGCCAAAGATTTGTCCCTGAGTAAATATCACAAGCACGTGTGTGTGTGTGTGTGTGTGTGTGTGTGTGCACACCAAATTTCATGAGTTTTTACCCATGGGAACCACCTCAAAAATGGTCAAGTGTTGAAGAAAAAAATAAACTTTAAAAATAACCCTTATGGAGCCAATGGCTCAGGCCCCAATTAGAGCATTTATATAAACCTGTAATCTGAACTGCAGTCCATGCTACAGTCAAAACTGTTTTAATATGAAATTATTCCACACCTACAGTGGTGCTCGAAAGTTTGTGAACCCTTTAGAATGTTCTATATTTCTGCATAAATATGACCTAAAACATCATCAGGTTTTCACAGAAGTCCTAAAAGTAGATAAAGAGAACCCAGTTAAACAAATGAGACAAAATATTATACTTGATCATTTATTTATTGAGGGAAATGATCCAATATTACACATCTGTGAGTGGCAAAAGTATGTGAACCTTTGCTTTCAGTATCTGGTGTGACCCCCTTGTGCAGCAATAAGTACAACTAAACATTTCCAGTAACTGTTGATCAGTCCTGCACAATGGCTTGGAGGAATTTTAGCCCATTCCTCTGTACAGAACAGCTTCAACTCTGTGATGTTGGTGTGTTTCCTCACATGAACTGCTCGCTTCAGGTCCTTCCACAACATTTCGATTGGATTAAGGTCAGGACTTTGACTTGGCCATTCCAAAACATTAACTTTATTCTTCTTTAGCCATTCTTTGGTAGAACGACTTGTGTGCTTAGGGTTGTTGTCTTGCTGCATGGCCCACCTTCTCTTGAGATTCAGTTCATGGACAGATGTCCTGACATTTTCCTTTAGAATTCGCTGGTATAATTCAGAATTCATTGTTCCATCAATGATGGCAAGCCGTCCTGGCCCAAATGCAGCAAAACGGGTCCAAAACATGATACTACCCCCACCATGTTTCACAGATGGGATAAGGTTCTTATGCTGGAATGCAGTGTTTTCCTTTCTCCAAGCAAAACCCTTCTCATTTCAACCAAAAAGTTCTATTTTGGTCTCATCCATCCACAAAACATTTTTCCAAGAGCCTTCTGGCTTGTCCACGTGATCTTTAGCAAACTGCAGATGAGCAGCAATGTTCTTTGTGGAGAGCAGTGGCTTTCTCCTTGCAACCCTGCCATGCACACCATTGTTGTTCAGTGTTCTCCTGATGGTGGACTCATGAACATTAACATTAGCCAATGTGAGAGAGGCCTTCACTTGCTTAGAAGTTACCCTGGGGTCCTTTGTGACCTCGCTGACTATTACATGCCTTGATGTTGGAGTGATCTTTGTTGGTCGACCACTCCTGGGGAGGGTAACAATGGTCTTGAATGTCCTCTATTTGTACACAATCTGTCTAACTGTGGATTGGTGGAGTCCAAACTCTTTAGAGATGGTTTTGTAACCTTTTCCAGCCTGATGAGCATCAACAACGCTTTTTCTCAGGTCCTCAGAAATGTCCTTGGTTCGTGCCATGATACGCTTCCACAAACGTGTTGTGAAGATCAGACTTGGATAGATCCCTGTTCTTTAAATAAAACAGGGTACCCACTCACACCTGATTGTCATCCCATTGATTGAAAACACCTGACTCTAATTTCACCTTCAAATTAACTGCTAATCCTAGAGGTTCACATACTTTTGCCACTCACAGATATGTAATATTGGATTATTTTCCTCAATAAATAAATGACCAAGTATAATATTTTTGTCTCATTTGTTTAACTGGGTTCTCTTTATCTACTTCTAGGACTTGTGTGAAAATCTGATGATGTTTTGGGTCATATTTATGCAGAAATATAGAAAATTCTATAGAGCTCACAAACTTTCAAGCACCACTGTAACAGATGTGACACCAGAAGTGTGTCCTTGCAGTGATCTAACTTCCTGTAACTGATAGTGTTTCTATTCCAGAAAATATTGTTTTAGTTTTTCCATTATTATATATTCAATTTTCCCACATTTATTTAAAAAATTACAGAAACACATCCATACACACACACTTATTTCCACATGCACAACATATTCTTTAAACACCTGAATAAAATTCCCCCTCCCCATAAGAGCCTGGCGATGGCAGCACATGTATAATTGCATTGTGCAACAGTCCGCACCTTAGAGGAAATAATTACCACCATAAAAAGAGTAATTACTATGCTGGCATAGAACAGCAGTGGATTTTAATGTGATTGCCAGTGTCAGCGGTGCACACGTAACTGTTTGTTTACTTGTCAACAGCCCTGACAGCAAAAACTATATCACTAACTAGATACATGTTGTCTTATATAGGCAGTATGCCCTAACATGCCATCTAGCATTACAGGGTGCCATTTTCATGCATCTGTTCTGCAGGGAGTCAGAATAAGGATCCATGTGCACAAGGTTTATAAATACAAAAACTGAATGTGAATGGCTGTCTGATTCTCTGAATCCATGACAGATGGCTCCTGGACCTGAACTCTCCCTCTAGGGGGGTCTTCCTCAGGGTCTGGGTCCTGGATGGTCAGGATATTCTTGGTAGTTCAACATCAGTCACCTGGCAGGATGATACAAATAAACATGTGCGAAGAGTGTTGTTGTAGGATGGGTAAGGCCTGTGGGTAGCTGTCATGAGGTTTGAGCACACATAACAGCCATTAACATACCTTTTTTTTTGTAAACATGTATTTATTGAGTTTTAACAATTTGCAAACATACATTCAAAAAGCATATTACAGTCAAACTGTAAAAATAATCCACTCCCCCCACCCCAAAGGGAACAGGAAAAAAAAACAGTACTGATGTGGGCAATGACATTACATAATCGTACATGCATATACATACGCAGTTTAACATTACATGGTTTAGGTGATGGCAGTTAGGGACATAACACCTTCAAGTTTTCAGAGTTTCTTCAACTTCACAGTTTTCTAAGGCCCTGTCCACACGGCAACGGATTCAGGTGACTCCGATACAATTGCTTATCGTTTAGGCCTGGCGTCCACACGGCACCGGCGTTTTGGGTGCCCAAAACGCAATCTTTTTGAGAACGGGTTCCAGAGTGGAAAGATCTGGCAACGTTGCCGTTGTGAAGTCGTCTGGATGAGTAGAACGGATTTGTTTACGATGACGTCACAACCACATGACTGAGTGCTTCACGCCGGGTAGAAGTGTAACGAATATCACCAGGAAAAAGCCTTACAGAGCACTAGTGAGAGTGAAACACGAGCTTAGATATTATTATTATTATTATGTTCAGTGTTAGTTCACAGTAGTAATGCAAGAAGCAGAATAGTGACAGTAATAGTGAAGCAAAAACATGCAATTGTACAAACACTGCAGCTCTACAGCAAAATATTCATTTATGAAATGGTCTGATTCTTAACACCAGTAGTGCCAATGATCTTCTCATTGCGATGCGAGTTGTCAACAAATCCTATAACTTGGTTCATGAAACGCGCTTACAAAATATTTTCACTGTGAATATTTATTGTGTAATGGTGCAAAGTGAGAGAGAGAGAGAGAGTCAATCCCGCCAGCAAAAATAGAGAAAAAAAGAGCAATCTCACCTCTTCAGATGTGGGTTTAAGTCCTACAATACATTCCTCAAAAAAGGCGTAGAGGAGCAAATTAATCATTATTTAATTAGCATTCAATTTATTCCGGACCATTAAAGACACCGCCTTCCGCGTAGAATCATAGGTCATCCTCGCTGCCATTTTGGAGAGGTCAAAGCGGAGAATAAAGATTAGCTGCGTTTAACTGTACCAACAGGTTTGCCATCCAAACGAGATCACATGGGATTACCTTTCACAGGTGAGACTGGAAAAATACTTTTCATTGTATTTGGTCATTATAATGTAATTTTACAAACAGATTTTCCTGACTTTGTGGCTAATATGCATCCTTACTTCTTCTATTGTTCTGGTGTCTCCGAAGGGACCGTCTTACAGCGCCCCTAGAGGTGTGGCATGTGTATTGCATCGTTTTCAGCAAGCGTTGCGTTGCCATATGGACCTGATATTTTACTGATTGTTGCCCATTTGGACGCGATATATTTTTAAATAACATCTCGTTGCCGTTGTCGTGTGGATGTAGCCTAAGAATGCAAGAAAGGGGTTCCAGATCTCTTTGAATTTGGCCAGTTTCTTTTGAATCGTGTAAGTCAGCTTTTCAAGGACAAGGCAGGCTGATAGTTCTTTCAGCCAACGACCAACAGACAGCCTCTTGATATCTTTCCAACAGAGAGAGATCAAACGTCTAGCTTGTAATAGACATAGACCAGTCAATTTCCTCTCTTTACTGTTTAGCTTACAGTCCATTGGGTATAGGTTAAGGATACAAAGTGTCGGGCAGTTGGGTACAGGATTCAAGGTCATCTGAGAAATGCATTCTATAACTTCATTCCAGAATTGTTGTATCTCAGGACAGTCCCACAGACAGTGAAATAAGGTGCCCTTTTCAGCATTACATTTAACACAGGTATCAGGGATATTTGGATTCATCTTATTCAGTCTATCTGGTGTAATATAAATTCTCATAATCCAATTATATTGAATTAGTCTGAGATGGGTGTTTACTGTTAGGAGATGGACTGTTGAGCACACGTCTCTCCAATCCGCTTCTGAGATATCTTCTTGCAAGTCAGTTGCCCATTGAGCTTTCCTATGTTCAGTAGAGTCTTTATGATTTTTCACCAGTATATCATAGATTAAGGATATCTGACCCTTACCAGTACAATTATTCACTGCAAGATTTTCCAATATGGACAGAGGGGGTTGTATACAAGAGTGAGTCTGTGCGTAAACAAAACTTCTTAACTGTAAATATTTAAATAAGTGTGTCCGGGGAATGTCGTATTCATTTCTGAGTTATTCAAATGAAGCTAGTTTGCCTTCCTTATACAAATCCATAACTTTACAAATGCTTTTTGTACCCCACATTTTAAAACCTTGGTCTTTTCTGCCAGGAGAGAAGTTATAATTTCCCCATATTGGTGAAAAGCCTGAAAACAAAGTAGATTCTCCAAGAAATGACTGTACATGGTGCCAGACATTAATAGTATTCCTGACAAAAGGGTTAACAGTAAGCCACTTCAATTTTTTGACAAATGCAGAGTATAGATAAGTGTCTAGTCGCAGGCCTCCAGTGCAAATACTTTCGATTTGTACCCATGGTAAGCACAGTTCAGGTGAAAACCAGTACATTGCAGCTCTAATTTGAGCCGCCCAGAAATACCACTGTAAGTGGGGTAATTGTAACCCTCCCCTTTCATATGGCAGGTAAAGAAGTGATAGTCTCAACCTTGACCTTCTATTATTCCAAATAAACTTTGTAAATAGTTTCTTCATTTTTGAGAAAAACTGTGGTGGTGGGGGTAAAGGGATCGATTGAAATAGATATAAAAACTTTGGTAGTACATTCATCTTGATTATATTTATACGTCCTAGTAGAGAGATTGGCATTGATGACCAACTATTCATGGATTCAGTTACTGTAGAAATCACAGGATCATAGTTGCGAGATGTAAATCCTTAATGTTTGGGGTAATGGTGATACCGAGATATTTAAATCCATTTAGTGCATTATTAAAGGGGTGGTTTATAACTGGATTTATTCGTTCCTGCTCATTCAAAAACATGATAGTGGATTTTGTTTCGTTTATTTTAAAGCCTGAAAACTTTCCAAATTTGTCAATTAAGTTAATCAAATTAAGAATGGAGTTACTTAGATCTGTTAGAAGTAAAAGGGTGTCATCAGCGTACATTACAATTCGGTGTTCGGTGTCCGATATTTTTATACCTGAAATCGAGGGGTGTGACCTCACTGCTATCGCAAACGGTTCCATTGACAAGACAAATAGCATTGGTGAGAGAGGGCACCCCTGACGGGTTCCTCTTGTGAGTTTGAAAGGGGATGATATTAAATAGTTGGTGGAGACTTTTGCCATTGGATCAGTATAAAGTGTCTCAATCCATTTTCGAAGGTAATTACTAAGGCCAAAACGAGATAGCACCTCAAATAAATAGCTCCACTCCACTCTGTCAAATGCTTTCTCAGCATCTAAAGACAGAATAGCGGTGTCAGGGGCGCCCTCCCTCACATGTATCAAATTCAACACTCTTTTGACATTGTGGAAGGCTTGACGGTCTTTCACAAAACCATTCTCATCTCATCTCATTATCTCTAGCCACTTTATCCTTCTACAGGGTCGCAGGCAAGCTGGAGCCTATCCCAGCTGACTACGGGCGAAAGGCGGGGTACACCCTGGACAAGTCGCCAGGTCATCACAGGGCTGACACATAGACACAGACAACCATTCACACTCACATTCACACCTACGGTCAATTTAGAGTCACCAGTTAACCTAACCTGCATGTCTTTGGACGGTGGGGGAAACCGGAGCACCCGGAGGAAACCCACGCGGACACGGGGAGAACATGCAAACTCCGCACAGAAAGGCCCTCGCCGGCCACGGGGCTCGAACCTGGACCTTCTTGCTGTGAGGCGACAGCGCTAACCACTACACCACCGTGCCGGCCACAAAACCATTCTGATCCAGGTTAATCACATTTGGGAGCACCGGTTCCAGTCTTCTTGCAATTACTTTAGCGATAATCTTAGCATCTGTGTTGAGCAGAGAAATGGGTCTATATGAGGTACAGTTGGTGGGGAATTTATTGGGTTTCAAAATAAGTGTTATCAGCGCGCTCCTCAGGGAGTCTGGGAGACGACCCTGTTGAAAAGACTCGTCATACATAGCTAAAAGAGGTTCAATTAATTTATCTTTAAATTTCTTATAAATATCAACTGGGAGACCATCAGGGCCTGCAGCCTTACCTCCTCTCATATTGGTGATAGCATCAGCGATTTCTGAAGCATCTAGTTTCTTATCCATATCTTTTTTAAAATCATCTGGTATGGAGGGAATATAAAGACCGTCCAGGAATTCAGATTGGATTTCCAATTTTTCTGAGGATTCGGATGAATATAATATTTTATAGTAAGTGTAAAAGGTATCATTAATTTCCTGAGGGTTTGTTGTTATTGCTCCATTCTGAGTTTGAATTGCAGTAATTGCCCTGTCTGCGTCCAATCTTTATTCGCCAGGCCAGTAATCTCCCGGGTTTCTCACCTTGATCATAATAGCTCTGTTTTAGCCGGATTAAACTGTTTTCTGCTTTCAATGTGGACAATTCCTCATATATTGGGCTTTAAGTAACATCAAGTCTTGTTTAATTTTTAGGGAGTTATCTAAAAATGACTCCCTTTCCAACCTTCTAATTTTTGGTCAAGCTCATTCATTTTTAATTTGGATTTGTTTGTTTTTGAACTGGTATAAGATATGATCATGCCCCGGATGTACGCCTTAAAGGCTTCCCATCTGACAACAGCAGAGGTCTCATCTGTATTTGTAATAAAGAAAAAATCAATTTGTGCCTCTAAAAATTGCAGGCAGTTTGAATCGGAAAGCCATCTGGGGTGGAATCTCCATCTAGGAGTGCTTTCAACTGCTCCTTGAGCTCTATATACAAGTGAAGTAGGGGAGTGGTCTGACAGTAGTATGCTGTTATAGTTACATTCTATCACAGAGGGAAACATGGAATTGGAGATCAGGAAGTAATCTATACGCGAGTATGTCTTAAATCGAGGAGAGTAAAAGGAGAATTCCAGTTTATCTGAGTTTAATCTCCTCCAGGGGTCACACAAGTTCAAATCCTTTATATACTGTAACAGCTTCTTTCTACTTTTTATATGAGAGGAGTCCACCCCAGATGATTGATCCAATTTAGGATCTAAAGTACAGTTGAAATCACCTGCAATAAGAGCCTTCCCTGGAAAAGAAGAAATTAGTAAAAATAAATTTTCAAAGAGTTTAGGGTTGTTGTCATTAGGGGCATATATATTAATCATGTTTATCTTTTCATTTATCAGTGTGCCCTGGACAATCAGGTACCTACCCCCCACATCCCGAATGACATTGTCTACTTTAAAGGGTATCGATTTATGAATCAACATAATCAACCCGCGAGTGTGTGAAAGGTGGGAGGCAGAAATTACCTGCCCTGACCATCTCCTTTTTATTTTAATCACCTCATCTGATAGTAAGTGGGTTTCTTGGAGATATACTACTGATGATTTAATTTGTTTAATCCTACTAAGTACCTGCTTCATTTTAGCCAATTTCACCATACCTCTAACATTCCAGGACGTAAACTTCAAATTTAGATTAGAAGGCATCTAAAATATAATATACCATAAACATTTTCAACCATACCATATATGAATAGGAAGGAATGGTGTAAACTGAAAACTCGTTTTTGTATTTTGTTCTTTCAAAACAATTAGATTGTATGTCATTGTACCACGCCTCAAAATAAAAAAAACATTAATAACCCCTAAAATAGTCCCAACGTTGTTTCCCCAAACGAGACGACATATCCCCCCTATTAACATGAAGAGCTAACTAAACGCCCAACTGATCCACTAACAACGAGGAGCACTTATAAACTGATGAATCGCACAGTAAACGAGCCCTCGCCCACAATCGGCTTAGTAGGCTACGATAAGCAAACATATACAGTAGTCTATGTGTACTTGTATATCTGTCTGGTGTGTGGGATTAAAACCACTTAAGTGCATGGTATCAATCGGGTACAACTTAAAGCATTATAAAACAGACAGTACCTTTCCTTAGGAGGCTAGATGAAAAACAAAGTTCAAAGTTCAAATTGAATGTTCACACCAGTTGCTGCTGCTGCCATGGAGAAGTTCAGTCACTAATAGTGGTCATTGCAGTGTAATCCCTCTAGTCCTGGGAAGGCTGCTCTAATTCTTTGATGAACGACTCCACACTTGCCGGATCAGCAAACACGCGAGGTTTCCCTTCGTGGAACACCCTGAGTTTAGCGGGGTAAATGATGCCGTAGTCTATCGTCAAGTCTCACAGTTGCTGTTTCACACTGTCAAAGCGCTTTCTTTTCTTGTGCAGCTCTGTGGAGATGTCTTGAAAAAACATGACATAGCGGCCTTCATACATGATCTTGCCCTTCTCTCTAGCCGCTTGCATGACTCGGACCTTGTCACGGAAGTTCAAGAACTTCATAATCATGACTGGTGGAGCAGAGGACCGCAGAGCACTTGGTAGTCTATGCGCTCTTTCGATAACCAGCGGGACAGGGAAGGTCTCCGGTCCCAGGACGTCGGGTAGCCACTTTTCCAGAAAAGCAGCTGCTTTGCCTTTTTCAAGTTTTTCTGGGAGGTTCACCAACCTGAGATTTGAGTGGCGGCTCCTGTTTTCTAAATCGTCCACCTTAGAGGTGAGTTCAGACACCTGCTCCTCCATCACCATCAGTTTGTTTTTCTCACTGGCAACCTCATCCTCTATGTCACCAATACGATTCTCCGCTTGTTGCAATCTTCCCGAAAAGTCTTTAATATCCGACTTGATCCCGTTAATTGCAGTCAGGACTCCGTCAAACTTGGAGCCAAACTCGTCTTTTAGGGCTATAATTGCTTCCAAGATCCCAGCTGCTCCAGGGGTCTGCTCATCGCTAGTTAGCCTGCTAGCATCTTCCCTTGTTTCCTCGAATCGGTCGGATTTCTGAGTCTTTTTCTGGTGGCCCGCAGTGGTTTTAGGTTGTTTGTTCGACATGTCTTCGAGTCCAGATACAGTTAGCTTTAGTTTTGATAAAGGAGTGTGTTCACTTCTAACTCAGGATACTTTAATTAGCCGATTGCTGCGGAGAGCTCGAAAAATGCGACTACTCAGCTCTGCACCATAGCCACTCTCCCATTAACATACCTTTTGATGTCTTGTTTTAATGTTTCCCACCAGAATTTGTTGTCCACCAGTTCCTGTATTGATGCACAGGTCCCCAGAGCAAAAGGAGGTGCCTAACCAGCACATCACTTCATCTCATATGGTCTGAGTTACACAGACATGAGTATGGGCATTTTGGAGGTGTGGGATCATTCTGCTGAACTTGCTGGACCTCCTTCATAATTTCCCACTGAAACAGAGCCCTTAAGCAGAACTCTGGAAGAATGGTTTCAGAACTAGATTTAATGTGAGAATTGTCAAAGATTCGTGTAAGAGCATCTGCCTTACCATTCTTGGAACCAAGTCAGTGTGAGCACAAAATTGAAATTGGTAAAGTATAATGTTCATCTGACTTGATGTGGATTCCATCTCTTGACTGACTTGACATACTTAAGGTTTGTTATCATGATGATGAACAATGAGAAGTTTGCTCCCCAGTCATTGTTGCCATTCTTCTAATGCTGCATTGATTATCAACTACTCCCAGTTCCCACGTCATAGTTTCTCTCAGCAGATGTGAATTTTCTGGAGAAAAGGGCACATGGATAAAATTTAGCTGGATTACCTTGTTATTGAGATCACATAGTTCTGACTCACCTAGAAGCATCCAGTTCCACCATGAACTGTAGATCAGGAGCTAGGTGGTGAAAAATGACGGTAGTATTGAATTCTTGTTTCCATGTCAAACACCCTCATGGCCTCTGGGTTCCATTTTAGACTCCTGAGCCATCAAATAAAGCCTTCTAATTCTAAAAAAAAAAAATCCCTGGGTGCCACTGGTTTCTTTCTCTCTCTCTCTCTCTCTCTCTCTCTCTGTGTGTGTTCATTCACTGCTTCAGTGATTGGGCTTATTTTTACAGCCAAACACTGGACACTCGGGCATCTTCAGGGTTGTTTACAACAATTTAGAAGTGTCAGTCATCAAACTAATGAAACAGCCTGAAAAAAACGTTGAACGATACCCAGATTCATTTTGTCCCCATGGCTACAATGTTCACTGTCCATAAGATCTCAGCCACTAGATCTCAGCCCCGGTAAGTCATGTAGTGTGTAAGTGATGTCACAATCTCAGATTCTCTTGCATAATTTGTACTCAGAACACAATATTTGAACCTTGGAGAGAGTAGGATTGCAGCACCCAGGGACATTTTATTTTAAAAGAAAAACAATCTGTTCACAGTATACATGTACAAATATGAATAAATTAATAATCAAATACGTCTTGCATGGATATTATCTGTCAGTATAAAGGAGGGTTTTTTTTTTGTTGTTTTGTTTGCCTTTAAATAGCAGTACAGCAGGAAATGAGAAAAACAA
Organism: Neoarius graeffei; assembly: GCF_027579695.1. Classification (NCBI taxonomy): domain Eukaryota; kingdom Metazoa; phylum Chordata; class Actinopteri; order Siluriformes; family Ariidae; genus Neoarius; species Neoarius graeffei. The sequence goes on from NC_083572.1 coordinate 49,741,407, forward strand.
CCAGAGAAGAGATTTAAAATTCAGGACAGGGTGCGCTCTGGCAGTCTGGAGGGGAAAAGTCCCTGCAAGATGTTACAATTACAATACAGCTGGGTTTCTGTTTTATAAGGAATGTGTGTCTAATGTTAACTGTTTTGCATTGTAAACACAACTTATATAGTTTACATAGTTTATGTTATTCCAGTATAATCCCTATTTCTTCCTTAACTTTCTATTTTGTAAGACATCAAATCAAAGCACAAGTGTTGTATTTCTTAGGACAATCACAATGTTAAATCCACATCCACAAGCTGTCACAAGATATCCATCCATTATCTGTAGCTGCTTATCCTGTCCTACAGGGTCGCAGGCAAGCTGGAGCCTATCCCAGCTGACTATGGGCGAGAGGCAGGGTACACCCTGGACAAGTCGCCAGGTCATCACAGGGCTGACACATAGACACAGACAACCATTCACACTCACATTCACACCTACGGTCAATTTAGAGCCACCAATTAGCCTAACCTGCATGCCTTTGGACTGTGGGGGAAACCGGAGCACCCTGAGGAAACCCAAGTGGACATGGGGAAAGCATGCAAACTCCACACAGAAAGGCCCCTGTTGGCTGCTGGGCTCGAACCCAGGACCTTCTTGCTGTGAGGCGACAGTGCTAACCACTACACCACCGTGCCGCCCCATCACAAGATATTATTATTATTATTATTATTAGTCACTGTAGACTTCAGAGCGGGTGGGTGGAGCACAGAAGGACAGCAGGCCAGAACTGAGTTCACAAAACTCTTTATTTTTGCACTTTTCAGTGACACACGTACACTCTCCCAGCCATGCACATACTCACACACATAAGACATCTGGTTCGGGAGAGCGCTCCTTTCCTCTGCCCTCTCTCTCCTTATATAGGGCGTGGTTGCTGGGAAGACACACAAACACAGGTTAATTCACATCAGGTGTAGTGATTCTGCCACTTACCTTCCCTGACTCCGCCCTCCGGTCACAGACCGACGCTTGACCATGCCCTCACTGCCACATGCCCCCACCGCCTGACTCAGGCCGGGCAGCCGTCCGGCCCGCAGCCGACTCCCCCCCCCCCTTGACGGGAGAGGAAGTCCGCCACAACCATCTGCGCCCCGGCCTGTGTACCACCTTGAAGTTAAAGGGTTGGAGTGCCAGATACCAACGGGTAATCCGAGCGTTGGCATCCTTCATGCGGAGGAGCCACTGGAGGGGCGCGTGGTCCGAAAAGAGGGTGAAAGGGCATCCCAGCAGGGAGTAATGGAGGATGAGGACTGCCCACTTGATGGCCAGGCACTCCTTCTCTATGGTGCTGTAGCGCCCCTCATGCACTGACAGCTTTCGACTTATGTACAGCACTGGGCGATCCTCCCCCTCCACCTCCTGGGATAAAACAGCCCCCAGCCCTCTGTCCGACGCATCCGTCTGCAATATAAAAGGGAGAGAAAAGTCAGAGGAGTGTAACAGTGGCCCCCCACACAGTGTAGCCTTTACCTCAGAAAAAGCCCGCTGGCATTGCTCCGTCCACTGGACCAGATCTGGTGCCCCCTTTTTAGTCAGATCAGTCAGCGGGCTGGTGACATCCAAATAATTAGGTATAAACCTACGATAATAGCCAGCCAGCCCCAGGAACTGTCTCACCCCCTTTTTGGTCTTGGGCCTCGGGCAGGCCGCAATCACTGCAGTCTTGTTAATTTGGGGATGCACCTGCCCATTGCCCAAGTGGAAGCCCAGATACCGTACTTCCACCTGCCCAATCACACACTTCTTTGGGTTGGCTGTGAGACCCACCCACCTCAGCAACCTAAGGATGGCCCTCAGGTGTTGTAGGTGCTGCAGCCAATCATTATTATAAATAATGATGTCATCAAGGTATGCGGCAGCATAGGTGGCGTGGGGGCGGAGGACCCTGTCCATCAGCCACTGAAATGTAGCGGGCGCCCCAAACAGCCCAAAAGGAAGTGTGACAAACTGGTGTAAGCCGAACGGTGTGGAAAAGGCCGTTTTTTCTCGGGATAATGGAGTCAAGGGGATCTGCCAATAACCCTTTGTCAAATCCAGTGTCAAGTAAAAGCGAGCCGTGCCTAGTCGATCGAGCAACTCATCAATATGAGGCATTGGGTACGCATCGAATTTAGACACTGTGTTGACTTTTCTATTGAGGTATTTCACCTGACGTCACAGGGTCACGTGACGCCCCGGTGTCCGCCATTTTGAAGGTCAAGCTAGCTAATGTCAACAACATAGTAGCTAGTATGTTACTGTAGCAATGTTTACGTTCAGTCATTTGGATGACTGTTAAAACCTTTCAGTCTCAAGTTTTTCCTTTACTGTATTTACTAGTTTACTGTAATTATGATCCGGCAGCTATTTACACCGGATCCAGTGTAAATAGCTGCCGGAGGGCGCTCCGGCTTGCTCCCCCTCAAATTAAGCAGCACGCTCCGGCTTGCTCCCAGAGTGCTCCGGCCGAGGTTCCGGAGCGCGCTCCGGCTTGCTCCCCCTCAAATTAAGCAGCACGCTCCGGCTTGCTCCCGGAGTGCTCCGGCCGAGGTTCCGGAGCGCGCTCCGGCTTGCTCCCCCTCAAATTAAGCAGCGCGCTCCGGCTTGCTCCCGGAGTGCGCTGCTTAATTTGAGGGGGAGCAAGCCGGAGCGCGCTCCGGCAGCTATTTACACTGGATCTGGTGTAAATAGCTGCCGGATCATAATTACAGTAAACTAGTAAATACAGTAAAGGAAAAACTTGAGACTGAAAGGTTTTAACAGTCATCCAAATGACTGAACGTTAACATTGCTACAGTAACATACTAGCTACTATGTTGTTGACATTAGCTAGTGCTAACAGCTAGCTGCTAGTACACTGCTACAACACAGACACCGACCCTAATAATACAGTTCTTGGTCATTTCCTGGTAACAGCAAATTTATAATGGGCCATGTCTCAACAGACTAAGAAGTTATTTCAATGACATTTAATAACATTTTGTTTATCCTGAGGACTGAAAGTAAATGAAAATGTGAACAAACCTTAGCTGTAATAAGATGGCGACCACCGGCTCCAGGGACGACCCACTGATGTAGGTATGTTACCCAGCCTGACACAAAATATTTGTAGGCATCCAAACTCTTATACGCTTTCAGATCAATACCTGTGTATGGTGATGGGTTTTTAACGACATAGGTATACAGATCATGTGGGCCGAAGTCAGGAAAAGACGAGGGCTTCGTGTACTTCCGTATGTCAGTGAACAATCCTGGTGGAAGCAGGTAAACGTCGTTCTCTATGCCTGCTAACCTCAATTTTTGCAAATACCTCTCCCTCTGCTCGCCCTGTAAATGCCCTACGTCGCTGGATAGTGAAGGTGTTTTCTGCATCTCGCTCCTTTTTCTTTTATGTTTTTCATTTGTCGCCTTCCTCGCATTCAAACTGATTCGAGCCGTGATGTCCAAAATGGCAGTCTAACGATGCATCACATGACTTGGTCAGGTGGGTGAAAAACCTCAATAGTCTACACAGAACCGGACCAACCCGTCGGCCTAAGGCGCGTACCCTTGTCGTACAGGCGGGTTTGCCGTTCTTGGGCCTGCCGCAAATTCTCCTGGGTTAGGTGCATGAGTGTGTGGAGTTTTGTGCGCTGGTCAATAATGTACTGGATTTCATTTTTACTTGGTGAAGGTCCCTCCTCCCAATTTTCTCGCAGCACGTCTAAAATGCCGCGCGGCTTACGCCCATATAACAATTCGAACGGGGAGAACCCCGTGGAGGCTTGTGAGACCTCTCACACTGAAAACAACAAGGGTTCAAGCCATTTATCCCAATTACGTGCGTCCTCGCTTACGAATTTCTTAATTATATTTTTGAGGGTGCGATTGAATCGTTCGACTAAACTGTCTGTTTGTGGGTGATAAACGCTGGTGCGGATCGGCTTAATACCTAATAACCCATAAAGTTCACTCAGTGTTCGTGACATAAATGAGGTGCCTTGATCAGTCAGAATCTCTTTCAGGATTCCAACTCGGGAGATAACGTGGAAAAGCACTTCTGCAATACTGCATGCTGAGATATTGCGAAGAGGCACTGCTTCCGGGTATCGCGTTGCATAGTCCACTAGAACTAATATAAAGCAGTACCCTCGTGTTGACCGATCTAATGGCCCGACGAGATCCATCCCAATTCTTTCGAACGGGGTCTCGATTAATGGTAGAGGGCGCAAAGGCGCTTTTGGAATGGCCACTGGATTTACTAACTGGCATTCGCAGCACGCCGTACACCACCTATGGACATCGCCGCGAATCCCTGGCCAATAGAACCGGGCCATTATTCGGGCTAGTGTTTTATCCTGCCCTAAGTGTCCAGCCATGGGATTAAAGTGAGCTGCATGGAATACAAGTTCCCTACGGCTCTTTGGGATTAACAATTGGGTTATTTGTTCACTAGTTTGAGTGTCCTGCGTCACTCGGTACAATATCTTTAATAATAGCAAAATAAGGGAAGGTCAGTGCCGCGCTTGGCTGAAGAGTTTGACCATCGATTACTCTCACTTGGTCAAATGCATGCTTTTTGGAATCAAGAGCTGCGTGATTTGTTCTTTAGTTTGAGTGTCCTGCGTCACTCGGTATAATCTATCCTTCATAATAGAAAAATAGGGGAAGGACGGGGTGGTGTTTGGCTGGAGCGTTTGACCATCGATTACTCTCACTTGGTCAAATGCATGCCACAGAGTCTCGTCTCATGACTGCTCTAATGGGAAATCCGCGAGGGATTCCCCGAGAGGGGAGGAGGAGCCGGCGGCTCCTCACTCTGACGCGGAGATGATGTAGATGGCTCTGTGACAGCTGCTCCCGCCAATGCGACACCAGGACCTCCCCTTGCTGAAATACGGCATGACCCACTCTTTACTAAATGACTCATTAATTCCCCAAATCCCGGCCAATCAGTCCCCAAATTTATCGAGTGGGTGAGGCGAGGATTAACCGTCGCCTTTACTCTAAATTTTTCCCCTCTGAAAAAAATGTGGACTGACACTAAAGGGTAGCTGTGAACATCCCTGTGCACACACAACACCTTCACCCCCTGTGCTCCCCCAATGCCTCATCTTGCACCAGGCTTTGGTGGATTGAGGTCTGATTACAGCCAGAGTTCACCAAAGCCTGATATGTATCCCCTTGGATACTCACCGGTATGCGATACGCTCCGGCCTGATCGAGGGTGGCTCCTGGCGCGTCGGGGATCCGAACCACTGCACCCACTTCCATCACCGAGCACTGCTGTTGGAGGTGGCCCGGCTCCCTGCAGTGCCAGCAAACCCGCCCGGGCTTTCTCTCTGCACCGGTACTCTGGGGCTCACTCACCAAAGGGGGGAAGAGACAGACACGGAAGTGGGAAACGGGAGGACACTGCGGGTGCGGCGGACCGGCTGTGAGGGAGCCGGCCCCCGCCTCCGCGGTGGGGGAACGGGGAGAGGATGAGACACAGAAGGGGAGGGGGAGAGAGAGTGAGAGGAGAGAAGCGAAGAGGGGATCTGTGATCCTGCCGTGGGAACAGCCGCCAAATGATCCTCCGCCAACTCGATGGCCTAATCCAGTGATGCCGGGTGATGGCACTGGACCCACTCTGCCGTTCCTTTGGGAAGTTGCGCGATGAACTGCTCCAGTGCCACCAGGTTGACGACTCCCTCTGCGTCGCAGTTGTCAGCCCTCAGCCACCGCCTGCAGGCGTCCCGGAGTTGCTGGCCAAACGCAAACGGGCAGCCGACCTCCTCTAGGTGCAGAGCACGGAAGCGCTGACGATGTTGTTCGGGGGTGCGCCCCACATGCTGGAGGACGGCCCGGCGCAGGTCCACGTAGACCAGCTGGCTGTCGGCGGGGAGCTGTAGCGCGGCCAGCTCTGCCTCGCCCGTTAGCAGGGGGAGGAGGCGCGCCGCGCGCTGTTCCACCGGCCACCCCGAGGCTTCTGCTGCTTGTTCAAATAGCGTGAGGAAGGCCTCGGGGTCGTCGTGCGGGCCCATCTTCGTTGGGGTGAAGTGGAGTGGGCCCGCAGAGGTGGAGATGGCGGACCGCGCTGACGTGAGGAGGTGCCGGAATGCCTGACGATCTTCCTGTTGCGCCAGCACCAGGGCCTCGAACCGTTGTTCTTGCTCCTTTCGGAGGGCGAGCAGCGCCTGGTGCTGGCTCTGTTGGGCCGTGGTGAGGGTGTGGATCAGGTCTGCGAAGGGGGAGGACTCTATGGGGCTGTTCTCTTCTGTGCTCAGTCCCGGGTTTCGGCACCACTGTAGACTTCAGAGCGGGTGGGTGGAGCACAGAAGGACGGCAGGCCAGAACTGAGTTCACAAAACTCTTTATTTTTGCACTTTTCAGTGACACACGTACACTCTCCCAGCCACGCACATACACACACACATAAGACATCTGGTTCGGGAGAGAGCTCACTTCCTCTGCCCTCTCTCTCCTTATATAGGGCGTGGTTGCTGGGAAGACACACAAACACAGGTTAATTCACATCAGGTGTAGTGATTCTGCCACTTACCTTCCCTGACTCCACCCTCCGGTCACAGACCAATGCTTGACCACGCCCCCACTGCCACAGTCACCTAGACGAGTGCAAAAACAAGCTAGTGGTTCATATCTATTATCAGTAGAAATGGTTATTTCATCTAATTGTTTTTGTGTCTTCCCAAATCTAATAGGAAATTGAAAAAAGTAATCTAAACTAGTTTCTATGATTTGCATAATGACTGTGAGCCAATCAAAAGAGATAGTGAAAGCTGCATGCCCAGAGCTTGCACATGCGCATCCCATTAAACAAGCTGATTATTTTCTCCCGTAATTCTTTCAGCAGATCGTGGTGTTGGAAAATTAATCACATTCATCTCACTGTCTACTTCTGAGAAAAAAATAGAAAAAATAAAACTCAAGAGAAAAAAAACCTAATTGATTGTGCAGAGTATTCTAACAGAAAACAGAGTATCAGCTGACAGGGAGACACTGATAAGCTCAGGGTTGCTCATTTATTGGCCTACACAGCTATAGGATGAAATGACATTGACTCAATAAAGGATGGCCACCATTTTTCTGTTTTTTATTCACACTCTTATTTCATATATTAACCTGTCCACATCGATGAGTTAAAAACAAGTAACATATTGAAAATTCAGGTTGTGTTTAACAAAGATACTATGCAGGATCTGCAGTTACAGGAGCAACAGAGCAAATTGAGTTGAGTTATAACATTATTACTGTTTGGACAATTTAGTTTACAAATTAGGAAGATGTTCCATGTCTCTGATTGCAATGATATATCCTTAGCCATCTAAACATGTCTGCCATGTTTATAAGGTTTGTATGGCATGCATGTTCACACCAGTTTTCTCTTCATCTGAGTTCACCTGAGATAAATATTTTACTTGTAGTTTAACTTTTTTTTCTGAAAATTGGTTGAAATGTGCTCCATGCACATGTTCTGCACATTCATTTCACAGGTTGTCAGACTCTCAGTTAAAGTTATTTAGACAAAATAATAGCTGTTTTGACTGCAAGATGTATTCTTATGTGTTATGTAGACATGTGTATCTTACAAATACAGTTGCTGTTGTACATATTTTATTTTTTCATAGCTAAAAAATCAGAATGCAGATTTCAAAGTGTCTGAATCCCAAATTTAGGTTTGAAAATGTGTCCTTTTCAGTAAAAAATAAAAATAAAAAATAAATAAATAAATTGTAGACAGGGCACTTATACACTTTAATACCATAAACTTCATTCAGCGCACACAGTTTTGCCTTTGAACATTATAACTTACCTAAAGTCAGGGGCAAGAGAGCACAACCCCTCCCCCCACGCTCTCTGCAACACCCCTATTTGGTCACACTCTACTGTGAGCCTCATTGCTGACAGATTGCATTCTGGGTTCCAGAGCCATCAGCATCAGTCGCACTGGCTGGTGTAAGTAACACAATCTGGTGTCTTAATTTCCACCAGCTGTTCCTCCTGGCCACAGGAGAGGAGTGCCGAGCAACCAGGGCAGAATACCTTGATGATCTGCAACCAAGGAGATGAGGATAAATTTTTCATAGTAGGCAGAGCACATTAAAGAGGGACATGGGAGCACTTAGCATGAGAAGGAATGGAATCAGGGCAGATGAACACACACACACACACACACACACACACACACACACACACAGATTCAGAAACATAGATACATGCAAGTATTAGACTGCAAATCACACACTACCACAGTCATTTTCTTCACAGTCACTGACTATACTGAGTAATTTGCAGCCTCATGTACTTGGATACCCCCTTAATTGGCTTAGACCATAGCCATCATCATTAATGACTTAATTTAGACCAACCAACAGCTTCTGTTACCAAATAAAAGGTTACTTCAGTTGGCCCAAATCAAATGATGTGCAAACAGGTTCCTGACTCAAAATGTTGTCTTTCCTGAGTTATTATTTTCAGTTGCAAGTGATTTATATTATGCTTTTAACAAAAGTCGAAGGCATTGAGCAGCTTTCCAAATATCCAGGTTTGGATGATGAACAAGCAAGTTGAATATACTGTAGTAATGTTAAAATCAAACAAAACCCAAAAAATAAACTCCTTTATACTGACAGATAATATCCATACAAGACATGTTTGAGTGTTCACTTGTTCATATTTGTATCTGTATACTGTGTCCAGATTTTATTTGAAAAGAAAAATAATCTCCTCTGAAGAATCACCACCTTAACATTGGTGGAGGGGTTTGTGTGTCCCGGTGATCCTGGGAGCTATGTTGTTGGGGGCATTAGCCCCTGGTAGAGTCTCCCAAGACAAACTGATTCCAGGAGAGGGGCCAGACTAAGAGCTATTCATAGACCCTGATGAAACGGCAAAAAAGGAGCTGCAGCACTTTGCCAGGGAGTGGGAAATCATGGCCTCCTCCTGGAGCCAGACCTGGGAGGGGAGCTTGCTGGCGAGCGTCTGGTGGTCAGGCCTTGGCCCATGGAGCCTGGCTGGGCACAGCCCAAAGAAATTACATGGAGCTGCTGCCATGTGGGCTCACCACCTGCAAGGACAGGCACTCGGGTGAGGTGCATTGTGAGCCAGGTGGTAGGCAAAGGCAGGAGCTTGGGTGTGCTGATCCTCGGCAGCGGAGACTAGTTCTTGGTACGTGGAACATCACCTCTCTGGCAGGGAAAGAACTGGAGCTGGTGTGGGAGGTGGAGCAGTACCAACTAGATATAGTTGGGCTAGCCTCCACATATAGCACTGGTTCTGGAACCAAACTCCTGTAGAGGAGTTGGACTCTCTCCTTTTCCAGAGTTGCTCAGGGTGAGAGGTGCCGGGTGGGTGTGGGGATACTCACGAGCCCCCAGCTGAGTGCCACTATGTTGGAGTTCTCCCTGGAGAATGAGAGGGTTGCCTCTATGTAACTGCAAGTTGCTGAGAGGAAAACTCTGACTGTTGTTTGTGCTTATGCACCAAACAGCAGTGCACCAAACAGGACTTCTTGGAGTTGCTGGGTGGTGTCCTGGAAGAGGTACCACCTGGGGACTCCATAGATCTCCTGGGGGACTTCAACGCTCACTTGGGCAATGATGGCGCGACCTGGAGGGGGGTGATTGGGAGGAATGGCCTGCCTGATCTAAACCCAAGTTGTGTTTTGTTGTTGGACTTCTGTGCTCATTGTGGATTGACCATAACAAACACCATGTTCGAGCATAAGGTGGCTCATAAGTTTACCTGCTACCAGAACACCTTAGGCCAGAGATTGATGATCGACTTTGTGGTCGTATCATCAGATCTGCAGCCATATGTCTTGGACACTCAGGTGAAGAGAGGAGTGGAGCTGTTAACTGATCACCACCTGGTGTTGAGTTGGATTAGATGGTGGGGGAGGCTGCCAGACAGACCTGGCAAACCGAAGCATGTAGTGAAGGTGAACTGGGAACATCTGGTGGAGTCCTCTGTTCGTGGGGTCTTCAATTCCCACCTCCGGAAGAGCTTTTCATGTATCCTGGGGGAGGTTGGGGACATGGAATTTGAATGGACCATGTCCAAAGCTTCCATTGTAGAGGCAGCTGGTAGGAGCTGTGGCTGAAAGGTCATTGGTACCTGTTGTGGCAGTAACAGAAGAAACCACTGGTGGACACTGGCAGTGAAGGAAGCCATCAAGCTGAAGAAAGAGGCCATTCAGGGTTGGTTGGCCCAGGGGTCCCTTGAGGCAGCAGGCAGGTACTAGAATGCCAGAAGGGCTGCAACTTTGACAGTTGCTGAAGCAAAAACTTGGGTTTGGGAGGAACTTGGGGAGAACAGCACTCAGGCTGTGCACAGCTGGGGAGGAGAACTATTGACCCAAACTGGGAATATTGTCTGGTGGTGCAAGGAGCACTTTGAGGAACTCTTAAACCCGTCCTCCATGTCCTCCATGGAGGAGATGGAGTCTGAGGAAGCTTCACCCATATCTTTAGCAGAGGTCACTGAGGTAGTCAAGAAGCTCCTTGGTGGCAAGACACCAGGGGTGGATGAGATTTGCCCTGAGATGCTGAAGGCTCTGGACATTGTTGGGCTGTCTTGGTTGACACACCTTTTCAATGTCACATGGAGGTCGGGTACAGTGTCTGTGGAGTGGCAGACCAGATTGGTGGTTCCTCTTTTTAAAAAAAGGGGACTCTCTCCAATTATAGGGGTATCACACTGCTCAGCCTCCCTGGGAAAGTTTATTCCAGGGTGCTGGAAAGGAGGCTCCGACCGATTGTCAAACCTCAGATTCAGGAGGAGCAATGTGGATTCTGTCCTGGCCGTGAAATGGTGGACCAGCTTTTTACCCTGGCAAGGTTGTTGGAGGGTTCGTGGGAGTATGACCAGCCAGTCTACATGTGTTTTGTAGATTTGGAAAAGGCATACAACCATGTCCCCCGGGGGCTCTTGTGGGGGGCACTGCGGGAGTCTGGGGTATCGGGGTCATTGCTACAAGCCATCTGGTCCTTGTACAACCAAAGTGTGAGCTGTGTCCATATTCTCAGCACAAAGTCAAACACGTTTCCGGTTGGTGTTGGACTCTGCCAAGGCTGCCCCTTGTCACTGATCCTATTTGTAATATTCATGGATGAGATCTCAAGGCACAGCTGGGGTGAGGAGGGTGTCTGGCTTGGGAACCTCAGAATTGCATTTCTGCTCTTTGCAGATGATGTGGTTTTGTTGGCTTCTTCAGAGCATGACTTTCAGCATGCACTGGGATGATTTGTAGCAGTTGGTTTGCAGAGTGAAGTGGCTGGGATGAGAGTCAGCACCTCCAAGTTTGAAGCCATGGTTCTCTGCCAGAAAATGGTAGAGTGCTCCCTTCAGATTGGAAGTGAGTTGCTGCCCAAATGAAGGAGTTCAAGTATCTCCAGGTCTTGTTCACAGGTGATGGTAAAATGGACCGTGAGATGGACAGGTGGATTGGGGCAGCATCAGCAGTAATGTGGGCATTGTACCGGACCGTCATGGTGATGAGGGAGCTGAGCCGGAAGGCAAAGCTTTCAATTTACCAGTCAATCTACATTCCAACCCTCACCTATGATCATGAACTTTGGATAGTGACCGAAAGGAAGAGATTGTGAATACAAGCAGCTGAAATGAGGCTGGGCTCACCCTTCGAGAGATAGTGAGGAGCTCAGACAGCCGGAGGGATCTCAGAGTAAAGCCACTGCTCCTTCATGTCAAAAGGAGTCCGCTGAGGTGGTTCGGGCATCTGATTAGGATGCCTTCTGGGTGCCTTCCTTTGGAGGTTTTCCGGGCACATCCAACTGCGAGGAGACCGCGGGGTATCTCCAGAACATGCTGGAGAGGTTATATATCTCATCTGGTCTGGGAGCACCTTGGGATCCGCCAGGAGGAACTGGAAAACGTTGCAGGGGAGAGGGACGCCTAGAATACCCTGCTTTAGCCTGCTGCCACCGCAACCTGACCTCAGATAAGTGAAAGAAAATAGATGGATGGATGGATGGATGGATGGATGGAAAGAAAACAATGTCATTGGGCACTGACATTTGAACTCTCTCCAAGGTTCAAATATCACACTCTGAGTACAAATTACATGACAGAATCTGAGATTGTGATGTCACTTACTCGCCACATGACTTCCCGAAGCAAAGACTTAGTGAATATATATCACTTCTAAATTGTTGTAAACAATCCTAAAGATGCCTGAGTATCAAGCGTTTGGGTGTAAAATAAGCCCGATTGTATTTTTATGTAACATGCTTTTGTTTATTTTTATTCACTGAGAAAAGCTATCTTTTTTAGATGGCAAGAATTGCGTTGCTATAACAATGGGATTGTTTACTAGTATCTGCGTCAGTACAGTGTATGCGTTATCTAGCCAAGGGAGATTTAAACTTCATAAAAGTGAAGTCTGTCAATAAGCTTATTTTGTTGGCAGTAAAAATCACATGGTTACGGAAAATTTCTGGCTAGATTTTTAGAATTAGAAGCATTTATTTGTCGTATATACATTACAGCACAGCAAAATTCTTTCTCTGCTTTTAACCCATCTGAAATAGTGAACACAGAGAGAGAGAGAGAGAGAGAGAGAGCAGTGGTACCCCGGGAATTATTATTAGTTTTTTTTTTAAGAATTAGAAGCCTTTATTTTATGGCTCTGTGTTACTAAAGCAAATGGTGTACTAATGATCTGGTTATTTCCCAAGCGGATATCTGGTTTCAGGCTGTGCCCAGGTCAGCCTATTTTTACCAATATCATAACTTTTAAAATGGATAAATTGTTGTTATAAAATTTTATTTTTAATTTAAACATGTGGTGGAACACATCAGGCCACTTGCCTTGATTAGCAAATAGAGTTTATTATCAAATTATTATTAGCAAATAGGGTTTTGTTTGACATTATGATTACAGACAGACAGAAAGAAAGAAAGAAAGAAAGAAAGAAAGAAAGTGTTAGGACTGGGACTGTTTTGGCCTCTAGAGGCCACTGTTATTTCATTTTCTTGTCATGTTTGTTTTGGCCTCTAGAGGCATCCACTGTTTCTGTGTTTTATGTTTGTTATTTTCCATGTGTCTTGTGCCCCGCCTAGTCCTCATTAGTGTCACCTGTGTCCTATTTTAGTTTGTGTATTTATACCCCTGAGTTCAGTCCTCTTATCACAGAGTCTTTGTGCTGTTATGTTTAGCTCCAGTTTCCTCTGTACCGTGTTCCTTGTCTTTTTGGTTTTGCACTTTGCTTTGCTTTTTGGACCTAGTATTTACTGTGTTTTTGGATCTTCTGAGCGTTGGTATTTTTGCCTTTCCTTTTCTGGTTTTTTGGCTTTTATTTTGTACTTTGGATATTTCTTATTTTTTCCCTTCATCTTCTGAGCTTTTTGGATTTTTGTATATATTGTAAATAAACCTTTTGATACTTTTTCTACTTCTGCCTCACGCCTCTGCATTTGAGTCATCCCCCTGGTGGCCCAGTGGGGGTTTGCTGGATTATCACACCAGCGAACCAGGTTCGAATCCCAGCAAAACCCTAACAGAAAGACTCCGTCATGACCGACTCAGCAGAGGCTGCTTCAGCTGTCTACCCAGCCAACCTTCAGGGAATTATGGCAGCTTTGACACGCTTCAGAGCGACCATGAAAGCTCATGGATGAATGCTCAACAGCCAACGTGAGGCCCTTGCTTGCCATGAGGAACTGCTTCAGCAAATTGGGAAAACCCTGGCACAGCTGACACCTCTGCCTGCATCTCCTCATCCTGATCCAGCTCCTGCTCCAGTGCCTCCCGCCACACTGTCTCCTTCACCTCGCGAACCCAGCCTTCCTGCACCACAGAGGTATGACGGTGAGTGCCGGGAGTTCCTTACCCAGTGCCAACTCACCTTTGAGCTACAGCCTACCACCTACACTACGGATCGCCGCAAGATCGCCTTTGTGATAACCTTGCTAGCTGGTAAGGCACGAGCTTGGGCAGCAGCTATCTGGCAGAGACTGGGACCCGAGTGCTCTGATTTTGAACTATTTACTGAGGAGATGCTTCGGGTCTTCGACCAGGCGGACATTAGTACCGACGCAGCCAGAAAGCTCATGTCCATCCGGCAAGGAGGAAGCATCGCAGATTACGCCATCTCGTTCCGGACGCTAGCAGCAGTAAGTGGATGGAACGAGACTGCCCTGGTGTCAGCCTTCCACCATGGTCTGTCTGACCCCATCAAGGACGGCCTGGCCTCTATTGGATGCCCAAGTGACCTCGAAACTCTCATCTCACATTCTACTCGTCTGGACAACAGGATGAGAGAACGCCGCCAAGTCCTGAGCCCCCCCAGCCTCCCTACCTCTACCTGGAACCCGTCTACCTCCTCCAGTGACTGTCCAGAACCCATGCAAGTGGGTCGTACTCGCCTCTCCGCATCTGAGAGGGAGCGCAGAAGGAGGGACAAGTGCTGCATCTACTGTGGCAAGCCTGGTCACTTCTGAGCATCATGTCCTGAACTCTCAGGAAAAGGACCGCCCCATCCAGCCGAGGGAGGGTTGTGACGGGGCCTACCCTCTCTCCTGAACTCCATGGCCAAGGAATCTACATCCCGGTCTCCATCTCCTGGGGTGAGTCTGTCCACTCTTGTCAAGCTTTGTTAGACTCAGGGGTGGCTGGGAACTTTATGGATATTCACTTCGCCCAAAGTATCAATGTCCCGACTGCACCTCTTGAAGTCCCACTGTCTGTGTCTGCCCTGGATGGCCAAGCCTTAGGTGATGGAAGAGTCACCCAAGTGACTTCTCCAGTCTTCCTCCAGTCTCAAGGTCACAAGGAAGAAATATCCCTGCACCTGATTCCTTCACCAGAGTTCCCAGTGATTCTAGGCCTTCCTTGGCTTACTCGCCACAACCCTCACACAGACTGGGTAACAAGCCAGGTTGTGGAATGGGGCCCTGCATGCCATGCCTCTTGTCTGCTCTCTAGCTCTCCTGTGTCTCCTGCCGAGCCCCCTGATCTCACCAAGTTATCTCAAGTTCCCACAGAGTACTGGGATCTCAAGGAGGTCTTCAGCAAGAGCAGAGCCGCCGTTCTTCCTCTGCACCGGGCCTACGACTGTGCCATCGACTTGCTCCCTGGAACTACCCCTCCTCGTGGCAGACTGTTTTCCCTCTCTCAGCCAGAACGCAAGGCCATGGAGGAATACCTCAAAGACGCCCTGGTCTCTGGGTTCATTCGACCCTCCACCTCACCTGCTGATGCCAGCTTCTTCTTTGTCGGCAAGAAGGATGGGGGGCTCCGACCATGTATTGACTACAGGGGCCTGAACAAGATCACTGTGCGCAACCGATATCCCCTTCCGCTGATGTCCACAGCCTTCGACCTGCTCCAAGGCGCCACCGTCTTCACCAAGTTGGACCTACTGAACGCATACCACCTCATCCGTATCCGACAGGGAGACGAGTGGAAGACTGCCTTTAACACCCTGTCTGGGCACTACGAATACCAGGTGATGCCCTTCGGACTCACCAATGCACCAGCTGTTTTTCAGGCCCTAATCAACGACGTCTTGAGGGACATGATTAACTTGTACACTTTTGTCTACCTTGACGACATCCTTATCTTTTCCAAGACCGTGCAGGAGCACCGCCACCATGTCCGCCAGGTTCTCCAGAGGCTGCTACAGAACAATCTGTTCGCCAAGGCCCAGAAATGCGAATTTCATGTTCCCGAGGTCTCCTTTCTGGGTTTTATTGTACGGACAGGCCAACTCCAAATGGACCCAGCCAAGACCCTGGCCATCCGGGACTGGCCCACTCCCAAGTCCGTCAAAGAGGTTCAGCGGTTCTTAGGATTTGCTAACTTCTACTGCAAGTTTATCAGGAACTTTAGTTCTGTAGCAGCACCCATGTCGGACCTCACCAAAGGGACAGGTGGATCATATGTCTGGTCTCCACAGGCGGAAAAGGCATTCAAAGACCTCAAGGATCGCTTCTGCATGGCACCCATTCTGGTCCTCCCGGACACCTCCCAACCATTCATCGTGGAGGTGGACGCCTCGGACAGTGGTGTCGGCGTGGTGCTCTCTCAACATTCGGAAGGAAAGCTGCACCCCTGCGCTTACTTCTCCCACTGCCTGAGTCCTGCAGAGTCCCGGTACGATGTGGGGGATCGAGAACTGCTAGCGGTCAAATTGGCCCTTGAGGAGTGGAGGCACTGGCTGGAGGGAGCGCAACATCCATTCCTGGTTTGGACTGACCACAAGAACCTGGAGTACCTCCAGCAAGCCAAAAGACTGAACCCATGACAGGCTAGGTGGGCCCTGTTTTTCAGTCGGTTTGACTTCACCCTCTCGTACTGCCCCGGCTCCAAGAACACCAAACCTGATGCACTGTCCAGGCTGTTCTCTGCCACTAACAGGGAGAGTGAAGTCGGGCCTATCATCCCTGTGTCCCGGATTGTGGCTCCTGTCCGCTGGGGTATTGAGGAGGCCGTCCAACGAGCCCAACGCCAGGACCCCGGTCCTGGGACGGGGCCACCAGGCCTCTTGTACATCCCACATCAAGCCCGGGCCAAGGTTCTCCAGTGGGGTCACTCTTCCCCACTCACCGCCCACCCAGGAGCTCGGAGGACCCTGGACTTCCTGAAAAGACGCTTCTGGTGGCCTAACATGGAGAAGGAAGTAAGGTCATTTGTCCTGTCCTGTGAGGTCTGCACCAGAACCAAGAACCCGCGACAGCATCCCCAGGGTCTCCTGCATCCTCTGACCATTCCCCGGCATCCCTAGTCCCACGTGGCAGTTGACTTCATCACGGGTCTCCCTGAGTCTCAAGGTAACACTGTCATTTTGGTTTTAGTCGACAGATTCTCGAAGGCCTGCCGCTTCATACCACTGTGCAAACTCCCTTCTGCTCTTGAAACAGTGAAACTTATTTTTAATCATGTCTTCCGAGTCCTTGGTCTCCCACAGGACATTGTCTCAGACCGAGGGCCCCAGTTCTCCTCCCGAGTGTGGCATGGGTTCTGCAAGGTCATCAGAGTCACTGCCAGCCTCTCCTCTGGGTTTCACCCACAGTCCAACGGCCAGACGGAGAGGCTCAACCAGGACCTGGAAACCACCCTGCGAGGCCTGGCTATGGATAACCCAACATCGTGGAGCACCTGGCTGCCATGGGCAGAGTACACCCACAACACCCTGCAGTCATCGGCCACCAAGCTGTTGCCATTCCAGTGCCAATTTGGGTTCCAGCCACTTCTGTTCCCGGACCAGGAGGAGGACGTGGGGGTGCCCTCGGTCAACCAATATGTGAGACGGTGTCGCAAGACCTGGAGCAAGGTCAGGAAGACCCTCATCCAGACCTCCAGAACCAACCAGACTCAGGCCAACCGCCATAGAAGACCTGCCCACGCTTTCCGCCCTGAGCAGCGGGTTTGGCTGTCCACTAAGGACCTTCCGCTGTGGGTGGAGAACCGCAAGCTGGCTCCTCGCTACATTGGTCCCTTCAAGGTGGTGCGCAGGGTGAACCCTGTCTCCTACCGGCTCCAGTTGCCCCGGATTCTGAGGATCAACCCCACATTCCATGTTTCCCTGTTGCGGCCCGTACTGATGTCCACGTATGCCCCTGCCCCTAGGAACCCCCCACCCCCCCGCATCTTCCAGGGTCAGACTGTGTTCACCATGCATCGCCTGCTTGACTCCCGCGGTGGGCTGCAATATCTTGTGGACTGGGAGGGCTATGGTCCTGAGGAGCGCTGCTGGGTTCCCGCTCGGGATGTTTTAGATAAAGAACTGTGTCGGGACTTCCATTCGGCCCATCCGGATCGCCCTGGGAACGTCAGGAGACGCTCCTGGGGGGGGGGGGTCATTAGTGTCACCTGTGTCCTATTTTAGTTTGTGTATTGTAACAGTTCAGCGTTCGTGGGTGGAGCACAGAGGACGGCAGGACAGAGATCAGGTTTGACAGCACGTTTTATTGCCACACTTTTCGGGTTAACAATTATGTATGCACTTTTCAGATACACACACACACACACACACACACACACACACACACACAGCGTCTGGTTCAGCAAGAGCCCCTCTGCTCTCGCTCTCCCTCCTTAAGTAGGGCGCGGTCACTGGGAAGACACAAACACAGGTTAATTGCTCTCAGGTGTAGTGATTCTGCCACTCACCTTCCCTGACTCCACCCTCCTGTCACAGACCGGCACTTGACCACGCCCCCGCTGCCACATACCCCCATCGCCTGACTCAGGCCGGGCGGCAGGCCAGCCTGCAGCCGACTCCCCCCCCCCTTGGCGGGAGAGGAAGTCCGCCACAACCATCTGCGCCCCCGGCCTGTGGACCACCTTGAAATTAAAGGGTTGGAGTGCCAGATACCAACGGGTGATCCACGCGTTGGCATCCTTCATGCGGTGGAGCCACTGGAGGGGCGCGTGGTCCGAACAGAGGGTGAAAGGGCGCCCCAGCAGGTAGTACCGGAGGGCGAGGACCGCCCACTTGATAGCCAGACACTCTTTCTCTATGGTGCTGTAGCGCCCCTCACACACCGACAGCTTCCTGCTTATATACAGGACGGGGCGGTCCTCCCCCTCCACCTCCTGGGACAAAACCGCCCCCAGCCCTCTGTCCGACGCATCGGTCTGCAACACAAAGGGGAGAGAAAAGTCAGGGGAGTGTAGAAGTGGCCCCCCACACAGTGCAGCCTTTACCTCTGAAAAAGCCCGCTGGCATTGCTCCGTCCACTGGACCGGATCTGGCGCCCCCTTTTTAGTCAGATCAGTCAGCAGGCTGGTGACGTCCGAATAATTAGGTATAAACCTACGATAATAGCCAGCCAGCCCCAGGAACTGTCTCACCCCCTTTTTGGTCTTGGGCCTTGGGCAGGCCGCAATCGCTGCGGTCTTATTAATTTGGGGAAGCACCTGCCCGTTGCCCAAGTGGAAGCCCAGATACCGTACTTCCACCCGCCCAATCGCACACTTCTTTGGGTTGGCTGTGAGGCCCGCTCGCCTCAGCGACCTAAGAATGGCCCTTAGGTGTTCCAAGTGCCTCCGCCAGTCATTACTATATATGATGATGTCATCAAGATAGGCGGCCGCATAGGTGGCGTGGGGGCAGAGGACCCGATCCATCAGCCGCTGAAACGTAGCGGGTGCCCCAAACATCCCAAACGGAAGTGTGACGAATTGGTGTAACCCAAACGGTGTGGAAAAGGCCGTTTTTTCTCGGGATAGTGGAGTCAAGGGGATCTGCCAATATCCCTTCGTCAAATCCAGTGTCGAATAAAAGCGAGCCATGCCTAGTCGATCAAGCAGCTCGTCAATACGAGGCATTGGGTATGCGTCAAATTTAGACACCGCGTTGATTTTCCTATAGTCCACACAAAACCGGACCGACCCGTCGGCCTTGGGTACCAAGACCACCGGGCTGCTCCAGTCACTGTGGGACTCCTCGACGATGCCCATTTCGAGCATGGTCTGAAGTTCTTCCCGAACCACCTTTTTTGTGTTCGGGTAGCCTGTAAGGGCGGCTACGCACTACCACCCCCAGGGGCATCTCGATGTGGTGCTCTATGAGGTTAGTGTGACTGGGCAGGGGCGAGAACACATCCGAAAACTCGGTCTGCAACTGGGCGACCTCCGTGAGTTGGGTCGGGGAGAGGTGGTCTCCACAGGGGACCGGAGAGGTACGTGATGCCAATGTCCCTTTTTGAACCTCCGGCCCCAGCTCCGCCTTCTCCGGAACCACCGACACCAACGCCACGGGGACCTCCTCGTTCCAGAGTTTAAGCAGATTGAGGTGGTAAATCTGTAGCACCCCACCCCTGTCCGTTCGCCTCACCTCATAGTCGATGTCCCCGACTCGTCGTGTGACCTCAAAGGGTCCTTGCCACTTGGCGATCAATTTGGAGCTTGACGTGGGCAACAGTATGAGTACCTTATCTCCCGGTGTGAACTCTCTAAGGCGCGTACCCTTGTTGTACAGGTGGGCTTGCCGTTCCTGGGCCTGCCACAAATTCTCCTGAGTTAGGTGGGTGAGCGTGTGGAGTTTTGTGCGCAGGTCCATAACATACTGAATTTCATTCTTACTTTGTGAAGGGCCCTCCTCCCAATTTTCCCGCAGCACGTCCAGGATGCCGCGCGGCTTACGCCCATATAATAATTCAATGGGGAGAACCCCGTGGAGGCTTGGGGGACCTCTCGCACTGAGAACAGCAAGGGTTCGAGCCACTTATCCCAATTACGTGCGTCCTCACTTACGAATTTCTTAATAATATTTTTGAGGGTGCGGTTGAATCGTTCCACAAAACCATCCGTTTGTGGGTGATACACGCTGGTGCGGATCGGCTTAATCCCCAATAACCCATACAGTTCGCGCAGTGTTCGTGACATAAACGTAGTGTCTTGATCAGTCAGAATCTCTTTCGGGATTCCAACTCGGGAGATGACGTGGAAGAGTGCCTCTGCAATACTGCGTGCTGAGATATTGCGCAGAGGCACTGCTTCCGGGTATCGCGTTGCATAGTCCACCAGAACTAATATAAAGCGGTACCCTCGTGCTGACCGATCTAATGGCCCGACGAGATCCATCCCAATTCTCTCAAACAGGGTCTCGATTAACGGTAGAGGGCGCAAAGGCGCTTTTGGAATGGCTGCTGGGTTTACTAACTGGCATTCGCGGCATGCCGTACACCACCTACGGACATCGCCGAGAATCCCCGGGCAATAGAATCGGGCCATTATTCGGGCTAGTGTTTTATCCTGCCCCAAGTGTCCAGCCATGGGATTAAAGTGAGCCGCCTGGAATACCAATTCCCGGCGGCTCTTCGGAATTAAAAGCTGCGTGACTCGCTCTTTAGTTTGAGTGTCCTGCGTCACTCGGTATAATCTATCCTTCATAATCGTGAAGTAGGGGAAGGACGGGGTGGCATTTGGCTGGAGCATTTGACCATCGATTACTCTCACTTGGTCAAACACATGCCGCAGAGTCTCGTCGCGTGACTGCTCTAATGGGAAATCCGCGAGAGATTCCCCAATAGAGAGAGGAGCCGGCGGCTCCTCACTCTGACGCGGAGATGGCGTAGACGGCTCTGTGACAGCTGCTCCCGCCAAAGTGACACCGGGACCTTCCCCTGTCAAATGGCAGGACCCACTCTCTACTAGGTGTGTCATTAAACCCCGAAATCCCGGCCAATCAGTCCCCAAAATTAGAGAGTGGGTAAGGCGGGGATTAACCGCCGCCTTCACTATAAATTTTTCCCCTCTGAAAATAATGTGGACCGACACCAAAGGGTAGCTGTGAACATCCCCGTGCACACACAACACCTTCACCCCTTGTGCTCCCCCCAATGCCTCGTTTTGAACCAGGCTTTGGCGAATTGAGGTCTGATTACAACCAGAATCCACCAACGCCTGATATGTAGCCCCTTGGATACTCACCGGTATGCGATACGCTCCGGCCTGATCGAGGGTGGCCTCTGGCGCATCGGGGATCCGAACCACCGCGCCCACTTCCATTGCCGTGCACTGCTGTTGAAGGTGGCCCGGCTCCCCACAGCGCCAGCAAATCGGCCCGGGCTTTCCCTCTGCACCGGTGATCTGGGGCTCACTCACCTGAGGGGGGGGGAGACAGACACAGAAGGGAGAAACGGGAGGGCACCGCGGGTGTGGCCGGCCCCCACCTCCGCGGAGGGGGAATGGGGCGAGGACGGGACACAGGAGGAGGGGGAGAGAGAGAGAGAGAGAGAAGAGGAGAGAAGAGAAGATGCCATCTGCTGTCCTGCTGCCGGGACAGCCGCCAAATGGTCCTCCGCCAGCTCGACTGCTTGATCCAGCGACACCGGGCGGTGGCACCAGACCCACTCCGCAGTTCCTGCTGGCAAGCGAGCGACGAACTGTTCCAGCGCCACCTGGTCGAGGATTCTTTCGGCGTCGCGGTTGTTGGCCCTCAGCCACCGCCAGTAGGCGTCCCGGAGCTGCTGGCCAAACGCGAACGGCCGGCCGACTTCCTCCAAGCGCAGCGTGCGGAAGCGCTGGTGCTGCTGTTCTGGAGTGCGCCCTACGCGCTGGAGGACGGCCTGGCGGAGGTCCGCGTAGGCCAGCCAGCGGTCGGCGGGGAGCTGTAGCGCGGCCAGCTGTGCTTCTCCCATGAGCAGGGGGAGGAGGCGCGCCGCGCGCTGCTCCATCGGCCACCCCGAGGCTTCAGCGACTTGCTCAAAGAGGGTGACGGTGACAGTGAGGGGAGACGGGCCCGCGGTAGGAGCGCTGGTGGGCCCCGCCGACGCGAGGAGGTGCCGGAACGCCTGGCGATCTTCTTGTTGGGCCAACACCAGGGCCTCGAACCGCTCTTCTTGCTCCTTTTGGAGGGTGAGTAGCGCCTGGTGCTGGCTTTGCTGGGCCGTGGCGAGGGCGTGGATCAGTTCAGCGAACGGGGAGGACTCCATGGGGCTGTGAGGCTGCTGTGCTCCAGGTCCCCCCTGGGTCACCACTGTAACGGTTCAGCGTTCGTGGGTGGAGCACAGAGGACGGCAGGACAGAGATCAGGTTTGACAGCACGTTTTATTGCCACACTTTTCGGGTTAACAATTGTGTATGCACTTTTCAGATACACACACACAGCGTCTGGTTCAGCAAGAGCCCCTCTGCTCTCGCTCTCCCTCCTTAAGTAGGGCGCGGTCACTGGGAAGACACAAACACAGGTTAATTGCTCTCAGGTGTAGTGATTCTGCCACTCACCTTCCCTGACTCCACCCTCCTGTCACAGACCGGCGCTTGACCACGCCCCCGCTGCCACATGTATTTATACCCCTGAGTTCAGTCCTCTTGTCACGGAGTCTTTGTGCTGTTATGTTTAGCTCCAGTTTCCTCTGTACCGTGTTCCTTGTCTTTTTGGTTTTGCACTTTGCTTTGCTTTTTGGACCTAGTATTTACTGTGTTTTTGGATCTTCTGAGCGTTGGTATTTTTTGCCTTTTCTTTTCTGTTTTTTTGGCTTTTATTTTGTACTTTGGATATTTCTTATTTTTTTCCCTTCATCTTCTGAGCTTTTTGGATTTTTGTATATATTGTAAATAAACCTTTTGATACTTTTTCTACTTCTGCCTCACGCCTCTGCATTTGAGTCATCCCAGTGGGGGTTTGCTGGATTATCACACCAGCGACTCAGGTTCGAATCCCAGCAAAACCCTAACAAAAAGAAAGAGAAAACCTATCCTTATTTCAACAAAATATGCAATAACAGAAAGAAGAAAATTAATATAGAATGCAGTAGTACTAATGGGATCAACCCTAATTAAGTAAAGTAGAGCTTTACTATCACGTCAACCATATACAAGGTATAGTATAAAGTTCCATCAGCTGCAACCAAAATAATTCTGGCTAACAGAAAGATAATTAAATTTCTCCCCACTGTACTTGGTAACCACTTATGCTGATAATAGTTCTTTTTATCAACAATAAACAAGGGGGCATGGTAACACAGCTAGTAGTGTTTCCTCCACACAGCCACTAGGTGTGTGTGATGCCCTGCAATGGACTGGCAGTTTATCCAGGGTGTATTTTTCCTTTGTGCCGAGTATTCCTGGGATAATCCACTGCAACTTTGATCATGATGAAGTAGTTACTGAAGAATGAACGAATAAATAATTATACAATAAACAAAGTGGAATTCCTTCACTCAGAAACTTTAAGAAATATTGATCTGATAGTGAAAGAAACGTGAAGTGTACTTTTAGTAGGAAGTAAAATACATATATAAATGCATATCTTATAATACATATGTAACATTAGCTGACATTTTAATATAAACTAACATGCAGCATACTGTATATAGACATTTACATGATTAGTTACAGATCACCACCAAATCACTGATTGTTTTTTATTCACAGTTCACTCAAGTATGCAATTTATTTTATCACCTAAGTAGGGCTGGGTGATATGATGATGTAATATTGATATTGTGATAAATTATGTCAGAGTAGACTTTTCTGAGAAATCATGGATATTGTGATATCTATGTCTTTTTTTCCCTTTTTTACATTTTTAAAATAATGACAAACTGACTAAAAGCAGCTATTGTTAAAATGTAGTTCAGCTTTAAAACAGTCAAAAATGTTTTAATGCTTTTGCTTTTTTATAAATAAAAAAATTAAACAAAAATAATGCAGTCATTACAAATTGTTTATTACTATTTTAAAAAATCTATTTATAACAGCTTTTTTTTTTAAACACAACATAAGTGTACTGCTGGCAGATTGTGAGCAAACCTATACAGACATGGACAAATTTATTGGTACCCTTACAGCTCATTGAAACAATGCTTTATCTCATCTCATTATCTCTAGCTGCTTTATCCTTCTACAGGGTCGCAGGCAAGCTGGAGCCTAACCCAGCTGACTACAGGTGAAAGGCGGGGTACACCCTGGACAAGTCGCCAGGTCATCACAGGGCCGACACATAGACACAGACAACCATTCACACTCGCATTCACACCTACGGTCAATTTAGAGTCACCAGTTAACCTAACCTGCATGTCTTTGGACTGTGGAGGAAACCAGAGCACCCGGAGGAAACCCACGCGGACAACATGCAAACTCCACACAGAAAGGTCCTCGATGGCCACGGGGCTCGAACCCGGACCTTCTTGCTGTGAGGCGACAGCGCTAACCACTACACCACCGTGCTGCCCTTTATTATTATTATTATCTCATCTCATCTCATTATCTCTAGCTGTTTTATCCTTCTACAGGGTCGCAGGCAAGCTGGAGCCTATCCCAGCTGACTACGGGCGAAAGGCGGGGTACACCCTGGACAAGTCGCCAGGTCATCACAGGGCTGACACATACACACAGACAACCATTCACACTCGCATTCACACCTACGGTCAATTTAGAGTCACCAGTTAACCTAACCTGCATGTCTTTGGACTGTGGGGGAAACCAGAGCACCCGGAGGAAACCCACGCGGACATGGGGAGAACATGCAAACTCCACACAGAAAGGTCCTCGATGGCCACGGGGCTCGAACCCGGACCTTCTTGCTGTGAGGCGACAGCGCTAACCACTACACCACTGTGCTGCCCTTTATTATTATTATTATTATTATTATTATTATTATTATTATTATTATGTCTGAAAAGTGGTCTGGAATGTAATATGTTGCTTTCTTTACTGACATACAAACATTTTTCTGTAACATTAAATTTCTTGATGGAAATGTAATGTTTGGAAAAATTAAATGTTTTTTTAACTGACTTGATATTGCAGAATTAATAAAACAATATTCTCACCACATCCATGTATCTCATCTTTGGCCTTCCTTGTTTTTGTGTGCCTGGCAGCTCCATCCTCAACATTCTCCTTCCAACATGCTCTGCATCTCTTCTCAGGATGTGCTCATACCATCTCAGTCTCATCTCTCTTAGCTTAATTCCCAAGCTCTCCACATGTGCTGTCCCTCTGATGTGCTCATTCCTTATCCTGTCCAACCTCATCACTCCCATCGCAAACCTTAACATCCTCAACTCCGCCGCCGCCAACTTTGCCTCCTGTCTCTTTGTTAAGGGTACAGTCTCCAATCCATAGATCATAGCTGGTCTCACTACTGTCTTATACATCTTACCTTTCACTTTGCTGGGACTTTCCTATCACAAATGACTCCCAAAATCCTTCTCCAACTGCTCCACCCTGCCTGCACTCTCTTTCTCACCTCACTATCGCAGCCCCCATTTTCCTGCACAGTTGACCCCAGGTATTTGAATTCACCAACTTTCTTTATGTCTACTCCTTGCATCTTTAGTACACTCTCATCCCCGTTCTCATTGATGCACATGTATTCTGTTTGGATACTGCTCACCTTCATTCCTTTTCATTCCAATGCATACCACCATCTCTCCAAACCCAACTCAACCTCCTTTCTACTTTCACCACATATCACAATATCATCCACAAACATCATGTTCCATGGTGACTCTTGCCTCACTTCGTCCGCCAAGCTATCTGTAGGACTCCCTATGTGTGGGTGAAGCACAGAGGACGGCAGGACAGGGATCCGGTTCCAAAATAGCGTTTGTTGCTAGACTTTTCAGTTTAAACAATAATTCATTCATTCCACAGACACACACACACATACAACCGGCATCTGGTTCAGGGATGAGCTACCTCCGCTCTCACTCTCCCTCCTCATATAGGGCGCGGTCACTGGGAAGACACACAAACACAGGTTAATTGCTCTCAGGTGTAGTGATTCTGCCACTTACCTTCCCTGACTCCGCCCTCCTGTCACAGACCGGCGCTTGACCACGCCCCCGCTGCCACACTATCCATCACTATGGCAAACAAGAAAGGACTCAAAGCAGACCCTTGATGAAGTCCCACTTTCACCTTGAACCATTCAGTTGTTCCAACTGCACACCTCACTGCTGTTTCACTGTTCTCGTGCATGTCTTGCATTCCTCTAATATACTTCTCATTCACTCCACACTTTCTCATACAATACCATAACTCATCTCTCGGCACTCTATCGTATGCCTTCTCCAGGTCTACAAACACGCAATGTAGCTTTCTCTGGCCTTCCCTGTACTTCTCCATTCACATTCTTAAAGCAAAAATTGCATCTGACATGCTCTTCCTTGGCATAAACCCATACTGCTGTTCACAGATTGCTACCTCTCTTCTCAATCTCGCCTCCAATACCCTTTCCCATAACTTCATGGTATGGCTCATCAGTTTTATCCGTCTGTAATTACTGCAGCTCTGTACATCTCCCTTATTCTTGTCTATTAGGACTAGCACACTCTCCATTCATTTGGCATTTTCTCATTCTCTAGGATCTTATTAAACAATCTTGTTAGGAACTTCACAGCCATCTCACCCAAACATCTCCAAGCCTCAATCGGGATACCATCTGGTCTGACTGCTTTCCCAGTCTTCATTCTTTTCATGGCTGCCCTCACCTCATCCTTACTAACCAACTCTACTTCCTGATTTGCTGTCTCCAACGAATCTGACCTTTTCTCTCTTGGATTCTCCTCATTTAATAAATCCTCAAAGTACTCTTTCCAACTTCTTAATACACTCTCTCTGTTTGTCAGCACATTTCCATTTACATCTTTCACCACTCTTACCTGCTGTACATCCCTCACTTCCCTGTTTCTCTGCCTAGCTAGTCTGTACAGGTCTTTATCTCCTTCTTTGGTCTCCAGTCTTTCGTACAACTCCTGATATGCATCTGCTTTCGCCTTCGCAACTGCTCTTTTTGCCTTCTGTCTCATCTCTCTGTATAACCGCCTGCTTTCCTCATCTCTCTGATCATCCCAATTCGTCTTTGCTAGCCTCTTCTCTTTTATAATTTCCTGCACTTCTTTGTTCCACCACCATGTCTCCTTGTCTTCCTTCCTCCTTCCCGATGACCACCCTAGCACCTTCCTTGCTGCCTCTCTTACTAGTATAGCAGTAGTATCCCAATCTTCTGGCAGACTTCCATTACCACTCAATGCTCGTCTCATTTCTTCCCTAAACTCCTTCTGATGTTCAACCTCTTTTAGTTTCCACCACTTAATCTTCAAGTCCACTATTTCACGCTTCCTCTTTTTCACTTTCAAGCTCATCCTGCACACGACCACTTGATGTTGTCTAGCTACACTCTCCCCTGCCATCACTTTAGTCTCCAATCTCCTTCAGGTTACCCCTTCTGCAGAGTATGTAGTCCACCTGTGTAGATCTTCCTCCACTCTTAAACATCGCCCTGTGCTGCTCTTTCTTCTTGAAGTATGTATTGACTATTGCCAAATTCATCCTCTTTAAAAAATCAACCACCATTTGCCCTTTCACATTTTTCTCTCTTACACCATATCTGCCCATCATGTCCTCATCTCCTCTATTTCCCTCACCAACATGTCCGTTGAAATCTGCTCTTATCAGCACGCGCTCCTCCCTCTGTATACTTTCTACCACTTCATCCATCTTTTCCCAGAAAGACTCTTTCTCTTCATTCTCACATTCAACCTGTGGGGCATATGCAAACACAACATTGATTACCACTCCTTGAATCTCCAACTTCATGCCTATCACTCTATCTGACACCTTCTTCACATCAATCACACTGTTGACCAACTTTCCCCTCAAAACAATACCAACAGCATTCCATTGACTCCATAATAAAACAACTTGCATCCACCTCCAATGTTCTTGGCCTTGCTTCCTTTCCACCTCATCTCCTGCACACACAAAATGTCCAGCTTCCTTCTTTCCATCATACCTGCTAACTCTCTCGCTCTGCCAGTCAATGTTCCCACATTCAGTGTTCCTACCCTCAATTCTAAGCTCCTTCCCTTCCATCTTTCATGCTCTCTCCTAACACGCCTCCCCCCCTCTCTTTTTCCTTCTCTGTTTTGGTGCAACAGTCACATACTTTCCTCCGGCACCCTGTTGACCAACAGCACCGGAGGTGGCCGTTGTTAACCCGGGCCCTGACCGATCCGGTATGGTATTCATTTCAATCCGCATGTTAGCTTTGGCAAAGTTTTATGCTGGATGCCCTTCCTGACGCAACCCTCTCCAATTTATCTGGGCTTGGGACTGGCACCAAGAGTAAGCTTATGCACCCCCAGTGGCTGGATTTGATATTTCAAACTAATTGTTTAACCTTAATTAGTATCACAGGTGTCTTCAATCTCATAATCAATCATTCAGTCTATTTAAATGGAGAAAAGTCATCACTCCGCTGTTTGGTATTGCCATGTGCACAATATTGAACATGGACCAGAGAAAGCAAAGGAGAGAGTTGTTTGAAAAGATTGGAAAGAAAATTATAGACAAGCATGTTAAAGGTAAAGGCTATAAAACCCTCTCCAAGCAGCTTGATGTTCCAAATATTCATAAGTTTAAGTTCCATGGACTGTAGCCAACCTTCCTGGATGTGACTGCAAGAGGAAAATCAACCACAGAACAGAAGGATAGTGCCCATGGTAGAAAATGAGCTAAGGACAACTTCCAAAGAGATAAAAGTTGAACTCCAAAGTCAAAGAACATCAATGTCTGTTTATACCATCCATCACTTTTTGAGTGAAAGTGGGCTCAATGGAAGGACTCCACTGTTGAAAGA